>NC_083107.1:36963192-37629442 GCF_949774975.1 Lagenorhynchus albirostris
CAGAGGAAATGTCAATTAAAAATAATAGGGGATCGAGCTTCCCTGGTGGCACTGTGGTTGAGAGTCCGCCTGCCGATGTAGGGGACACGGGTTCGTGCCCTCGTCCGGGAAGATTCCACATGCCGCGGAGCGGCTGAGCCCGTGAGCCATGGCTGCTGAGCCTTCGCATCTGGAGCCTGTGCTCCACAACGGAAGAGGCCACAACAGTAAGAGGCCCGTGTACCGAAAACAAAAACAGGGGATCAACTATCAACAAATAATATGTCTTATTTAAGCTGATGCTACATCAACAAAGCATTGACTCAACAAAGATTTGGCTTCTAACTTTCAATAAAACACCTACACAACTTTTATAGTGAAACAGCATATTAAAACACAGAAGATACATTTGCTTTAGTTACCATCTTTTTAAAGAAATAAAAGGGGGACAAAGGCACTGTGTGTATGTCAGGCACAGTGCTAGGTATTTTAGGTGCATGATCAAATTAATTTTCTTAGCAAATCTGAGCTAGATTATCTCCCCTATTTCACTAATGAGGAAACGGGCTTAGAGTAATTTATCACACAGTAGCCACCGTCACACAGTAAGTGGCCAAAATGGAACTCAAATCCAGGTCTGTTTCACAAAAGATTACACATTCTATGATTCTGGAAATGCCACTTACATGAAGTTCAAGAACAAGCAAAACCAATCTATGACGATATGCAGCACATCTAAGATGATATACCAAGTCAGAATAATGGTTCCCTTCAGGGGCTGGAGACTGACTGGAAAGGGGCACAGGGACCTTCTGAGGTACTGAAAACGTTTTCTTCTTGATTTGGTGCTGGACACATATTCATGAGCTGCACGCTTAATATTAGTGCACTTTACACACTTTACTGTATGCTATGCCTCAAGTTTTAAAAAAAAATCCTCATTTGATTGACTCCAAGTTCATGTTCTTTAACCACTAAACCATCATACCACTATTTGACAGAACCTGACCACACTCTAGAATTGATTCTCTTAGATAATCAGTTTTTTTAAAACATTCTGATTAAGTGAAGTACACCCTAATCACATCAGAGTGAAGGCATCTGAACAATAAGCTTATTTTTAAATGCCACAGAATGAAAAGTAGAAAGTATCAATTTCCTTGCTACTGGGAATTTCCTGTCTGTAGCCACATCAGAATAAAAATAATTTTAAACCTTGCTCTAAAGGAATGTTCATAGATGTACAGAAAATAATTTGTAACAAAATTCTTAATGGGCTTCCCTGGTGGCGCAGTGGTTGAGAGTCCGCCTGCCGATGCAGGGGACACGGGTTCGTGCCCTGGTCCGGGAAGATCCCACATGCCGCGGAGCGGCTGGGCCCGTGAGCCATGGCCGCTGAGCCTGCATGTCCAGAGCCTGTGCTCCACAACGGGAGAGACCACAACAGTGAGAGGCCCGCGTACCGGGAAAAAAAAAAAAAATTCTTAAGAGTTATCTATGGAAGTACCTAAATAAAACTACACAAAATATTTCAAGACATACATTATAATTTTATCAACAATGTTGACCCTCAAAGGAAGTTTGAATTTTGTTACAAAAACTAAGAAAAGGCAAGACAAAACTGGTGGGCAAAGTGCATAAATCTCACAGTAGAGGCAACACAGTGAGTGTAAAAATCTCAAAGCAGAGTTATAACAAACCGAAAACTCAAGTAACTTTTCCCAGCAGTAAGGTGATTGTGCCACATATGCCCTAATAACAAATTCTCCATCGAGTAGAAAGTTCTTCCCATCAAAGCTTTGTTCAGACTAGCAAAAACTCATCATCAGCTGGTGATGATGAAATCATTACATCAATTCGCTCAAAGCCTCACCCCACACATACATATACCTCTTAGTCAAGCGGTAATTGCCTCTCCTGAGAGAGGAATTTATTCATCCACAATTTGGAGACATATTTGGCAATCACCTAGTTACAGTTTTACCACCTTTGGAGAAGTGGGGAGGGACAGCTGGATCCACACCTGTTGGGTGTATGGTCTTTACTGGGTGCTTTTGAGTATGCAAGCCAAGAAATCCAACCTTCAAACTCAGAGCCCAGTTTAATTCATGTTTTAACATTCTGTACACACCAAAAGTGCCAGGCAGGGCTTCCCTGGTGGCGCAGTGGTTGAGAGTCTGCCTGCTAATGCAGGGGACACGGGTTCGACCCCTGGTCTGGGAGGATCCCACATGCCGCGGAGCAACTAGGCCCGTGAGCCACAACTACTGAGCCTGCGCGTCTGGAGCCTGTGCTCCGCAACGAGAGGCGATAGTGAAAGGCCCGCACACCGCGATGAAGAGTGGCCCCCGCTTGCCACAACTGGAGATAGCCCTCGCACAGAAACGAACACCCAACACAGCAAAAATAAATTAATTAATTAATAAACGCCTACTCCCAACAACAACAACAAAAAAGTGCCAGGCAATTGACCGAAATGATTTTAGTTTCTCCTGAGCATTTGCATATAAGACCAAAAGGCCTTTATGAGAATTTTTCAGTATCGACAACTTATGCACCACTATGGGGCATGCGCAAGATTACATAACCAAATATTATCCCAGATGCAAGAATTTCAATGTTTATAAAAGTAACCATTTATATTTATTAATTTTTAAAGTCCTTAACAAACTGCTCAATAAAACTGTCAAAAAAAAAAAAAACCTGAGTCAAATATTGTAGCTATTAAGCAAGCTAGAATGAATGAAAAGCACTGACCCGGTATGTTAAGAACAGAGTGTGTTTTAAGTACATTCACAGTCCTGGTTCAGCATTCCTAAATTATGGTTGGAGGGGAAAACAAAACAAAACAAAAACAAAAAAAAACAGCATTGTCAGAAAACATTAAAAGGGGAGCAGAATATGCCACCCCAAGATATGTCACTTTGACACAATGATTATTTTGAATTAAAGTTACTTGAGAAAACAGCCAGTGTAAGGACATTTTGATTCCCCTTTGTCCCCCTGAAAACAGGAGATAAATCTTCCGTAGGAAGGTACCCTCCCCTGCACCAGGAGGGTAGAAGGCATTCTTATCACCAGAGATAGGGAATTCAGGGCTGAGAAGCCTGCACAAACCTTGTTACTTCTTCACTCATCAGTCACCCTAAACCCAAACCCCTTTGTTTTGTCAATTCTTCACAAATGTATTTGTTTCCTTGTCTCTTTAAAAGGTACGAAAGCTGCCTGCTTTGGTCACTTCTTTGAGTCACATATTTTTATCCTTGTACATATGAAATTTGTTTTTCTCCAATTAATCTGTCTTATGTCAACTTAATTATTAGATCAGCCAAAGAACTTGGAGGGGAAAAAGAGAAAAGTTTTCCTCTCCTACAGTTTCAAAGTTTGAGAAACAAAGGATTCACTTATCCCTGCATCAGCTGAAAAAGCCCCACACATTTGTATCCAGAACATCTTAGCTTTATACCAACAATGCACTGGGTAAAGCAAAACGATTTTAACTTTTTTGGGTTCTCATTCATTTCCTAATGTAACTTTTTTTTTTTTTAAGCCATGCATCTGGGCAAACTGTACAGTGAAAAATCCACCACGAATTATCAGTTCCACTTTCCTATTTTTAGCAAACCTTTAGTATCTTAGAATTAGAGAAATCTAAATTGTGGGTTTTTTTTAAAACAAGGAAATTTTCAAAATTATAAGCCACCTATATATACTCAACTCTCCATCCAGCAAACCCAGGAAAAAAAACCAATTCATAATTTTTACAAGCATATTATGTTTATTTTCCTCAAAAGATTACCTCATTCCCTGGATTTTAAAAACTATCTGCCATCTGCCAAATTTGGCTGATTTCAGTCTCCAACAAATCTAAATGGTTACTGTTGTTGGTAAGGGGAAGTTGGTGCCTGGAGGAACTTCTATATTGATTACACAACGACCATCACTTATTAAGCACTTCTTAAACCCCACCCCCCATGATGCACAGCTAGGAGTTTGGCAAACATTATCCTATTTGTCCTCAAAAACAATCCTGTAGACCAGACACTACCATCCCAAAACCAGACATGGAAAATGAGGCAGGGATGATAAACAACTTGTCCAAGGTCATGGAACAGTATGTGGCGGAATCAAGACCAGTGAACAGTGAAGGTGGGAACTCAGAACTCTTACGGAGAATTAGGCCTGCATCATACACATGCCATCTGCACAAAAACTAAATGAAGAGCAGTGAGCCCCTATTGCAGGAAGATTCCCAAGGGAAAAAGCAGTATCCCAAACTGAAAAAGTACTTCCTAATGGCAGATCTAAAGATAAAGACATTTGTAAAGGCTTGGCAGTAGGAAAAGGTTTACTCAAGTATAGGGCTCCCTAACTTCCCTGGTCTTAAAATCCAATCTGGTTTAAGAGCACAGGGACTCTGTGTAACATTCTCCCAAATTCCACCAGTCTTAATAACCTCTATTTAAAAGAAACAGAAAGGACTTCCCTGGTGGCGCAGTGGTTGGGAATCCACCTGCCAGTGAGGGGAACCTGGGTTCGAACCCTGGTCCGGAAGGATCCCACATGCCGCGGAGCAACTAAGCCCCTGCGCCACAACTACTGAGCCTGCGCTCTAGAGCCTGCAAGCCACAGCTACGGAGCGCACGTGCCACAACTACTGAGCCTGCGAGCCTAGAGCTCGTGCTCCGAAAGAGGAGAAGTCACCTCAATGTGAAGCCGGCGCACCCCAACAAAAACCCAACGCAGCCAAAAGTATAAATAAAAATTTTAAATAAAGAAACAGAAGAGGGAACTAGGGCAGTGGGAAGAAGGGACTGCCCAGCCCTATCCTCCTTCTGGGGCAGCTGTCAGATAACACCTGGGGGAGACCACGCAATGGCTTGGGTTGAGAGCCCTAGGATTGGGCTGGGTCCCCGCCTTCCCAGTCCCATTCTTGGCCCTGTCGGCCACCTCTTTAACCAACCCATTACCTCCCCGGAGCAAAATTACACTGGAAGGATCTGTTTTAACAAGTAGAAGCCCATATTCACCAACCGGCTTTGCAATCTGAAATCTACAGCAAGGCTCCAACAGGGGAGCGGCAAGAGAATATGGTATAATTGTTCCAAACTACCGTTCTACGAAGTTGGGGAAGTTCAGGAGGCCATGGGGGGGCAGGAGAGAAAAGACAAACATACCACCCCTACGTTTTAAGAAGGAGAGGGAGCCTCCTCAACAAACCAGGTTTAAAACGTATATATTATTTTCAGAGATGAGCTTTCACGCTCTGACACTTGTGGGGAGTATCTCGGCTGCTCCTCCCCACTTGATGGGGAGCCAGTAGGTTCTGCGGCTCCCCAGCCCTAAGTGGAAAGCACTGTGGCCTAGAAATTAAGGTGACTTAGTTTTATTGCCTCCAGAAGGGTCCGCCTGCCGTCCCGGGGCAGCCGTCAGGACCCGCGCCCGCAGCCCTAGAGGAGTCCGCCCCGAGCAGCCCCCCACGTCCACCCTCCACTCCAGGTGTTTCGCAGAGGCCGGCTAGGCACGCTCCCGCAGCACCCACCCTTCCCCCTCCCCAGGTTTCGGTCAAGTAGCCGGGTTAATCATTCAACGCGGGCGGTGTGGAATATTTTTGTAGAGGTCAAAGCAAAAGGTTCTTTCTAAGTTTCACAGAAATCAGCCTTTAGGGACCCTGAGGTGGCATTGGCAGGCGGATGGGGCTGGGGAGCGACTGCTGGCGGCCCTGTAGCTCACAGAACACCTGATCTCCCCATGCGGCACGGCAGGCAGCGCAGTGCGAGGGTGGGGTGCGGGGGTGTAACGCGAAATCCAGCAGGGCCCCCTCCCCAAAACGTCTGTGCAACCCAGATGAGGACGCCAGGCCTCAGACGCCCCTTCCCAACGCCTGCATCACCCCGACGCGCGCTCCCCCGGAAGTTGGGGTGCAGCGGGGAGGCGGAGATGTTCCCAGTTCCCGGGTCCCGGGGGGGGAATGTGGAGTGGGGCAGGAAGCTCAAAAGACAGGCTGCCGCGGGTTGCGTTATCCTCTTCCTCTAGGGTAAGGAAGGTGGCGGGGGGGCCGAGGGGGAGGACCGGGACGCCTAAACGCCGCAAGAGCCACCTAGAGACTGTTTCCTGCTCTGGGGCGCCAGTACGAAGCCGGAACCGGCGAGGAACGGGGCTGTGGAGGGAAAGAGGATGGGCCAGTGGAGGGGGAGCCGGGGACCAGAGAGGTAAGAGGGCGCAGAGCCTGCCTGGGGAGGAGGGAGGCGGCGGGAGTGCACACCCGCCCGGCCCTACCTTGTCCGGGAGCAGCTCCTGCTCAGCGGGGCGGGGGCGGGAGATCGCGGCTGCATCCACGTCCCGGCCGCTCCGCGCGGCTCAGCCCGGCGACCGCCGCCGCTCTCGCTCCATGCGTTGCGCCCGCGATGGGCGACCGGGTGGTGTCCGCGGCAGGACGGCTCCGCCTCCGCTTGGCCCCGGCTCGGCTCAGCTCCGGCACTTGTTGCCGCCTCAGCCGCTGCGCCTCACTCCCGGCTCCGGCTCCGGCTCCGGCTCCCGGCGCCGCCGTCGCCGTCGCCGCCTCAGGGCTCCCCGGCCCGGGCCCGGGCCCGCCCCCGCCCCCGCCCCACGGGCCAATCAGGCCCGGCACCGCCCCTTACGTCACCGCCCCGCCCGGCCCGCCGCCTCGCGCCCCAAGTTCGGGGCAAGCACAGCTCCAGTTTGTCGGGCGGTGGACGCGCGGGACCGGCGCAGGCTGGTGCTCCTCTTGGCATCCGGGGACCCTCCGGGCCCTCACCTGGAAAGCAAAGGCTTAAACTGGGGGAAGGGAACCCCGAGAACTAGACCGTCGGGGGAAAAGGGCGGCTTGAAGTTCAAAAGAACTATTTTCCAACTCCAGTCTAACCTTAATCCCTCTTGTCGCCCCTCCTGCAGTACATCTGATGTTGGGAAACTAAGCACATGGCCTGGTGAGGACTCCAGTGGCGTCTTCTGGCCGGAGTCAGTTTGTGACGGGTCCTAGACCGAACCCCGGCCGCCAAGTGCTTGGGCAGATGTGTCTCCGCAAAACCCAGGGTTGCACCATGGAAGATGGGGGTAGCTAGGGGGAACCGGAGCCAAAATGGGACTTGACCATTGCTCTCTGCCCATCCAGTAGCTGCCGCCACCTCTTAGGTGCCCAAATGACACCTACTTGACACTGCCACGCCATCTTCGGTTTTATGAAGCCTCCCAGAACATGGGGAGAGGTTTTAGTTCTCATTGTGGTGTCCTGTAGAGGGTTTCCTCGAGGTTCCAGGCGAGTCTCGGGAAGCCAGAAACGCAAGATGCCCAGACGCTCGGCCTCGAACCCGCGCCGCGGCCCAAGGGACAGGGCGGATACCTAGGTGCAGCCTTAATGGCTGAACTGTGACATACATTCCCACCGCAGGATGGGGGCTTGGCGCTAACCACACCCAGCCGCGGGAATTCCGGGGACCACGACGCACCCTCCTATCCCAGCGCCCCCGCCGGCTCGCCAGAGCACTGCATTCTTAGGTGAGTCCAAGTTGCTGTTGACACAGCTTTGAGGGCCCCAGGTAAGCCTCGCACGACCGGATGGAGAGGTTGCCCTGGCCTGAAAGGCCCAGTGCAGTGCAGTCAGCTCGTTTCCCTTGCGCTCCGCCAGGAGGTAAGCCTGGCCAGAGGCGCACTTGAAAGCTCCCCCCGTCTCTTGGTATTTATCTCTACACGAAGAAAGCAAGCCCCTTTAGATAATCAGACTAAGGAATTAAGAACACCACACCCTCAATTATTTGCATTTTTCAGAAGGCTTTCTGAGGCGGAATTAGTTGAAAGAGAAGGAATTGCTAAAGTAGTCATTTCAGGCACCTTTGAGCTCAGCCTACTCAACTATGGGCACTTAATCCAAACTCAGAGCGAAAAGGAAGAGCAGGTGGATGCACTGCTGGATGCACTGAGCCACGTGGGTGCGGTCCTCTAGAAACGAATTCTGAGTCAGATCTGGGAAAGTTTTGATTTGCAGCCTTCAGTCCTTTTTGCTTTTATGTTGATCACATGATTCTCCTAAGACTGGGATGTAAAGTCCAAACAGTCAGATTTTTGTGTACTCATAGAAAAACATCTGGAAGATACAGACAGGCTGTTAACCACCATTACCCCAGATGTGGGATTGGGGTTTCAGAAGGAGGGGAGATGAGTTTTATACCCTTATTGACTTTGAGGTTTTTTTCCAGTTATATTAACTCTCATAATTTAGAAAACTAATGAAACAGATTTAAAGAAATAAAAATATTAGAAATTCTTTTAAGAACTCTTCAGAGTGTATAAATTAATAAACAAATGAAGCCTGAGTCTTTCATTCTGTGTCAACATAATTAATCCTGAGTCCGTGTTCCTTGGTTTAAATAAAAATATCTCTGGCAGCTCTTCTGATCTTTAAACGCTGTGAGGGGACAAGACTGACATCTGAAGATTTTTTTCTGCCATCAGATCAGTATATTGTTTCTACACATATGCCTTCCCTTTAAATGCACTCGCACTAGCCACAGACATACTTTCAGGGACTGCCAGCCAAGGGGTTTTAGTAAAGGAACTGCTACAATGTCAGCTGGCAACCAACAAGGAAATTAAGCTGTATCCTCTGCAGCTGCCAAAAGCTGCCCAGGCCCTGAAATTAAAAAATAAGGGCATTCTCTTCATAGTGCCATTAATTAATGCAGCTGGGAGTGTATCTGTAAATGTTACACTGTGTCTTTGGGGGAATTACTCAATGCTGAATTCCACTATTCCGCTAAATTACTCCATGCTAAATGCACATTTGGCTGCAGTCTCTGCTCTTGGTCCATCATGAGTAGGTAAAGATGTACTGTTCATTTATTTAACAAATATGTGTTGACCACCTACTAGGTGCATGGCACAGGGCTAGGCACTGAAGTGGTGAAGAGTGTGTAGCAGACACACTCTTCCCTCTTGGAGCTCACAGTTTAGCTGGAGAGAAAGGAACTTAGCAATTAAATGCACTATCAATTGTATAATTACAGTTGTGATATTGGCCAAAGGGAGTGCAAGGTAGAGGGACCATTTGTCTGGGGAGTCCAAGGGGAGGTGACATTGAGCTCTGAAGGGTGAGCAGGATTTACTCAGGCAAAGAGGAGAGGCGAGTGGAAAAGAGTTCCTGGCAGGTTCACACTACGAAGGGGGGTGTGGTTGAGGAGGATGTTGGAGAGGTAGGCAGAGACTAGATCATCCAGGGTGTACTGTACCATTTTCAGTAAGATCACCCTGATTGCAATGTGAAGAATGAATAGGGAAGGGGGAGGAGGGGGTGGAGGGACAGTTAGGAAGCTGCTGCTGTAATATAAGGGAAAGGGCTGTTTGTCTAAGCAGTTGAGCAAATGGAGAGAAGTAGATACCAACAAGACCTGGTGATTGTTTGGCTAGGGAGGAATCAAGGAGAAGTCCCAGGTCTCTGCTTCTTCAACCAGATGGATGGTGGTGCCGTTTTCTGAGTTGGGGGACCCTCAGGGAAAGAGGATTGAGAAAACCTTGCCAAGGTTCACATTTAGTCAAGGTGGGTTTGAGATGCCTGTAAGATGTCCAAGTGGAGATGCTGAGTAGATGTTTGGCTGTAGGGTCTGGTTCTCTGTGGAGAGGCTGGGGATGAAGTAGCTGGTGTAAAGGCAGCAATAAAGTCCCGAGAGTGAGATGGTATCCTAGGAGAGTATAGAGTTCTATCAGAAGAGGGCCTAGGACTGAGCCTGATGAGCCCTTATCTAAAGGCTGGCCAGAGGCAAACTATCTGGCAGAGGTGAAGGAGCAGCCAGAAAGGCAGGAAAAAAACAAAACCTAGGAGTTTGGGAAGTGGGGTCATGGAGCCAGGGAAAGGATATGTTGTAAAGAGGCAGTAGCCAACAACACTCAAAATGGCGGAGAGACCCAAGGGTGGAGTGAAGGGATGAAAGATAAACTGGAGTGGATTGAAAAGTGCGTGAGAAGTGGAGAAATGGAGAAAGGTACTGACTACAGGCAAATCTTGAAAGGGTTGACTGTGAAGGGTCAGGGATAGAAATAGCTGGAAAAGAATGTTTTGTCACCAGTGGGTTTATCTTAGTTTATATTTATTAATTTTAGGGTGGAATAAATTGAATGTGTTTAAATGCCGATGGGGAAGACCTTATAGAGAAGAGGAAGAGAAAGGTACAGCAGGGGAAGGATAATGGACAATAAACGTGGTTCCTGTGACCATGGGAGAGGATGGAACCAGAATCTGGGTGGAAAGGCTGACCTCATGCAGGAGGCCACCTCCTCTATTATAACAGCCAGGGCGCAGTTGGAGGTCAACTGAACCAGGCAGGTTTGGTATGGGACGTTGAATCCCTCCACCTGATGCCTTCCTCTTACTCTGGGGAGGAGACTGGGAGTAGGGCAAGAGAGATGAGGGATTTGAAGAGAATGGAGAACGTTTGACACAGTCATTGCAGAAGGTGAGAAGGTTGAGATGACCAGAGGTACGGCAGGATGGCAAGGCAGCATGGCAACCCTCCTAAGGTTGGTGGCTTGCACTTGTAAGGTGCCCTTTGGTCCTCCTCTGTGATTTCCTCCAGCAGAGCTCAGCTGTCTCTGCTCTGGTCCAGGCTCAGATGAAGGAATTGCTGGGCAGAGGAGCAAATTCCTTTTGCCAAGGAATTGAGAACCTCGGCAAAAGTGGGGTTGATATGATGCATGATCAGAGAGAAAGGACAGAAGTCAGTGGGCTGGAAGGGTCAAAGGGGTCAAAGCTCAGTCATGCTGGAAGGAGAGGGGGTTGAGTCAGAGATTTTGGATGCTTAAGTTTGTGGTTCAGGAGGTGGAGAAATTTAGGACAATGACAAAGCCAGGTTGTGATGGGGGAGAGTAGAGGAGAAAGTCACTGGAGAATATAAGGTCAAGAGACTGAGAGGCAGGGTACTGCGTGGGTCATCTGTGTGGTTAGTGAAGCCATCCAGGAGCATGTGGGCAAGAATTGGGGTCAGGGTCATGGTGTGAAGGCCACGGCACCAGGAGCTAAAGTCTTAAGAGAGTGAGGAAGAGGGAGTGACCAGGAGTTCAGAAGATAGGAACTCCCAGTAAGGGGTGGGCACTGTGGGCTGATGGCAGGATAGAGGATGCGTGAGGGAATGACACTGAAAGCAGAAACAAGTGGCCCAGTCGGTTTTGCCCCAGTTGTCTCTATGAAGCCTGACCCAGGAGCTCTGCAAGCCAGGGCCACATCCCCCTGACTAACTTCTCCTCCCCAAGATTCCCATCAGGGAGAAAGGCATGTGGAGGCCTCCCTTCCTCCTCTCCCTCTTTTCCACCGGGGGCTTTTTTGTCCACCAAATGAACCCCTACGGGGCACTGGCTGATTGGCAGTCAATCAGGAATCTCAGGCTTGTCTCACCTCTGCTACATACCTTCTGTCTTCCTCAGGTGGGTTGTTGACCCCTTCTGTCTCGGCTTCATTGTCTGTAAAATGAGGACGCTAAAATACACACCCCTCTCAGGGCAATTGTAAGGAATAGAGGAGATAACTTAAGTAAAAACACTTTCTAATCTGCAAAGCACTGTAGGAATGTGAGTGATTTACCTGTTCAGAAGCCCCTCATATACACCCACATCTCTCCCAGGAGCCCTTCCCAAAAGATTGTGAGTCCCTGCTCCAGAGGAAGCTGTAATCTTGCCCCGGAGACAGGACAAACACACACAAAACAATTAGAGAGGAATGCACAGCTGTGTCTGATTAAGTGCTAAATTGTAAGGTGCAGACAATAAGAGCTCTGAGCTCAGACAAGGGAACAATTAGCCAGAGTTGGAAAAGGCTGGGAGGCTTCCTGGAGAAGGTGGGGTGGAAGGGGCCCAGACTGATCACTTATCCTGAGGAGAATATTTGCAAATATGCCCATTCCTTTGTGGCTGCAAAGATGTCAGTCTGACATGGGTCTACGAAAAGTTCCCAGGTCAAGCGTTTTGTCTTGGTTTCCCTGCTTCTGTTGTCACTCCTATAGCCTTGCTCCCCTCTCAGTCACAGACCTGTGCTCCACCTAGCTGGTTGGGCAGCCTGGGCTACACAAATGGATCCTATGTGCTTTGCCCTGGCCTTTCATGTTTGGGTCTCTCATGTCACCACCCATTTCCTGGTGAAACAGAGGTTGATCTTCAGCAAGTTTCCTGTGCCCTGTTTGGTGCCAGCACACACCTGGTATTTTTGCCCAGCCAGACTGTGGGCTTTTGAGCAAGGAGTCCTGGATGCCCCTCCTTCTGCCATCTGCCTCATGGCACCTGGTCAGCCTAGGGCACCTGCATGTCCATAGAACAAAAGCCCTGAGCCAGTTCCCACACCTGCCTCCTTTGCTTTTTACTGCCTTTGCCTCATTGTCCAGAAGCACCCAGCAACCTGCCATTCAGATACAGGCCCCACAGAGCTGCCCCCCGAGAGCCCAAGACCTGCAATGCCAGAGCTGACTTCCACCTCCTTTGTTATTTTGAACCCAACTCCTGCAGCCCTCTGGACACTGTTCAGAATGAGGGCCTTCCTCCTCAGTGGCTAGCCCCCATGGCCTGGTTGGTGCCTCTGCCCTGGACTTCCCTCCTCCCTTTACCACAGGCCTGGAAAAGATCCCAGCATGCCACAGAGCCAAGTGCACATGGGTAGCATCAGAAGCAAAAATCCCCAAATCTTATATATGCTGTGGACGAAGGTTTCTTCAAAAGGATAGCAGTGACTGGCTAGTCTGTTAATCAGTTCCAGTTGGGGCCATGAAAACAATAGCCACCTTCTTTCAATAGCTAAAATATTAATTTCTGATGGAAAGGGTGAAATTCTTAGAATTCTAGTCCAAATCCCTTGGAACTTACAACTGAGAAAAAGAAGGCCCCAAAAGTAGTTTTCTGGAGGCCAAACACCTGAAACTAGAGATAATATCTTAAATGTTGACAATTAAGTCACATGTTAAAAATCACCTGACTCCTAAAGCAGACCCTTTCTCCCAAGGTTACTTTGACTTTGCAACAGCAGAAAAACATAAAACCTCATTATCAGATGCAGATGCTAGAAACCAATGTCATGATTCCCAGGGGATTTGTTCCATAGCCCACAGAGTCCTGATGCAGGAAAAACTCAGAATTCCCAGGTGAGTAAAGTCTAGCTTGTTCATGCCATTGTAGTGATGTATAAGGTCAGCAATTTGAAGGGGCACAAGAGTCATCTCTATTAAGGGCATCATGTTGTTTAGGGAATGGAACTCTTGTTAAAGAGAAATGCAAAATCATATTCTCAATTATTATCAAACTCCAAAATTACATTCAAGAGGAGAGGCCCATAATTGCAGCATCAAGCATGAGACAGTGCCATTAATACGATTATCAGGGCATAAGCCTATTAGAGAACTTAATGCCTCTTTGCTGGCATCATCCTTTGTAAAGCTTCCCCGGGTCTGGAAGCTCTCTCAGTTGTAAACACAATTGTTACACAACAGTAATTTCCAAGGGTCATAACAAAGATCTGCTGGCCTTTACCAAAAGTCAAAGTTGCCTGGCTAAGAAGAATAGAGAACATTTCTGAAAATGAAAACTCACCTGCCAACTCTAGTGGGAGTTATTGAGAAAGGAAATACATCTAGCCCTGAGTCCTCTCCAGCCCTGCAGCAATTCAGTCATGGGTGTACCTGTCACCTGGAGATATGCATGTGCCACCTTAAATGGACATAGGAGCTTAAATTTGGGCTGCTGCTGGTAAAAAATCATGGTATGGAAGCCAACAAACCCAGGTTCAAATCCTACTTTCAGATCAAGCCCTGTGTGTCCTCATGGGTATAGTAACACCTCTCTCAAAGCGTTTCCAGGAAGGGAAATTAAGTCACTTATGACCAAGTGCCTGCAGACACTTTGTACTTAATAACTGTTTGTTTCTCCCTTGGCCTTGGCAGTGAGACCAAGTCCTCACCAGGACGAAGTTCAGGTAGTATCTTGGCATAGAATCCTGGGGATTATCAATCTTTGTCCTGGGAGCCCATAGGAGAAATTACTGTCTGTCTTCACTCCAAAAAGTTCAGACATCATCAATCATTATCACCATGTAGAATGGAGAGATCAATTGGCTGTCCCTGAAAGGAGCCACCTGATTTGTCTTTAGGAATCAGTGACTTATGAAGCTCATGTGGCAAATTGTCTCACAGTAAAACCACCACCAGGAGGGGCAGGGCCTCCTCCTTAAACATGACAGAGAAATCTGAGAGCAATGGACCCCATGGATAGTCTTAAAAGGGAAGCAGGCTACATGTAACAATGTGGGTGAATCTCAAAACCACATCTTTCATGTTGAATGAAAGAATTCATACACCAAAGAATATATATGACGTTCAAGAAGACATGAAAACTAATCTATGGTGGTAGAAATCAGAACACTAGTTGCCTTGGAGATGAGGAGAGAATTAACTGGAAAGAGGCTTGAAGGAACTTTCTGAGATGAGAGAAATGTTCCATCTGTTGACTGGAATGATGATTTCATGGGAGCATACCACTGTCAAAACTCATCACACTGAACACTTTGCATTTGTGAATTTTATTGGTTATAAATTAGACCTCAACTAGCAAAACAAAACAAAAAGGGCAGCAGCAGTGTTTAGGCAGAGGGGAGTACAGGCAAGTGAGAGAAAGAAGAGGGCTCCCCACCATCAGTCCAACTACGGTGCTGGGCAATTTCTCCAGCACCAAACTCTGGGGAAGCTATGAACTGACTTGTCAAAATAAACTACGGAGAGGATGCACTTTTCTAAAAATGAATACCCTATTCTGGGCCAAACATTAGGTTCAAGCCCTTATTCCTCTACAATTTGAAAACCTTTCCGTCACCATTTCCTTCTTTTCTCATCTAAAGCCATCCCAGAACGTGGTTTTCTAGAATCAGCCTCCTTTAGAAGTCACCCTCCCTCCACCCCCAGCTGCACATGCACATTATTGCATAACATTAACTCTATAAACTCCATGCCCATAATGCCATAGAAGAAGGAAACAGAGTTTAATTGATCAACAAAAGTCAAATTAATGATCATCAGAAGTCAGAAAAAAGAGAGTTTGGGTCATCAAGAAACTTCCAAGAGAAAGAATCCTGACAAACATTTCAAAAAGCAGAGGCCCCCAAAAGGTGGGAAAATGGAATGGGCAGTTGGAACCGGAACAAAACTCACAGATTGTAGAGCCAACTCCATCATCAAGTCCTTGTGTGACAAATCCCTAGTGTGATGTCAAAGGGGATTTATCGCAGATGACAAAAAGATCATAAGCAGGGTGGCTTCTGCTTCAGTTTGATTTCTCTGCTGTTCTCTTGGCTCTACCTTCTTCCCAGCTCTGTTCCTTTCTAAAAGCATCTCATTCAGATAGAAAAGGGTCTCTTCTTCCCCTTGTCTCTTTTTATGATTCAGGAAAATTTTCCTATGAGATTCCCCTTTGCAACACATTTGCTGGGATGGAGTCACATGACCCTTCCTAAGCCAATCACTGGCTAAGTCAATGGAACCACCTTGACTAGTTTAGACTAATTAAGGTTTACTCCTGAATCTTCACATGAAGAAGGTATGGACCCCAAAACACAGTGCTACCAGCCAGGACAAAGGGGGTGTTACAGGTAGGGTTTCCCTGGCCCTGCGTGTAGGAAGTTTATTGGGGAGTACTCTCAGCATCAACACCTGAAAGAAGTGAAGTAAGCAGGAGTGGACAAAGGGAGAAGTTGAGCTGCAATGAAATCACAGTAAAAACCTTAGCTGATCTTTCAGGGAGCTCTGGTGCTGGGCTGGCTCAGAGTTGTCCCAAATTGAGGTGAGAGAGCTAGGTCTTTTTACTCCTGTATCAATCAGACATTAGATGTGGGCTGCCCCTGGGAAGGGAGCATTACCTGGGGCAAGGCGGCTCTTTTCGGCTGAGGAAAAATCTCAGAGAGGGACTCAGCTGATGACTGCGGCTGTCAACCTTCCCAGGAGATGGGGAAATGAGTGCTTCAGTCTTGGAGGGGGGATCTGGGTGGCTCAACATGTCATCCACTGTAGGAGTGATGGATGTTGCATGGGCAATCCCTCAGATCTCCTAGAAACCAACTAGGAGTCCACGCTCATGTCTAGAGAAAGCATTATATGTCAGCCTTTACCGGAACCATCTCTGGAACCCAATTACCTCATTACCCTTCCACTTCCTTAGGAAGAGATGACAGGAGAGCCTCCAAGTGTCAGCTACCATCCTGGCTTTTAAAAGTGGGACAGCTGGGAGATGGCTATGTGGACTGAGTTTGGGTGGGACCCAAACCCTCAGACTTAAGAAACGTGATGCCCACAAGAATGAAAATCCACAGGAACAGTCTTGAACAAGCCAGGAGCCTGCTAAGCTCTGGCATCTGCTGAACTTCCCAAATTACACACATTAAGCTGTTCAGTTCCACATTTCTATAGTGTGCTTCCTGCCAAGCTTCCTAGCACAGTCTACACAATGGGAAAATCAAAACGAGCAGTTAGACCAATTACGGATACGACAGGTCAAACAAATAAGCCTTTATCTAGGACTTAAGCAGACACAGTCAACAAGGGTCTAATCCAAAAATTGAGATTTGGACAAAGAAAGGCTTTATAAAACAAAAAGGGGGGGTGGGGTGGGAGTAGAGATATTTGCATGAATTTTTTCTCTGTCTCACTGAAAATACTAAAATAACATTTTATCCAGCCTCTCCATGCTGCCCTGTCCCCCCACCCCTAGCCTCTTGAACATTCTCTAGGTCTGTTACTAATCAGGCTGTAGAGCCAACTCACAGAGAAGTGTTAAGCTAGGGTATGAAAACAGTTGTCATTGAAAGAGCTGGATAGTTTACTTTGTTAATTGTTATGTATCTAGTTGAATGCCCAAGAATTAAAGCTATACACAGGAGTGTTTGTGTGTATATTCAGGAAGTACAGAGACTATGTGTTACAGAAACCCCAAGCATTTCAGCTAAGTGAGAAATTCTAGGTAGAGTAAGGGACTTGAATCTAATAATGCCATTGTTGTAGTCAGAAGCCAGATACGATAGGACTTTATTATCTTATTATTACTTTTAACAAGAAAAACTGTTTACAAGTTTCTGGTCACTCTCATTCCAGCAGGAGAGACCTCAAGTCTTGTGGATACTCATTGTTCTGTGGAAAGGGAAATGCAGAGAAGTTTTTGTTATCCTTTTTCCCCCTCTGGACTAACAAAGGCCACGCCTCTTCATACAGGTCCATAATCTCTGCAATTCTGAAGTCCATAAGTCTCTGGAAAATGAAAACTTTTTTTCATAGTGGCACTATAACTAACTTGGTTATTTTGGCAGTAAAACCTGATTGGAATTTATGGGGGGGTAGTTACAGTTTTCATTTATCCCATATTTCACTATAAATATGTTAATGTGTTTGATCACAGGTGCTGCTCCAGGCATATTAATATATCTGAATGAAGATATATATTTCAGGGAATTATCAGCATATAGATGGTATCTGAAGTCATGGGAATGGTTGACATGGTCCAGGGAATGAAGAGACTGAGAAGAGAAGAGGGCCGAGGACCAAATTTAGTGAATGGGCCTGAGGGAGGATCAGAAAGCCAGGAAGAAGTGAGAGAGGAAATGGAATCAGCTCTTTTGCCCTTTTTTTTATCCATTTCTGTTTCCCTCAAACTTTAAAAACTTAATTACAGATGTGAGATTACTAGGCAATAGTTAACCTAACCCCTGTAGCTTGTGCCCCATGCTTCACTAATTGGATAGCTTTTGCAAGTCCCTGATCACACAATGCCTGGCTTAACATGTAGATTCTTTTCTTAAATTAAAGAAGTAGAAATGAACAATAAGTAATTAATGGATGACTAGATCTTTTCCCCAGCTTCCCCTTCGGTAATCCTGCGAGCCAAATGTGTGAACAAGATAGCATCTAAAGAAAGATCACAAGGAGTCAGCAAGTCTGCACCCGGTGAAAGATGACGAAGACAGTGACCCCCTCCCCAAATGATTAAGTGAGACTAGCTTCCCTTTTTTCCCTTTAAAAACTTTCATGGCCAAGCAGAATCTTGAGAGTTGGTTCTGGGTCATGAGTCCGCCTTCTCCGTAGGTTGCCAGCCTCCTGAATAAACCATCTTTCCTTTTCCAACCAACACTCTTCTCTTGAGTATTGGCTTTTGAGCAGCCAGCAGCCGCACCTGCGTTCAGTAACAGAAGGTGGAAAACAGGGTGTGGAGATGCAGCAGCCCAGGGAAGAGAAGGTTTCAGCGTGACAGATGGTTATCAGTGTTGGCTGCATGGAAGTCAGTGGAGGACTAGAAGGTAGCAAGGGGGTTTGCAGCCTTAGAGGTCTTGTCTCCTAGGAGGCTAAGAACACATCCTAAACGTATTTTATGTTTTTAAGAGTGCTGAACTCTGCTTTGTTTATTGTCGGTGCACATTAAAGACTTGTTAATTAATTGAATGTGTCAATTAAAGCCCTTGATCAGAGGGGCAAACCTGCTTTTGTGAGGTCTCATTTGGGATAAAAGGCTGGGAACACAATAGAAAGAGCATAGAGAAAGAGAATGGAAATGACTAAGAAGTGAGATGAGTTTGCTCACTGACATGAAGAGCTGGAAAGGAGAACATTTCGCTCCTTACTACATGGAAGAGCGGTGGGGCTGGGTAGCAGGAAACAGTAAAATTGGTAGGTCTTTGAAATGAAAGGAGTGAGAACCATGGTGGAAAGAGAAAGTAGATTAACCAAATAAACGTTTATTCTTAAACTATGGGTCAGGGCAATTTATAGAACCTTAGCGATAACCAAATCAACTATTATTTTACAAATGATAAACACTCAGAGAGGCTGAGAGACTCTCTTAAGGAAATAGCTAGTTACCCGCAAAGCCTGGATTCAAACTGAGGGCTCAGCCCCAGTCCAGTGCTAATTCCGCTATAAACATAAAATCTCACCTCTGGGCCCCTCTTTCCATTTCCTGCCTGTCTTCCCACACTTTTATTAGTAAAAATCTGGGTAAAATGAACATCTGGGCAGCTACGATCATCTGCATAAAATCACAGGCACTGGGGCTAAAGCACTCTCAATGGGCAACAGGTACCATGATGGATTCAAAGGCCAGAGATGGAGGGATTTACTCATCTGCCTCTTCCAGAAAACTCTGGGAGGGAAGAGCCAAGCATGGCTTCAGAAATTCACCCTGGAAAATCATTTTTTAAATGTATTGGGTGTGTAGAAGAGTTTATTCTCTTTTCCAAATGGTATTTATTACTTTCATAATCAGAAAACATTCATTAAAAAAAAAACAACTTTTTTTTAAATGAGAGAGTAGGCAGTGGGGAGAAAGAGTTAGGGTGAAACAGGCTTTTTGCCAGTGTGACCAGCAACCTCTTAGAATCAGGTTGTGCCAGATGAAAACCAGGCAAGGCTCAAGGGAAACCAATTTTACTTTACTTTCCTTTCCCTCTTTTTCTCTTCTGGTTTGGTTTGTAAGGTGAACTGTTGTGCAAGTCAGCAACTTGCATAGGGAAGACTATGAATGTATTTTCTTGACTTGGTGAGATAGGAGATCAGTTAAAGGGGGGAAAGGGAAAGAAAATGGACACTGGTGAATGGGAGAAGCTGTGACTTTGGGGGAACCATTTCAGTGAAATACTATGTGAATGTCTGTTATAAGCAAGACCGGGGAGGATGAAACATGGTCCTTGCCCTTAAAACGTGTGACTGTTTACTGCTCTGTCCTTCAACCACCAGCACTGACAGTACCTGATGGGCAAAAGGGGTTCAATCAACACCCCCTGAATGAAAGAATCAGATGTCCACTCATGAAAAGATGCAGCACATCCTTTTAGGTAGAAAAAAACAAATCCCATACCATTTTCCTTGACTTTTTTGGATCCACCAGTCCCAACAGGTACCCTCTCTTTCAAGATGTCAGGAAAACCAGGCCTCAGGGTACTGATGGGCCAACATTTCTCTTCTCTTGGAATTCAACACTGCCTGGCTGGCCATTAATTTTGCCAGCTGCCCCTCAGAGTCACAGATATTGGGAGAAGACCCAGACCTTAGCAGAGTCTGCTCCAAGACTGCCAAGTCCTCATGTCTAAGGTCAAACATGCCATTCTGTCCCTAAGGAAACCCCAGAGACAGTTTCTCACCATTTAGTGGCAAGATCCAGGCTTGGCTGATGTACTATGATATTGGGGTCTAAAAGCTATTCTTATTTTGCTTCCAAAAGTCACTTTTGAATGCCAGAAAGGGAAGTTTTAACCTCTAAAGCCTGGAACACAACATTCCAAAACAGCTGGAAAGGCCTTGGAAACTTCTCAGATGAAGTTAATTAAAACCTTCCTCTGCCCCAAGGGTCAAATCCTGTGTTCATGGATAACTCTCAAGTTGTTGTCTAGCTTAATCTCCGGATAAGCAGGTCTCCCGAGGACTTGAGAGTTTGGTCTGGAAAGCTGTGTCCTGCAGAACAGGCCAGCTGTTCCTGCAAGGAGAACAGTTGTTTTCTGCCTCAGAGATTCTAGGCCAGAAATGTAAGGAGAGCCCACAGACGTTTCTGCTAGCAGCTTTTACTATGGTTCATACCCCCATTTTTCAGCCAAAGGAATTCTACTCCTCGAATCCACCCAGGAAGAAAACACCTCCATGATACATAGCTTTGAGTCCTATGCTTATCATCAGAAAGGCCAACTTCGCTCTGGGAAGAATCGATGGTGTCAGTCTCTCTGCACAATGTCAATAACTTGTATCACTGAAACGAAATAAGAGGGTTACCATAGCAGGAAGGCAGTGCCTCACTTGCTCTCCTGCTAATGTGAGACACTCCTTAGTGCAAGGATCTGAGCCTAGCCCTGGCTTGGCCACACACAGCTGGGAGGCATTTCAGGAGAAAGGGAGCCATTGTTCCCAACAGGATGCATGCTTTGCCAGCATGTCTCTTCATCAGCCTAACACAGGTCATCTTCTCTGCCTGTGGATCAGCAAAGTCCTTCTCAACAAATGTCAAATGTCTTTGTGTGTTAAAAGATCCCCAAGAACGGATGTGGTTGAGGTATCCAATTGTAACTTAAGGGTTATTTGCCCAGTCTGATTCAGTAAATATTGACTAAGTGGCTGACTTAAAAGAAACAATGCCTTTGCTACTGGAAAACCAATGTAAGACCAGGTCCCTGACCTCTGACCTCCAGGAGCTTATCGTGTGGTAGTAAGGGGCCCTGAGCATGTCAGCTGTGGGCTCTGCCACACCCAATGTCTCCTACAAAGGGGGATCCTCCCTTATCCAGAGCCCCCTGCTCAGAGAAATAGCACCAAGCTGTTCTATGTCCAGGAATGGCCACTAATTGTCCAGGACCAGGGGCCTACCCCACATGCCACCCCCAATAGGAAATGTAGTGGCCTTGAGTGGACTGGCATGGAAAAATGGCAAAACCTATGGGAGCTGGGTATATGTGGAGGAAGCAGAGCGCATATGCTTAGGTAGAAGCTGGGTCCTTAAAGGCCACGCCCTGGAGTGAAGAGCCTTTGACTTGGCTTTACCACTGTTCCTGCCTTTCCTAATGTCCAACTGTTTTCTTTTTTCTGGGCTCCTCTGTGTATGTAGCTTTCATGCCTTAGCACACACACCTACACATACACACCCCCATTGCCACCACTACTTATAGTAACAAGAGAAATTCTATTCCTGACCAAGAGGGAAGAGGAGTAAGAGAAGTCATGCGATCACCATGCTAGGAGGTGGAGGGCTTGTGTGATCTTAAACCTTCAGTCGAGCTGTAGTTTGAGCCTCACCCAGCTGACACAGCCACAGGGATTGTAAGCTCCAGGAGGGCTGCCTTATTTGCTGCTGTATCTCCTGGCACAGTGCCTGCACAGATGGTGATCAGTAATGCTGGCTGAATGAATGACTGAATAGACTGGGAACCAGAGAGATTAACGGAGGTTTAGCATTGGCTGTCTTTCGTGTGTCACAATCTCTCTCCCCGATGCTCCATGCCTGGGAGGCTCACCTACACTGACTACGTTCAAAGGCTTCCTTATCCCCTGACTTCCAGTGGGGTTCAGCCAAATGGGGAACCCTAGCCAGAGATCAGAGACAAGGAGGCAAGTGATACCAGGGTATACATGCCCCCATGAAGGCTACATTCTTACAAGGAGGCCCCCTCCGTACTACCCCTCTGCCTCCCAATTCTCTCACTTCTTCAGGCCTTAGACATATAATGACTCCCAATCCAATGTTACCTGCCCAAGAAAACATCAATCCTTTATGGTTCCCCCACCAACCCTTGTAAATAATGCCTTTATTAAATGCTCCTCAAAGCACACAGTTTGAATGTAGCATCTGTTTCCTGCTGAGACCGCAAATGACAGAGGTTCCAAAAATCAAGTGTACATGCTTTTTGCTATCTGGTTTTCTCCATGTTCTAGTACATTCTGCTCAGCTCTATCAGCAAGCACTCATTGCTTCACAGAGGCAAGCTGGTTGGGAGGGTATTTGCCCAAACTGGACCAGTTTGAGGTGAGGGGGTGGGTGGCAGAAGGGAAGCAACAGAGTGTCCTGCCTCAATGCTAATAATAAATATACTGCATAAACAGTGAGGAAGACACCTAATTTGGTTCCTACCTTCCCAGCATGAATTTAGGGTCAGACCTCCCATTCAGGAAGAAAGTTTTCCTTCTCTGATAAAATTAGTTTCTTTAGCTAAAAATTCTTTTTTTGAGTTATGTTTTATTGTACAACCACAAAATAATAATCAAAAAGGTTCTTTTGGTAAGAAGGCCATTGCTCTGCTCTAACCACACATTTAATTTACCCAAATTAATGCAGCAGAAGTTGAGTGGGGGTGGAATCTTCTTTTCTATGTCATTTATGTCTTTTTAATATTGATAAGCTCTCAAAAAGCAAGAGTTACTAAGCATATCAAGCTGTGCTCTTCCTTCAGCCTTTAGTGTGGAGTTAGGGAGAGTGGGTGGAAGCAGTAGGGATATTTTATTTTTATGGTAATTTATCCTCTCTGAACATACTAATAGGGAAAAGTACATTTTAAATTTTCTGAAAAGGAGATTAAAATGGTCTCAAGTGATCTGAAGCTTTCTCTCGCCTCTAAAAAAAATCTTTCCACAGCTCTCTGGTGCATATTATCTTGTCAACTTGGGATCTACTATTAATGCAGGTTTCCCACCAGGCAGATTCAACAGCAGTCTAAGATAGAAATGCCTGATTTCCTACCTAAGACTCAAATGGAAAAACACAGCATCTGAATTTACTTGTTCTGTTTTTTTTTCCCTCCCCCTCACTCCTTTTAAAAAAGGACTGGTTTCTTCAGTTCTCAGCCTTTTGGCAGCAGCCATTTAAAAGAAAGAATCACACGGTAATTATTAATTTTGCATGGGATCAACTCTGGCCTCAGCTTTCATCTGAGATGCAGTTACATGAAAAGCAGACTGCGTTAATTTCATCCCCTCTGGGGTTGCTTGGCAACAAGGCCTTGTTCCATATCATCTTTTATTCTTGGCCCAGAGTGATCTCTTTGGGGCGTTGCTCATGCTAAGGCAATCATCATCCTGTTGCTGTCCCTTCTGAATGTGTCCCTATGGTCCTGATGGCACAGGGGGTTGGTGGCTTTGCTCCAGTCATACTAGCTGGGGTCTGTAAAAGCTCTGAGCTTGTCAGCACAGAGAATGAACTATGCTTGGGGAATTGGGGATTTAAACAATAGAGGTTAGACAGGAAAGAGAGTGAGGAAGCATGAGCTATGTCTAAAGCGATGCTGGAGGACGGTGGGGCAGAGATGGGGTAAATACTAATGGGATAAATACCGAAGTCTTTTTTTTAAAAATATTTATTTATTTACTTTTGGCTGCGTTGGGTCTTTGTTGCTGCGCGCGGGCTTTCTCTAGTTGTGGCGAGTGGGGGCTACTCTTCGCTGTGGTGAGAGGGCTTCTCATTATGGTGGCTTCTCTTGTTGCAGAGCACCGGCTCTAGATGAGCGGGCTTCAGTAGTTGTGGCACGTGGACTCAGTAGTTGTGGCACATGGGCTTGGTTGCTCCACGGCATGTGGGATCTTCCGGGACCAGGGCTCGAACCCATGTCCCCTGCATTGGCAGGCGGATTCTTAACCACTGCGCCACGAGGGAAGTCCCTCAAGTCTTTTTTAAATTTAAAAAAAAAAAAAAAAAGCATTACTATGTTCTGGTTGGGAAATCTTTCTAAGCTCTATTGTCAAATGATGAATGTGAGGTCCAGAACAGTTTTTTGGGTGGGAAAGAGAAGAAGGGGAGGTATAAAAATATTTTGTTTATTTTTGCATAAAGAAAAATATATGGATGGGCATTCCCTGGTGGCCGAGTGGTTGGAACTCCACGCTTTCACTGCTGAGGGCCTGGGTTCAATCCCTGATAGGGGAACTAAGACCCAACAAGCTGCATGGTGCAGCCAAAAAAACCCGGATGATTACGAGTGTTTGTGAGGGGAGAGAATGATGAGGTAGAAGGGCAGAGGCGAAAACAAGAGTTTTCACCTGTGTACCTCTTTATATTGTTTTGCTTTATAAACTAAAATAATGTTACTTAGTCCAAAAAAAATTTTTTTAATAAATATTAAAAAGTGTTAGCAATTCAGTGCAAGCTGTTAATGTTTGGAAGAGTTGGGAAAGTTGGGTGAAGAGTATTCGGAGTTCTTTGTACTATTTTTGCAACTTTCTGGTAAGTCTGGAATTATTTCAAAATTAAACTTAAAAGAAATTTTAAACAATATTAGCAACTCCAACGAATTTTCTAGCCTTTCCTTCCTGTTCAAACATCATTCTTGCTATCCTTCAGAGGCAGTCAATCTGCAATATATTGAACATTCTGAGTGACTTGGTAGGAGATGGGGATATCTTTGAGCATGAGCTGCAGAGAAGAGACCTCAGCTAGGAACATTAGCCTTAATCAGAGTGTGGTTCCATCCCTGTCCCAAATGGCTTTAGCTGTGGTCCCTAAAAATCTCAGAAATCTCAACCTCCTTAGGGACTGGTCTCTCTGAGTATGGAACTCCCATGATGAAAGCATCACTCTTCAATTCATGTAAGCCCTCAATTGTGCCTTCATGGCTTCACTGGACATCCTTCAGTATTTTTTCCTCTCTGCAGCCATCTCCTCATCTTTCAAATCACTCTGTATCTATCTTTCTCCACTAGACTAAGCTCCTTGAGGGTATGTGCAATCACTGAGCCATCACTACACACAGCTCCCCTGGCATAGCATAAGTACATACTTTTTTTAATGTTTTTATTTAAAATAAAAACTTGAAATAATTATAGATTCACATGAAGTTGCAAAAGAATATAAAGAGAAGCTATAAATGCCTATATTTAAAAAGAAAGAAAAATCTTAAATCAATAACCTAACTTTTCACCTGAAGTAACTAGAAAAAGAAGAGCAAACTAGAACCAAAGCAAGTAAAGGAAGGGAGGAAAAAAAGATTAGAAAGGAAATAAATGAAATAGAGACTAGAAAAACAATAGAGAAAATCAATAAAACCAAAAGTTGGTTCTTTGTAAAGATCAACAAAATTGACAAACTTTTAGCTAGATTGAAAAAGATAAAAGGAGAAAAGACTCAAATGAGTAAAATCAGCAACGAAAGACAGAACATGACTATCAACCTTACAAAAATAAAAAGGGCTATGGGGAAAACTATGAATAATTATATGCCAACAAATTAGAAAACAGAGATGAAACAGACAAATTCCTGGAAAGACAAAAGCTACTAAAACTGAGTCCATAAGAAATAGAAAATCGAAACCACGATAAGATATCACTTTACACCCACTTCTATGGCAATAATCAAAAAGACAGACAGGGCTTCCCTGGTGGCGCAGTGGTTGAGAATCCACCTGCCAGTGCAGGTGACACGGGTTCGGGCCCTAGTCTGGGAAGATCCCACGTGCCACAGAGTGCTGTGCCCGTGCGCCACAGCTACTGGGGCTGCGCTCAGGAGCCCACGAGCCATGACTGCCGAGCCCGTGTGGCGCAACTGCTGAGGCCCATGTGCCTGGAGCCTGTGCTCCACAACAGGAGAGGCCACCGCAGTGAGAGGCCTGCGCACTGCGGCGAGGGGTGGCCCCTACTGGCCACAACCAGATAAGAGCCCGTGCGCAGAAGCAAAGACCCAACGCAGCCAAAAATAAAATAAAATAAATAAATTTTTAAAAAAAGACAGGGACTTCCCTGGCAGTCCAGTGGTTGAGGCTTCGACTTCCAATGCAGGGGTTGTGGGTTCGATCCCTTGGTCAGGGGGCTGGGATCCCACATGCCTCCCGGCTAAAACCCAAAAAACCAGAAGGTAGGACAGAAGCAATATTGTAACATTCAATGAAGACTTTAAAAATGATGCACATCAAAAAAATTTCAAAAAAAAAAAAAAAGACAGACAATAACGTGTTAGTGAGGATGTGGAGAAATTGGAACTTTCATACACTGATGGCGGGAATGTAAAATGGCACAGCATCTTGGAAAACTGTTTCAGTCCCTCAAAAAATTAAACATAGAGTTACCACATGGCCCCAAAATTCCGCTTGTAGGTATGTCCCCAAGAAAATTGAAAACCTACTTTCAAACCCTTGCACATAAATATTCTTAGCAGCATTATTCATAACAGTCAAAAAGTAGAAACAATCTAGATGTCTATCAATTACGAATGAATAAACAAAATGTGGCATATCTATATCATGGAATATTATTCAACCACAGAAAGGCATAAAGTACTGATACATGCTACAAGTTGCATGAATCTTGAAAACATGCTAGATGAAAGAAGCCAGACACAAAAGAACACATATTGTATGATTCCACTTATATGAAACATCAAGAATAGGCAAATCCACAGATACAGAAAGTAGGTTAACAGTTTCTAGAGGAAGGGGGAGGGGAGAATGGGGAGTGACTACTAATGCATACAGGGTTTCTTCTGGAGGGATGAAAATGTTCTGGAATTAATGGTGATAGCTGCATAACTGTGAATATACTAAAAATGACAGAATTACAAGCTTTAAAGCGTGAATTTTATGGCATAAAAATTATATGTCAATTTTTTAAAAAGAATGAGTAAAAGCAATAGCTAATGCCTTTAAAAATGTAATGAGAGATTCCATTTACCCTTTACTCATTTACTCTTTACTCATTTACCCCAATGGTAACATCTTGCATAACCATAGTACCATATTACAACCAGGCAGATGACTTTAGTACAATCCACAAAGCTTATTCCAATTTCACCAGCTTTACATGCCCTTGTGTGTATGTGTGTGCATGTGTGTGCATGTAGTTCTATGCAACTTTATCACGTGTATGTTCATGTAACCACCACCACAGTCAAGACACAGAATTGTTTCATCATCACAAGGATCCTTCCTGCTTTGTTTGTACTCATGCCCTCCTTCTCTCTCTATCTCTAACTCCTAGCAAACACTAATCTATTCTTATCTCTGTAATTTTGTTATTTAAAATTTTTAATATAAATTGCTATACGTCAAAGTGTTATACAAATGTAATATTTTGTGTTTGACTTTTTTCACTCAACATAATTTGAGATCCATCCAAGTTGTTGTATCAATAGTTCACTCCTTTTATTTATTTTTAAATTTTTTGGTAATGCAGGATTTTACTTATTCTATTCATAATAACTAATATTTAAGAACATTTACATTATTAATAGAACTTAATCTAAAAGAAGTTCAACTTACTTTTTTTTAACATCTGAATACTGGGTATTAATAAGAGAAGAGGTAATATAATTGTGGTCAAAATTACTATTTCAAAAACATAAATGCTTTGTGTTACTAAGTCTACATATAACTCAGTTTGGAGTATAAAGTTCTTTGGCTGCAAGAAAGAACACTTGATTTACTTCACCAGGAGGAATATCTGGGATGACTTCTCTCGGTATTTCTTCTGTTGATTTTTAGCATAGTTATCTGTGACTGTATGAACTCCAAATAAGAGTACATAGCTGGTTATTGTAGCCACTTACTATAGAAATAGGAGATGGACAGGAAAAAAAAGAAATAGGAGGTGGACAGATAATGTAACTGTCCAATATTTTTGAGGCCAAAAGCTTAAGCCTGAGGAGTTAAGCCAAGATTCAGGAATAAAGACACACAGGAGATGGAGTGTGAAGCCAAACTGGGAGCTTAAGAACAAAGGCATAAATCGCTTTTTCTGGCAATGATGATGGTGAATTTTCCACCATTTTCCCAATGGCTTTAGACAGTCTCAGAACTGAGCCCTCTGCACAAACAAGCACAGCAGAGGGAGATGGGTAGAGAGGAAAAATGGAAGGAAAGACCAAGGGGCGATGGTGCCCCCAGCCTGGGCACAGGTGCAGTAGGACCCCCTTCAGGTGGCACAGGGACCATGCCCATTCCTTTTATTTCAAAATAATTTTTTTTAGAACAGTTTTATTTTTCTTTTTTATCTTATTTTTTTTAAACATCTTTATTGGAGTATAATTGCTTTACAATGTTGTGTTAGTTTCTGCTGTATAACAAAGTGAATCAGCTATATGTATACATATATCCCCATATCCCCTCCCTCTTGTGTCTCCCTCCCACCCTCCCTATCCCACCCCTCTAGGTGGTCACAAAGCACCGAACTGATCTCCCTGTGCTATGTGGCTGCTTCCCACTAGCTATTTTACATTTGGTAGTATATATAAGTCCATGCCACTCTCTCACTTTGTCCCAGCTTACCCTTCCCCCTCCCCATGTCCTCAAGTCCATTCTCTATGTCTGCATCTTTATTCCTGTCCTGCCCCTAGGTTCTTAGAACAGTTTTAGATTTACAGAATTATTGTAAAGATAGTACAGAGAGTTCTCATATACTCCACATCCTGTTTCCCCTATCATTCGCATTTCACAATTAATGGGTCAATCTTGATACATTCTTGTTAACTAAAGCTAATACTTGAGATTTCCTCAGTTTTCCCTTAATGTCTTTTTTCTGCATCAAGATCCCATCCAGGATACAATACTACATTCGCAGTTATATCTCCTTAGCTCCTCTTGGCTGTGACTGTTTCTTGGACTTTTCTTGGTGGTTTTTTTTGGTGTTTTTTTTTTTATGACCCTTAAGAGTTTTGAGGGGTCCTGGTCTAATATTTTGTAGAATATCTGTCAGTTGTGATTTGTCTGACGTTTTTCTCACGGTTAGACTGGGGTAATGTGTTTTGGGGAGGACAACCACAGAGGTAAAGTGCCATCCTCATCACATCAAATCAAGGGAACATATTAACAATATGACATCACTGCTGATGTTACCCTTGATCACCTGGCTGATAGTGTTTGTCAGGCTTCTCTACTGTAAACTTACTCTTTTTTTCCTCTCTCTTTCCATACTGTACTCTTTGGAAGAAAGTCACCACATACAACCCACATTTAAGGAGTGGAAAATAATGTTCCATCCTTTTAAGGGCAGAATATCTACATCAATTACTTGTATGAGAGATATATCTAGTCTCCCCAATTTACTTATTTATTCAGTCATTTATTTATACCAGTATGGAATCATGAATTTTATACTTAGAGTTATAATACAATACTACTTTATTAATTTTGTTGCTCAAATTGTTCCAGCTTTGGCCATTAAGAGCTCTATTCCATTGGCTCTGATATCCCTTTGACATATGGCCATCACTGTAGGGGTTTTTGATTTTTGTTTTTGTGAACATTTTTTTTTTTAACTTCCTGGCACTACAAAATGTTCTAGGCTCAAATTGTAGCTAGCCTGCCCCATTCCTAGAATCAGCTTTTTCTCCAAGGAGCCTTGGTTCCTTTTGTTGGAGAATGGTATTAGAAACCAAGATCTGGGCTCTAGGTGTGTTCATTGTTACTGGGGTGTCATATCTTTTAGGTGCTCTCAGTTGACAGAACAAGTAAACATAGATGTGTACCCATATATATATATATATATATATATATATACACGTCTTAAATATTTCTATTTGTAACCACTTGTACCTATATTAAGCTAAACATGCGTTCATACTGATATTTCCGAATCTAATCCATTAGGACATGTATTATTCTAGCTTCTTCTGCTTGCTTATCTATAACCTCCCACTCTAACAACCTTGCTCCCATCACCCATCATTCATTTATTTAATTCTTCAATTCCAATATACATGTATAGTAGTTTCAGAATTCCTAACCCACACCCCCATGGAAAATGGTACTTATATACAATTCTTTTTGCTTTTAATCATATAGACTCCTCTCATTTCCAAAGTACTTAGGTCAGCATGTTATTTCCCTTCCTATTTCAGTGAGGTTGTTTCACACATTTGGAATATATTTATATTCTTTAGTCACATCTTGTATTCCATCATGGGATCTCTGACCCTTTAAATTACTTCTTTTAATTTGCGTACATCAAGATTTTTTCTTTATAATGCAAAGCTCAATGGCTTTGAAAAATGCTTAATGCTGTATTCACCATTACAGTATCATACAGAATAGTTTCATTGCCCTAAAAAAATCCCCTGGGTTTCACCTTTTCAAGCCTCTCCAACCCTGAACCCCTGGCAGCCACTGATCTGCTCACCATCTCTATAGTTTGCTCACCATCTCTATAGAATGTCTTGTAATTGGACTCATACATCTGTTGTTTTTTTTCAGACTGGCTTCCTTCACTTAGTGGTATGCATTTAAGATTCATCCATGTCTTGAACAGCTTCTTTTTACTGCTGTATAACATTCTACTGTATGGATGTATACTTTGTTTAGTCGTTCACCTATTGATGGAGATTATGAATCAAGTTGTTATACACATTCACATGCAGGTTTTTGTGTTGCCAGTTGGGACATCAGTTTTCAAATCAGGAGCATGATTGCTGGATTATATGGTAAGATTACGTTTAGTTTTGTAAGAAACTACTAAACTGTTTCCAAAGTGGCTCTACCACTTTGGATTTCCAACAGCAATGAATGAGAGTTCTTGTTGTTCCTTGTCCTCTCCAGCGGTTTTGTTTTTTTTTTTTTGAGCCATTCTCATAGGTATATAGTGGTATCACATTGTTGTAATCTGCGATTCCCTAATGACAAATGATACTGAGCATCTCTTCATATGCTTGTTAACCATTTATAGATCTTCTTTGGTGAGGTATCTGTTCAGCTCTAACATCATACTTAGTTGTGAGAAACTGGATGCTTTCCCCTATTATTAGGAGCAAGGCAACGATGTCCTCTCACACCACTCTTATTCAACATTGTACTGGAATTCCTAGCTAGTGCTTTAAGGCAAAAAAAGGAAATAAACGCTATATGGATTAGAAAGGAAGAAACACAACTCTATTCACAGATGACATGAAAATCCCAAAGAATTGACAAGAAACACTCCTGGAACTAAAAAGTGAGTATAGCAAAGTCTCAGGATACAATGTTAATACACAAGTCAATTACTTTCCTATAGAATAACAATAAACTATTAGAATCTAAAATTTCAAAAAGCAATTCCACTTAAGATAGTATTCAATAGGGACTTCCCTGGTGGCACAGTGGTTAAGAATCCGCCTGCCAATGCAGGGGACACAGGTTTGATCCTTGGCCCGGGAAGATCCCATATGCTGTGGAGCAACTAAGCCTGTGCGCCACAGCTACTGAGCCCACATACCACAACTACTGAAGCCTGTGTGCCTAGAGCCCATGCTCCACAACAAGAGAAACCACCGCAATGAGAAGCCCCCGCTTGCCACAACTAGAGAAAGTCCTCATGCAGCAACGAGGACCCAACACAGCCAAAAATAAAAAAATTTAATTTAATTTAATTTAATTTAAAAAATAGCACTCAATAAATGAAAAATTTAGGAATAAGGCTAATAAAATATGTGCAGGACTCTATGGGGAAAATTAGAAAACACTGATGCAAAGAAGGTTTAAATAAATAAAACTATTTCATCTTCATGGATTGGAAGACTCAATATTGTTAAGATGTCAATTCTTCCCAACTTAATCTGTAGATTCAATATAATCAAAATCAAAATCTCAGCAAGCTATTTTGTAGATAATAACAAGCTGATTCTAAAGTTTATATGTAAAGGCAAAGGACCTAGAATAGCCAACACAATACTGAAGAAAAAGAACAAACTTTCCAGACTCACACTACCTAATTTCAAGACTTACTACAGTATGTCTTCAATAATCAAGACAACATGGTACTTGTGAAGAAACAGACATGTAGATCAATGAAACAGAAGAGAGAGTCCAAAAATAGACCCACACAAGTATAACCAACTGATCTTTGGCAAAGGGGCAGAAGTGACTCAATGGAGAAAGGATAGTCTTGTCAATAAATGGTGATTGAACAAATGGTGATGGATGTCCACATGCAAAAAAATGAACCTAGACACAGACCTTACACCTTATATATTGATAAAAAGTAATTCAAAATGGACCATAGACCTAAATGTAAAACGCAAAACTACAAAACTTCTTGAAGGGGGCTTCCCTGGTGGCGCAGTGGTTGGGAGTCCGCCTGCCAATGCAGGGGACGCGGGTTCGTGCCCCGGTCCAGGAAGATCCCACATGCCGCGGAGCGGCTGGGCCCGTGAGCCATGGCCGCTGAGCCTGTGCGTCCGGAGCCTGTGCTCCGCAACGGGAGAGGCCACAACAGTGACAGGCCCGCATACCGCAAAAAAAAAAAAAAACTCCTTGAAGAAAACAAAGGAGAAAATCTGCAAGACCTTGGGTCTGGTAACGAATTTTTAAATATAACACCAATAGCATGATCCAGGAAAGAAACATTAATAAGTTTGACCTTATTAAAATTAAATTTGTTTGCAAGAGATGCCATTAAAATAATGAAAAGACAAGTGAAAGACTTGGAGAAAATATTTGCAAAACATATATCTGGTACAGGACTTGTATATAAATTATACAAACTCTTAGAACTCAACGATAAGATAATAAACAACCCAATTAAAAAATGAACAAAAGATCTGAACAGATACCTCACCAAAGAAGATCCATAAATGATTATTAAGCATATGAAAAGATGCTCTGTATTATTTGTCATTAGGGAATTGCAAATTACAACAACATGATACCACTATATACCTATGAGAATGGCTTAAAAAAAAAAAGCCTGCTGCTGGGGAGGACAAGGATTTTTGTGGGTGCTCTTTGTCATACTGAGGAAGTTCCCCTCTATTTCCAGTTTGCTGAGTTTTTTTTTTTTAATCATGAACGGCTGTTGAAATTTTATTAAGTGTGGATTCACATGCAGTTGTAAGAAAGAATACAGAGAGATCTGTATACTGTTTACCCAGTTTACCCCCAATGCTAATAGCTCTCAAAACACTATTACAACCAGAATACTGGCATTAGTATAATCCACCAATTTTATTTAGATTTCTTTAACTTAACTTGTACTCATGCGTGTGTTCATACAATTTAATCACATGAATAGGTTTGTATATCAACTACCCCAGTCAAAATACAGGACAATTACATAACCACAGGAGCTCTCTTGTTGCCTTTCATAACCACACCCACCTTCATCCTGCTCCTTCTCCTTACAACCCTAATCCCAGGCAACCACTAATCTGTTCTCCATTTCTAAAATTTTATTATTTTATGAATGTTCTATAAATGGAATCATATAGTATCTTTTTCGATGGGCTTTTTAATCAATAGTTCATTCCTTTTTATTGCTGTACAGTATTCTATGGTATAAAAGTACCAAAGTTTGGGGGATTCCCTAGTGGTCCAGTGGTAGGACTCTGGGCTTCCACTGCAGGGGGCATGGGTTCGATCCCTGGTCGAGGAACTGAGATCTCGCATGCCGTGAGGCGCGGGCAATAAATAAATAAATAAATAAATAAATAAATAAATAAATAGAAGTACCAAAGTTTGTTTAACCATTCACCTGCTGTTGAAGGACATCTGGTTATTTCTGCTTTTTGGCTATTATGAATAAAACTGCTATAAACATTCGTGAATAGGTTTTTGTGTGAGCACAGGATTTTATTACTCTAGGATAAATATGCAAGGAATGAAATTGCTGGGTCATATGGTAAGTGAGTGTTAGGTTTGTAAGAAACTGCCAAACTGTTTTCCAGACTGGCTGTACCATTTTACAATGTATGAGTGATTCAGTTTTTCTGCATCCTTGCTAGCATTTGGTGTTATTTCTAATTTTGCTTCAGCCATTCTAATAGATGTGTACATACTTTCTTTTAGAGAGCCATAAACGTCTTGAAACAATTGAGCCAATACTAACTAGCCATGTCTGTATGCCTGGCTCCAAGTTAGGCTCTTTGAGGGTGGAGGAGACTCAGCTCCTGCATATGAGGGACTGTAAAGGCAAGATCAGAGCACGAGAGGAAGCCAGTTCCTCCGAAGTCATCCCTATGAACCATCAGTAATGGGCTCACTAGTAATTACGTGTGAACACAGGAAACTGTGTCAGGGAAATCTCTGTGGTGCTCAGAGGCAAAAAAAACCCCCAAAACTCCACAACTCTGTGGAAGGGTTAAAGAAGGAAATCACTGCCTGGATCCAGCAGAGCCTCAAAGTTGGCTGTTTGAAACTCCAGGTAAAAGAAATGGCATTTACTCTCTGGATCTCCAAAAAGGGGTTCAGATTCTGCCTGTGCTTTGCAAAGATATAGGACAAAGCTAACAAAGTTCACCTATGACAAAATGGGACTGATTTTCAACCTGAGAGAGCACCCTATCCTTTTCTAGTGGATTCTGTTAAGAAAGATTCCCAGATTATCATCCAAGTTCAAGTCTCTCATTTTCTTCAACTTCTGTTCATTGTATCAAGCTTGCAAACATGGATAAAACCATGTTACTGTACAGTTACTGGATCTCAGTTATCTAAGGAGTAGAGGACCTTGATGTACCAAAAATATTTGGCTTTAAAAAAATAACTCTTTAGACAAAGGTCAGTTTTGTCTGGAATGACACAGAACTGTGCTCAGGACCTCATAGAGGCATAATGCTATCAGGGGACTTTCCATCCTTCCTAGTATACCTGTTTCCACCCCTGCCTTTCCTGACCTTCAACTCAGGGGACATCTATTGTCCGCATTCCGGTCTGATTTTTCAAAAAAGTATTTATTTATACTCCACCCCATGACAAAAAAGCTTTGAAGAAATTTTAAAATTAAAATATTTTATGTAAAACAGAATAACAAAAAGGAAAACAGAACTAAGATCAGTTAAAAGGAAAAATAGATGTGGCCAAATTAGTATTTATCATCCACAATGATTATATTTCGCTTTAAAGAATGCTCTTAACTTTTAATACTCAAATGCAGTAACTTTTTTTTTTTTTTTTTTTTTTTTTTTTTTTTTTGCGGTACGCGGGCCTCTCACTGTTGTGGCCTCTCCCGTTGCGGAGCACAGGCTCCGGACGCGCAGGCTCAGCGGCCATGGCTCACAGGCCTAGCCGCTCCGCGGCATGTGGGATCCTCCCGGACCGGGCACAAACCCGTGTCCCCTGCATCGACAGGTGGACTCTCAACCACTGCACCACCAGGGAAGTCCCAGTAACATTTTTTTAAAAAGCCATCATTCAGCTTTTCCCATATGATGTCTTCAAAGTTTTAGGTTCACTTTATATGCCTGTATTTTCCATTTCACTATAAATACCTTAAGAAGGATTTTCAAGTAGTCTCATACTCCAGCTGATGATTATTAACCCTTCTAGAAAACTCAACAGATGGCCCCTATGTCGCTCTCATGGACAAGGATTATTCATCTTGAAAACTTTCTGATGATAACTAGCAAAGATGTGATAAAGCCAGTTTCTCAACAGAGAAAAATCAACTGATGAATAAATATATATTACTTTTAATATATGCTGTCTGAGGTTAGGGGTCTAGTCTCTCTTGTCCACTAGTATGCCTCATACAGTGCCTGAGACACAGGAGAGACTCAAATATTTACTGAAAATTTTTGAGTGCCCTCTCTGAGCAGGATGCTCTCTTCAGACATTCTGGGAATATGCAGAAATAAAGGATTCAGGGGTTCATGACCAGCACCCTCCCACATACCCACCCTAGGCCCATCATGGCGTATATATGAAATGGTGGATAAAAGCTTCAACTTCCTATGCAATGGCCTTTCAGAAGACCCAAGATTCCCTTTGTGGTTCCCATCTTCTCTAGAGGCCATGCAAAACCCCACAGAGGCCCATCATATGGCACTGGGAGGGGCATATCCACTGAAAAGACTTGGGTAGCTGAATGTAGAGATATCCTAGCATATAGTCACCCCCACGGCAATCAACCTCTGGGAATGGCCACAGTGACACCATTTCATGAGGGAAACACAGTAGCACAATGTCATGTGTGAAATGACCTCTTGGATCCTTGAAGTTCTATAGCTGTGGTTTATCCCAGTGCCATGACAAGGCTGCCTCAAACTAGGACCAGACCTCCCAATCCACAGGATTTACTGTCCCCCTGGGCCCTGTTAATGCTGCCACCTGACTTCCCAGTTGCTGCCCTATCATCTTTTCCAAATACTTAAGTGGCTATTAGTTTATAGTGTTGCTCAGATGCTGCAGCACTTTCTGTCTGGCTCCTACCCTCCTAGGCAACAGGCAAATGTTTAGGGTGAGAGAACCAACTGAAAGACCAACTGATAAATCATATGAGATACACATATTCCACACTCCAAAGCTCTCATCTGAGAATAAAATCCCCACTCTGTTTAACCAGACCATAATATTTCTCTTTTTGATAAATACACTGAGTACAACAGGTTTCTCAATCTTGGCACTATTAGCATTTTGGTCCAGATAGGTTTTTGTTGGGAGAGCTGCCCTGTGCTGTCGGATGTTTAGCAGCCTCCCTGGCCTCTGTGCACTAGATGCCGGTAGCAGCTGCCTCCAAAATGTCTCCAAACATCGCCAAATGGCCCTACTGAAAACCACTGGAGTAGAGTAAGCAACACAACCTGAAACCCAGGCCTACAGAAAAAACTAATGAATAGATCAGCCTGAAGCCAATGAAATTTGACCTTAAAAATAGGCAAAATGTCAGTGATTGGTAAATCTTGCAACTTTTTGTGACTTTAAATTTTTTCCAAATAAAACTTTTTAAAAAGAGCGTGAAAGAGACAGCTTGAGGGACTTCCCTGGTGGCGCAGTGGTTAAGAATTCGCCTGCCAATGCAGGGGACACGGGTTTGATCCCTGGTTCGGGATGATCCCACATGACATGGAGCAACTAAGCACGTGTGCCACAACTACTGAGCCTGTGCTCTACAACCCTCGAGCCACAACTACTGAGCCCAAGCGCCACAGCTACTGAAGCCCACATGCCTAGAGCCCGTGCTCCACAACAAGAGAAGCCACCGCAATGAGAAGCCCGCACACCGCAACGAAGAGTAGCCCCCGCTCGCCACAACTTAGAGAAAGCCCACGCATAGCACCGAAGACCCAACACAGCCAAAATAAATAATTTATTTATTTATTTATTGAAAAAAAAAAGATAGCTTGAATTCAAGCTTTTTTTTTTTTTTTTTAGCGTTATTGAGATATAATTCACATGCCATACTACTGGGTTGGCCAAAAATTTCATTCCAGTTTTTCTGTAAGCACCTATGGAAAACCCGAATGAACTTTTTGGCCAACCCAGTATTTGCCCATCTAGAGGGTAAAAGGCAATGTTCTTACCTGTAAGTTCACAGGTTTGAGCAACCATCACCATAATCTAATTTTAGACATTTTCATTCTCCCCCAGGGAAATCCTATACCCATTAGCAGTCACACAGGTTGCCCCCAGGCAACCATTAACCTACTTTGTCTCTATAGATTTGCCTATTCTGGACATTTGATATAAATATAACTGTAAATATAATAAGTGTAAATGTAATATGTGGTCTTTGTGATTGACTTCTTTCACTTAAAATGTTTTCAAGGATCATCCATGTGGTACAAAAGTGTTTTCAAAAGTGACTGCACGGGGCTTCCCTGGTGGCGCAGTGGTTGAGCGTCTGCCTGCCGATGCAGGGGACACGGGTTCGTGCCCCGGTCCGGGAAAATCCCACATGCCGCGGAGCGGCTGGGCCTGTGAGCCATGGCCGCTGAGTCTGCGCGTCCGGAGCCTGTGCTCTGCAACGGGAGAGGCCACGACAGTGAGAGGCCCGCGTACCGCAAAAAAAAAAAAAAAAAAAAAAAGTGACTGCACCATTTTACATTCCCACTAGCAATGTATAAGGGTTTTAATTTCTCTACATCTTCCCCAACACTTGTTATTGTCTGGCTTTTGGTTATAGCTGTACTATCTCATTGTGATTTCGATTTGCATTTCTCTAATGACTCATAATGTTGAGCATCTTTGCATGTACTTATTAGCCATCTGTACATCTTTGGACAAATGTCTATTCAAATCCTTTCCAATTTTTTTAAAAATTAAGCTTTTTATTTTGATTTAATTGTAGATTTACATATACCTGTAAGAAATAATATAGAGATATACAAAAATCCTTTACTCGGTTTTTCCCATGTAACATCTTGCGAAACTACAGTACAACATCACAGTCAGGATATTGACACTGATACCGTCAAGATACAGAACATTTCTATCACCACTAAGATCCCTTATGTTATCCTTTTATAGCCACACCCAATTTCCTCCTGCCCCCACCCCTCCTTATCCCTGGCAACCACTAATCTCTTCCTCATTTCTATAATTTTTCCATTTAGAGAATGTTATGTAAATAAAATTATATGGTATATAACCTTTTGGGATTTTTTTTCCACTCAGCATAATTCTCTGGAGATTCATGCAGGTTATTTCATGATCAATAGTTTCTTTTTATTGCTGAGGAGTATTCCATTGTATGGATGTATCAGTTTGTTTAACCATTCACCTGTTGAAGGACATTTGGGTTGTTTCCAGTTCTGAGCTATTATAAATAAAGCTGCTATAAACATATGTGTACAGGTTTTGGTCTGAACATATGTCTTCATTTCTCTGGGATAAATGCCCAGGATTGCAATTGCTATGTTGTATGGTAGTTGTATGTTTAGGTTTTTAAGAAACTGCCAAACTGATTTCCAGAGTGGCTGTACCATTTGACATTCCTTCCAGCAATGTATGAGTGATCCAGTTTCTATGAGTGAAGCCTGGATGGGGGAAAGGAGACCTGGTCCTCTCTGCTGTGCTTGCCTGCTATAGAGCTTTTGCAACAAGGGGCTATGGTAGAGGTGTGAGAAAACTAGCAGCCTGTCCCTCCTGGGGTTAAACTGTAATCCCAGATTGGGGGATTCTGGGGAGGAGCCCCTGTCTTCTTGGCTGTACTTGTATAATATGTAGAACTTCTGGGGTAGAACTTCCAGAACATGAAGCATGGAGCAGGGGTAAAGGAGCTTGTCCGTGTCTCAAATGCCAGAGCCCCTCCCTGTTCTTACTGAAAGACTGTTTCTTCATTTGCAGTATGCCCTTAGGACAATTCTCAGAGACTAATTTTTCACCAAATTGTTGTTTGCCAGAGAGAAGTTCTGCCAAGCTCTAAGAATCTGACAGAGGGAAAAATCCCCCATCCTGTCCTCAAATTCTGAATTACCAGAACAGTGGATCATCCCAGATCCTCCCCTGGCTGATGACACTGGAAGTGCTGTTACCTCCCTGCAGTCTCAGACACTTAATAGGCTGGCTGAGATGCACTGCCCAGATAACAGGTCAGGCCTGCCTTGACAAGGAAAATAGAGCTTTCTTTTTTTTCCTAAATGAGATTGGGTATGTCTTCACACATTACATTAATGTAATGTAAAATGGATTCATGCTGGAAAACTGAAGCTATACACGAATTTTACACCAAAAATACTGCCAGTTCCAGGAGCATGATGCCTTAATGCATTCAGCTGAGTGGTTTTTAAGCTGGTCACCGATAGAGGAATCAGCAGATCAGGCCAAAGAAGTAAGGCAGGGACAAGATTTTTTTTTTTTTTTTAAATGGATAATACGGTAACATGGTTCACAGAATGGTACACATAGTGGGAAACCTTTCTGCCATTCCTGTCCCTCTGCCACCCAGTTCTCTTTTTCCAATAGGTCATCCATGAAAATAGTTTCTTATATATATTTCCAAGGATATTTTATAAAAGCAACTACAGACATATATTTTATTTTTCTCAGAAGACCTGGGTTTGAATCCCAGTTTTGTCCCTCTCAAAACAAGCTGTGTAACCATGGATAAGTGACTTTATCTCTTTGAGCCTCAGATTCCTCACCTGAAAAATGGGAGTAAGAGTACCTACTTCACAAGGTTGGGGTAAGCATGAAGTAAGACTGTGTTTAACTGTGCTTTCTAAATAGAAAAGTGCTATAGTAACATCAGCTGTTGTTCTATTGGGAGCAGCAACCACGTACTAATAGTGCCGTGGAGATTGGCTGTACTTAGCAGGTGCTCTGGGATAAGGAGTTGGTGGTGCTGGGGAAGCACCTGAAGCTGATTGGGGGAGTGAGAACACAGGGAAACTCCAATATGGCTGAATCAAGCATGAAATAGGGTCTGGCTGGTTTGCAAGGTATGAACTTCGAGAAGTCAGTGACACACAAAAACCACCATATCACCCATGTACTGAAGGCAGCCAGCAGGGTTCAAAGTTAGCTGTGGCCCTAATAAAGAGAGGTGCCTTCTCCTGAGAAGAAGCCTATTTTTGAAAAAGTGACAATGCTGGGTTTAACCCAAAACAGACTCGGGCAGGTTAGCGTATTCCAAAGACCATCCAGAAGGACCTGTTCCAAAGATCATCCAGAATATAATTTAAAACAGGGCTAACTCAGGTCATCTGACACAGGCTCAGGCCAGGAATCAGAAAATTAGGACCCAAATTGAGTCAAGCTTCCATCTGTTTTCAACTTTTTCCTTTTTGGCAGAATGAGTGCAACAGCAGGGAAAGCAAGGGAAACCAGAGGGTCATGACAAGGAGTTCAAAAAATGTCTTAGGTCTTCCTCTATCTGGGTTACCACCTTGAAAGATCCTACAGGGAGTCTGTCCTAGGTTCTTATTGTCCCTTCAAACCAACTTCAAAGCATCATAGAGGGGATGGTGTGAGGGAGATACCAACAGTCTCTGAATAGGATGGGATGGACAAACCTCTGCCCAGGAGAGATGACAGAGGTGTGTACAGCAGGAAGACAGCTGGGAAGCAGGAGGAGAGGAAGCCAGTTCAGAGGCTGGAATTCCCTTTGCTTGTCTTCTGGTTTTGGAGGACTTCTACATGCAACAAGATGTTACCTGCCATACTGAGGACTACCTCAGACTGCAGGTCCAGACTGCAGCTTCAGCAAGCGTCTTCACCAGGTCTGGCTGAGGCACGGAGGCCTGCCAACTGCCTGAGGTTCATCAGTAATTGAGGCAGCACCAAGTCAGACCCCAGAGACCAGCAGAACTGTCTATCCCTCTGCAGTCTCAGAGTCTGCTTTTAGTAAGAGCTGGGTGTTCATTTCACAGCCAAAATTAACTCCAGTTGCTGAGGCTGAGGAGTCTGGATCACTACCACTCTAGTCCAAAACTCCCCATCATGAACTCTGGAATGTTCCAGAATCACATTTCCCTCTGTGTCTCTCACTCCTGCTCTCTCTTGTTCTCTGAGATTGATTAAACAAGGAACTGAAGAAGAAACAGAAGGTTTGAAGGGGACTGCATCTGCAGAAGACTAAAGGGTGAAAAGGAGCCAGAATGGAGTTTTTAAAAAAGGACTTTACCTTTTATTGTTTGCCTTTTAATAATTGCTTGCTTTTTTAAAAAATAGCTGTCTCTGCCTTCTTTTTCCTCCCAACTTTTTACTATGAAACGTTTCATTTCTTCAGCAGCATGCCCCCCCCCAAAAAAGCAGAAAAAAATAAAAGAAAATCTCAAACTCACAGAAGGGCTGAAAAACATGTACAATGGCATCAAAAGAGCAACCCATAAAAATAAACTGGACTTCATCAAAATTAAAAGCTTTGCTCTTTGAAAGACACTATTAAAAAGAAAAGACAAGCCACAGATTGGGAGAAAATATTTAAAAAACACATATCTGATAAAGGACTTGTATTCAGAATACACAGAGAGCTCACACAACAAATAACCTACTAAAAATGGGCAAAATATTTGAACAGATACTTCACCAAAGAAGGTATACAAATGGCAAATAAGCATGTGAAAAGATGCTTAATATCATAAGTCATTAGGGAATTGCAAACTAAAACCACAATGAAATACCACTACATATGCATTAAAATGGCTGTAATCGGCCATTTGACTAACAATGTCAAGTGCTGATGAAAACGTGGAGGACTATATTGTTGATGGGAATGGAAAATGGTACCACCACTTTGGAAAAGTTTGGCAGTTTCTCATAGAATTAAACATCCCACTCCTCAATATTTACCCAAGAGAAGTGAAAATTTCTGTTCACCCAAAAATCCATATGCAAATGTCTATAGTAGCAGTATTTATTCATAATTATAGTGTTATATTTAGTGTTATGTTCATAATTTTTTTTTTTTTTTGTAGTACGCGGGCCTCTCACTGTTGTGGCCTCTCCCGTTGTGGGGCTCCAGACGTGCAGGCTCAGCAGCCATGGCTCACGGGCCCAGCCGCTCCACGGCATGTGGGATCCTCCTGGACCGGGGCATGAACTCGTGTCCCCTGCATCAGCAGGCGGACTCTGAACCACTGCGCCACCAGGGAAGCCCTATGTTCATAATTATAGTGTTGTATAAATATAAATTATATTCATAGTGTTTCTTCATAATTGCCTAACAATGTAAACAATCCAAATGTCCTTCAGCTGATAAATGCACAAACAATATGTGGTATACCCTTTTTTTACTCAGGTTGTTTGTTTTTCTGATATTGAGTTGTATGAGCTGTCTATATATTTTGAATATTAATCCCTTATCAGTCATGTCATTTGCAAATATTTTCTCCCATTCAGCACATTGTCTTTTCGTTTTGTCAATGGTTTCCTTTGCTGTCAAAAGCTTTTAAGTTTAATTAGGTTCCATTTGTTTATTTTTGCTTTTATTTCCTTTGCCTTAGAAGACAGATCCAAAATAATATTGCTATGATTTATGTCAAAGAGTGTTCTGCCTATGCTCTCTTCTAGGAGTTTTATGGTTTCAGGTCTTACATTTAGGTCTTTAACCCATTTGAATTTATTTTTGCACATGGTGAGGAAATGTTCTAATCTAATTCTTTAACATGTAGCTGTCCAGTTTTCCTAGCACCACTTGTTGAAGAGACTGTCTTTTCTCCATTGTATATTCTTGCCTCCTTCGTCATAGATTAATTGGCCATAGGTACATGGGTTTATTTCTGGGCTTTCTATTCTGTTCCGTTGATCAGTGTGTCTGTTTTGGGACAAGTACCATGCTGTTTTGATTACTGTAGCTTTGTAATATAGTCTGAAGTCAGGGAGCATGATATCTCCAGCTTTGTTCTTTTTTTCTCAAGATTGCTTTGGCAATTTGTGATCTTTTATGGTCCCACATAAATTTTAACATTATTTCTTCTAGTTCTGTGAAAAAATGTCATGGGCATTTTGATAGGGATTGCATTAAATCTGTAGATTGCTTTGGGTAGTATGGACGTTTTAACAATATTAATTCTTCCAATCCAAGAGCATGGGATATCTTTCCATTTCTTTGTATCATCTTCAATTTCTTTCAAAATGTTTTATAGTTTTCAGAGTATATGTCATTCACCAAATATACAAACAGCTCATACAACTCAATATCAAAAAAAAAAAAAAACCAACCTGATCAAAAAATGGGCAAAAAAAAAAAAAAAGTGGGCAGAAGAACTGAATAGGTCTTCTTTTCCAAAGAAGACATACGGATGGCTAACAGGCACATGAAAAGATGTTCAACATTGCTAATCATTAGAGAAATGCAAATCAAAACTATAATGAGCTATCACTTCACACCTGTCTGAATGGCTATCATCAAAAAGCCTACAAATAACAAATGTTGGTGAGGATGTGGATAAAGGGGAACTCTTGTGCACTGTTGGTGGGACTGTAAATTGGTGCAGCCACTATGGTAAACAGTATGAAGGTTCCTCAAAAAACTAAAACTAGAACTACCATACGATACAGCAATTCCATTCTTGGGTATATATTTTTAAAACATTAATTCAAAAAGATATATGCACCCCAATGTTCATAGCAGCATTATTTACAGTAGCCAAGATACAGAGGCAACCCAAGTGTCCATCAAGAGATGAATGGACAAAGAATATGTGGTATATATATACAATGAAATATTAGAGCTGTAAAAAATGAAATTCTGCTATTTGCAACAACATGGATGGACATAGAGAGTATTATGCTTAGTGAAATAAGTCAGAGGAAGACAAATACTGTATGTTATTACTTACATGTGGAATCTAAAAAAATGAAACAAATGAATGTACATAACAAAACAGAAACAAACTCACAGATATAGAAAACTAACTAGTGGTTACCAGTTGGCAGAGAGAAGGGAGGAAGGGCAAGAGATGGGTAAGGGATTAAGAGATACAAACTACTTACTATGTATAAAACAGATACGGAACAAGGATATATTGTACAGCACAGGGAAATATAGCAATTATTCTATAATAACTTTAAAGGGAGTATACTCTATAAAAATATTGAATCACTATGCTGTATACCTGAAACTAATATAATATTGTAAATCAACTGTACTTCAATAAAAAGAAGTGTGGTACATTCGTACAATGGGATAACTCCTGAAACATGTGAAAACATGGATGAATCTCAAATGCATTATACTAAGTGTCATGGGTTCAATTGTATCTCCCCTCCAAAAAATATGAACTCCTAACCCCCAAAATCTCAAAACGTGACTTTATTTAGAAATAGGGTCTTTGCAGATGTAATCAGTTAAGATGAGGTCATGCTTGAATAGGGTGGGCCCTTATTCAAATATGACTGGTGTCCTTATAAAAGACAGACAGGGAGAACTAATGCAATGACAGGCAACAGACAGGGAGAACACCATGCAATGTCATAGGCAGAGATTGGAGTTACACAGTTGCAAGATATAGAATGCCAAGGATTGCTGGTGACACCAGAAACTAAGAGAAAGTCATGAAAAGATTCTCTCCAAGAGCCATGCAGAGAGCATGGACCTTCTGACAAACTGATTTTGGAATTCTAGCATCCAGAACTGTGAGATAATAAATTTCTGTTGTTTTAAGCCACCTAGTTTGTGGTACTCCGTTACAGCAACCCTAGGAAACTATTACACTAAGTTACAGAAGCAAGACTTAAAAGGCATTTATATCATATTCTGGAAAAGACAAAACTACAGGGATGGAGGACAGATCAGTGTTGTCAAGTGTTGGGGGTAGGATGAGGGGATGACTATGAAGAGTCAAGGGAGAGTTTTGAAGGCAGTAGAAATATTCTAGATCTTGATCATGATAGTAGTTACACAAGTACATGTGTTTGTCAAAAGTAATAAAACTTTACATGATGTAAATTTAAAATTTTTGAATTTTACTCTATACCAATGTAAATTAAACCTGACTCCCTCAATCCAAAAACCATAAACAAACAAAAAACCTTCTACAGTGACCATCTGTATACCTTTCACCCAAATTCAAGTGACTGTGAATATTTGCTCAAATTTGCTTTATCTATACACGTATTTTATTCTTGCTGAATCATTTGTCTAAGTCGTAGACATCATGACACTTCACCCTAAATATTTTATCATATATCTTTTAAGAATAAGGACATTTTTCTACATAAGATACTTAAGAAAAGTAACAACAATTCCGAAGTATCATCTAATATAGAGTCCATATTCCAACTTCTCAAATTGTAGTTAAAATATCTTTTGTAATTGCCTTTTACCAATGAGGAGCCAATCAAGGATTATATAATGCATTTGTATATTATGCCTGTTTAATCTTTCAATTTAGAATCATCCCATCTTTTTCTTTTCATGACCTTTTTTGTCCAGGCCAGTTGTCTTGCAGAATTAAAATTTCTGGATTTGATTGCTTCCTCATGGTGTTATCAAATATTCTATCTCTTTATTTCCTGTGAAATAGGAGTTAGACCTAAAGGCTTGATTAGGTTCAGGTTTAACTTTTGATAAGAATAGTTCACAGGTGATAGAGACCTATTTTTCCACCTTGTTTGCCTCAATGCAGACCTATTTTCCTGCCTTTCTCTCTCATACCATAAAGAGCTTGTATACCCGTGGCCTGTGGAGGCCACAAATACCAATAAGACAGTTTGTCCTAAAGGAGATGAATGAATGAAATAGCATCCTGTATTAGCCAATAAATATTTAGTAACTGCTACAGGGAGCAAGGTACCATGCTAGGTGATGGGGACACAGCAGTAAGCAAATGCAAACATGGTCCCGCCTCCAAGGAGTTTATAGTCTAAGTGAGACAGACATTCATGAAAAAAAAATTTTTTTAAATGACTTGTGATAAATGCTATTAAAGAAAAAGCACAGGAGAATATGGCTCTGTATAATGGGGAACGCTTCCACAGGGGGTATACCATTTGATCTGAGGACTGAAGGATGGGCAGGTACCAAGGAGGTGAAAGTCAGGGGGAGACAGGGCAGTGGGAGGTAGGCTATAAGAAGTTCACCAATTGGTGGGGCAGCCAGGTACAATCCTCTCCGGTGAAGCCAGAAAAGGGGTCCATGTGCTTGACTTGCAGGCTCAGAGGCAACTTTCCTGAGAGAGTGTTGTCTGAGCTTAGGCCTGAAGGGTGAACAAGTCAGTGGAGATAAACAGAAGAAAGATGGAGAAGCAAACATCTAATTAGTTGCTAGAATTAAATCTCTGTAGGAAGTTAGGCTCAAGAAAACGGTAGATAAAATAGGTAACTAATGAGAACCTACTGTATAGCACAGGGAATTCTGCTCAGTGCTCTGTGCTGACCTAAATGGGAAGGAAATCCAAAAAAAGAGGGGATATATGTATACGTATGGCTGATTCACTTTGCTGTACAGCAGAAACTGACACAGGAGTGTTAAAGCAACAATATTCCAATTTAAAAAAAAAAGAAAGAAAATGGAAGTATTCTTGATACAATTTTTAATCTGAGCTAATCAAGATTCTAGACTTCTGGTTTACAGGAAGTAACTTTTAAATCACAGAGGAATTATTTATTTATTTATTTATTTATTTTTCAGTACGCGGGCCTCTCACTGTTGTGGCCTCTCCCGTTGCGGAGCACAGGCTCCGGACATGCAGGCTCAGCGGCCATGGCTCACGGGCCCAGCCGTTCCGCGGCACGTGAGATCTTCCTGGACCGGGGCACGAACCCGTGTCCCCTGCATCGGCAGGTGGACTCTCAACCACTGCACCACCAGGGAAGCCCCAGAGGAATTTTTTTTAAAACTAATTTCACCTGTTTCTTTTCACATTTATTTATTTATTTTATCATGATGATTATTTTTTGGGCTGCGTGGCACGTGGGATCTTAGTTCCCCAACCAGGGAGCGAACATGCGGCCCCTGCAGTGGAAGCGTGGAGTCTTAACCACTGGACCACGAGGGAAGTCCCAATCACAGAGGAATTTTAAATCACATTACTTAAATTTAAAAACCCTAACAAGAGAAGTTCAGAATTAGTCAGACCAAACCAGTGATCTGTGCTGTCATCCAAAAGAACTGTGGAATCCCGGAAGAAAAGATGGCCTGTTAAAGCCTTTTACTACATTTCACCTTCTTGAATATTCAAGTTAGGCTAGGGCTCAAACTCATTCTCCACTAGAATAAATAGCCCTGATATTATTGCTTCTAATATTAATTACGATAATTTTTAAAAATTATGTTTTCCCTAAGCAACACAGCTAACAAGGAGCAGAGTCAGAATTCAGTCCAAAGTTCCTGGCTTCAAAGTACCTATATTTAACCACCATGCAACACTGCCCCCAATAATAATGATACTGATATCTACCAAGATGAAGGTAAGAGAAAGGGGCTTTTTGTAATAAGTCAAAAGAAGGAACAGATACTCTTTTAGCACAATAAGGACATAGCACCAATGCCAGCAGGAGGTTAATTGGCCCAGTATGAACAGTCTGGTTATTTTTAGACGCTTGAACAGGAGGCCAGACCACAGTGGCCAGAAATTTCTACCCCCCATGCTCCTTCAGGAACAGAAAATGACTGTGCTTTTTAAGAAATAAAAGCAGTTGGGATCTTTGGGGGAAGAAACAGAGAAAAGTACTATGGGGAAGGGGAATATGAGAGGAGACAGGAAGGAGACTGGGGGAAGATCTGCTAGCCAGGGGTTGGCCTATTAAGTGCCATGGCCACTAAGCCCCCTTACTCATGGTTGAATGGTTTATAAAGGCACTCAAATCTCTGCCATGCCATGTACTCTAGGTTGGTTAGAATATGATGCATGAGCCTGAATAAAAAGATTCACTCACAACACTCGATGATTCTGGGTTCTTCAACAGCCAACTGGAAGATAGTTTTGTTAGGAACTGTTCCGTGAAGGAATCCTATTAACTTCTATTAATGTCGGGCACTGTGCTAAGTGCTTTAGGTACATTCATTACTGCTAATCCTCTCAACGACCTACCAGAGGGGTCATTGAGACTTACTCACCTAAGATCAGAAAACTGCCAAACCAGAAAATTTATAAAATTTCCAATCTATCACAGCCTGATAATTTTTTAAGATACATAATTTTGTAAAACACAAAATGAAATTAAAGATATGCACGATACAGGCATACCTTGTTTTATTGCACTTCACAGATACTGCTACTTTTACAAATTGAAGGTTTGTGGAAACCTTGTGCTGTCAGACAATGGTTAGCATTTTTTTTTATCAATAAAGTATCTTTTTTAATATCTTTATTGGAGTATAATTGCTTTACAATGGTGTGTTAGTTTCTGCTTTATAACAAAGTGAATCAGCTATACAAATACATACATCCCCATATCTCCTCCCTCTTGCGTCTGCCTCCCGCCCTCCCTATCCCACCCCACTAGGTGGTCACAAAGCACCAAGATGATCTCCCTGTGCTCTGCAGCTGCTTCCCATTAGCTATCTATTTCACATTTGGTAGTATATATAAGTCCATGCCACTCTCTCACTTCGTCCCAGCTTACCCTTCCCCCTCCCCGTGTCCTATTTTTATATACTTTTTTTTTAGACATAAGGCTATTGCACACTTAGACTACAGTATAATGCAAACATAACCTTTATATGCACTGGGAAACAAAAAATTTGTGTGATTCGCTTTAATGTGGTATTTGTTTTATTGTGGTATTTGTTTTATTGTGGTATTCACTTTATTGTGGTGGTCTGGAACAAAACCTGTAGAATCTACCAGGTATGCCTGTATAAGCTCAACCTTCTTATTACATTCAACAGACATTGCTATAAATGTTTCTAACACTTACTCTGAATGTCTGTACCAATCTTGCCACAGAAAGGCACTAGTATAGAATAGTTGTTCCTAGTCATGAGGGCACATCAGAGTTATTCCAAGGGATTAATTTCCAAAATATACAAACAGCTCATACAGCTCAATATCAAAAAGACAAACGACCCAATCAGAAAATGGGTAGAAGATCTAAATAGACATTTCTCCAGGGAAAACATACAAATGGCCAAAAAACACATAAAAAGATGCTCAACATTGCTAATTATTAGAGAAATGCAAATCAAAACTATAATGAGGTATCACATCACTCTGGTCAGAATGGCCATCATCAAAAAGTCTACAAATGATAAATGCTGGAGAGGGTGTGGAGAAAAAGGAACCCTCCTATATTGTTGGTGGGAATGTAAATTGGTACGGTCACTGTGGAGAACACGATGGAGGTTCCTTAAAAACTAGAGTTACCATATGATCCTGCAATCCCACTCCTGGGCATATATCCGGAGAAAACTATAATTCAAAATGCTACATGGACCCCAATGTTCATAGCAGCACTATTTACAATAGCCAAGACATGGAAGAAAACTAAATGTCCATCAACAGATGAATGGATAAAGATGTGGTATATATACACGATGGAATACTGCTCAGCCATAAAAAAGAATGAAATAATGCCATTTGTGGCAACAAGGATGGAACTAGAGATTATTTTACTAAGTGAAGTAAGCCAGACAGAGAAAGACAAATATCATATGATATCACTTACATGTGGAATCTGGAAAAAAAAAAAAAGATACAAACGAACTCATTTACAAAACAGAAATAGACTCACAGACATAGAACACAAACTTATGGTTACCAAAGGAGAAGAGCGGGTGGATAAATTAGGAGGATGGGATTAACATATACACATTACTTTATATAAAATAGATAACTAACAAGGATCTACTGTATAGCATGGTGAACTATACTCAATATTTTGTAATAAGCTGTAAGGGAAAAGAATCTGAAAATTCATATATATATGTATGTGTGTATGTGTATATGTGTGTGTGTGTATATATATACACACACACACACACATACATACATAAAGCTGAATCACTGTGCTGTGCACCTGATATTTACAACTGTGTATGATACTGTAAATCAACTATACTTCAATTAAAAAAAATTATTCAAGAACTTACACCAAATACACATGCCTGCCCTCCACCCAGACTCTGATTCAGCAGACTTGGCATGTTAATAGATATTCCCCAGGGGATTCTGATGTCCATCCCTGGTTAAGAACTACTTGCTGCTCTAACATATTACCAAAGCTACCATTTCCAGTTAAGTGCGAATTCAGAGAATCAAGATCCTCGTTCAGAATTCACTAAAACCAGTACTGGGCATGGTACTGGGGGAAGGAGGAAGGTCAAGAATGTCAGGAAAACTGGGGATTCAAGAGTTTCCCTCCCTAACATCTGCGCTACCACCTGGTACCATTTCAATATGTTTTCAACTTAAAACTTTTGATATATGGTTCAAGTATGAAATCTCTCTGAGCAGCAAATTATAAGCAGTCATAACTGCATTTGGCAGATAACCACTCCCATCTCAGATGACACCTCTATTGTTTTCTTCTCCACAGCCCTGCCTTTGTAAAAACAGGCCATCTCCTGCATCCTGCATTTGAGGGATTATGGGAACAGTCCATCACAGAGAAAAACTGTAGTTCCTTTTTTTTTTTTTTTTTTGGTTGGGGTGATTGAATTCTTTATTTTTTTTGAGATAAAACTGAAAAAATGTTTCAATGCATAAAATAAAGCATAAAATAGTGTACAAAAGTCACCCTTATAAGTTTATATAAGACGTATATTGTTCAGAAAGCTTTACTATTTGTGCACACAGTTAATTTGAAGAGCTTATGTTACCCTACAAGGTAAATTATTTATTTTCTTTAATTTTTGAATTTTATTTTATTTATTTTTTTATACAGCAGGTTCTTATTGGTCATCAATTTTATACACATCAGTGTATACATGTCAATTCCAAATGCCCAATTCATCACACCACCATCCCCACCCCCCCACGGCTTTCCCCCTTGCTGTGCATAAGTTTGTTCTCTACATCTGTGTCTCAACTTCTGCCCTGCAAATTGGTTCATCTGTACCATTTTTCTAGGTTCCACATACATGTGTTAATATACGATATTTGTTTTTCTCTGACTTACTTCACTCTGTATGACAGTCTCTAGATCCATCCACGTCTCAACAAATGACCCAATTTCGTTCCTTTTTATGGCTGAGTAATATTCCATTGTATATATGTACCACATCTTTATCCATTCATCTGTCAATGGGCATTTAGGTTGCTTCCATGACCTGGCTGTTGTAAATAGTGCTGCAATGAACACTGGGGTGCGTGTGTCTTTTTGAATTATGGTTTTCTCTGGGTATATGCCCAGTAGTGGGATTGCTGGATAATATGGTAATTCCATTTTTAGTTTTTTAAGGAATCTCCATACTGTTCTCCATAGTGGCTGTATCAGTTTACATTCCCACGAACACTGCAAGAGGGCTCCATTTTCTCCACTCCCTCTCTGGCATTTGTTGTTTGTAGATTTTCTAATGATGCCCATTCTAAATGGTGTGAGGTGATACCTCACTGTGCCTTTGATTTGCATTTCTCTAATAATTAGTGATGTTGAGCAGCTTCTCATGTGCTTCTTCGCCATCTGTATGTCTTATTTGCAGAGATATCTATTTAGGTCTTCTGCCCATTTTTGGATTGGATTGTTTCTTTAACATTGAGCTGCATGAGCTGTAATATATTTTGGAGATTAATCCTTTGTCCTTTGATTCGTTTGCAAATATTTTCTCCCATTCTTAGGGCTGTCTTTTCCTCTTGTTGGTAGTTTCCTTTGCTCTGCAAAAGCTTTTAAGTTTCATTAGGTCCCATTTGTTTATTTTTGTTTTTATTTCCATTACTCTAGGAGGTGGATCAAAAAAGATCTTGTGTGATTTATGTCAAAGAGTGTTCTTCCTATGTTTTCCTCTAAGAGTTTTATAGTGTCAGGTCTTACATTTAGGTCTCGAATCCATTTTGAGTTTATTTTTGTGTATGGTGTTAGGGAGTGTTCTAATTTCATTCTTTTACATGTACCTGTCCAGTTTTCCCAGCACCACTTATTGAAGAGACTGTCTTTTCTCCATTGTACATCCTTACCTCCTTTGTCATAGATTAGTTGACCATAGGTGCGTGGGTTTATCTCTGGACTTTCTATCTTGTTCCATTGATCTATGTTTCTGTTTTTGTGCCAGTACCATATTGTCTTGATTACTGTAGCTTTGTATTATAGTCTGAAGTCAGGGAGTCTGATTCCTCCAGCTCCATTTTTTTCCCTCAACACTGCTTTGGCTATTCGGGGTCTTTTGTGTTTCCAAACAAATTGTGAAATTTTTTGTTCTAGTTCTGTGAAAAATGCCATTGGTAGTTTGATACAGATTGCATTGAATCTGTAGATTGCTTTGGGTAGTAGAGTCATTCTCACAATGTTGATTCTTCCAATCTAAGAACATGGTATATCTCTCCATCTATTTGTATCATCTTTAATTTCTTTCATCAGTGTCTTATAGTTTTCTGCATACATGTCTTTTGTCTCCCTAGGTAGGTTTATTCCTAGGTATTTTATTCTTTTTGTTGCAGTGGTAAATGGGAGAGTGTCCTTAATTTCTCTTTCAGATTTTTCATCATTAGTGTATAGGAATGCCAGAGATATCCATGCATTAATTTTGTATCCTGCAACTTTACCAAATTCACTGATTAGCTCTAGTAGTTTTCTGGTGGCATCTTTAGGATTCTCTATGTATAGTATCATGTCATCTGCAAACACTGACAGTTTTACTTCTTCTCTTCCAATTTGTATTCCTTTTCTTTCTCTTTCTTCTCTGATTGCCGTGGCTACGACTTCCAAAACTATATTGAATAACAGTGATGAGAGTGGACATCCTTGTCTTGTTCCTGATCTTAGAGGAAATGCTTTCAGTTTTTCACCATTGAGAATGACGTTTGCTGTGGGTTTGTCGTATATGGCCTTTATTATGTTGAGGTAGGTTCCCTCTATGCCCACTTTCTGGAGAGCTTTTATCATAAAAGCGTGTTGAATTTTGTCAAAAGCTTTTTCTGCATCTATTGAGATGATCATATGGTTTTTATTCTTCAATGTTAATATGGTGTATCACTTTGATTGATTTGCATATATAGAAGAATCCTTGCATCCCTGGGATAAATCACACTTGATCATGGTGTATGATCCTTTTACTGTGTTGTTGGATTCTGTTTGCTAGTATTTTGTTGAGGATTTTTGCATCTATATTCATCAGTGATATTGGTCTGTAATTTTCTTTTTTTGTAGTATCTTTGTCTGGTTTTGGTATCAGGGTGATGGTGGCCTCATAGAATAAGTTTGGGAGTGTTCCTTCCTCTGCAATTTTTTGGAAGAGTTTGAGAAGGATGGGTGTTAGCTCATCTCTAAATGTTTGATAGAATTCACCTGTGAAGCCATCTGGTCCTGGACTTTTGTTGGAAGATTTTTAATCACATTTTAAATTTCATTACTTGTGATTGGTCTGTTCATATTTTCTATTTCTTCCTGGTTCAGTCCTGGAAGGTTATACCTAAGAATTTGTCCATTTCTTCCAGGTTGTCCATTTTATTGGCATAGAGTTACTTGTAGTAGTCTCTTAGGATGCTTTGTATTTCTGTGGTGTCTGTCGTAACTTCTCCTTTTTCATTTCTAATTTTATTGATTTGAGTCCTCTCCCTCTTTTTCTTGATGAGTCTGGCTAATGATTTATCAATTTTGTTTATCTTCTCAAAGAACCAGCATTTAGTTTTATTGATCTTTGCTACTGTTTTCTTTGTTTTTATTTCATTTATTTCTGCTCTGATCTTTATGATTTCTTTCCTTCTGCTAACTTTGCATTTTGTTTGTTCTTCTTTCTCTAGTTCCTTTAGGTGTAAGATTAGATTGTTTATTTGAGATTTTTCTTGTTTCTTGAGGTAGGCTTGTATAGCTATAAACTTCCCTCTTAGAATTGCTTTTGCTGCATCCCATAGGTTTTGGATCATCGTGTTTTCATTGTCATTTGTCTCTAGGTATTTTTTGATTTCCTCTTTGATTTCTTCAGTGATCTCTTGGTTATTTAGTAATGGATTGTTTAGCCTCCATGTGTTTGTTTTTTACGTTTTTTTCCCTGTAATTGATTTCTAATCTCATAGCGTTGTGGTCAGAAAAGATGCTTGATATGATTTCAATTTTCTTAAATTTACTGACGTTTGATTTGTGACACAAGATGTGATCTATCCTGGAGAATGTTCCATGTGCACTTGAGAAGAAAGTGTAATCTGCTGTTTTTGGATGGAATGTCCTTTAAATATCAATGAAATCTATCTGGTCTATTGTGTTATTTAAAGCTTCTGTTTCCTTATTTATTTTCATTTTGGATGATCTGTCCATTGGTGTAAGTGAGGTGTTAAAGTCCCCCACTATTATTGTGTTACTGTCGATTTCCTCTTTTATAGCAGTTGCCTTATGTATTGAGGTGCTCCTACGTTGGGTGCATATATATTTATAATTGTTATATCTTCTTCTTGGGTTGATCCCTTTATCATTATGTAGTGTCCTTCCTTGTCTCTTGTAACATTCTTTATTTTAAAGTCTATTTTATCTGATATGAGTGTTGCTATTCCAGCTTTCTTTTGACTTCCATTTGCATGGAATATCTTTTTCCATACCCTCACTTTCAGCCTGAATGTGTCCCTAGGTCTGAAGTGGGTCTCTTGCAGACAGTATATATATGGGTCTTGTTTTTGTATCCACTCCGCAAGCCTGTGTCTTTTGGTTGGAGCATTTAATCCATTCACATTTAAGGTAATTATTGGTATGTATGTTAATGTGACCATTTTCTTAATTGTTTTGGGTTTGTTTTTGTAGGTCCTTTTCTTCTCTTGTGTTTCCCACTTACAGAAGTTCCTGTAGCATTTATCGTAGAGGTGGTTTGGTGGTGCTGAATTCTCTTAGCTTTTGATTGTCTGTAAAGCTTTTGATTTCTCCATCGAATCTGAATGAGATCCTTGTCGGGTAGAGGAATCTTAGTTGTAGGTTCTTCCCTTTCCACACTTTAAGTATATCATGCCACTCCCTTCTGGCTTGTAGAGTTTCTGCTGAGAAATCAGCTGTTAACCTTATGGGAGTTCCCTTGTATGTTGTCATTTTTCCCTTGCTGCCTTCAATAATTTTTCTTTGTCTTTAATTTTTGCCAATTTGATTACTATGTGTCTCGGCCTGTTTCTCCTTGGGTTTATCCTGTATGGGACTCGCTGTGCTTCCTGGACTTGGGTGGCTATTTCCTTTCCCATGTTAGGGAAGTTTTCAACTATAATCTCTTCAAATATTTTCTCGGGTCCTTTCTCTCTCTCTTCTCCTTCTGGGACCCCTACAATGTGAATGTTGTTGCGTTTAATGTTGTCTCAGAGGTTTCTTAGGCTGTCTTCATTTCTTTTCATTCATTTTTCTTTATTGTGTTCTGCAGCAGTGAATTCCACACCATTCTGTCTTCCAGGTCACTTATCCATTCTTCTACCTCAGTTATTCTGCTATTGATTCCTTCTAGTGTAGTTTTCATTTCAGTTATTGTATTGTTCATCTCTGTTTGTTCTTTAAGTCTTCTAGGTTGTTGTTAAACATTTCTTGCACCTTCTCGATCTTTGCCTCCATTCTTTTTCCGAGGTCCTGGATCATCTTCACTATCACTATTCTGAATTCTTTTTCTGGAAGGTTGCCTATCTCCACTTCATTTAGTTGTTTTTCTGGGGTTTTATTTTGTTCCTTCATCTGGTACATAGCCCTCTGCCTTTTCATCTTGTCTATCTTTCTGTGAATGTGGTTTTTGATCCACTGGCTGCAGGATTGTAGTTCTTTTTGCTTCTGCTGTCTGCCCTCTGGTGGATGAGGCTATCTAAGAGGCTTGTGAAAGTTTCCTGATGGGAGGGACTGGTGGTGGGTACAGCTGACTGTTGCCCTGCTGGGCAGAGCTCAGTAAAACTTTAATCTCCTTGACCACTGATGGGTGGGGCTGGGTTCCCTCCCTGTTGGTTGTTTGGTCTGAGGCACCCCAACACTGGAGCCTACCTGGGCTCTTTGGTGAGGCTAATGACAGACTCTGGGAGGGCTCATGCCAAGGAGTACGTCCCAGAACTTCTGCTGCCAGTTTCCTTGTCCCCATGGTGAGCCACAGACACCCCCTGCCTCTGCAGGAGACCCTCCAACACTAGCAGGTAGGTCTGGTTCAGTCTCCCCTGGGGTCACTGCTCCTTCCCCTGGGTCCCAATGCACACACTTTGTGTGTGCCCTCCAAGAGTGGAGTCTCTGTTTCCCCCAGTCCTGTCTAAGTCCTGCAATCAAATCCCACTAGGCTTCAAAGTCTGATTCTCTAGGAATTTCTCCTCCCGTTGCTGGACTCCCAGGTTGGGAAGCCTGATGTGGGGCTCAGAACCTTCACTCCAGTGGGTGGACTTCTCTGGTATAAGTGTTCTCCAGTCTGTGAGTCACCCACCCAGCAGTGATGGGATATGATTTTACTGTGATTGGTCCCCTCCTACCATCTCATTGTGGCTTCCCTTTTGTCTTTGGATGTGGGGTATCCTTTTTGGTGATTTCCAGTGTCTTCCTGTCGATGATTGTCCAGCAGCTAGTTGTGATTCTGGTGTTCTCACAAGAGGGAGTGAGAGCACGTCCTTCTACTCCGCCATCTTGGTTCCTCCCGGGCAAAACTGTAGTTCTTAATTCATCCCAGAAGACAGCAAGCTGCTGGGGCAGCCAGTCATTTTCAGGGAAGAATAGCCTGGAGAGAAAAGCACTCCACCTTTTCAGATCAGGGCCAACAGTGAAAAGATGAGGATGAGACCTCACAGGAAGACTCACAAGAGACTTCAGTGTGAATAAGAAGTGCTGGTATATATATTCCTTCAGGAAAAAAGTCCAGTGACCTAAGTGACCCCAAGAGAAATGATCGATAATATGCTTATGAAAAATACAACAAATAGCCTGACTGAGCCAAAATACAATTTATGTATTTTTCACAGTAATTACTTGTTATTAGTACTAGTGGTATGCACATGTGTGTTCAACTGACCCTACCACAATGGTACACAAGTACACACAGAATTTGATGTACATCATGTGTACTTTTCTCAGTCCCAGTCCTTGATGGGTATGTTCATATAGTAGGTACTCAATAGAATTTGGGAATATTCCTCCAATTTTATTCTCTAAAATAGATTGAAAACTACTTGAAGGACAATATATTTTCAGACTACATCAAGGGCTCCAACAAATCAGTAAGAAAAAGATGAATAAGTAAAACAACAACAAGAAAAAATAAACAGGCAAAGGATATGGACCATTTCACAGAGCAGGAAATACTGATAAAATGTGAAAAGATGCTCAACCTCATTGATGACTGGGAATATGCAAGGCAAAATGAGGTATCGTTTTTTGACTCATATTTGCAAAAAACTGTAATATTATCAAGACAGGTTCATACACTGCTTGCGAAAGTACAAGTTGGTTGGGCTACTTCGGAGGGCTATTTGCCGGTATCTATCTCCATCCTGAGTTTGAGGAATTCTCGAACTGTGCTGGAGCCAGTTCGTACCAGCTTGCAAGAGCTAACGGTGTATAACTCGTCCCAAGTCCAAGTTCAGTAATGAATATTAGTAGTTTGAAATTGGCCATGGTGGGAGAACTCACACAATGGAAATAGGACAAATGCTACAAATTAGCCCCTACCTCCTTTTATGGGAGACTGGCTGTTAAACATTTATTGTACTCCAGTCTATTTGCCAGTGTCTAGAATCTAAAAAGCGTATAACCCATGATATAGCAATTCCTGTTTTCTAAGATATATTTGCACATGTATATAGGGAGGCATGTGCAAGTATATTCACTGCAGTATTGTTTGCCATGGGGAAAAACTGGAAACAACCTAAAAATCCATTGATAGGGAATTAAAGAAAAACAAAATCCAAACCTATTGTCTCTCTATAATACTATGCAGCAGTTGAAATTAGTGAGGTAAATTTATATAAACTTTTGGGAGGAAAAACTTCTCTACCAACTTAGGTCTGACTGAGGGGAGTGCGATGCACATGAACTGACAACACACAAATTAACAGGAGAAAAATGTATTAATATTATGAATGCAGGACCACCCCATAGTACTCCCTGTACTACTCTAGAGTAGCTCCCAGAATAGCTAGGAGTAAAGGTTTATATACCAGGTTAATAGGAGGGGAGGGGCTTTGGGCTTCAAAGGATGGAAGGCTCTGGTGAGATGTGTTTACACAATTTTGGGGGGATGTCTCGGTGCCCAAGGTCAGCCTCCCTAATTTGAGCCGTAAGGGTGATGGGGGGAGAGTGCTGGCAGCTGGCTCTAGTAGAGCTCTGTTCTGATCAGATAAGGGAAGTTCTAATGAGATTTCTTTCAGCATCTTCTGTAGTTCAGATGCTTCCACTTTGAAATATTCTCTATATCAGTTTGGTGGGTTGTTGGTCTCTGTAGTACTAATTTAGAAAAGTTCCAAAACATGCTGTTGAGGGAAAAAAGCAATTTGCAGGATAATACATACAGTGTGATTGCACTTGTGTTACAGGAATACATAAAACAGTACTGTAAATATGGCCATATATGCAGGTAGGTAAAAATCATAAAAAAACCATGGAAGGAGATACACTCAAAGTGATCACAGAGATTATTGCTGAGGAAGAGGAGGAAGAAACCAGGATGGACGGTATTGGTCATAGAGGACTTTAGCCTTAATTATAAGGTTTAAATGCTTCTCAAGGACAATGTATCCATGTATTATTTGCATAAAGTTAAAACCAAACCAAAACAGCTCCTTGAAGACAGAAATGTCCATACACTTCCACCCAAAAGGCCAAGGTCCATGTTCTGAGCTCCTGGAACGGGAGGTACCCTCTTAACCCTGAAATATAATCAATCCCTCTTCCAGTGGCCTCGGCCTCTTGGGCAGCCCTATACTCCTCCCACAGGGCACCCTGGAAACTTTGTGGGATATCAGGCCTGATTAAGACCCTTAACAGTCCCTGTAAAAAGATTATGAGTCTCCTCCCTTCTTTGTACTTATAATTTAAAAAAACTGAAAAAAACAAAAAAACTATGAAAGCACAGAAATCCTACAAAAGTCCTGATTTTTCCTAAGACTATGGTGATACTTTTGACAGTTGAAACATTTTTAATCTCTCAAAAAACTTAGCTGGAAGCATGTGCTTAATGCTGACTGACTGGGTGATTTAGCACCTGGCAAAATAAGGGTAAGAAATGGAACAAGTCACCAGCAATCTTCAGTCCTTTTCCAGGACAAGGATAAGATAAAATGGAAGGAAAGGATAAGAGTTTAAACCCTCGTCTCTCCCCAAACCAGCTTCTTAACAAACCACAGTTAAGTGGCTTATTAATTGGCTAAGCTTCCAGGTACAAAACTAGGTGTAGTGTTCCATCTACAAAGAATGGCCCTGCTGTTATGCAGCAACCACTTCTCTCCGGGGGCTCATGCAGGTCAATAGGGACTAGCTGGGTCTCACCTCTCCAGCAGTGATTCTCCGGCTGCTTTCCCACAGGGCCTGCAAGTTGATTCTCCCAGGGTCAGGTCCCCCGTGAGGAGATTTCTCCAGCTCTTCAGGGAACTTCAGAATCAAATTCCCTTGGCTTTTTATTCAACAGCTCCCTATGTGTACAGGGAGAGGAAAGGGGACTGTTTGTTAAACTTTTGCCTTACTCTTCCCCATTTACTAAAGTTACATACATAAGCATAGATGCAAAGAAGGATCAGCTTTTTCCCATCTGTCTCAGCAAGGGAATTGGGTGGGTCTGATAACTTGCCCACTGGATACTCCTCTACTCAAATTATCTGGTTAGTTATTATTTACTTACTTATTTATTAAACTTACTTCCTGATACTGGGGGAAAAGATTTTTCTCTAAATTCCCTATAGACCATATTTAAAGTGGTGGTACACTAACCAGCAAATGGTTACATCTATGGTTTAATGGATCATACAGTAAGTAATTTATGAAGTGATTTGCTTTCTTCCACCTCAGAGGGGATCTGGGGAAAGGCACCTCCTTGGTCTATGAGGTCCAAAGCCAGGTGGACCTTCAGTGCCCAGAGGATTTGGCACCTCACCTCTAGCCCCTACCTGGGCCGGCCACTCCAGGTTAGGGTGGGGCTCCAGGGGACAGTGAATGTTACCTGGCCCATCTGCCTTCCTGGGCCATTCTTTGGCTGTTGGTTGACAGCAAATACAAATTCTCTGGGCAAAGTTCAGTTTTACAGAGTAACAACCTTCACCCCCGTTAAGTCGCCACAAATGAACTCTGCTTTGTGGGAAAGAGCAGGTAGGAATGAATTTTTTTTAAAGAACACTCATTCTGGGCTTCCTTGGTGGCACAATGGTTAAGAATCTGCCTGCCAATGCAGGGGACATGGGTTCAAGCCCTGGTCTGGGAAGATCCCACATGCCGCAGAGCAACTAAGCCCATGCGCCACAACTACTAAGCCTGCGCTCTAGAGACCGTGAGCCACAACTTCTGAGCCCACATACCACAACTACTGAAGCCCACATGCCTAGAGCCCATGCTCCACAACAAGAGAAGCCACTGCAATGAGAAGCCTGCGCACCGCAACGAAGAGTAGCTCCTGCTCACCACAACTAGAGAAAGCCCGCGCGCAGCAACAAAGACCCAACGCAGCCAAAAAAACCCACTCATTCCTTCCTGCAAAGTGCTTGCAGGGCATGAACGTGAATCTCATGGGCTAACAAGACAAAGGTTGTTTTTTATTTCTCGTTGCTTTCCCTTCCCTTTCCAGAATCTAGGCCCTGGGGATTCTCTTCAGGAGGCAGGTAAGCAACCCTTGAAAGAACAACAGACTTCACCTTCCTTCTCAATCGAGCCAGAATGGGCCCAGAGTTCCACCAGGCATGCTACAGTAACTGCTTGTGGCCTCACCTCCTCAGGGAGGGAGTAAGCCTTGGGGTTTGTTAGTTGCACAGTCCTGAGTCTGCTAGTAGTCACAGATTCTCTGACTCCAGCTACGTTTAGCTTTGTTTGATTGTCTTCCACAGGAACACAACTGCATTAGTCTCCCTTTTCTCAGCTCTCCATTTATGACAACTCATCACCTAGAACCTGAGCCCCAGATTGTGAGCCAGATAAGATTCGGAATTGTAAACATCCACCAAGAGAAAAGGCAGGCCCCTTCCATGAAAAGAAGTGACCCTACCCATTCCTGGAAACGTGTTCCCTTTCCACCTCCAGATCCAAAAACATACCCCTCTATCTTCACGAGTTCACCTGATTTTAAAAAGCTTTGGCTTATAAACCTTTCCAGATGACTCCAGCCCCCTCTGACCTTTTTCTTTGCTGAAACTCTCATAGCAATTGTGTTTGTACCATTCAATTTAGCACTTAATTGACCACTGACCTGAAATGCTTGTAAACTGCTTCATGGTTACTGGTTTTAGCTTCCTAAGAAGACAGTTCCTAACAGTAGTAATAATGATAATAAAAATAGCAACAGCAAACATTTATATGTGCCAACTCTGTGCAGACATTATCCCAGGTGCTTTCTACATATTAACTCATTTTATTCTCCTAGTATGCCAACTGAGGTAGGTATTATTGTATTATCATCTCATTTTTACAAATGAAGAAACTGAGGCAAAGAGATGTTAAATAAGTTGCCCTAGTTTGCACAACTTGTAAATAAAAGAGCCAGGATTTGACCCGGGCAAAGAGCCCTTGGGTCTCTAAAAGATGTCTTTTAGACTATCTCCTAAATCCTATTTATCCTATAGTATCTAATCCTGTGAATTCGATTTATCATCCCTTAAAAAAAAAAATCAGCCCTATTTTTCAGATGAGAAAACTAAACTCGCCTGAGGTCCCACAGTCAGGCCTGTGCAGAGCTGTGATTGAAACCTACATCTCTCTGACTCCAATGCTTTCTTTTTCCCTAGTAAATGGAACCACTGGATTTGATTAATACTCAACTCAATCATCACACCTCTGATGCTCATTCATCTCATGCACAATTGTGGAGACTTTTGTAGGCAGGGGGAGGGGGAAGCATACAAAGATGATGAGATAAGGTCCCTCTCCTTAAGGAGTTCACAGCCATGGGGTGGGGAGAGGGGTGGGGGGAGACAGATGTGCAGACAAAGAGGTGTACTAAAATGCTTAGGCGCTGTGATGGCAGTTGTGAAAGTTCAGCAGGCACAAAGGGATGAGAATGGAGTACTGAGGGATCCTTGTCTGTCACAGAGGCGAGTGAACTGAGACTTTTTATAATGTTTTTAATTCAAAGTTTTGTAACTAAAAAAGATTTTGTGATAAACTCTGTTGACCAGAAAATTCAACTAAGAGCACCCTGAGTATACGGATTCATTAGGTTTCTGCTGTAAATAATAATCCTCTCCAAATCCACTACAAATTGTTGTTATTTTCTTGGTTGCCCCTGGCTCCATAAACCTTAGGGGATTGGTAGAGGTGGTGGCAGATTGCTTTCTGGGAATTCATGAAACTCCTGACACTGAATGAAAAATTCAGTGAATATGTGCATGTCTTTTTTCTGGGAAAGAGAAACCATAGCTTTCATTGGATTCTTTAAGACATAAAGTATCATCCAAAAGTTAAGGACCACTAAAATGATGCTTTGAAGGTATACTTGAACATATAACTATATCAACATATATATGGATATAGATATAGTATATGTGTGTGTATGTATGTATGTATATACCCCCTTACTTTGATGTGCCTAGAAAGTGTCTGGAAGGAAACACACCTTCCAGACTGTTAACAGCAACTACTTCAGGGGAGAGAGACTTTTTTTGAAAGCAAAAGGCAAGGAAGACTGATTCTATACAATTCTATACTGATTTAAAAATTAAATAATCTTTAATAATTTTTAATGAGCACGTGTTACTTTTTTTTTTTTTTTTTGGCTGCACCATGTGGCTTATGGGATCTTAGTTTCCTGACCAGGGATTGAACCTGTGCCCCTTGCAGTGAAAGCATGGAGTCCTAACCACTGGACAGCCAGGGAATTCCCAACATGTGTTACTTTTATAATTAAAATGTAAAAAAAAAAAAATCTGACTTCTCTTCTACTGCACTGTGGGTAGACCATGTTGAGAAAACCGTAACAGTGAGGAAGTGGCTGCTACAGAATTCACTATAGACATTATTATAATGAATTAATGAACAAGAGTTATGTTGTATTTAGTAAGCTTGGGTCATGGTTGTCCAGCAAGGATAAGGATAATCTGCTGCCTGTCTGGGTACTGTGGACAGCCAGGAAGCCCCATGTGGCAGCAGACTCATCTTGCACATTGTCCTAGAGATGGGTGGCACTGAGTGAAGCCAAGGTAATAAGAAATAGCATCAGGCTCTACAAAGGACATTAGCAGCCTCAGCACAGAGACAGGTCTAATGTGGATGCAGGTTGCAAGTGACACTGGACCTCACAGCCCTCAAGGTCATATCTCCAAAGAAAAATCATCACTGGAAAAATTATCATCATCTAAACACAATGAGCTAAGACATAGGTATTTTCTACAAGCACATTTTATTCTTTTGGTGAGTCTGGCAGGTAGAACATAGAGATGGAAGACAGTACCTTAAGGTCTCTTCCTGACGATGGCCTTGTACAAGTCCTCTGCCCTGTCTCTCCAGATGTTTCCCCATTTTGACAAGATGATAAAATAGCTTCTACAAAAGCCTCCAAATCGGTCATTTGGAGATCAGTGCCAAATTTTAGCCATGGTTCTAAAAATAGCCAGAATATGAATCATATAAAATTCCCCAATTTATTTTTATTTCTTTAATGTAAAAACAGTATAATAGCAGCATTAAGGATTTTAACTATTTTCATTATTCAGCCTAAATTCCTTTAAGCTAGTAGTTTAATCTCTTATTCCACTGTGCAATCAAACCTATATTTCCCCCCTTCCCATTTCTCCCCCACCTCCATCCTGTAAATCAACAGAACTTGAAACCCTAACACTAGTAAGAAACAGAAAACTAGCCAAGAGCAGGTAAAAGAGAAACAAAAGGCCTACTTACAGTGCTTGGTGAGTAAAAGATGTAAATACCCGTATTTTACTATCTTCTCATGTACAGGCTTAGTATTTTATTCTGATAATATATGTACTAAACTTGTGAATTATGTTGGTTGGCACCATTTATCTGACAGGAAACAGGCCGAGGCAGGTTCCTTTTGCAACATAAGCTAGTGAGCACGGCATGTAGTTGTGACGTGGTAAGAGACGTTTATGGCCGTCCCCAGATAAGGGAGAACTGACTGCACTTAGATAAAAATTGCTATTTCTCAAATTTTGAGGTAAAAAACTGTACACTTTGCAATTAGAGTTAAATGCAAACTAATTATGTTCTATTTACGTTTTCCCTTCTGCTGGCTAAATCACCATCTAAAATATTTGAAAACCTTGGCTGGGAAGTTGGACAGTTAAGAATTATAAGGTGGCGACTGTCTCACAAAGGCCCATCTTTTCCAGCATCCTGTTCTTTTAGAAAAGTATCAAACCATTTCTGATCTGACTCCAGAAGGCCTCCTTCTATATCCTTGTCCCTTCACTGGTCTAGATATTTATTGTGTACTTCAGAAAACAATATTTTCTAACATCTGTTTAACATTTATTTTCCTTTAATTTCTATTATATTCTGTTTTCCAAATTTTCACTCAGGTCTAAAAAAAGAACTTCAATAATTACTAGCTTGACACAATGTCAGCTATTTAAGATTTCAGATACTCAATGTGATCGTTTGCTTTTCACCACCTGCTTGCACTTGGGAAAGACTAAGTTAAACTAAACTTTAAAATGCTGCAATTCCTTTTGAATCATCGTTAAAGCAAGACTGGGGGAAGAGAGGTTATATAAAGGAAAGAGGAGGCTATAATAGTCGAATTTAAGCCTCCACTGATGAAGCTGATAGGAACCAGAGCTTCCAAGAAAAGGCAGTCCTGAGAATAAGGCCAAATCCTTTGCTCCCTATCAACATGAAACTGCTGAAGTCTGGAGATTCTTTCTGACTTTATTTTGAAAGCAATGTTTGGCTTGTCTGTACTGTTTCTAAACAGACTAAAATTACAGTGCTTATGGTTTAAGCAGGGACAATTTCTACAAGGCCCAATTCAGGCTGAGGATTATTTTTATTTTGCTCCACATTTCCTGAACTCAAAATAAAGTGGTTTTAACCTAGGGTTATAGAGGTAGGAAACCTAGTGGGGTCTGCTGGGACCCTTATGCCAGTTTTCTCCTTTCCTGGTCCTTTCTCCATGCTTGCCCCATCCCCAGGAAGGTGTCCTAGTATAAGTAAGTGCCCTTTGCAAAAATTTACAAAAACAGGTCAGTACCAGAAAATACAAAAAGCAGATAATATCCAATAGGCAAGAAAGGGAATGATTTAGTCGCATACTTTCTTAGAGGTAATACAAACTGATATTAACCTTTTTGGAGAGCAATTTGTAATGTTTATCAAAGTCTTAAAAACTGTGTGCTCTGTACATCAACTATACCTCAATAATAATAATAATAAAAAAACCCAAAAAACCCATGTGCTCCACTTCCAGGAATTTATTCAGGGAAAGTCAACTCTTCTTCTAGTCCTAGTCTTCTTTTTGTTATCTCTGTATATTAGGTTGATGGGTCATTTAACTCTTCTTAGTGAGTACTATATTTTCACAATAGACTATAATAAACATAATACTCCCTTGGCAATCAGAAAGTAAAAAATCACCAGTAAACATAAAACACATGCAAACACACCCTGTCTGAAACCACCTGCATTCAAAAGTGTTTAGTGTTAAATATGGGGCCCACCTTCAGCAACCAGTTTCTTTTATTATTATTATCATTATTCTGAAAAATTCAGTATGCATTCACAGTTTTACCAATGACCTAGGGTTTGGGGATATAATAAAAAAGCCCATGTCCACTTTTGTGGCTATTACTTTCACAGAATGACCTAAATAGAGCTTCAAACCACAACAATGATGCCCTCTCCCTGTGGGCCCATGGACTGTTCCTTCAGGCCTCCATAGACTTTCATTGGAAATGTGACTCAATACTAACATGGTAGCTACAGTTCTTCCTTTCAGTGACATCTGGAATCCCATTATCTGATGAGATATTCTTTTCCTCCATTTTACAGCAGGAGACATTATCTAAATTCTCCTGGATCACGTGACAGTAGCCCTGAGAACAGAAAGCAAGTTTTAATAGTTCTTTCGCCAAACCACGCGCCTTTTCTGAATCTATTTACCATACTGTTTCAAGATGTTTTCTGAAGGGTCCACAGGGGCTACATTTAAAACTTTCTGGTTATTGTCTGCTAACTGCTGGGATGGTTTTAATCAGGGAGGAAGCCAAATTTTCTGCTTGGGTTTTGGAAAAGCTCCTAAAATGTCTTTAAACTGATTTAGGAGAAAATGCTTAACAGAAGAGGAATTATTACTGCCCTGGAATAAACTCATTAGAACTGACATATGCTGTAACCACAGACCAAGAGCACTACATTTTTGGGACACATTACATCCCAAAGGCAACTGAAGTTTCTAAATGTTATCAGTGTCAGATGACAAAACCTGTTCAACAAGGACCATAGCCTCAATGTACTAGTTGACAGTTCCTCCTCTTAGAATATTCTTGGTGTTTGGTATAACTTCTCTACCAGGACCTAGTTTGTTTGTTTATTTATTTATTGGGTACGTTGGGTGTTCGTTGCTGCACGCGGGCTTTCTCTAGTTGCGGCAAGCGGGGACTATTCTTTGTTGCAGTGCACAGGCTTCTCATGGCAGTGGCTTCTCTTTGTTGCAGAGCAAGGGCTCTAGGGGCGCGGGCTTGAGTAGCTGTGGCTCACAGGCTCAGTAGTTGTGGCTCGCGGGCTCCAGAGCGCAGGCTCAGTAGTTGTGGCACACGGGCTTAGTTGCTCCACGGCATGTGGGATCTTCCCGGACCAGGGCTTGAACCCATGTCCCCCGCGTTGGCAGGCAGATCCTTAACCACCACGCCACCAGGGAATTCCCAGGACCTAGTTTTTATGCTAGTTTTCTTGAAGAAATTGTCTTGAAAAAGTTTTATTTGATGACTTAGGTAAAATTTTCTGAGGTAAAGACCTCACATCACTTCAAGAGACATTTTCCCTTCCCACAATCCTGACTTGAGATAAGTGAAGGGAGACCCTTTATGATAAGGCCAATTTAGTTCTAGGTTCCAGAAAAGCCCAAGTTTCTCAGTAGCTCAGATCAAACCAGACCCCCCAAGATTTAAGCAGAACTAATACAAATGCCTCAATCAGTTCCAGAAGCATCTCATGTCTTACTAAGGTCAGTAAACCTCTTCTAGGTTAGGCAGGCTCCTCTAGGCCTCAGCTCAGGCCATATTTGGTCAGCCTTGACCAAATTTATACATGATTTATCATGTATAAATTCCTATAAGCCTACCCAGGAATAAGCCACCATAGCAAGGGTTTCTAAAGCTGATCCCACCCCAGTCCTACTGAATCCAAGTCTCTGTGGATAAGGTCCTTAAGGCCTTTTTTTAAAAAAAATGCTTTTCTGAGTGCCTCTGTATGCTGAAGTATAAGAACGTCTGCAGTAGATCAACTATAAGAGTAAATGAAAGGAAGAGAGAAAGAAATCGCAGTAAGCTGAGGCAGGCAAGATTTGAACTTGAGGATTTAATACTATTGGGGGAATAAGATTTTTTTTTTTTTTAAAAAAGCAGGTCCCTGGGGAGGGATCATGAACACCTTTGCTTCAACAGCTCCATCTTCAGCTAGGCTGGCTGCATCAGTGTGCTGATACTTTCTTCTACCTCTGAGAGCTTCTTCAGGACTTCGGTGACCTTGACCTCATCAAACTCCAAACACAGAAATTCAGATTCCTGGAAGATATAAAAGGATATTTTAGACAAGACCCTCAAGATAGCCAAGGCTCTGGATCTGGTGTGACCTAGCTCCAAAGCCCAGGGCCCCTACCCAGCAAGCCTGACTCAGGCCTCAATACCTAAATGATATTTTATCCACACAACACCCTAAATGAAACTACTTCTATGAGGTGTTTCATAAATGCTAAAGAGGTATACAAATGTCTGGTGTTCTCTTTAAGAGGCACATGAGAAGCTCTTCTTGTCTGTCATCACATTTAATCCCATAACAATTTTTAAGGTAAGTACTTAAGTATTGCTGTTTTATAGATGATGACTCTAAGACACAGGGAGGTTAACCTGTATCACAAAATCAGAAAAAGACAGAGTCAGATTGTGAACTCCCAGCTCTGGCTGACTCCAAAGTCCATGCTGTCTCCATAGCACCCTGTAATAAAAACAATGGAAGGAGGATTTAGATTGGCTCTGTGTTTGCCTCGGAATTGGGCTACCTTGGATTTAGTGGTTATACTAGAAATTGTGACAAGCTGTGAACAAGTTGCTTGGGAAACATCAACCAGATAATTGAAAGATAACCAGATCTTGAAACAGCCTTAAACATTTCTGAGGCCTTTCCACTTGCTACAAGCCAACTCTCCCAAGATTTCCCTCAAAAACATTCCTCTCAATAACTGTTAGGATCAATCAACCCCAAATTAGGTAGAAATCAAAGGAAAAGGCCTTTAAAGTGTGGTGACAGAAATTTCATGTAACACTGGACAAATGCTAGGTCCACACTGTCTTGAGAGACAAGGGAAAAGTATAGGTTTTTTTGTTTTTTGTTTTTTTTTTTTGTTTTTGTTTTGCGGTACGCAGGCCTCTCACTGTTGTGGCCTCTCTCGTTGCGGAGCACAGGCTCCGGGTGCACAGGCTCAGCGGCCATGGCTCACGGGCCCAGCCGCTCCACGGCATGTGGGATCTTCCCGGACCGGGGCACGAACCAATGTCCCCTGCATCGGCAGGCGGACTCTCAACCACTGCGCCACCAGGGAAGCCCAAAAGTATAGGATTTTAAGAGTGACCATATTCAAGATCCCAAAGAACAATAACCATGTAATTTTAGAGCAGTATGAATTCTTAGAGACCATATAACCCAACTTACCTTGTTTTTCAGGTTATGAAATTGAGGCCCCAGGCATGTTAAATGACATGCCTATTATCCCTGTTTGTTGATGGCACAGTCACCAGATCAATGTTCTTTTCTCTATATTTTCCTTTCTAAATACATGGCATTCCCCACCCCCATTCAAAGTGGCAGGCAAAGGAAGACCAATAAGCATCTTCAGAGGGAGGGAGTCACTCTGTCATCAGCTAGAAGAACCTTCAGGATCTGACTTTGTAAAAGTACCTTTGCTGTTGGTGAGCTGCTGTGCTGTGTCTATACTGATGGCACTGAACATCACCCAGGAGAAACAAGTACAGAGGGGGAAGAAGGGGCCTCTCAGATGAGAGTCTTTCAAAGGGAGGAAAAGCAGCTTTCCCTGGCTACAAGGAACTTTTTCCTCAAACATGTATTTAAATAGGAAAGGGGTATAGTCTCATATGTGAGCTTAGAAACTGCCAGGTTTTCATTTAGTCGAAAGCAAAAACCAATTAAAAAAAAGAAAGATGCTCCTGTGTTTGAGCTACAGGCAGGGTTATCTCCTTTTGGAAATAAGAGCAAATGTATGGCAAATTAGGTACTTCACTTGGCTAAATTAAGAACAGGTCTCAGATTTGAAAGCCTCTTATTCTTCATTCAGTTTTATTGAGCTCTTTAGCCCAACTTTAAAACATTTAAAAATATTTGGCCTTTGGAACAATGGTCTAGAAACTAATAATTACCAGAGTCTAACATATACATTTAAGAAACTGGCAGAAAAGATGAGGTAATCCATGTTTCACCTCAGTGAGATACAGTCAGTTACAATAATAAATCACCTCGATTTCCATTTATATGGGAAGAGCCTATCAAGGACGATGTGCATAGAGATAGGAAAACCTGAGCAAAGTTTATTAATAAATAGCCAGGGTCTTTTTTGACTGAAGGTCATTAATTGGTTATAAGTTTCAGTATTCAAATTATCTTTGATTGGACCTCTAAGTATTAATGAAGCTTGGTTTACTTTTAAGGGGAATCAAATACTAGAGAGAAAAAACAGGCTAAACAGAGTCCAAAGTTAAACAAATATTTTCCACACACTCCCAACCTTCAACTCTCTCCCCTGGAAACAATGCACACTAACAGTCTTAGAAAGACACATGTAACCATACATTACTCTTGAAGAAACAGTTTACCTGAAACTATATTATCAAGGCCTAGCTTCATCTAGTTATGTCATCAAAATATTTTATCAGGGGCTTCCCTGGTGGCGCAGTGGTTGAGAGTCCGCCTGCCGACGTAGGGGACACGGGTTCGTGCCCCGGTCCGGGAAGATCCCACATGCCGCGGAGCGGCTGGTCCCGTGAGCCATGGCCGCTGAGCCTGCGCGTCCGGAGCCTGTGCTCCGCAACGGGAGAGGCCACAGCAGTGAGAGGCCCGTGTACCGCCAAAAAAAAAAAAAAAAAATATATATATATATATATATATATATTTTTTTTATCAGGAATTCAGGGGCCTTTAAACTGGGGCTTAACAGGTGGAGCTTTGTTCAAATTTTGCATTTGGCTGGGGTGCCCTACAGAAAATACATCTAAAACACTTGAAAATATCTTTAGAAATGCAGGTGATGCTTTTCAAGCCAGACGCAGAAAGTACAAGAGCAATCTGAAACACTTGATTTTTTTCTCAAAGTCACCCATCTTGATCTGGTCATACTGAGCGATGATAAGACTAAATTCCTGTACTTAAATATCTGAGTCAAGAGTTAGAACCTGCTTCTTAGCAGAGTTCAGATACATCATGGGATAGAGCCAGAAAATGGTTATCAGGTGAAAAAGCAGGTGCATCATTATTAAGAATATGTACTTTGTGATCACAGTGAGTATGGCAGTGTACTAAATTCAAGGGTTTAAGTAACTATTCCAAATTAGAAAAGAAAGCAAAGGTAAAATATTCAAATATTCTTTCCAAGTACAAAAGCTAAACATTCATAAAATCCTAAGAAGAGACCTTTGAGAGGCCACCCTCTCCAAACTAACAACAAAAAAAAAACTAGCTAGCTTTTTTTTTTTTTTTTTCCTAGCTAGCTTTTAATGACTTCTAGGGAAGGACATCTTACATGTTCCTAAGGAACTCCTTTCCCAGGTAACCACTCTGACATTCTTCAGGAAACTCTTACTTGTCAAACCTAAATCTTTAATGGTTTAGCTTAAACTTGTTTCCCAACAGGGTCAGAGAGTATAATTGATTATTATTTTATATAAAATTTGAAGGCTGTTATTAAGCAAATGTTTGGTTTCTCCATCTACATACTATTAAATAACCTCTCTGTGTGTACTGTCCATTTAAATGACTTCCTTATCTAGGTCCAGAAGCATACCCTGACCAATTCTTTGGCAAAACAATACTACAGTGACAAAATGCTAAAGATAGAAAATAAAAAGGACTATGACTTAATAAATACCTAAATAGAACCATTTAGAATAAACTGAACATAAGAAAAAATAGAAATCTTATAGCCTATCTTCTGTATTATTTCCCATGCAGTTTCCATAAAGCTTTATCCCCAAATTATTGGTCATATTTAGATTAGAATACAACTTTGGCAAATTCTAACATGTTGTGGCCTCTTAAAAATTCTAAAGTTGGGGGATGGAGGATGAGAGTGCCAAAGGATGCCTTAGGATCCTGCTAACCAATACTGATTCAGAAGGCCACATACAGGTGACCAGCTTTCATAAGGCTATTCCAATTCTTCTTTTGGCTTCATTTATTGACACAAAGGGACTCTTGGCTGAGCACAAACTTTTAGCCATGAAGCCTATCCTTCTGTTTGGGCTGTCCTTTCCTAAACTTAAATTAACCCTCTGAGCTGCAGCTCTGCCACTCTGTGTCTTCTGGAGAGAGAAAGAGAATGTATGGCAAAGGTCAAAATTGGCAATAGTGTCCTGAAGATCAATTACATAATAAATAAGATACCCAAAGGCTTTGAACATTGCCCACAAGAAAAGTTTAAAACAGCTTCATGAGTAAATCTGTGTTCGCCACTCAATCCCATACTTACTGCAGCTTTCTCAGAATTATACCAATACTGCTCCTAACTCTTTCAGGAGACCTCAAAATAGCTTCTCTTGGCAAAGAATCCTCCAAGTTACTTCATAAGGGACCACTTATCCAAAATTAAAATGTTATAGTTCCCTGAAAACTGTGCTGATTATTCTCTACTTGTCTTTTCATAGCCATTCTCCACCTTTCTCTGCCTTGTTCCAGGTCCTATAAGATTGTCATTCCTTTGTTCTCTGGCTTACAGTTGGGTTCTGACAAGAGAAGACAGAGGTCAGGACATTTATTCTCTTACCCCCAACTCCTTCTCCTCTGCCATTTCCAGTATTTTCTATGTAAGGGTATCATTTCTTTATTTCCTACTTTACTTCTGGCCTCAATCACTATTTCAGTATAAACAGGAGTTTCTTCAGACTGTGAAAGTACATAATCACCAAATACAAACTCCAAAGATGAGCACAGCAAGAATTTTTATCATGACTAAGTTGGCAGAAAGGCTGCCCTCTAAGTGATAAATATGATAGTATGAACCAGAACCAGTATTTAATTTTTTCTATCATTTGATATTAAAATTATAACAGCATTTTGATATTAAAAAAGAAGAAAAAGAATAATAGTAACAACAACCGTGTGAGATGACATTTCATGAAGAATTTGCATCAAGGGTCTTGATACCAGACACATGGCCTCATCTCTACAACCTGTTCTTATACCCTATATCTAAAGCAATGGATAGCTTATGCTGTAGCTTAAAACAATACTTTCCAAAAGAAAACTTGTGATTTATAATGTTTTTTAATCTTTCAATGAACATTTTTAGCAATACATAATTACAACCAATGGTCCTTACTCAGGCCATTTTTAATCCTGAGGAAATCCTCATTTCAAATATAATAGCTGACAAGTCCTACATCTACTGTGTAAAAAGCATGATAAAGCAATTTTCCAAAAGGGAAAAAAAAATTATACTGTAAATCACGAAGCAAATTATGCTACTGAAGATCAGAAAATACTAAAATCAGACTCTTTTGGAAGCTACGACTGAAACTTAATGACCAAGCAACTAAATTAAAATGATTCACCCCAAAACTCAACAGATGTCCATAATGTGCTAAGACCATATGTGGGACTAAGACATGGTACTTTCAGAGCTGGAGCAGCTTCTAGAGGAAGTATTTATCCATATTCCTGCAATCTCCTAGAAGAAGAGAGAGTATTACCAGTGTAGTATAAAAGCATTAACCATCACTGGATAACAATTACTGAGTTTTCTGGTGATGTCATTCAGGCATTTCAAAACACTTTTGTGAGGACAACCTGACAATAGGAGTTTAAAGTGCTTAAAAAAATTAAAAAGTCCCGACTCTCACAAATTCTTATTACATTAAAAGATAAACTTTATGAGAAAACATGAATTTTTAATCAGCTAACTAGAAACTCAAGGGAGAAAACAGACATTAGGTATCAGGGAGTTTCAGATCTACCACAGATATAAGTTACTGCTAAACAAATCTGAGGCACCGAACTTCAACTTTCCAAGTGGCGCACACAGGTTTTATATAAAGTGGCAAAAATTTTAAATAAAATAACATCAGATCTTCATTATTCAGAAACCTATTATCTGGGTCTCTGCTGCTTGACTTCCTCCTCCTTTTTGGTCCATCTTTTAAGTATTTCTACAAGATGGGAAAAGGAAGTGAAATTTAAACTGGTTAGTATGACTAAATCACAGCAGCTCTGCAAAAAGTTTTATAGAAAAGGAAATTAGAGGAACTTTAACTGTGACTTCACATAACTACTTTTGAAAATCATACCCATATGGTAGCAATTTAAGCCAGAAAGTTCTTCTTATCCCAAATATTTCCCTTCCTTTAGTAACCAGGACTACTGTTCTCAGCCTAGATAATGTCTTTAAAACAGAAATACTCCCAGGAGAGGTAATACAAAAAAGTCATTAACAGCTTTCTACAACTTAAATCAAGAGATTTATTTTCCTCCAGAAAGGATGAACCCAAGTAGCCTGCCCTAAATCATAGGGTACCTACTATTAAGAGGGACTGGGGGAAATGGGATGAATAGGTAGGGCATAAAACATAAAAGTAGGAAAATACCAAAGGCAAATCCTTCTCCTTATCACATAACCCATATCAGATGCACAGATCCATAGATGAAGTATCTTAAGCTAGTCAGATCCCAGATCCATACTCTCCGTGCCTTTCTAATCACCTGATCACCCGGGTCACTAGGCACCAGGAAAACCTAGTGAACCTTATAAAGGGGCATTAGCAAGACAATCTCAATGAAATCCAAAGGCTGAATTTACACACACACAAACACACACACATCCTTCTGCTGGGGTGCTTTCATTTTCATCTGCAGGCTCAGGGCCTGTGACCCAACAAGGCAATGAGATCCCAAGAACACTGTCCACTCAAAGTTGTTTGAATTTCTAAGAAGAGAGAAAGTGGGAATAGGCCAAGAACAGGACCCTGAGATTCTTTTGGTTGAATATTTCTTAGCTGGAAAAAATCTAGAGCTATGACCTAGAAGAAAACTGGACATGCCTGTCCTGCCAATGTGTGGTCAAAAGGAAAATGTATTTTGGCCCAGGCAACCTGACTTGTTTCTGAAAGGGAGAAAATAGTTTTGACCTTGCAAGAATGAGTGGTTCTTTCATTGGCCAAATTCTGTACTGCTAAACCAAGACTATCACTATTCTTCTTCCTCCAAAGATTTCAAAGCAGGCTGACACATATCTGCTCCTCTTCAGTGTATAGTGAAAGGTAAAGGTACCACATCAATCTTCATTTTACCACTCAAACCAAAAGAAACCCAGAGACTAGCCCCACTTACATGAAGCCCAGAATTCCCAGCTCTTTGATTCAATCCATTGCCCACTAACACCTACATCTGACCCTCAATATGGACACTTTCAAACCTGATTAGTGTAGATTTAACAGAGTAGAATGGGAACTAATTAGAAATACCCGATTTTGTACTGATTTATATAAGCATCAAGACTTACACATTTAGTATTTTAGAAATACCCAAAAAGGAAAATAAAATGGAGCCAAGTTATATAAACACTAAAAGCTCAATACAATTAGATCATTGGCTGATTTCTACAAAATATTGTGCTCTACTTCATTTTACAACTTTTCATTTTCAGCTGGATTTAATATTCAGCTGTTAAGATTTTCTCTATTTTGAAAAACTGTGGCTGAAAAATATTTGGGTAAAAAACTAGTTTTAGGTGCTGTGGTTTGATCTTTAGGAAATAATACAGAATTTTGGCTAAGTAGAACTAGTTTCCACGTGACAATGGACAAAGAATCAGAGCAACAACTGCTAGACAGCTGAAAAGGCAAATCACACTGAAGGAAGGAGAAATTTCACTTAAATTTTAGAGAAACCAAATGACAAAACTCTTTAGCACATGAGAAAGAGTGTTGCTAATTTTAGTTTGAAGTTCACATTGGGGCCCTTCATCATTCCTGATGAGGTACATTCCAGAGCAAACTCATTTGCAAACAACTTTGACAAACAAACTAAAATATATTTACATGAAAGGAATAGAGAAGATTAAAAAACAAACAAAAAACCCCACCTTATCCAGAGTAGCTCATTTAAGCAATACCATTAGTTAGGCAGGAACAAAGTATGCAATGGCACTTGCTTTCTAAGGGGTTCTTGATAACCTAGAGATTAAAATGGGGGAAACACCTTAATATGTCCAATAAAAAGACAAGAGTGTGGCAATGAATGACAAAATCCTTGGCAGGGGAAGAAGACAACTAGAGGACGTCTAATTAGAGGCTAATGCCATTGCTCTGCCAATAGCACCATCTATCTATTCCCAGCTTTCTCAATGTGGTTTCTTTTAAGTCATTCATGATAGTACAATTAAGAAGAAATAGGCATAGTTATAAAGCAGCATTTCCCTTGGCCCTTCTTTATGTAAGGAGGGCAAAGGCTGAAATGACTAAGGATAAGAGGACGTTTGAATTCAGAAAACGCTGATTTAGGGAGAAGAAGTTTTGGCTGAATTTTTTTTTTTTTTTTTTTTTGGCAATGTTGTGGAGAATGGGGATTAATTTTGTCGGATTTCCAACTAACTCCAAATACAGTAACACTCTGAGGCACTGGACGTTGGAACCTTCATTTTAACATTTGAATTTGTGGGGGACACAATTCAGTTCATAATAATCCCCAGTGCTTGGAGTGTACTGTGTTATCAGGCATCCCCTAAGTGCGGTTATGATGATGATGATGATGATGATCTCACACGAGTCTAGATTTGCTGTTCATATCGTACAGAAAAGAATTTCTAATAATCCAGAAACAAGAAACACACACACACACACAAGCTATCTGCTGACTGCTCAGATCTGCCAGCCCAGTTTGGCAGAAGCCATATCTGGCCTCATCCTTACTGAACTCGACTTTGAAATGTCATTTAATCAATAGGGGCTGCCAGGAAGGGGGTTGGAAAATGGCACAAAAGAAATCTTTCCTAATCCTCACTCCTAGATCCTATTAAGTACCTTGCTTGCCACGCTGTATCCCAAAGTCCAGCTCTGAAGACTGACTCAGAATCTGGCGTAACATTCTGTAAGAGAATATGGGGATGAGGGAAGAAGAAAGGATTTGTGGTCATTGCATGAAGTTAGTCACTAGCCTCTCTAGCTTAAATAGCTTACTGAAAACTTCTGGAGGTGGCAGAAAGAGAGGAGATTGCATCTTTATTGTCTAGGGTTGAATTCTGGCATCACATAGGTTGCTGGGGCCTTTGTTCATACACAATAATCATCCGTCATATTAACATGGTGTTTTACAGTTTAGAAAGCCCTTTCACATGCATGACCTACCTCATCTGATCCTTAGAACGACCCTGTAACTAAGTAGAGACCAAGCCAAAGGTAAGGTACTTCGAACAACTGTAGAAGTGACAGACTTTGTCCATCTGACCCAAAATCACATCTTTTTAGCTATATTCAGCAGGAAGACTTCTTCAGATAATGCAATGGATATTATGGGTTTTGATATACTTCTGATCCAATTTATGGAGGAAAAGAAAGTAAGGCCTCATTTGCTTAATATTGCCCACAGTTCTAGAAACTAGGATTAAAAGTTCAGCCCTTTGCAAAAGACAGAACAGGTAGTCAGGTCCTAACTGGCGAAGAAAGAGAATTTCTTACTTTGTCACCATTCATTCAGCAGGCTTTGGAAGTAGTGGAGGGAATAGAAGAGATTGAGGGGGATACAAGGATCATCTCTGAACCCTGGGGGAAAATGAAACACCTAAAAAATGAAATGTCTCAATTAAAAAGAAGTCAGCCTGGAAGGCAGGAGTAGGAGAGATTATGGGAAAAGTGTGATAAATCTGAAGACATTAGCAAATGTAAGCGGATACTGATATTACACTAATGATAATAATATTAATAGCAATGATAACTAACAATGGCTAACATTTATCAAAGATATAAAAATGCCAGGCATAACACTAAGTGCTTTACATGTATTATTTCACATTGGTGAGGAGAACTTTATCCCATTTTACAGATAAGGAAAGATGAGCAACTTGTTTAAGGCCACACAGGTAATAAGTGGCAGAGCCAGTTTTAAACCCAGGTCTGTCTGGCTTCAGAGTCCAAGCACTTAACCATTTCACAATCCTGACTCACATTCATATATAATAACATAAACACCATTATTTATAGTCACTAAGTACCCACATGTGAAAGTTAGTCTATGATCTATGATTAAGTTAACTTTAACAGACTCAAAGGAAAGCTGAGTGTTGATAGTACGATAACCCAAAGTTACTATGCAGAGACATATTATAAAGAGACTGAGTTCTTATTCTGAAGCAAGATGGCCTTTTAGTCCCTCTCTCTTTCTGTGTGTGTGTGGCAGCAGGGGGAGGGAGGGAGGATTCAACAGTATATATAGTTACTTGTCCCGATCACCAGAAGTGGGAGGTGACATTTGCTTTTGTTGTTCTATTGACTAACGTGTGGACCTCCTTGACTGAGACTCCTTCTCCCAGATCACAGCCAGTAGAACCAAAATACCTGCTTAACCCTGGAGTTCTTTCCATCTATAATCAGAAGGAATTCCCAGTTCTGCCTTGTTATCTAACCCAGGAACACCAAATTATTCATCTTGAAAAAAATCACATCAGCATTTAAAAGCCCTTTCGGAAAACAAAAAGATAAATATGATCATTTTGCAATATATAAAAATAACAAATCATTATGTTGTACATCTGAAACTGATATAATGTTATATGTCATATCTCAATTTTTTTAAAAAGGAAAGCGAATGAAAAAGTATTGGGAAAAAGAGAAAAATATATTAAATTATGAGTTTAAACCTTTAACATCCTTCATATTTTGCCCACATCTGTTCTCTGGCCAAGGCAAGGGTAAACAGGACTGGGTGGGCTGAAGGAAAAGCGTGCCCCTGATAATGCCCGAAACAGCATAGTTCACTCATATGTAATCAAGGCTTGACTAAAAACCACCTAAAACTGAGAGAATGTAGACGGCATATACACTGTTTAAGATAAAAATAAACGAACATAAATAATTAGTAAAAATAGTGTTTACTCTACTTTGTAGTTTATTCTTTTGTTAAAAAGAACATATTTAGCACTCTATCCAAGATTATGTCAGTAAGTCAGAAATATGAACTATCTAAGAGGGGCCAAAGAAATGGGACAAAAATATCAGCGAAAACAATGAACTATTTTGAAGAAAAGAGAGGTATGTCCCCAAAGGAGATATAAGAAAAACATCTTGACAGTATGACTTATGTTTCCCCTTCAAAATAACAGTCTATGTTTACCTCCTCAACTTGGTTTGGCAAGTTCTTTGCCAATGGAGGAAGCATGAATAGAATATGGTCCTCATCTCCTGGCCCCAGTTGTGTTTTGAAGGTTTCTGAAGAATTTTAGCCACATTTATAGAATATAAGGCATTTAAAATTTTTCATTACATCATTTCAAGTATACAAAAAAATGACAAAAATATGACTCTCCTATACTCTTTCCCCAGATTCACCATTTATTCAATTATTTATACTTTGCCACATTTTCTTTGTCATTCCCTCTCTCTCACAACCACGTGAGAGTAAATAGGGAATGTCATGCCCTTTTATCCTAAAAATTTTAGTGTATATTTCCTAAAGACAAGACATTTTCGTATATAGTCACGGTTATATAATATTGATAAACACTACTATCTAACCCAGTCTACATTCAAATTTTATCAAATACCTCAGTAATGTCCTTTATGAAGTTTTTTTTTCCTGCTTCCAAATCAAACCCACAATCACACATTGATTGCATTTAGATGTCATGCATCTTTAGTCTCCTTTAATCTAGAATAGTTTCTCAGTCAACCTGTCTTGTGTTTCTTGATCTTGACATTTTTGAAGAATATGTTAGTTATTTTACAGAATGTTAACTTGGGTTTGTCTGATGTTTCCTCATAATGAGATTCTATATACGTGCAAATGCCTATCTATTCCCTAGTTCCTACCCCCAGTGATTAGTGAACATGGGTTCTGAAGTCATACAAGCTTAAATCCAAACCTAAATTAAAACTTCACTATTTCTAGCTGTGTGGCTGGCTAAGTTTTAAATTCCTAATCTGTAAAATGATGATTTTTAACAGATTTAAGGGATAGTGTTGCTGTGAAGAATTAATGAGATAATGCATCCAAGGCAACTTACCACAGATGGGGTGGGGTAAACTGTATCTTACATTCTCTGATTTTACCACAGTATCTCATACCCCAGCAACATTAAAATAATATTGGTTGATTAAGCAGCATCTCTATTGACTCCAGGTTAGAGCTGCCAAGAATGTGAACTTGTTTAGGGGAGTGCTAATGAATACCATGACTAAAAGCAGGGTCAGGAGCTCAGGTGCAAAGCCTATCCCTTCCTGTCAACTCATTACTGTCAGTTCTAAGAAAAAAGAGAACAGCCAAATCAAGCAATTTTCTTATAGTCAAATTTTAATCTTCAACAATAACACTGAAAAATCTGGAAGCCCACAGTTAACATACCATTCTTACTTCACTTCCGTAATTCCCTTGCCCATAGCAAGAGGACAAGGGAGCTTGTGTGCAGAGCATTTCCAATCTATTGTTTTAGTACAATAATCTCATTCTCCCCACCTTCTCTTAGAAGACACCGATAAAATTATTCTATTTATGTTAAATCACTCTATGTCAGAGATTAAAACAAAACAACAAAAAAAGATTATAGTAGCTGAACCAATTCTTCAAAGTACAGAAATACAAATCCACTTTTGAGATTTGGAATCGAATTTAATTGGTATTTTTCTATGTTACTATCTCAAATATTTCACCATTTTTCTGTTTTTCCCCCTATGTCAATTAGAACTTCAAATGAAAGTCAAATGATCCCTAGGGGGAAGAAAAATAAAATGAAACAAACAAGTAAATTTCTGTGCCCCACATTTCAATCTGTGAGGAGGGGCCTCTAGCAAAGCAAACGGAAAATTAGGTTCTCATTATTGTGCCGAAATGAGGGTTTACATCTGTAGTATGAAAAGATAAAATAAAATTTTATTTTATTTATCTATTTTCTTTTGACGGTACCGCATGGCATGTGGGATCTTAGCTCCCCGACCAGGGATCAAATCCACGGCCCCTGCAGTGGAAGCGTGAAGTCTAACCACTGGACCGCCAGGGAAGTCTCAAAAGAAAATTTTAATGCGAAGTCTTTATTTTCATCAATGAAGAGTAAAAATATATAGTATGAACTTTAAGACAGAACTTCCAGTAATTCTGTCATTTATAGGACAGAGGCCCTAAGTCTGAGTCTGCCTTCAAGAAATACTTAGATTAAAATGAACTGTTTTAGAAATGGGAATTCTCAACCGGAGTTAAGTCTAAACATATGACAATGATGATGCTATACCCTGAAGGTCACTATTAACCTCTGTTCTTTAGGACCTAATGGCTCATAATTGGAAATTTCCAGAAAGTAATATATACTTTTGCAAACATCTTTAAATTTAGGGAGAAAAGTACTTCTCAGCCACTCCACTGCATCACCCATTAAGACCTTACTCAGTATTATGTTTAAAAGTTCAGTATATTTAAAACATTTTGAAAGTTAAGGTTAGAAAGGAATATGTAAATGCATGTAAATTCCACTATTTTATACTGTTTCCCTCTCCCTCTATAGGAAGATCAAGAAATGAGACTTCTCCATCATCATACATGGAATCCAAAGCAATATCATGAAGGGGAAAAAATCATTGGTTTGAGAGTTAAGACAATTCAGATTTAGATATGGCTCCACTATTAAAAGCTGTGTAACATTGGGAAAGTCATCTAATTTTCTTAAGTTTTGGTTTCCAAATCTAGAAAATGGAAAAATAGAATTAATCTTATAGGACTGTTATAAAGATTAAATAAGATAGCACATATGCAAGTACCCAGCACTGTCTTGTGTGAAACAGACTCTCAATAAATGTTAGCCTCTCTTCCTACCCTGTTACACACATCCTGTCCCCTGACACTTCAAAAGGAGTTCTCCTGAACACTTTAACTACAGCTCTGTTTTCTTCAGAACAGGCACTTGGCTCTTAATAGTGACAAACAGTCACGTGAAAGACTCCTGGGACCTAACATTGTCCTGGTGAAACAAAAAAGAGCTCACATTGGGAAACAGCACCAACTGCTTCAGGCTATGACAAGCCCAAAGTACAGTGTTACTTAACATCCTGAGAGCTCTGTGCTCTTTCAACATACTTTTTTTCTCCCTGCAAGGATCAGGCACACTATTTGCCCTCTCTTCCCTTCTTAATAGTAGTCTTTATTAAACAAGACCACCCAATGGATTCAAACATTAGGAATTAGAAAAGGCTAGGCTCAACCATGAAGAAACTGGCGAAGTCTCAGGACTAAACAGTAAGCCCTTCTTAACCTTTCAGAATCTGGATTTTTGTGCTTTCTGTTCTTGGAAACAGCAGACTTGCTGATGCTCTGTTACAAACATGTCTGTGTATTTCCCTCGCCTGCATTATCACAAAACTCTTACCATGTAGAAGACCTCTTGCTGAAGTCCAGAATCTTAGACTCTGCTTGTAATCCAATAAAGCAATGCTTCCCAACCTCTCCCACTTCATGGTATAGACAGACAACACAGGACACTTCAGAACTGAAGGGGCTTGAAAGTATTGATGGCTACAAAGGATCAAATACAAGCAGCATTGAGAGAAAAGGTATACAAAGAAAAACCCATTTGCCATGTGACTCAGAGACTTTTATCACATAAACATAATTGTTTCAACTCCAAGCTGCTCTAGGTCAATGTCCACACTCCTTCACAGGGCTGACCACCCATGTCAGACCTAAAGGAAAAAGTGGATTTCAGAAAAACAACCAACATTTGACTGGGGGCAGCAGGTTCTCAATGTAAAGACATTAAAACACTAAGTCAGTGAATTAGGCATGAGATACTTATTGACTGTCTTATATCTGCTAGGTATAGTTCTAAACACTGAGGATTCAGTGGTAAGCAAGATGGAGTCTCTGCCCTTGAGAAGCTAACATTCTAACAGGAAAAAAAGGCCATAAATTAAAACAATTTAAAAGGCAATTTCACTAGATCATGTAGATCAATATTTTTGATCTATAGTAGACATGTAGATCAAGACTTCTGACATTCAGGAATTCCCTGGGGGTCTAGTGGTTAGGACTCTGTGCTTTCACTAACAAGGGCCTGGGTTCAATCCCTGGTCAGGGAACTAAGATCCTACGAGCCGTGTGGTATGGTCAAAAAAAAGAAAAAGACTTTTGACGTTCTGAGAAAACCGTTAGCCACTTTCCAGGTAGTTTACTCAAGGAGGTAAAGAAGACTGAATAAATTATAAGAGGCTGTCTCAGTAAAATTCATTTCTCACATCACTGTCTCCTTGCTACGGACTTAGCGTCATTGCCCCGTCCTTTGGTAACACATACAAAAGCAGGATGAGATCATTCATAGGAAGATAATGAAGACCCAGACAGTATAAAATTACAGAGCACAAGACCAGAAATCTCAAGATCTAGGATCTACTTCCAATTCTATCACTTAATATTCATGTGAACTTAGGTAATTCAGTTAAACTCCCGGAGCCTGACGTTCTTCATCCATTGTATCCCACTTTGTAGGGGTTTTAGGAAATTTAAATGAGGCAACATAATAAAAGAACTTATTTAAAACATTGGACAAATACCAACTATTATTGCCTAATCAAAATGTTTATAGGAAGGCAGATGAGAAAAGGGACAGTAACTACACTTAAGGCCAAAATGAATCCCTACCTCCGGTATATTAGCTGTTTTGAAAGCTTTGCTTCCATTCTATTGTCCCAAAGGGCTCACCCTTTGGAGCAAATGGATCCTAAAAGTGATGTCAAGTCTTAGACAGCCTTCTTCTTTTTTTTTTTAATAAAAAGTTTATTTATTTTTGCTGTGTTGGGTCTTCGTTTCTGTGCGAGGGCTTTCTCTAGTTGTGGCAAGCGGGGGCCGCTCTTCATCGCGGCCTCTCTTTTTGCGGAGCACACGCTCCAGACACGCAGGCTCAGTAGTTGTGGCTCATGGGCCTAGTTGCTCCGTGGCATATGGGATCCTCCCAGACCAGGGCTCAAACCCATGTTCCCTGCATTAGCAGGCAGATTCTCAACCACTGCGCCACCAGGGAAGCCCCCTCAGACAGCCTTCTTAGTGATTACTCCCTATTCTGAGCTAAGGTCAGAACATTACTTTCTGAAAGGTATTTCATTTCTTGGTAACTTTCCCATGATTAAATATCCTTACTTTCTGAGTTATTTTCGCTGATTATTGTCAATTAGGAGGTAGGAGGTAAATATGAAGTGACCTTCCTAGCTGTTAAGACAGAGACTATCAAAGACCTTGATAATCTCTCCTTTCTTCTTAGAAGACTATCCTTTCATTTTCCTTGGGTATCTCCATAGCCATCATCTTAAATTCAATTGCCTATGGGGCAGAGGGCCAAGTAGAGACCCAAAGCAGGCTGGGGCAATATGGGGAGAGAGTAAGGAGTGGTGGGATTAAAGTGGTGAATACAAGTATCATTTAAAGGGATAATAATTTCTCAGCTCCAACCTCTTATTTGTAGAAAAGTGGGCCCGGTGTTGACCAATCTTTGTTATTTCAAAATTTCTAGAAACTTCATTTTTGCGTGACACCCCTGAAATTTTTATTTGCAAAATGCTCAGTCACCTAGGATAACTATAAATTCACAGTGCATATGCCTTCTGTCAGTGAAAAGAGGAGTCATTTATTTTTAAAGTATTTATTGATGCTGATATATAATTTATATTATTTTGATTTGAGGAAGTAAATATTATGCTGGGCCTTGCAAGCTAGAGATAGGAGAGAGGATATTTAAGGCTAGGCAAACGTTATGTGCAAAGACACTGAGGGAGAAATATGCCTGGCATGTTGTGGGGAGGAAGGAGAATGGATAGACTTGCTTAGCTAAAAAAGAGAATTCCTTTAGAGAAGGAATGGAATGCAGATGGGAAAAAATTGTGAGAGACCTTGAATTCTAGAGTAAAGAGTTAAGATTTTAATAGATAACCTTTAAAAGATAAAGGCCATGATAAGGAGGGGAAATCATTGCATTTTGTATCTTGCCAAGAGTTATATGTTGCTATTCTTCACATCTTTTTCAAATTAGAGGATAAGGCTGAATGCTGACCCATAAAACTTGGAGTTCTGAAAAATTCCCAAACGAATGCCAGTTTAACCAACCACACTATAAGTCAATTCTGTTGGCACTGTGGTGGTCAGGGCTTTCAAAGCAAAACTTAAATGATCTCTAAAGGGCTATTTCTTTCTGATCAATAAAAACATTTAGAATTTAAAACTCAAAGAAAGGGTTACTGGACAGTTTGGCAACATTGTCAGGTTAAGCATCAGACAGACTGCCTGTCGACTGGCAAGAAGCTGGATAGGGAAGGCTGGACTCATAAAATTCTTCCACCAGGGGCAGTAGCCCCTGAATGCACCACTATTCACCTACATTCAAAATGTAGAGACATGCCTCTGGCAGCTCATGTTTCAACCAGAGAGCCATTTCTCTTTTCTTCTGCAACAAATGACTATGGGGCTCTCAGTCTAACTGATATTCTCAGTAAAGTTCCTAGAGACAAATGACCAAAAGAATAGAGCTATGGACTTTCACCATGACCTGTTACACTAAAATACCAAACTAAATGGGCTTTGTTCTTTTAGACAAAACATCTTAGGAAGCAGAGTAAAAAGATCATATATACATAACTAAGGAACTTAAACTTTATCACAAAGGTAATACAGAAACCATTAATGATTTTTGGCCCGATAAATATCATTATCAGGAGATTTTAAGGAACACTAACCTGGTGGTACTATTCAAGAAAGACCAAAGATAGGGAGACTAACTTAGGCAAATGCACAGAGTTGGGAATGAGCATGGTAGGTCTGTAGGACAGTGAGGAGGCCAGGCTGGGCCTTTCAGGGCTTATGAAACCATCAGGAACCGTTATTATTCTCGCTCACATACATGCAAACTCGCACACAGACACATGTGCACCCCCCAACCACCCCCCCAACACCTTAGTTCTAGTCTCTTCTTCCCAGAAAACCAATTCTGCAATATACACATGATCCACATAATTACTAGTCTAATGCAAGCTCTATGTGACCTCTCAGCTACAATGCTCATCACCATCTGGCAGCTTCCCTACATCAATAAGTTGAAAATCCTGAAAAGAATCTATCTCAACCCAAAACCATAGGCTCTGCCTGAGCAGAGCCGGTTACATCAAACCATGTCACAAATACCTGTTTAGACTATGGATGAGCAATCATTGTTCAGGGTTCCCTCTGATCTAATTAACTGGGGATCAGTGGGTAGGGATAAAAAGCTGGCATGGTTTACTACTCACGTAGCAAGGACTATAGGGAAAGGAGTTTCTCTTAGGTCAGTTGGCAGGGTAGCACAGGCAATGATAGACATTTTTTGCTATAGCTTGGGAAGAGCAGGAAATAAGCTACCCTAGGGAGAGCACAGAGAACTTTTAAAGCCAAGTGATGTGATAGTCATTTAAGATTAGCAAACATGTAAGATTAACTGGTACCCGATGGAAATAAATTGTTCATTTGACTAAATATGATGCCTGTGTATACCCTGATTTAAGCAAACTACCATATATGTAAAAAAAACTTAGTTTCACACAAGTGAAAAATGATGGTTCATTTTCTAAAGTTTTTTAAATTAGCATTTAAATATAATGCCCTAATGCTGAAAAATTATTAAAATTTTAAAAATTTGATTTTTATGATTTTCTAAGAACTTATATATTATTTAGCATGAATAACATTCACTTCAAAATTATATCTAAGTTTAATAAGTTCTATTTAGGTTTAATATTTATATATTGCTATGTAATTTGGAACCTAAAATATTCAATACAAACCCTAAACAAAATTAGCATAGGCAAGGAATGTGATAGACAAGCAAGGATTTAAATAGATATTTAAACTCAAAGCAAGCAATTTAGCCCAGACTCTGACAATCATATAGAAATAGATTTTCTGTATTTCTTAGTATTTTGTACAATTCTTAATCTGCTATACTGTATATATTTGCTTTCTTTACATGACTGTTTCCTGAAACTAGAAAACAAACTACGTTTGTTTACAGCTGTATCTCTAGCACCTAGAATTGTGCCTGACACAGAGCAGGCACTTCTAAATTATAAAGAGCAGCTGGTGGGAAGGCTAGAAGAATGGAACAAACTAAGGGAAGTTTTGAATTCTGTCAGCCTTTATTAATGTCCTACAACAGTTTCATAGGAAAGAATACAGGTAGAACACATACTTAAAATTTTTAAATGTTTAGAATAGTTTACTACAGACAATAGAAGAATCCATTTCTATCTACATTGCTGATTTCAGGAAACACATCCAAAGATAGCAACTTTTTCCTGAGTTTTTACCACCTATGAAACAAAATTATTCTTTCTAGTCATTTTTTTAGTTGCAGTAGGAAGATGAATCAATTCATGAAACTGACTTGCTCAATCAATTATAAAATTCCAGTAAAAGTTGAAAGCTAAGACTACTACTACATGCAAAGTTATTAAGGTGTGACTGTGTTCTATATAGTCTCCACTGACAACAAGTCATGATCGTACGAAAGAAATGTATATACACAATGAACTACAATTCAAAATAAAATGTCAAGGATGTAAAAGAAAAAGGTTTAGCCCAGGTATTATGAATGTATATACAAGAGGGATATTAAATCTGACTGGAATAATTAAAGAGATTCATGAAGAAAATGGCATGTGTTTAGGATTTCTACAGGAAGAAACAGGGATATTTCGAAGTAGAAGGAACAGCAAAAGTACAAAAATAGTGCAGAGTTTCTGTATAAAGTTTTAAAGTCTAGTCTGATGGAAGAAGAGTCAGGATGGGATACAGCCATGATGAGATTTCACAGTAAGGCATTAGGACTCAATGCCTAATTCCATTAGGAATGAAAGCCATTCAAGAGCAGTGAAATGGTCAGGCGTATATTTCAGGAAGCAGTGTGAAATACTAGAGAGGCAAAAGATTAGAGATCAGGTGAAGAGGGCGTCATCTCAGGCAGTGCCCATGGGAATAAATGGATAGATGGGTACACAAAAAACTGTAGACATACAGGACTAGGTAACCAAATGGATTGGAGGTAAGGGAGAGAAAAGTAATGAAGATCACTAATACTTCCAGCCTGGTATGTAAGTAGGATGGTGATGCCATTAACTGAAACAGGAAATGAGTGACAGAAATATGTTTAAAGTAAGAATAATACACATTCATATGTAGAAATTTCTTTATTCAAAAGTTAATAATATTAATAATCTCCCCAAATAGGTTTTCAATGCTAGATATACTATCTAGCCCTGGAGAACGTTTAAGAACAAAATGTTATTCACACTGAAAACATTTAGGTGATAAATAATAAATGATAGTGTGTCCATTGTTCTTTGTAATGTCTTAAATAGTTTTGATAAGAGGGACCATCCTTAACTATTTATTAAGCATCCCAGAAATGTTTGGTTGAGTATGAAATGCACTAACCAGACCAGACTAAAATTTTCATTTCAGCCTTTTATTTTTTGACTAGAAAAAATTTCAAACTACATTATAATAATCTTTATACCTCTGAAAAGAACAATTGTGGACTCAGAGTGGTCTAGTAAGACTAAGAAAGTTTTTACAATTCATCCCTACTTTTGCCTTTAGCTCCACGTGGAACAGCTCTCTAACCTTTTAAAGACATCTGTAAATTAGGGTAATAGTAATTGCCTTCCTACTTCAGAGAACATTTGAGAGTTATGAGATAATGTTCTTGTAGTTTTCTGAACTGCACAGATCAAAGGCCTTAATTATCAATGATCAGTGGGATTATTCTGATGTCATTTTTCCTACTTCAGGTTTGCCTAAAGTCTGTGCTTGGATAAGGCTATAAAAATTTTAAAAATACTTTAGATATAAGTTTTCGCTTATCTGATCTATTACAGATTTAGGCCAGTTACAACAATTATAGAGCCTATGCAGAACACTTAAAAGAATACTAGTCAGACAAGACATGCATATAAAAATAATGGCTGCCATCTAAAGAAAAGAAAACCATTTAGAAAACAACTGATAGTGGTATACTTTCAACTAGTTACAAAAAAGATAAAATGAGCCTTTCTGAGGTGTCATAAAACTGAATATTTTAATAATGAATTAGGAGGTCACTGCATAAGCTACCTGCTCTCCTGACTTATGACAATGGAAGCTGTGTTTAGAGCTGATCCTATAAAGAAAAACAAAACAAATCCAGAAACCATTCAAGTTTTAAATTTTGCTTTATTTAGGAGAGAATAAAGAGAGATTTAATTAAATTTTAAAAGTCAGAATTTCAGTAGCCAATCAAACTGAATACTTTGAGGGCAATGTGTCCACTAATGAATGAACAACAGATAAGAATGGCTTCATGAAAACTAAAAACCTCTTTGTCTCCAGTACCTGGGACTATTCTGTCACTCCCTCCTTTTTGGCTGCACCTTTCCCTCCACAACACTCTACACCCTAAAAATCGTCCCTCATTCCTCCCTTTGAGAAAAATTTCTGTTTAAAAACTCACCTATGAACTTGACAAAAATATCCAGTCTAAATCTAATCAAATCTCTAGACTTAATTATCATTTTACAGGAACAAAAAGAACAAGGTAAATGACACATAAGGAAGTATCAACAGTAAGATATCTAGAAAGTGAGACATTCTACAAGAGCACTGGCTTAGGAAGGAAAAGGAAAGGAAAGGGAAGGGAAGGGAAGGGTAGAGAAGGGGAGAGGAGAGGAAATACAGCTTGCTAAGAGACAATTATTCCAACTACTAAAAAGAAATGATAATTATGTGATGTGATAGAGGTGCTAATTAGCGCTACAATGGGAATCATATTATAATATATAAACATAACAAATCAACATGTTATACCTGTAAATTTACATGTTATATGTCAATTATATGTCAATTTTTAAAATTCACTATTTCTTTTATAATATTAACTCTAACAAGTATACCTAACAAAGTTAAAAATTTTTGTAATTTTATTTTATTTTATTTATTTTTTTGCGGTACGCGGGCCTCTCACTGTTGTGGCCTCTCCCGTTGTGGATGCGCAGGCCCAGCGGCCATGGCTCACGGGCCCAGCCGCTCCGCCGCATGTGGGATCTTCCCGGATCGGGGCACGAACCCGTGTCCCCTGCATCGGCAGGCGGATTCTCAACCACTGAGCCACCAGGGAAGCCCCAAAATTTTGTAATTTTATTACAAAATTGGAACAATGGATATTTTTCCCATCTTAAACCAAATTAAATATGTATGGCTAGCTAGTGTTTAAACAACATGAAACTGAACTTGCCTCATACGAATTATTCTTAGCAAACAGTACATGCAAAATTATTTTTATTCTCCAAAGGTAAAAAAGATCTTAACTCTTCTTCTCACCCAGTAAACAGATGTTCCTCTATTTTCTGGCTTTTGATTTCTTATCTCCTTACTCCCTCTCTGGGTAAATGTGAACCAACACATTGCCACGACAATCACCTCTGCAGATTACTTTCAGATTAATAATTTTGCCCTGAAACATCTCCTGAGCACAGTTCCTATATTTCCAACTATATGCTAGGCATTGCCACAAAGCCTTCGGGCTAGTGCCTTAAATCTAATATGTGCCCCCAAATGAATTCTGATGTCACAGAATCCTGGTTTGAAATCCTAATTCTACCACTTACTAGCTATGAGATTATGGGTAAATTACTTAAATACTCCAAGCCTGTTTTCTCCCCTGTAATATGCAGATATGAGTAGTTCCTTCAGCAAAGGCTTGTTACTATGTCTAAATAAGATAATGCATGTAAAGACATAAGCACAATGCCTGACACACAGAAATTACTCAAAATACACTAGTCATTTTCTCTCTCAAATTTTCTCTTCACCCTGTTTTCTTTTATTTCTCCAAATAGCATCATTACCCTTCCAGTCCCAACCTCAAATTCCCATGGTCTCCTTTGACAACTTCCTTTTTCTTGTGGCTAACATCAAATTAGTTGTCAAATATTTCAATTCTGCCCCAAAAAATCCAATTGAAATCAACAAACATTTATGGAATGCCCACTACGCTTACAGGCAAATGTGTATGGGGTAAGAGTAAGACATAGAACCTGGGCTTCCCTGGTGGCGCAGTGGTTTAGAATCCACCTGCCAATGCAGGAGACATGGGTTCGCGTACTGGTCTGGGAAGATCCCACATGCCGCAGAGCAACTAAGCCCATGTGCCACAACTACTAAGCCTGCACTCTGGAGCCCGTGAGCCACAACTACTGAAGCCCGTGCGTCTAGAGCCCATGATCCGCAACAAGAGAAGCCACCACAATGAGAAGCCTGCGCACCACAAGGAAGAGTAGCCCCCGCTCACCGCAACTAGAGAAAAGTCCGCATGCAGCAACAAAAATCCAATGCAGCCATAAATAAATAAATAAATTTATTTAAAAAGAAGACATAGAACCTGCCTTTAAGAATGGGCTAGGAGTCACAAGTATGAGGCCAGGTGAGCAGAACTATAACCAATAAAGAACAGGATATGAATTCTAGCTCTTCCATGTATTATGAAGCCTTGGGAAATTTATGTGGAAAATTCATTTAGCCAGTTTCATTTTGTTCAACTACAAAATGGGAGTTACAATGCTTACCTCACCTGATTATATCCAGAATTAACTGAGATGGCATAAACAAAGGGCTCTGGACTTTTTTTTCTTTTTAACTCAGAGATTCCTTAAAGATCAAGTTGCACAATGGAGGTAGGGGGATTGGGGAAGGGGGTAAGGATTGTGTTAAATTGTTGAGATTTCTAAACTGCTTTTTAAAGGGGACTGCAGCCAAATATTGCTATGTAGGAACACAGGCCAGTGATATGTATTTCTTAATTTTTTTTTTTTTTTGCGGTACGCGGGCCTCTCACTGTTGTGGCCTCTCCCGTTGCGGAGCACAGGCTCCAGACGCGCAGGCTCAGCGGCCATGGCTCACGGGCCCAGCCGCTCTGTAGCAGGTGGGATCTTCCCGGACCGGGGCACGAACCCGTGTCCCCGTGTCCCGTGCATCGGCAGGCGGACTCTCAACCACTGCGCCACCAGGGAAGCCCTGTATTTCTTAATTTTAAGATGAGTCAGAAAGTTCACATTAATGTGAACTCTCCAGTGTTTTTTTAAAACATTGGCATGTAATTTAAAAAAATTTTGAAGGATGCACCAATATAATATCTGCTAAAAACTGTAAGTCACCAATTTGCAATCTATGCCTTAATGGCTCAGAGGGAAGGGAGAAGCTGCATATTAGTTCCCTTGCTAGAAGATTCAAAGACTTGGTGAGAGTGGGGTGTAATGCTTTTGGTTTCATTACTTGGTTCTTAGTTTTCCTGTGCTGAGAAAATGATAAGAGACAAAATAGAGAAGACAAATTAGATACTATTGTTGATAGAAAATACCAGAAATAGACAGCAAAAGCCTTGAATACCATTTAACTCTCTGGATCAAGAGTGTTGTATAATACAGATTTTACAGGTCTTTGTGCCTGGTTCCTGAGACAGCATCTAGACCCTTGGGATTTCCCCACTGATAGGAATGTCTTGTTATTCAGGGTGGCCTCTGATAGTTTACACTGAAGAGGTGACTCACTGTGGGCCCCTAGATAGCTTATACTAAAAAGATGATTCAGGATGGGGTCAGACCAAGCAGGAAAGACCAACCATGTGATCAGAGGGTTGACTCTGAGCCACTTAATATCAACCCAACATCTGGTGAGGGCAGGAGGGCTGGAGATTGAGTTCAATTATGTGACCAATGATACAATCAATCATGGCTCAGTAATGTGACCTCAACAAAAACTCTGGACACAGAAGCTCAGTTGAGATTCCTGGTTGATGAACATATCAGTGTGCTAGGAGGGAGATGAATTCAGATTCCAAGGGGAGAGGGCATGAAAGTTCTGTGTTTGGAACCCTCTTAGACTTTACCCTATGTATCTCTTCATTTGGCTGGTTCTGATTTGTATCCTTTATAATTAAATTGAAATCATAACTTTCCTGAGTTCTGTGAGTTTTTCTAGCTAATTATCAAACCTGAGGGGGGGCTGCAGGAAGCTTCTATATTTGCATCCAGTTGGTCAAAAGTGTGGATGTTCTGGGACACCCAAACTTGCAACCAGAGTCTGAAGTGAGGGCAGTCTGTTGGAGGACCATGCCTTTAACTGGGGGATCTGCACTAACTTTGGGTGGTTAACATCAGAATTGAATACTGCAGTATTATAAGAGTATATCCTTTAATTGTAAGATTTAACACTATTAACACATTTTGATAGATCTAAATTGCTGGTGCCAGAGAGAATTCTAGTCTCAGGAATAATCAGGAGCCTAAACTCAATTATAGCCTAAACTCAAGACCTTGTATTTCAGCCACAAGTGATAATATTAGCAAAGCAAGTACCAAATGTTACGTTAAGAAGACAAAGTCAAATTGGAAATTATCCCTTTCTTAAAACAAAATAGAAAACTGACATTTATTCCCCCTTGAAAACTTGTCATAAGTCTGCCAGAAAGAAGTGCAACCAGTGAGTTTGTCTTTCAGGCCCCAGCAATATGTATGATTATTTATTTTCATTCAACTTTAAATCTTTGCCTTTCCCACCACTCCCACCAGCCCCCTTCCCCTTCACAGGCAGGCCTCCCACCTGAGTTTCTACTCCTAACAAACACAACCTGAGCTCTAATTATTTTCTAAAGCCAAATAAGCTCCTTGGCCTTAATTGATGAAGGCTCACCTTCTATCGTATATCATTTACTATCAGATTGTTAAATTATTTTGCCTGTCTTGCTGAAAACCTTCCAATCTCCCATATCTGCCTCTGTTCTTGTTCTGCACAGTCCAAAAATACACAGAGTTAATATCATGTTAATACCAGAAAAAGTAAAAATAAAGCCAGAATATAAAATATCTGTCCTGTGTTATGCAAAGCCATTTTTTTCCTAAATCCTAAGTATTACAGCTCTAAACAAAAACTTTAATAAAGTGGGACTGACTGATTTTGACAGTGGTTGTCCTATTTTCCAAAAATGTCTTTAGTGTCCTTTCAAAGTTAATTAAATTTCATTTCTTAATGATTTAGTCATGTACTAAAGAATTAATACAACATGTATGTAGGGCTCTAAGAATAATAAATACACATGGTACCCAATGATGCAGCTGAAAAATTAACACAATGTCAACATATTTGAAACCGCTGTATCCCCCCTTCCCTATTGCATTCTCTAATCTTCCCCTTGGAGCTAACCACTATACTTGCACTAACTTCTGGGAGTCACTTTTAATTCCAAATGTTTCTTTGCTCCTGTTTCTTAAAAAGACTACCCTTTCCCCATTAAATACCTTTGCATTTTTGCTGAAATCAATTGACCATGTATATGGGAGTCTACTTCTGGTCTTTCTAATCTAGGACCACAAACTAAATGACTTCAATTTGATGTCTACATTATGATCAGTGTGTTTCATCATTAACTAGGATTTGAGACAGTAAGCAGCAAACTATAAATAGAATATGGGACTAAGAATCAATAGAAATTAATTCTAGTACAAGTCCTATCAACAATGAACTGAAGACTCCATGTGGCTTGGGGATAATGGTACCTATTACATGGGATTAGTGAAGGTCAAGTGAGAAAACAAACAAAAATGCCTTAAGTGGGCCACACAACTAAAATATTTTTTTCTAATTTTTCATTTAGGAGTCTAATTTTAAGTACTCATGAATTTCCATCCTTTTCTCCACAACTGAATATTAAAACTTGAACCTAGGACTTTAGCAATAACAAACAGCCTATCAAAACTGTATAAATTTAGTCTTGATTTGCATCCCTGATCAGTCACTATAGGAATGAAGCAACTGTAGTCAAAATTTCCCCTCACTGTCCTCTGAGAATTTAGGCATTTTCATAATCACTTTCATACAGATATTTTGCCCTCTTCTCCTCCCTCAAACTATAGTATAAGTATTGAAACGCTAAACAAAGATCACCTTAAGAGTTAGAGCACAACAACAGTAAAGAAAAAAGAGAGGGTGGGGTGGTGAGTTTTTTTCTACTCGTAGTTTCAGGAAGTAATTGTGAGATTAGAAATGATAATTCAGTGAATCCAGTTGTCCTCCCTCCAACTTTATCTTTCAAAAAACAATGGGGACAAGGCTTAGTAAATTCAAATTAAGTCGGAATAATGTCAGTTTCACTGCCTATAACCAGATAAAATTGAGTGGGAAATATCCTTGCTAATTCTGCTGTACTTCTAGAGTGGTAATTGGGAAGACCCAACCACCACACCAACCCACAGGGTTTGTCACATACTCCCTCCATAGTGACTAGCTATTTCCCATTCTTATTTCTCTTATTTTCTTTCACAGCTTTTCTAATTCTAATTTAATAATCAAACTGCATTACAGAATTTAAATCATCACAAAGAATTTTCCAGTTAAATAGTTTCTCCTCAATTATACAGAAACATCCAGGTTAATTTTTCCCTTGAGCTATAATCTATCAAAAGTTTTACTCAGGGGACTTTTATTAAAAACAAATTAACAGTTAAAATAAACATATCTTCATTACCTGAAAAATACTACTCTTGAAAGAGTATTTGAAATAAAAATAACAATTAAATTCCAGGTTCCTCTTAAAGTAAGTGCATACAAAATGTCACTATTGTAAATTTCTGGGTCATGGTAGCCTGGAGTGACATAATCAGTTTTGACTCATATATATACATATATTTTTTTAATTTTTAAAAAATTTATTTATTTTATTTTTGGCTGCACTGGGTCTTTGCTGCTGCGCAGGGGCTTTCTCTAGTTGCAGTGAGTAGGGGTGACTCTTCATTGCAGTGTGCGGACTTCTAATCGTGGTGGTTTCTCTTGTTGCGGAGCATGGGCTCTAGGCCCACGGGCTTCAGTAGTTGTGGCTCGAGGGCTCTAGAGCACAGACTCAGTAGTTGTGGCACACGGGTTTAGTTGTTCCACAGCATGGACCAGGGCTTGAACCTATGTCCCCTGCATTGGCAGATGGATTCTCAACCACTGTGCCACCAGGGAAGCCCCCTTGATTCATATATTTAAAAAAAATTTTTTTAATTTTTATACAATTTTAAAGGTTACTTTCCATTTACAGTTATTACAAAATACTGGCTATATTCCCTGTGTTGTAAATACATCCTTGAGCCTATCTTACACCCAATAGTTTGTACCTCCTATTCCTTCACCCCTATATTGCCCCTTTCCCACCATCTCCCCACAGGTAACCACTAGTTTGTTCTCTATATCTGTGAGTCTGCTTTTGTTATATTCACTAGTTCATTGTGTTTTTTAGATTCCACATATAAGTGATATCATACAGTATTCGTTTTTCTCTGACTTATTTCTCTTAGCATAATGCCCTCCAGGTCCATCCATGCTACTGCAAATGGCAAAATTTTGTTCTTTTATGGCTGAGTAGTATTCTGTTATATATATATATATATATATATACCACATCTTCTTTATCCATTTATCTGTTGATGGAGACTTAGATTGCTTCCATAGCTTGAGTAATGTAAATAATGCTGCTATTAACATTGGGATACATGTATCTTAAAAAAATTTTTTTCCCATTTTATTTTTTTATTTTTTAAATTAATATTGGTGTATAGTTGCTTTACAATGTTGTGTTAGTTTCTGCTGTACAGCAAAGTGAATCAGTTATACATAGACATATATCCTCTCTTTTTTAGATTTTCTTCCCATCTAGGTTATCACAGAGCACTGAGCAGAGCTCCCTGTGCTATACAGTAGGTTCTCATTAGTTATCTATTTTATATATAGTAGTGTATATATGTAAAATCCAAATCTCCCAATTCACCCCATATATATGTGCCACATCTTCTTTATCCATTCCTCTGTTGATGGACATTTAGGTTGCTTCCATATCCTGGCTATTGTAAATAGTGCTGCAATGAACACTATTGGTGCATGCATCCTTTTGAATTATGGTTTTCTCCAGATATATGCCCAGGAGCGGGACTGCTGGATCATATGGTAGCTTTACTTTTTGTTTCTTAAGTAACCTCCATACTGTTCTCCATAGTGGCTGTACCAATTTACATTCCCACCAACAATGTAGGAGGGTTCCCTTTTCTCCACACCCTCTCCATCATTTATTGTTTGTAGATTTTTTGATGATGGCCATTTGGACTGATGTGAGGTACTATCTCACCGTGGTTCTGATTTGCATTTCCCTGATGATTAGCAACATTGAGCATAATTTCATGTGCCTGTTAGCCATCTGCATTTCCTCTTTGGAAAAATGTCTATCAGTTTTGACCATTTTTAAATCAGGTTTTTTTTTTTGATGTTGAGTTGTATGAGCTATTTATATATGTTGGATATTAATCCCTTATCAGTCATATCATTTGCAAATATTTTCTCCCATTCGGTAGCTTGTCTTTTTGTTTTGTTGATGGGTTTTTGCTGTGCAAAAGATTTTAAGTTTAATTAGGTCCCATTTGTTTATTTTTGCTTTCACTTCCTTTACTTTAGGAGATGGATCCAAAAAAAAACTTACTACAATTCATGTCAAAGAGTGTTCTGCCTATGTTTTCATCTAGCAGTTTTATAGTATCCAGTCTTACATTTAGGTATTTAATCCATTTTGAGTTTATTTTTGTATATGGTGTTACAGAAAGTTCTAATTTCAGTCTTTTACATGCAGCTGTCCAGTTTTCCCAGTACCACTTATTGAAGACATTGTCTCTTCTCCATTGTATATTCTTACCTCCTTTGTCACAGATTAACTGACCATAAGTGTGTGGGTTTATTTCTGGGCTCTCTATCCTGTTCCATTGATCCATGTGTCTGTTTTTGTGCTAGTACCATACTGTTTTTTTTTTTGGCTGCACTGGGTCTTTGTTGCTGCACACGGGCTTTTCTCTAGTTGCAGCAAGCAGGGGCTACTCTTCATTGCAATGTGCAGGCTTCTCATTGCGGTGGCTTCTCTTGTTGCAGAGCACAGGCTCTAGGTGCGTGGGCTTCAGTAGTTGCGGCATGCAGGCTCAGTAGTTGCGGCACATGGGCCCTAGAGCGCACGGTCTTCAGTAGTTGTGGCGCACAGGCTCAGTAGTTGTGGTTCGCGGGCACAGTTGCTCCACGGCATGTGGGATCTTCCCAGACCAGGGACTGAACCCACACTGTTCGATCCCTGCATTGGCAGGCAGATTCTTAACCACTGCACCACCAGGGAAATCCAGTACCACACTGTTTTGATTACTGTAGCTTTGTAGTATAGTCTGAAGTCAGAGAGGTGATTACTTCATTTCTGTTCTTCCTTCTCAAGACTGCTTTGGCTATTTGGGGTCTTCTATGGTTCCACATAAATTTTAAAATTATTTGTTCTAGTTCTGTGAAAAATGTCATTGGTATTTTGATAGGGACTGCTCTGAATATGTAGATTGCCTGGGGTAGTAAGCTCATTTTAACAATACTGATTCTTCAAATCCAAGAACACGGTACATCTTTCCATCTGTTTGTGTTATCTTCAACTTTTTTCATCAGTGTCTTATAGTTTTAGGAGTACAGTTCTTTTGCCTCCTTAGGCAGGTTTATTCCTAGGTATTTTATTGATTCATATATTTTGAATCTCTGCATCCTACTGATAGTATTTCAAGCTTCATCACCTACTTGCCTTGTAAAAATAGCATATATTTTTACAATGACAAATATTGATATAATAAGGCTGATTGTGCCCCTCTGAATTATATATTTGCATCCATCCAGTGTAGAGTAACTTCAATAATACTATATGGGTTAAAGTAACTAGCAAGTTGAGTTTCTGAGAACACAGTGGACAATCTCACTTAAAAGACATAAAATCTCCCTTAAAAGATAGGTAAAAATGTTAGGTAAATATAATACATATCCTTTTAAATAAATAGATAAGCTCACAAAAAAGCAAGAGGGCGAAATACAAAGAGGGAGCTGAAAATCAGTGATTTTTATGATCAGCCAAAACAGAAGATAAAGCCTTAGGTCCATATGAAGCGAAGAGGAAACTGAGACTCCTGAATAAAGTTGCAACCTTCAGAGCTCTTCCTCCTCAGCAAAGGGTGAATAAGGCAAAAAATCTTCTTTCCGTTAAGAGAAGGGAAGAAAGAGATTACATGAGATCTCAACCCTAGATTATAAAACACAAGAAGAGAAAAGTCACTGCAATGGTTAATTTTATGTGTCAGCTTGACTGGGCTAAGGGATGCCCAGATAGCTGGAAGACATTATTTCTGGTTGTGTTTGTGAGGGTGTTTCCAGAATATATTAGCATTTGAATGGGTAGAACGAGTAAAGATCTGCCCTCAACATGGTGGCGGGTATCATCTAATCCACTGAGGGCCCAACAGTACAAACAGGAGGAGGAAGGGATAATTCTCTTTCTTCTTGAGCTGGGACATCCTTCTTCTGCCCTTGGACATGGCAGCTCCTAGTTCTTAAGCCTTTAGCCTCAGACTGGGAATAATACCACTGGCTCCCCTGGTTCTCGGGTCTTTGGACTTGGACTAAATTTTTATACCACAGGCTTTCCTGGTTCTGCAGCTTGCAGATGGCAGATCATGGGGCTTCTAGGCCTCCATAATTGTGTAAGCCAATGCCTATAATGAATTTCCCCTTATCTATATATCTATATATTATCCTATTGGTTCTGTTGCTCTGGAGAACACTGACTAATACATTCACCACGAGTGACAGTAAGCAGAAAAACTGCAGAATTCAGACCTTCAAGAATGTCACAAAATGGAATCATAAGATACAGAATGAAGAACAACATATCATTTTAAATGACCAGACAGACTTGAAAAAGAGACAAAAAGAATTTCTAGGAATGAAAATATAATCACTAAATTAAAGTGATTCCTCTAATTTCAAAGGAAAATACTAAAAATGCCTATAGTGATGTCAGAATTTATACCAAAGAGGTTCTTAACATGTGTGTGTATAGAAAATTCTAGCAAGCATGTAGGCCAAATCCTGTACCCAAAAATATTTAGAGTAGTTAATGTAGTAACATTGCTTTAAGGAATATAGTCCTGTGCTCTGAAACCTGATATTTTGGTCTTACTATAAGAAAAGCTGTCTTGTTCATTCATTCAATCATTTAAGAAATATTTTTTTGAGCACCTCCTATGTGCTAGGCACATATAAATAAAATTAAGAAAGATTTAACATCTCTCAGTAAGAAAATGAGGTGATACTTGGTTTATGGTTGTTAAAAATTTTTTGATTTTTATGTCGGGCTTCCCTGGTGGCGCAGTGGTTGAGAGTCCGCCTGCCGATGCAGGGGACACGGGTTCGTGCCCCAGTCCGGCAAGATCCCACATGCCGCAGAGTGGCTGGGCCCGTGAGCCATGGCCGCTGAGCCTGCGCGTCCGGAGCCTGTGCTCCGCAACGGGAGAGGCCACAACAGTGAGAGGCCCGCATACCGCAAAAAAAAAAAAAAATTTTTGATTTTTATGTCAAGCTTCAAATCAGACTAAATGACCAAGAAATATGTGAAGATTGTAGAGACTTTCATTAGTAGGTTACTTAGTAAATAATGTGTAATTGGCAATCAGAATACTTTTGCAGCTAATATACTGGTGTCAATTTCTCATCTCTTAAATGTTGACTTCCTTTGCTCTACTAACTTCATAGAGAGATTGTAAGAATAAGACAATAATAGATGTGAATAGGCTTTAAATGTGCTGTATTGATAGAAGGTATTGATCAAATAATACTTTAAAAGGAAAAAAACTTATTCATGTGGTTTTTTATTGGTTCACCCACATAATATTATGTTTTAAAAGAAAATCTTAGAGGACACCATTGGGCAACAATTTTCCATAGGTCTCTCACATTTCTGGATGTTTTGTGAGCTGAAGCACTGACTGTTATTTGTTCCAAACTATCTTTTCAAAAACATTAGTATAACAAGCAGCTTTGGAAGATAGACAGTCACCCTGTGGATCAGAGGGTAGGTTTGTTTATTGTCTAGTATGATAATGTCTCCACCCAGGCAGGGTTCACCGACCCTCTTTGCGTCACTCTAGTAAAACTGAGGCTTGGGCAAATAGTGCAAATGCTGGTGTTCTGACTACTACTACTACTACTACCACTACTACCACCACTACCACCACCACCAGGAGTAATAAAGTCCTTTGTCTTTGACCCAGGAATCTGCCAGCATTCATAACACGGTGGCAGATTTGTCTGTTAGCTTACAAGTAGGGTAAAATCTCAGACTCTTCACAGTTCTTGAGAGGCAAGAAACACAGCAATTCATCTTTATTCTTTAGTCAGCACAGCACACTGAGTAAATGGAGACACATTGTTTAGAGTTCACTAACTCTGTAACAACCCGATGTTGTTGTCACAGCAAACAATTTATTCAAATATGTGTATTCTTCTGCTCCAAAATGGTCTTCAGTGGCCTTCCAACTCAGTATTATGGGCCTATCAGAGCTCTTCAGCAGGACCGACCCCGTATTCATTATTTCATTATGAATAGAAAATATTTAAGATTTAAATTCCTCATCGCTAGATTTCCTTTACTCTTTTGAAGGAAAAACTTTGTATAATGTTAGATGCAACTCATGTTAGTATTTGAAACAAACTTTTGAGTCCAGAGAATTTGAGTTGTAAGAATAGGAAAAAACTCCACAATGAAAAGCAAAGAATCATATAAATGTGAAAACTGACAGATTCTAAAACATTTTAGTAGCTAGAGATTTTTCCTCATAAACACATGCCACCAGACACAAGAAGATATAGAGGAAATTTATACAAGTGTATGCTTGCTACTGGAAAAACAACTTGCAGTGCAGATCTCAATTAGAATAGCTTATTATTCAGGGATGGTCCAGGGGTGATGTGTTTAATAGTTTCATCTTTACTCAACAACAGCTGGTTAAACAAGTGTGCCTTTGTTACTTGTTGCTCTGTCTTGTAAATTGAGTACAGCTGGTAGGCAATGTATTCTTTTACTACTAGGTGATGATGACACAATAATACAAGTAGCAGATGTGTTTTTAATAGCACTCCACCAGGATAACGTTTGAAGACCTTAACAAGTCTCATAAATTCATAGACTCTATAGGACCAGAAAAATCTAAAAATAAACTGCAATATTTTTTCTGTTGACCTTTAATGAGACTCAAGTAATTTAAGTTTAAGAATTAATTATACAGAGATGACTTTTACTGATATTAATAGAGTATCTAAATGTGTGTTTAGAAAGGTGAGACTATAAGCAACTAGCATGCTGTTCTACTTTTCTCCTTGTTCAAGGAGTAGTCTCTATTTTCCATTAAGTACTATTTTTTATTTTTCACTAAGCTATGTTACTTTTCTATTCTCACAACTCAAATTCTATGGACTCAAAAAGATGTTCCAAATACTAACATTAGTTGCATACAACATTTAAAAAACACATCCCACAACACTAGAAGATATAGGCAAGGCCAAATTAGGATACTGATAAAACTTGAAATACTGTATAGATGAATAGAGACATTTGTTTCTCAGTTTTTTGAAGTAAATAAAAAATTAATTTTGGAATAATAGAAAACCAATGCAAGAGCTAGACTACAGATTAGGTCTCTTGACACGCCACCGACACTAAGGGTTTCCCCCTATATGATGTTGCTTTCTTATTTCAAATTTTTAATAATGGATATAAAATATCAGTAAAACTATGTCCCCGATGTCTAGAATGGCCCTGATGTCTAGAATGGCCAAAGAGAAGAACCTTAAGTCACTGTTTGAAGGCCTCTTTCCCCATGCTCTTTTCTAAAAACAGCTTGAGGTGACTCTTTCTTTTTCTTCTTCTTCTTTAAACCAAACAAAAATGTTCTACTTCCACTAATGGTGGAGTAACTTGTATTTAACCTACCATCCCACAGACGAGAATTATAAATACTGGACAAAACAAAATAACAAAAACAAAAAATATCTGAAGGCAAAGAAAAACGAGAGCAGACAGAAATTGCTGGAGAGTCAACATCTAGGAATGGCACTGGCTGAGAGAGTTTGCTGCCCCTCTGCCCTCGTTTTAAATTTAAACAACTTTTTACTGAGGACAGGCCCCACTGAGTGTTGGGTTGACAGCTAAAATTCTGAAATCTGCACTATTTCTGGCTTGAGGAACGAAGAAGACAGAGTTTGAGGCTATCACAACATCCAAAAATTAACAAAAAATCCTTTAAAAAAAAAAAGAGAAAGAGAGAGAGAGACACAGTGAAGAAACTCCATATTCTGTATATGAACTTTACTGAAATATCTGACTTTGGACAAGTAAACTCTGCATGCTTGGGACATATTCTAAGCAGCCCAGATAAAGCTAAAAGATCTGAACAGAAGTTTCAGCAGCTATCCACTGCAGTTCAGTGTTGGATTCAGCCAAGTTAATTGCTGGAGAACACAAACAAAAAAATCAACATTCCTCAGAGGATCATAGCAGAACCCACAGTATCTACAATGCATTATTCATAATGTCTATTATACAACATGAGATTATTAAACATATGAAAAAACAGGAAAATGTGACATATACTTAAATGGATAGAGACTAAACCTGAAATGACCCAGTTGTAGGAATTAGCAAATATAGCTATGATACCCATATTTAAAGATGTAAAGACAAAGATGTTTGAACTAAATGCACAGATAGGAAATACTGGCAAAGAAACAGAAACTATAAAATAACCAAATGAAAATTTTAAAACTAAAAAATATAATACCTGAAGTAAAAAATTCAATAAATAGGAAAAACAAGACTGGAGATAACAGAAGAGTCACTGAAATTGAAGACAGACAGAAATTATGCAGTTTGAAGAATAAAGAAAAAAGACTGAAGGGGGGGGTTGGGAAGAACAGAGCCCGAGGAACAGGTGGGACAATGTTAAAACATTCAAGATATGTGGGACTTCCCTGGTGGCACAGTGGTTAAGAATTCTCCTGCCAATGGACAGGACACGGGTTCATGCCTGGTCCAGGAAGATCCCACATGCCGTGGAGCAACTAAGCCTGTGTGCGATAACTACTGAGCCTGAGCTCTAGGGCCCATGTGCTGCAACTACTGAGCCTGCATGCTGCAACTGCTGAAGCCCAAGTGCCTAGAGTCCATGCTCCACAACAAGAGAAGCCACCGCAATGAGAAGCCCAGGTGCCGCAATGAAGAGTAACCCCTGCTTGCCGCAACTAGTGAAAGCCCGTGTGCAATGAAGACCCAACGCAGCCAAAAATAAAAAATAAAATTTAAAAAAATTTTTTTAATTAAAAAATAAAAGATTCATGATATGTGTAACTGGACTTCCATAAGAAAAAGTGGGGAGTGAGAGGCAGTGAGGCAAAAAAGGGACTTGAAATACATAATAGCCAAAAGTTTCCCAAATTTGATAGAAGACATAAATGTACAAATTTGAGAAGAACAATAAATAGCAAGGAAGATAAATACAAAGAAACCCATACCGAGGCACGTCATATTCAAACTGCTGAAAGGCAAACTTTAATAAACAGAAAATCTTGAAAGCAGCCAATTAAAAATGGCACATTACACACAGAATAATACACATGATAACTAATGTTAGACTGGAAACAATGGAAACCAGAAAACAGTGGAACAATATATGTAAAGTCCTGAAAGAAAAACACAGAATTTCAAATTCAGCAAAAATATCCATCAAGACAAAAGATGAAATAAACATATTTTCAGATAAATGAAAACTAAGCAAACTCATTCCCAACATACCTGCACAGTAAGAAATGCTATAGGAAATTCTTCAAACTGATGAGAAACAAAACCAGATGGAGAAACAGATATTCAAAAAGAAATGAATAGTTCAATAAAATAAATAAATTTAAAAAAATAAAAATAAGATGTTAGGGCTTCCCTGGTGGCGCAGTGGTTGAGAGTCCACCTGCTGATGCGGGGGACGTGGGTTCATGCCCCGGTCCGGGAGGATCCCACATGTTGCAGAGCGGCTGGGCCCGTAAGCCATGGCCGCTGGGCCTGCATGTCTGGAGCCTGTGCTCACAACGGGAGGGGCCGCAGCGGTGAGGGGCCCGCGTACCACACACACACAAAAAAAAGATGTTAAACACTGCATTATTTGCACAGACATAAGAAAATAAATCAGTGGAACTTAAAAATAATAAAAATAAATTTTAAAAGAGCCAAAAAGCAGTGGAAGTGGTAAAAATATGGCTAAGTATATAAGGCCATGTTTTATTCTCTCTTAATTTCTTAAAAATGGATATGATTATTTAAAGCAAAAATTATAATTGAAATATGGGGTTTAAGACATAAAAATAAAAAGCTATGACAAGTATTACTTAAAAGATGTAACATCAACAGAATTTGATAGTTTTAAGAATCTTATATTTTACACAAAATGCTACAGTTTTAATTTTAAGTATACTGTGAAAAGTTAAGGATGTACAATGCAATCTCTAGTGAAACTCTATAAAGAGATATAGCTAAAAAGCCAATTGAGAGGCCTTCCCTGGTGGCACAGTGGTTGAGAGTCTGCCTGCCAATGCAGGGGACACGGGTTCATGCCCCGGTCCAGGAGGATCCCACATGCCGCGGAGCGGCTGCACCCGTGAGCCAGGCCGTTGAGCCTGTGCGTCCGGAGCCTGTGCTCCGCAATGGGAGAGACCAGAGCAGTGAGAGGCCCGCATACCACAAAAAAAAAAAAAAAAAAGCCAATTGAGAAATTAAAATAGAATTCTCAAAAAAATGTGTCAAGTCAAAAAGGTCAGAAAGGATAAATAGGAATTAAAACAAACAAACAAAAAAACACAAACCTATGATGGAATAAACTGGGAAAGAAAGCAAAACAGCAGACTAAATCTAACAATATTAAGATTTACACTAAACATAAATGGGCAAAGTACTTCAAAAGCAAGACTAAACTAAACTAAACATTACCTACAATAGATGCATTTCACATATGAACTCAGGTTGAAAGCAATGCTTAGAAAAAGATATTAAATAGGCTAGAGTGGCTATATTATTATCAGATAAAATAGACTTCAATACAGAGTATTACCAAAGATAAAGAGTAGTATTTCATAATGATAAAATGGATAATTCATCACAAAGATATAATCTTAAATGTGTATAGACCTGGTACAGAGCTGCAACTTACAAGAAGAAAATTTTAGAAAATTAAAGGGAGAAATAGATCTTTTAAAAATCTCCAACTATGATTACAAATTTAACACCTTTCTCATGGTAACTGAAATAATAACTAGACAAAAAAATCAGTAGGAACATAGATAATGTGAACAGGCCTATTAACCAACATAATCTAATTGATGTTTGTAAAGTACTACACCCAACAATTCAATACTATGTACTCTTTTCAAGTGTGCATGGTCTATTAAACAATATAGATCAAATGGTAAGTCAGAAGATAAATCTCAATAAATCTCAAAAGAATTTATTGAAAACTTATACAGAATATTTTCTCTCAACACAATCAAATTGAACAGTAACTATTAACATGATGCCTAGAACAACCCAAGTTATTTGGAAATTAAACATAATATTTTAAAATAAACCATGGGTCAAAAAAACGCATAAAACCCCGCCAGGTTAATTAGAAAGCATTTTGAACAGAGTAATAATGAAAATACAAATTATGAAAATTTTTGTTGCGGGCAGAGTCAAGATGGCGGTGTGGGAAGAAACCGAGTTAGCATCTCTCCACAACTAGGGCACCTGCTGGCCGCTGGTAGGGGACCCTGACACCCAAGAAGATGGGAGGAACCCCCAAGTGAACTGGTAGGATGTGGGGGAACTGAGGCGGGAGAAGAAGTGGAGGCCAGACAGGATCAGCACCCCTTGAGGCTGGGGAGATCAGGAGAGGCAGGCGGGAGGGGCCCTCCAGAGGGAGAGGGAGAGGAGTGGAGGGCATTTGCCCTGCCCACTTGGGCTGGGGAGCCTGCTGAGCTCCCAGGCTAGTCCCCTGCCCTCCAAGGCCCTCCATCCTCCCTGGCCGCATTGGTCCTGGGGGCATAGGAAGGAGGCTGAGGGGAGAACAGGAGAGGCAGGTGGGGAGGGGCCCTCTGGGAGGAGCAGGAGAGGAGCGGAGGGCATTTGCCCTGCCCACTCGAGCCTAGGGAGCCTGCTGGGTTCCCAGGTGAGGTCCCCCACCCTCTGAGACCAGTGGTGGGGGGCATGCCTGGACCCCTTCTGTTCTGTTGAGCCTAAGCCACACACCCCCAACAGCCCCCAGGGCCTTTTCCAGCCCTGTGGGTCCTAAGCATAGGCCCCACCCACCACCCAAACCTCACCCTTCCTTAAGTCCCACCCTCTACAGCCAAGACCTCCCACCCGCCCAGTTGTTGATTCATCTATATTTTTATTTTTATATTCTTTCTAACATACCTGTTAGTTTCCTAGTCTAATTTTATTTTTTACTTTGTTATTGTTCTCTCTCAATTTTTTTTTCTTTTTTTTTTGCTGCCCCACACGGCTTGTGGGATCTTGGTTCCTGAGCCAGGGGTTGGGCTGAAGCTCCTGCTAGACTAGACTAACACTAGACTAACAGAGAACCTCAGACCTCAGGGAATAATCATCAGAGTGAGGTCTCACGGAGGTCCTCATCTCAGCACCAAGACCCAGCTCTACCCAACAGATGACAAACTCGTGTTGGAAGCCTCAGGCCAAACAACCAGTAAGACAGGAACACAATCCCACTCATAAAAAAAAAAAAAAATGAGATGGCAAAAAAATATGTCACAGATGAAGGAGCAAGGTAAAAATATACAAGACTAATTAAATGAAGAGGAAATAGGCAACCTACCTGAAAAAGAATTCAGAGTAACAACAGTAAAGATGACACAGAATCTCGGAAATAGAATGGAGGCACGGACTGAGAAGATACAAGAAATGTTTAACAAAGATCTAGAAGAACTAAAGAACAAACAGAGATGAACAACACAATAACTGAAATGAAAAATACACTAGAAGGAATCAATAACAAAATAACTGAGGCAGAAGAACGAATAAGTGAGCTGGAAGACAAAATGGTGGAAATAACTGCCAAGGAGCAGAGTAAAGAAAAAAGAATGAAAGGAATTGAAGACAATCTCTGAGACCTCTGGGACAACACTAAACACACGAACATTTGAATTATAGGAGTCCCAGAAGAAGAAGAGAAAAAGAAAGGGTCTGAGAAAATATTTGAAGAGATTAGAGTCAAAAACTTCCCTAACATAGGAAAGGAAATAGTCACCCAAGTCCAGGAAGCACAGAGAATCCCGTACAGGATAAACCCGAGGAAAATCACACCAAGACACATATTAATCAAACTAATAAAAATTAAATTCAAAGAAAAATATTAAAAGCAGCAAGGGAAAAACAAAAAATAACATACAAAGGACTCCCCATAAGGTTATCAGCTGATTTTTCAGCAGAAACTCTGCAGGCCAGAAGGGAGTGGCAAGATATACTTAAAGTGATGAAAGAGAAAAACCTACAACCAAGATTACTCTACCCAGCAAGGACCTCATTCAGATTTCACTGAGAAATCAAAAACTTTTCACACAAGCAAAAGCTAAGAGAATTTAGCACCACCAAACCAGCTTTACAACGAATGCTAAAGAAACTTCTCTAGGCAGGAAACACAAGAGAAGGAAAAGACCCACAAAAACAAACCCAAAACAATTAAGAAAATGGTAATACGAACATACATATCAATAATAACCTTGAAGGTAAAATGGATTAAATGCCCCAACCAAAAGACACAGACTGACTCAATGGATACAAAAACAAGACCCATATATAAGCTGTCTACAAGAGACCCAACCCACTTCAGACCTAGTGACAAATACAGACTGAAAGTGAAAGGATGGAAAAAGATATTCCATGCAAATAGAAATGAAAAGAAAGTTGGAGTAGCAATACTCGTATCAGATAAAATAGACTTTAAAATAAAGACTGTTACAAGACATAGGGAAGGACACTACATAATGATCAAAGGATCAAACCAAGAAGAAGATATAACAATTATAAATATTTATGAACCCAACATAGGAGCACCTCAATACATAAGGCAAATGGTAACAACCATGAAAGGAGAAATCGAGAGTAACACAATATTAGTAGAGGACTTTAACACCCCACTTACACCAATGGACAGATCACCCAAACAGAAAATAAATAAGGAAACACAAGCTTTAAATGACACAACAGATCAGATAGATTTAATTGATACTTATAGAACATTCCACCCAAAAGGGGCAGAATACACGTTCTTCTCAAGTGCACATGGAACATTCTCCAGGATAGATCACATCTTGGGTCACAAATCAAGCCTCAGAAAATTTAAGAAAACTGAAGTCATATCAAGCACCTTTTCTGACCATAACGCTATGAGATTGGACATCAATTACAGGAAAAAAACTGTAAAAATACATGGAGGCTAAACAGTGTGCTACTAAATAACCAAGATATCACTGAAGAAATCAAAGAAGAAATTTAAAAATACATAGAGGGCTTCCCTGGTGGCACAGTGGTTAAGAATCCACCTGCCAATGCAGGGGACATGGGTTCAAGCCCTGGTCCGGGAAGATCCCACATGGCACAGGGCAACTAAGCCCACACACCACAACTACTGAGCCTGTGCTCTAGAGCCCGCAAGCCACAACTACTGAGCCTGCATGCCACAACTACCAAAGCCCACACGCCTAGAGCCCGTGCTCCACAACAAGAGAAGCCACTGCAATGAGAAGCCTGCACACCGCAAAGAAGAGTACCCCTGGCTCCCCCCAACGAAAGAAAATCCCGTGCGCAGCAGCAAAGACCCAATGCAGCCAAAAATAAATAAATAAATTTATTTTTTAAAAAATACATAGAAACAAATGACAATGAAAACATGACGACCCAAAACCTACGGGATGCAGCAAAAGCAGTTCTGAGAGCTGAGTTTATAGCAATTCAATCTCACCTCAAGAAACAAGAAAAATCTCAAACAATCTAACCCTGTACTTAAAACAACTAGAGAAAGAAGAACAAAGAAAACCCGAAGTCAGTAGAAGGAAAGAAATCATAAAGATCAGAGCAGAAATAAATGAAACAGAAATGAAGAAAATAGCAAAGATCAATAAAACTAAAAGCTGGTTCTTTGAGAAGATAAACGAAATTGATAAACCCTTAGCCAGACTCATCAAGAAAAAAAGGGAGAGGTCTCAAATCAGTAAAATTAGAAATGAAAAAGGAGAAATCACAACTGACACTGCAGAAATATAAAGAATTATAAGAGACTACTACAAACAACTATATGTATGGACAAACACGAAGAAATGGACAAATTCTTGGAAAGGTACGATTTTCTAAGACTGAGCCAGGAAGAATTAGAAAATATAAACAGACCTATCACAAGTAATGAAATGGAAACCATAATTAAAAATCGTCCAACAAAAGTCTAGGACGAAATGGCTTCACAGGTGAATTCTATCAAACATTTAGAGAAGAGCTAACACCCATCCTTCTCAAACTCTTCCAAAAAATTGCAGAGGGAGAAACACTCCCAAATTCATTCTATGAAGCCACCATCACCCTGATACCAAAACCAGAAAAAGATATCACAAAAAAAGAAAATTATAGACCAATATCACTGATGAATACAGATGCAAAAATCCTGAACAAAATACTAGCAAACAGAATCCAACAACATATTAAAAGGATCATACACCATGATCAAGTGAGATTTATCCCAGGGATGCAAGAATTCTTCAATATATGCATATCAATCAATGTGATACACCACATTAACAAATTAAGGAATAAAAACCATATGATCATCTCAAGAGATGCAGAAAAAGCTTCTGACAAATTCAACACCCATTTATGATAAAAACTCTCCAGAAAATGGGCATAGAGGGAACCTACCTCAACATAATAAAGGCCATATATGACAAATCCACAGCAAGCATCATACTCAATGATGAAAAACTGAAAGCATTTCCTCTAAGATCAGGAACAAGACAAGGATGTCCACTCTCGCCACTCTTATTCAACATAGCTTTGGAAGTCCTAGCCATGGCAATCAGAGAAGAAAAAGAAATAAAAAGAAAACAAATTGGAAAAGAAGAAGTAAAACTGTCACTGTTTGCAGATGACATGATACTATACAAAGAAAATCCTAAAGATGCTACCAGAAAACTACCAGAAGTTATCAATGAATTTGGTAAGGTTGCAGGATACAAAATTAATGCACAGAAATCTCTGGCATTCCCATACACCAGCAATGAAAAATCAGAAAAAGAAATTAAACACTCCCATTTACCATTGCAACAAAAAGAATAAAATACCTAGGAATAAACCTACCTAGGGAGACAAAAGACCCGTATGCAGAAAACTATAAGACACTGATGAAAGATATTAAAGATGATACAAACAGATGGACAGATATACCATGTTCCTGGATTGGAAGAATCAATATTGTGAAAATGCCTATAGTACCCAAAGCAATCTACAGATTCAGTGCCATCCCCATAAAATTACCAGTGGCATTTTTTACAGAACTGGAACAAAAAATCTTAAAATTTGTATGGAGACACAAAAGACCCCAAATAACCAAAGCAGTCTTGAGGGAAAAAAACAGAGCTGGAAGAATCAGACTCCCTGACTTCATACTATACTACAAAGCTACAGTAATCAAGACAATATGGTACTGGAACAAAAACAGGAATATAGATCAATGGAACAGAATAGAAAGCCCAGAGATAAACCCACACACCTATGGTCAACTAATCTATGACAAAGGAGGTAAAGATATACAATGGAGAAAAGACAGTCTCTTCAATAAATGGTGCTGGAAAAACTGGACAGCTACATGTAAAAGAATGAAATTAGAACACTCCCTAACACCATACACCAAAATAAACTCAAAATGGATTTGAGACCTAAATGTAAGACTGGACACTATAAAACTCTTAGAGGAAAACATAGGAAGAATACTCTGACATATATCACAGCAAGATCTTTTTTGATCCACCTCCTAGAGTTATGGAAATAAAAACAAAAATAAACAAGTGGGACCTAATGAAACTTAAAAGCTTTTGCACAGCAAAGGAAACTACCAACAAGATGAAAAGACAACCCTCAGAATGGAAGAAAATATTTGCAAACGAATCAATGGACAAAGGATTAATCTCCAAAATATATAAACAGCTCATGCAGCTCAATATTAAAAAAACAAACAACCCAATCCAGAAATGGGCAGAAGACCTAAATAGACATCTCTCCAAAGGAGACATAAAGATGGCCAAGAAGCACATGAAAAGCTGCTCAACATCACTGATTATTAGAGAAATGCAAACCAAAACTACAATGAGGTATCACCTCACACCAGTTAGAATGGGCATCATCAGAAAATCTACAAACAACAAACACTGGAGAGGGTGTGGAGAAAAGGGAACCCTCTTGCACTGTTGGTGGGAATGTAAATTGATACAGCCACCATGGAGAACAGTATGGAGGTTCCTTAAAAAACTACAAATAGAACTACCATATGACCCAGCAATCCCACTACTGGGCATATACCCAGAGAAAACCATAATTCAAAAAGACACATGCACCCCAATGTTCATTGCAGCACTATTTACAATAGCCAGGTCATGGAAGCAACCCAAATGCCCATCAACAGATGAATGGATACAGAAGATGTGCTACATATATACAATGGAATATTACTCAGCCATAAAAAGGAACGAAATTGGGTCATTTGTAGAGACAGGGATGGATGTAGAAACTGTCATACAGAGTGAAGTAAGTCAGAAAGAGAAAAACAAATATCATATATTAACACACATATGTGGAATCTAGAAAAATGGTACAGATGAACTGGTTTGCAGGGCAGAAATAGAGAAACAAGTGTAGAGAACAAACATATGGACACCAAGGGGGAAAAGTGGTGGTGGGGGGTGGTGGTGGGGGGATGAATTGGGAGATTGGGATTGACATATATATACTAATATGTATAAAATGGATAACTAATAAGAACCTGCTGTATAAAAAAATAAATAAAATTAAATTTTTTAAAAAATGGCCTCTTCAGACACAAGGACAAGGATTACACCCAAGGAACAATAGAGCCATCTGATGGAAAAGTCTGGAACTCTGAAGGCTGTGTGGAACAGAAACAACTCTGGGCTTTCACATAAAAGAGAAATAAACTCGTATCTTTTTAAAGTCTTTGTTAATTTGGATCTTTGTGACTGACAGCTGAACTTAATCCTAACAAATTCAATAAGTAAAGCAAAATAGGATGGTGAAGAGATTCCTTTTGATTCAGTCGGAGGGTCATCCCTCTAAAGCAGACTGGAAGAGGATGATACATTCTTTGAGAAAGGAGATGAGGAACTTTTAATTACTATTCCTCCAATATAGTGAGGCAGGTCTGAAGGGTTGTTTGTATGGCATAAATAAGAGTCTTTTAAAGAGTGAACTCAGCTGAGTGGATCAGCTAAGTCTTTGGCATATTCACAGAATGCTGATAGTTGCTATGAAGGCTAATCATGTTGATGACTTGACAGAGTACATGAGCTTACTGAACCATTAACATGCTTTACTGAACGTATGGCTTTAAAAACCTTTGGACTATTTACAGCGTTGCTTTCAACCAATTCTGGGAGGCCCAAGTGGAACCAATTATGATATAAATATAGAAGACTTAAAAAATCCATTCCTAAAAGAGTCACACCTGAGAAGATCTGTAAACGTGTCACTCTCAACAGCATTAACAGGGCCAAATAACCAATGGGATACGTTATATAATCACTCTCAGAAATCTGTTAACTTAAATTATCAGGAATTCCCAGGCAGTCCAATGGTTGGGACTCATTGCTTTCACTGCTGGGAGCCCAGGTTCAAGCCCTGGTTGGGGAACTAAGATCCCACATGCCAAATGGCCACAACAAAACAAAACAAAACAAAAAAGTATCAAGAGGCTTGAAAGATCAAAGAGAGCAGAAGAAAGTTTGTTATAAATCACTTAGATTGACAATTATGATGCAATATGAAAAAATGGTAAACTTTTCAGCACAGCAATAAAAGTTCTGAATCAACTATAAAATGACTACATTTTTTTTTAAATTGATGCTTTCTACAAATTATGGGTTGAGCTGGAGAAGTGCACATGGTTCACTAAAACTTCAGAGACCTCAGGCGGCTTAAAAGTTAAACGGACTTTTAAGATAACCAAAAAGTCCAGAGTATATGCCTAACTAAGGTGAGTAGGTGATAAGACAAATAAGCTGCATCAAAAGCATAGAGCAAAGGGTAATTTTCTCTAACAACCTGTAAATTTATTTACAATCTTCTCTTTAGAGGGCACTAATATGTAAAGACGGTCCCAGACTTAACAATGGTTCGACTCACGATTTTTCAGCCTTAAAATGCTGCAAAGAGATCTGCATTCAAGAGCAACTGTACTTCGAATTTTGAATTTTGATCTTTTCTTGGACCAGGCAGAGAGCCACAGCTTCCAGTCAGCCACACAATCACAAGGGTAAGCAATCAATACATTCACAACCATTCTGTACCCAGACAACCATTCTGTTTTTCACTTTCAATAAAATACTGAGATATTCAACACTTACTATAAAACAGGTTTTGTATTAGATGATTTTGCCCAACTGTAGGCTAATGTAAGTGTTCTGAAGCACTTCTAAGGTAGGCTAGGCTAAGCTATGATGTTAGGTAGGTTAGGTGCATTAAATGATTTTTGATTTATGATATTTTCAACTTAACGATGGATGGGTTGTAAGTTACTGGGACATAACCCCATTGTAAGTCGAGGAAGATCTGTAAGTAGAAAATAAGATTCACAATCACAAATATTCAACTCACTCACAGACTTTCAGTACCTGCATATATCAACGTATGCCTGTACTTTAATCTCACATTTATCACTGAGCTTCCAATTATGAGAAATAAATGTTAGTTTCGTAAGAAAAAAACTGTTCAATTTCAAATAGCAATGACATGTTCCTTGCCTAGGTCAAGTTCCAGAATATCAGTTATGCATTCTCCAAGGAGAAGGAAAACCAAATTTAAAGGAACAGAATTTTCTCAAGTTTGTTTTTCCCAATGATGAGAAATATATTTTTAACTGTAACATGAAATAAGTCAGCTTACAAAATGAAGTCTTTACAGCAAGGCATGTGATCCTTTATCCCTCTCAGCAGGCCTCTTCCTAAGTGATAAATTCTTCCCTAAACTAAATTATTCAAAGCTGAACAATAAAATGCAGTAGTAGAGAGGACAAAGAAAATGAGAAAACAAATAAGGGGAATTTTTTTCTTCTTTTTTTCAACAAAAGTAGATACAGAATTGTATAATGCATATATTGTATTTAAGGATATATATTTTAAAGCCCTTAAGATAAAATAACAGAAAGAAAATGCACAAAATATAGTAACTTTACTGGGGTGGTAGAGATTAGTACTAGAGATTTCCCTTTTTTTTTTCTGTTTTTCAAATGTTCTCCGACATTAATTTTATCACTATTAAAACCAGAAAGTGAAAATTAAAAATAAGTTAAAAGCAGAAAAAGCCTTTTACTCTTCTCTTTGGTTGGAGAATAGTGATACTTTAAGCATACTTATTTTGTGCTATGATCTAATGCTTCACCTAGCCTTCCCACCCAGAAGCTTGACAGAAATGCAGTATCTCAGGCCTCACCTCAGATGTACTGAGGCTACATCTTAGTAAGATTTCTAGGGGCACATTAAGCTAGTGAAGCACTGTTCTAGAGTATTCACCTAGAAATAAACACCTATGTTGATTCCTTTCTAAGTCCTTCCTATCTGTTAATCTATAATGATCATGTTCTGGGATTTACCTATTAGATATAGTCATGTAATTCAGTAAATACTGACAATAAGAGATAATAATAGGAATATATTAATCATACCACTACAGTTTGGGTAATTTTTTAAAAGAAAGCATAGTTCCAAACTTCAAACCCAAGCCACCATCCCCTACTACTTTAACCATACTCACTGAAATGAACCAAAGGCAGAATATGAGTACATCAAGGAGTCTTTAAATAAAGCCTGAAACTCATTAATGAGGAAACACTAGAACCTTAGGGTGGCATGACATTACAGTATTGAAATGCCTGAGTAAGTCCTGACTCTGCCTATGAAGGCAATTTCATTCAGTTACTTTGAAACGTCCATCTAGGGCAGGGTTTCTCAATCTTGGCACTGTTGACAGTTTGGGCTGAATAATTCTTTGTTGTGGAGACTGTCCTGTGCATTGTAGGAGATTTAACAGCAACCCTGGCTTCTATGTACTAAATATCAGTAGTATCTCCCCAGCTGCAACAACCAAAAATGTTTCCTGACATTGCCAAATGTACTCTGGAGGCAACCCTTTCCCTGCAAGCCCTGATGAGAACCACTGATCTAGGAAGAGAACAACCATCAGAAAGGGGTCCTCTCAATATCAATGATCTTATTTGGGATTTTCCCATAAAGACAAATCTAAGAGTATAATTGAGTTCATAAGTTATAGACACATTTGCGAAATCTGGTTTTAAACCTCTATAAGAACAAGGGCTAGGTCTGTTTTTTTCTGGCTATTGTATTCACAGCAGTTTCTGGCCCATGTCGTGTGTAACAATGTTTGTTAAATGAGCTAAAATATATAGATATTCTACCCTTCGTATTGGGCAGTCAATTATTATTCAATTTTCAGAATAAACTATCATGATTTCTACTACGTGTACTGTCATTGCTTAGATGTATTTCTCTCACCCATTTTACCTAAAAAAAACTTCTACTAGTTAAATCATATCTAAAATTAATTACTAAGACCTATGATGTAACCACTATATCCAAACCAATTACCTGTACACTCTTGGAACATGGGGGATAGCAAAGGGAAGTAGGAAAATTAGCACAAGAAAGTAAACCTCATCAGGAATCTGTGCTGAAGATCTAGCAGCTCAGGGCACTATTTGGAGAAAATAGAAGAAATTTTAGGTGCTGTCACTTTTCTGTTCAGATTGCTCTCTCTTCGCTTGGCTTATTGTTCAAAATTCATCTAAGGCCTCACTCTCTAAGTGTTTGCCAAATACTCTAGACAAGTAGTTTTTAAACTTTTTTTTGGAGCCACAGACTCGCTTTCAAAACCTGATGAAATAAATGGCAATTATACATCAATTGAAAAAAAGGGGGGAAAATCTGATGAAAACTATGAACCCTCTTCCTAGAAAAATGCACTTGCATACAAACTTTACCATAAAATGTGAGGGAGTTTGTGAACTGCCTAAAATCTACTGATGGACAATGGTTTCTCTCATTCCTCCATGACCTTTAGTATTTATTGTCCATACCATACATCTTAGCAATTCAAGTACGTGGTGAAATTTAGTTTCTTATCCAAGTAACTTAAATCATATAGCTTCTAGTCTGTCAACTGGGCAGCTTGTAGGGTGATTCTGAGAATCTCTTAAAACAGAATATGTGAGAAAAGTGCTTATGAAATGTAAAGTACTAACAATACATAGCCTTAGGTTATATTCTTCATTTCTGTCTGTCCAACCAGATTATAAAGAACCTGAGAGTAGGGACTGTATATTTTAACCCTCTTGAATACTTTTTGGTGTCCAGTAAAACTGAATGAATGTTTCTTAATGTCTATCTCAAGCAAGAAACTCTGGCTTATTTCCAGAGTTGAGGGTGGTGGTGGCAGTAACTACCTCTAACCTGTATCCAAAGATAATACAGAGAGACCAAACACTTTATTTGCTTCACAAGAATGTCACTTGCCTAGTCCTATCTTTGTAAGTCATGTATTAGTTCACCTACTCACCTACTCTAGTGCTATAGTTATGGTAGAGAGGTAAACATTTGAAAAAATGAAGGTTTTGTAAATCATGAATTGGAGAGAAAGAGAAAAAAGAAATCAATCAAGTTTCTTTCCTTAAAACTGTCATCTGCTAAATTCTTTGAATCATGTTGTCAAGATTCATTGCAAAGAAAATGAACTGTTTTGAGGATCAAGCCAAGAGGTAGTATGTCTAAGCTCTTCTCTTTGCTTAACTTCTTCAAGGAATGTTTCATGGTGAGTTCTACACTAATTTTAATTTTCAGGCAAAAAGTTATGGCATGTAATGAATACCATAATGGACAACAAACCCCAGCTCTGTTAAAAGCCAAGGGACTCTGGATAAATCCTACCTTTTTTTGGAATCCAACTCATATCACCTTTTCATGAACTCTTTTCCCTTGACTTTGAGTTGCCTAGCATTTTTGTCCACAGTCCTTCAGATCACATTATCATAAACTTTATTGGTCAGAATTGCATACATAAGTGCCTGTCTTATCTCCTTATCCAGATCAAATTCTGTGTAACATATTTGTGCAGCACAGATTTAGCTATACATTTAGCACTTGCTAAAGGATAGCTGAAATAGAATGAAGTTATATGACTTATCCAGGACTCATTTTCTTCTTCTATAAAAACAATACTAATAATCCCAGTTCCCCAAATGTCTGTATTACCGATTAAATTAACGTGAATGTGATGACAGAAGGCCCCTAATAGTTTATACAGGGAGAAAACAGGCCATTCTTCTCATGGTTAGAAGCCTGTTCCTTGGAGATCCTACATATAAATGAGCAGAAGCCAATTCTCACCAGACTATTTCTTTGATAGTTGATAGGAGAAGGAATAGAACCCTGGTCCCTAAAGTCCTGTTCTGTTACTTCTTTTCGCTTTTCCTTGACACTGGCTGCTAGTCCACAGTACTTGTTCACCCTTTGAGAAAAAGATGCCAAGAAGACAAATAAGACACTTACAGAACCAGGGAAGGCACTATGCAAACAAACTACATTAAAGAGCGACTTTCACATTTCTAAATCCTGTGCCTAATTTCCAATTTAAATTGGTAGTTTTAAAAAGAGGCCAACATAGAAATCAGTTAAAAGGATCAAAGTAGGATGAAATCAACAAATAACAAAAGTAAGAGATGAACCAAGAGGTAGATTAGAAGGCTATCAGATATAAGATAAATACCTCTCCCTTCAAAATGACATCTTACAAAGATTAACTGGAGAGAGTGAAAGTTTGTTACGTAAGCCACAAATTCAAGTAAATCCCACAAGTTCAAGTAAATCTACAAATTAAAATCTAGTCTTGATTAATCACAATGCAGGAAAAGAATAAACAAATGGATTACAAATTTGCTGCCAAAATTTGCAATAATTTTGGGATTTAATTATTGGTATATTTAATACAAACAAGGGGGAAGGCAAAAAGCAAAAAGAACACCAGCAAGTTAGCGGCAGGAAGGCCATAAAACAGCAAAGAACAAAACTTTACTCCTTAAGGATCACGGTTTTTCTGTGGAAAACATTTTGATGACCCCTTCCCCCTAGAGACACAAAAACATTCTACAAATGATAAAACAAATATTCCTAAATGATACAGTGAGTGATACAGAGCTATTATGAACAATAACGCTTATTATTTAAGGCAAGGTTTAAAGGGTCATTCAAATAATTATTTTATTCCCCATCTTTCAGGCTCTACCCCCACACAAATGTACCCTCCAGTAGTTACTATGGTAAAAACCTATGTATCTATAATCCCTTTTATAAATCAAACCAATGAACGCTCAGACAAAAATCATAAGCTGACATGAATATCCAAGAGAAAATTTATATAGAGCCTAACCAGGAAGAAGTAGAAAGATAAAATACACATACCCCAAAAGGCCAGAACAATAAATTTAGAAACAAATGCACCTGTGGTTATTAAAAAATAAGTTACTGCCCACCTGGTAAAATTATATAGGACCTCCCTTAAAACAACTAACTTACTCCATATTCATCCTTAATGTTCTTCTCTCTACCTCTACTTAGACAAGGTAGTTCAAAGATTTTAGAGGGGAGTTCTTAATTTAGAGAACTAAAACTCTGGGGAGAATGAGTTAGGCAAGTCCTCACCCAGAATTATTAGTCTCTCATAACATTTGACCATTCATTTGCTCATTAATGCAACAAGTTTATATTTGGCATCACTATGCCTGATATTATCATAAGCACCTGTGACTCAACAAGCAATAAGAATAGCTAATTCCTACTTTCATGGCCCTTACAATCTCGTGAGATGGATAGTTAAACAAGCAACTACAACTGGGATAAGGTATTGTAACAAGGGAAAAGGAAAAGCTATGGAAGGTATGTAATAGGGGGGACTAAGACAGGGAAGTCAAGGAAAAATCTCCACAATCAAGGAACATTTGAGACATGAAGGATGAAAAGGAATTGGTTAGGTTAAGTTTCCCAGGGTAAGCACCTAAGCTTCCTCCTTGCTATTCATATGAAGAATAGTACTCCTTCACCTTCTCTCTTATACCAGTTTGCCGTCTTTGTTTCAGGTTCATCCTGAATAGCTTTGTATCCAAGCAGGAAGTAGAACACTACAGAAAAGTCTATTCTGCCACTGTTCCCAATCATTTGGCGGGCAGACTTAGTTGGACCTAACTTCCAGAAGTAAAGTTCAAGTTAACTCAAATTTACACGTAAGGACAGAGCAAATACGGACGTACTTTCTGCATATGAGATACCACTAAATGACAACAACAACAAAAATTTTAAACCTTTCCTTGTGGGATTGAAAACCGATTTTAAAGAGATTTGGTTCTTAAAAAATAAATATATATTTTTTTCTGTGTATAGATATATACATATATATGTATAGATATATATATGGAGAGGGAGAGAGAGAGAGAGAGAGACAGAGACAGAGAGAGAGAGAGGGAACTGAAGAGAAGGCATCTAATAAAGAAATATGAAATAAGGCAGTGAACTCAAGTCTGAGAATTTAAAGAGACACCTTAGATCACCTAGCCATTATTAAGTAGAGACATCCTTAGTGAACATGACTGCTATTCTTATTTAATCTCCAACCAGCCAAGGGCCAAGGTATAAGCTATTTCCTTTGCCTAAAGCCATACCCAGAATCACCGCCTTAGCTGGTTATTTCCAAAGGCTCTGACTCACTGACAAATCTCAAGATGATGATAGGGCTTAGCCTCTTTGAATAAAACAATGTGTGTTTAGTGGGTGAAAGACTGTACACTCAGTGTTCCTTACTCCAAAGTTAGAAGATACTTGACAATCTTCTCAAGTGTCTAAATTTGCACAGAAAAATAGGTTTGAAGTATTGTTTGGCCTTAAAAATAAAACGAGGTATTTCAATTTCTCGTAAACACCTTTGGAAGGTAAAAGCATGAACTAGCCTGATACCTTCATCAAAGGGTTGTTTTTACCAGTAGCACCATTACCTCAGTGTCAGCATATAATATACATAAAAACAGCGCAGTTATTACTCAATTTCTTTTATTAATAAAACAGACAGCAGAAAATACATCAACTTTACAAATGTAATTTATCAAGCAAAGAAAACTAGAAGTATTTTTCATTATAAACAAAACAAAGATCCAAAATTGTTGATCCAGAAAGTAGAAATGGATTCATTTAAAATAAACTAAAGCCATGAATGGAAGAAGTTTCAGGCTGAAGCACATGATGTTAGATGATGGCACCTGCTGACTAAATGTAATATTGCATCCCTATATTAGTCATGAATACCTGAAGGAAGAACAAAGTTTCTGGTAGTGTGGACCTAAAAGATCCCCACAATCTCTTAGGAGTAGGGAGTACAGCAGTGTGAAGAGGAAAATGGTGATCAATGGTCAAGGAAAAATTCTGTACTAAAGAACATAACACAAACAAAAAGCAAGCTGATAGAGGTGTACTAATCAATGTTGGTAATATATAATCCCAAGGAGTCCAAACTTAACTTTCATTTAGTCTTTTGGATTTTAATTTTTAGGTATATTGTATCTAATTTCACCATGAAAAATAAAACTAAAGTAGGATTCACTTGACATAAATTATCATAAAGGAAAAGTATACTCTGAAAACTAACAGAGAGATTTCATGAATGTTTCTTCACTGAGAAACAGCATGGTTAGGGAAAGAGAATGAGTTTTACAGCCAGGGAAAATTGTGCTCAACCCTCTAACCCTCCTACTTGAGTTGTATGACCTTGAGTACATTGTTCAACACCGCTAAACCTTTTTCCTCATTTATGTACCTTAAAATAATATTTTAAGAACTGGCACATAAGAGGCACTCAACAAGTGACTATTATTAGAATTATTATGGAATTGCTATATTTTTCCCAGGAAGACTTTTGATCAATAAAATTGCATGTTACTATGCCAGAAAATACCCGACCAGTTAAAAATTCCTTAATTCCTTTGGAATTGCTGGTTCTAAGGACTTCTTTTTTGTTCAGCAGAAAGAGTTTTAAATAAGGAAAAAGAACATATCTTTTCAGATATTTTATTTTGTTAACTTCCAGAAGATAGGACATACTACCATTCTGGCATATCTCACATTTAATACCCCATAGGCAGATACATTCCTTTGTCAGATAGGACTGTGCTTTCCCATATATCCATAACAACCAGCAGAAACTGGCCAGCTTTGCTCAAAATTGTAAGCTGGGCTATCCCATTCTGTTGGTATGATGCAAGGAACAGGTTAATCCCTCCGACATTTAAAATGCATATGCTGTGCAAGAGCTAGAAAATCAGCCAGCACCACCTAACCCTACAATGTTATTCTCACTTCTTTCTGAATCAAATTAGCTAATCAACTCCTTTAACAAGAGGCCATTCTAATACTCCATCAGGTAAAAGAGAAGAGCATAGACTTGTTCTCTTTAAGGCTGGAACACAACTACTGAGCCTTTTCTGAATAAGATCTATTCTTTATGCATGTCCCCGTGATTTCACAAGCTGTGGCATTTAAATAAATTTACAGGCTTGGGATGGTTTCCTAAAGAAAACATGAAGCTTGTATTCACTGCTTCAAGGAAAGAAGAAAGGAAATAGCACCCAACCCAACTAAGCAGAGTAACTGTAACAGCAGTTTCAGAAATGTGCTAACCCAATTTCAGGCGCAGTTTTCTGGCCCTTCAAAGACTGGAAATTAATGCAAGCATCCCAGACTTGATTTCTCTTGGGAATGCAGAGACAGTTAAAATTTTCTCCAAGCTAAGCTTCATTTATCTATTTATGTTATTAGAAACAGTGGAATAAAATTAATATAAAAATTTAAAAATAAATATACATACCTTTTTGTTTATAAAGTCATTGGCTTCCATTAGAAATCAAGTTTTAAGGAAGGCTACCAATAAAACTTATTTTTAAAAAAAGAAGAAGAAATAACAATGCCCTAGATCACAGAAAATTAGGGGAAAAAACCATAGCTATTATTATGATAAATTCTACAGCAAAATTCAAAACCATTTTGGATTTCTCAGTTATTGGGAATTACAACTATTAATAACAATATCTTTATTATACTTTTTGATTCATCAGTTTTAAAAACCACTATCTGAAAACAACTCTATCAGTTAGACAGAATTAGTTCTATTTTACATATGAAAAACTGAGAAAGATATGTTAAGTGACTTTCCTAACACTACAAAACTAGTTAATGGATAGCCAGAACTGGTACCTAGGTTTCCTAACTCCTAGGTCTTTCTACTAATCTGGAACCCCACTAATTCAATAGGTAAAATTGCACCTGCTCTGACTGAAGTGGATACTGGGGCCAGAGCCCGGTACACCTATGCTCCACCTTTCCTCCCCCATGATGGACTTTGAGGCACTTCTGGGGATCATCATGACTCAAAAAAAAACCAACAACAACAAAACACAGCATAAAACACCACCATCAAAGTTCATATTTCTGACTCATTCCCTATGGGAAATCCATAAAGTTAATCTAATCTAAATATGAACAAGACTAATAACACTTTTCACAGTTACCACAAACATATATTGATGGGAGTAAAAGTAAAAGTTACATCTGATATGTACCGTTCCAAAGATAATGAATACATAGAGTTTACTAATTACTGAACTACTCCCATGATATTGTGTGATATAACAGGAAGAAAGGAGGAGCATTTCATTCTTTGGCAATACTGTCACCTCATTTACAATGCTGACATAAAGACACTAGTTAAGTCATTTGTTTCCAACGTTAAATATAGCCACCTTTCTTCAAATAAAATTTAACTAAAATCTTAAATGGAAATTATAAGCTATTCTAGTTAAATGGGGTGGAACGGGGTGGGGCAGTGCCAAAAAGTCAGCCAAGCCTCTCCAAAACTGCTGCAGACTCTAGGAACACTAAAATGGAAGAACAGCTGGCCAGAGTAAAGGATTATTTCAAGATTTACCAGCAGTTTCTGAAATATAAATGGTGAACAGCATACACTGTTGATGGACTGACACCTGAAGTAGAAGCAGAGGCAACAGCACTTGATTTTTAGGCATAAATGAATGGACTTGAGAGTGCAAAGTACAGCATAAACTTCTAGTCCACACCCACGTGAGTAACCATTATATAATAACTCAGTATGCTCTGCAAAAGGACTATTGTCAGAGGCACACACAAGGCTCATAAATCAAAGAAGTATTATTTCTTAAAATACCAGCACAAACTTTCCAGGGTTAGAGCAGTTATCAACTAGCAGGCCAAGTTTATTAATCCCAAGTGCCAAATAGAGAGCAAACCTCAAACTTAACTTACCTTTCAAAATAAACCTTAAATTCGGAAGAGAACCAGGATGAAGATGATTGATAGAACAAATATAAAACCACCAAACAATGAGAGACTGCAACTACAAAAAGCATCAGGAAAGTCAGAGCTGATCTCAAAGTTTAAATCATACAAGGTCAGAAAAAAAAAAACCACAACAAACCAATAACCCTTGTATCAGCTCCAGAGAAGCCAATATCAGCTCCACTACTTTCTCACCACCAAACACATTATATCAAATAAACTAGCTGTTGTACCTAAACATATATCCTGAAATTGTAACGCATGATAATTTAAAGACTATGTGGTCTTCTGAAAAGGACAGCATACTGGGAGATGACTTTGTTTTCTTCTTGCCTGTGCTACAGATTACCCATGTGAGCTAAAGCAAGAGGAGAAAGGTGAGTAGAAGTGTAATTAAAGCAAATCCTATCAGCAGAAATCATCTAAGAACTATAGTTTCTTCACTCATCTCTGGTAAATTACTCCTTATACCAGATATTCTTGCTTTCAAAGAATCAGGGAAGTAAATCAGCTCCTGTAATATTCATGTAATTTACTAACTTAAAGTTAGTAAAAAATAGTAACTAAATACAGAGTAGTCATAAATGGCCCAGGAATCCAAAAATGAAATTTAAGGTAACATACTTTTATTTCTGCCCTGTTTTAAAGAGGTTAAACCAGTAGAAAAAGAGCAGCAAGGGGAAGTCTATATGAGTGGATTAGGTTCCACTAAAGTAAACAATTCTCAATTTCAAAGAACATAGTTTGGGCTTCGAAAAACAGATATATGGCTTTTAACTCCTATGAGTCAGTGGTTTCTAGCACAATCAAATTTGAAGTAATTCTTCCTAAGAACAATTCACAAAATCGGGCAGTTTATAATCATTTGACAATCAATCACAGGCATATTCTGAGTATTTTCTATATGTTCAGTGTAAAATATATATCAGACAGTTCCTGTACTCAAAAAGAAATTAAATTCAACTATAAAAATAAGAAACCATATGGTAGAAGAACTTGCAAAGTATAAAGGGACATGTATTGATGATTGTTAGACTGTGTTACACAAACTAAAGTGCCAGAAGACTATAAAGGAAAGGTTGACCATGTAGTAGAAAAGGCCGTTTCACAGAAACAATAATCAACTAAGTGTTGCTGTCAATGTGATAGCAGATGTTCTCAAAAGCAAATTAAAAAAAAAAAAAAATATATATATATATATATATATATTTATTTATTTGGCTGCACTGGGTCTTAGTTGCAGCATGCGGGATCTACTTCCCTGACCAGGATCAAACCCGGGCCCCGTGCATTGGGAGCGTGGAGTCTTAACCGCTGGACCACCAGGGAAGTCCCTCAAATGCAAATGTAAAGGAAGCTAAAACAATTCAGTTTCTATCTATTTCAAACACAGAAAATCTAAGTAAAGGTCACCAGAATCCCACCATACAAGCCTTTTCTTCATGATTCAATTAGAGATCAAATTCTAACTCTTTCTCAGAATGCAAAACCATTTTTAAGTCACCAAAAATCACAGATTGAAGGTCTTTGAAAATAAAATTCAATGCAAGTGTGGCATCACTAAAGTAAGTAACCAAACAAAATTTAGTTTAACATAAATGGCAATAGGTTCCCAGAGAAAAGATGAACCCAGTGAAAGATGATACCCTGGCTCTTCAGTTTGAAGTAAAATGGAAAAACAGATATGTTAATAAATTTCAATTACCAACAACTTTCACTGGTGAAGCACATTTAGGGACAAGTAGTGTGCTTTGGTTTGTAACCTACCAATGAGAATTATGCTTCTTTATTACCAAGATTTTTTTCAATTAATTAATTTTATTTTTGGCTGTGTTCGGTCTTTATTGCTGTGCGCCGGCTTTCTCTAGTTGCGGCAGTGCAAGGGCTTCTCATTGTGGTGGCTTCTCTTGTTGCGGAGCACGGGCTCTAGGCGTGCGGGCTTCAGTAGTTGTGGCACGCGGGCTCAGTAGTTGTGGCTCACAGGCTCTAGAGCGCAGGCTCAGTAGTTGTGGCGCACGGGCGTAGCTGCTCCGCGGCATGTGGGATGTTCCCAGACCAGGGCTCGAACCTGTGTCCCCTGCACTGGCAGGTGGATTCTAAACCACTGCACCACCAGGGAAGTCCCAAGGATTATGCTTCTTAACATGCTATAAGTCAAGCTAATATTGGGATGGAAAAAATATCTATGACCTTCAGTAACAGAGTTGAGTGCTTAAAGGATCAAATATGAAACAGTATCTACTGAATGCATTTGAGTTTCCAGGTAAACTTGATTGGAAAAGAAAAAGTATTCATTAAACACAGTAGCATTTATTTAGAACTTAATTATATTTTGTTTTATATCATATAGAGGCCTGGTTCACTAGAATCAGGGATATTATGTCTAACTACTGTGATGATTTACAGAGGGGGGTAAAGAAAGAAGCCTAAAAGTGAAGGCAACCTAATCTGAGCTGGGGCTGGCAGGTATAATGTCAGACTAAGTGGAGCTCCTGAGAGGAAAATAAAGGCAAAAAGAAGGCAGATAAATTAGTAAGGGGATGTGATGCTTTTATACTGGAGCAAGCAAGTTCTCATACTATAAAAGATGAAAAGAAGTCAATTAAGAGGTCAAGAGACCAAGGTCAATTGCCAAAAAAGTGAAAAGAGTAGTGAGGCACTGACCAATGTGGCCAGGAGCTGAAGAATTGAGAAAATGTTTCACAAAACCTCAAAGGTATACTTAGCCTGTGTACATGCTTTTATTAATCATTTGGAAATCTACCTAATGACAGTAAGTATTATCCCTTTTTAAATAACTGGTACTTTAAGATAAGGAGATTAAAATAAGATTAAAATAAGGAGAATCATCTGACCATAAAAGAAAATAATTTAAGAGGATACATAGTCACCTTGTATATTGTAACTGTGTATTTTTATCAAATTGTAGAATATATTGGTTCTTTCTAAAGCTCAAAATAAATGGCAAAATAATATATTTTGGATGTCAGCATATAATATGCTCAAATAAATGTTAAAGGTCAAAACTAAGGCTACTATAGTATCAGGAAATATTTTAAGTATATAGTATGTTAAGAGAATATGTATGTGACAAAGGAGATTAAAAGTGGTGCTCAGAAAAGGGGGAAAACACCACCATCACATATAAAGGATTTTTGCCAACAATATCATAGATAGTGGTTCTCCACAAGGGGCGATTTTTGCCCCTGGGGCATTTGTTAATGTGCAGAGCCATTTTGGTTGTCACACTGGGGAAGCAAGGGAGGTATGATTGGGATCTAGTGGCTAGAGACCAACAAGGTGGCTAAACAACATGCAATGCACAGGACAACTTCCCACAACAAAAAATTATCCAGCACAAAACAGCAGTAGTGGGAGACTGAGAAACCCTTCTCTAGGTCTAATGGGAAATATAGGGGTCAGAGAAACAGGCTAAATTAAGAACTTCATGGTAATACAATCAGCAAAATCCAGAACTTGGGAAACTCTACAGGACAAATGACCTAATTTCATAAACTAGTAAAATTGCAAGGGAGAAAATCATGATGGGGATATACAGAGTAAATGAGACTTAAGAATCGTATGAATCATAGACAGTGTGTGGACTAGAACAAAAAACTTTTAATAAGTTATACAGTTGGGGAAGTTTTAACATTAGACCATTGATGATGTTAAGATACAATTGTTAATTTTTTTCAGATGTGATAATAGTATTGTGGTTATACATGTAAAGAGACATATGGTTTTTACAGATGATTTTTGGAATTTGCTTCAACAATAATCCAATTGAAGATTTTGATGAAAACTAAATAGCTTTATCAGTCAACTGAAAAAAAAAATCAATCAAAATAATGGGGCTAATAAAACTACTGGATTCTTGAATTATAAAAGATACACATTTACAGTTTACATAAAGCTTTGAAAGATAATTTTTTAAAGTAAATATCTGATAAATTATTACCAAACATTAAAGTGTGTCAAAATTGGAGATTAAGCCCCTGTAAATTTCAGAGAAAGCTATCGTCTCTCTTCTTTCTGAAAACGACTTCCCTTCGCTTTCCACTGGAAAAATAAGACCTTAGAGCAGACCGATGTAGGAGTGATCATACTGGAAAGATTGTCTCTGCAAAGATTCTTATATAAAACCATAACTGGAGTCATCTGGGCAGCAGAACTCTCCCTGGTGACTCTTAGTTCCTACTCCATTCTTTCTGAATACGCTGGCATTGTCACTAGGTCTCTAAAGTATTCTAAAGTGAAGATTTTCGAAATTGCTGTTTGCTTTCATGTCCAAAACAGGCTAACATGAACTATCAAAATTAGGGACCCAAATTAGTTGCTACTACTACTCATTTTTAAATTAAGACACAGGACTTGAAGACATTACTGTTCTTTTCTGTCACAAAATTATGCTAAAAATTTACATGTCTCCAAAATATGCACAGCAATGCCCATATTCCAACATGATTCTATAGGAGGTGTTCCCATGTTGCCAGTAACTTTTACCTGACATGACACACATGACAAAAAAAAAAAAGTAAAAACAATCCTATACAGGGTATGTTACTAAGAATAAAACAACCATTCTTAGTAGAATTCTTACCTATGCTCTTCTAAAGAATTAGCAATAACATAGTCAATTCACTAGATCAAATTACTATAGAGATGGCAAATATTAGAACCATGGCTTTATAAAACCTTATAGCTCTTCATTTTGTACCAGCCAGAAGAGAAACATGAGCTGGAAATGTAGGATGCTGCTCCTATAGCCCACATAATTCAGAATTTATCCATGATATAATTAGACATATTAAGAATGAAACCACCAGGGCTTCCCTGGTGGCGCAGTGGTTGAGAGTCCGCCTGCCGATGCAGGGCACATAGGTTCATGCCCTGGTCCGGGAAGATCCCACATGCCGCGGAGCGGCTGGGCCCGTGAGCCATGGTCGCTGAGCCTGCGCGACCCGAGCCTGTGCTCCTCAACGGAAGAGGCCACAGCAGTGAGAGGCCCGCGTACCCCCAAAAAAAAAAAAAAGAATGAAACCACCAGACTACACTCTATCAATGATGGGGATTTAAGGTTTTAGGCTAGTGACTTTTGAGAAAACTACAAATTAATGGCACATGATATCATAATAGTACTAAGATAGTGGTTTATCATTAAAGAAATAAAAAAGGATTAGAGTATACACAAAACCAGGTGGTACCAAAATAAGTAGCAAAAGAGATCATTAGAATCCTCAAAAAAGAATTTTGACTAAAATTAAAGGAATTATAGGTGACAATGATAGTAGATAAGTTGTACAAAGAATGAATCTTTTTCTTTAACCATTTAGTTTTTTTTTTTTAATTTATTTAATTTATTTATTTTTGGCTGTGTTGGATCTTCATTGCTGCGCGTGGGCTTTCTCTAGCTGTGGCGAGTGAGGGCTACTCTTCGTTGCGGTATGCAGGCTTCTCATTGCGGTGGCTTCTCTTGTTGCGGAGAACAGGTTCTAGGTGCACGGGCTTCAGTAGTTGCGGCACACGGGCTCAGTAGTTGTGGCTCGCGGGTTCTAGAACACAGGCTCAGTAGTTGTGGCACACGGGCCTAAGCTCCACGGCATGTGGGATCTTCCCGGACCAGGGCTCGAACCTGTGTCTCCAGCATTGGCAGGCGGATTCTTAACCACTGTGCCACCAGGGAAGCCCCATTTAGTTATTTTTTAAGTGTGACAGGCATCACGAAATATATACATATTATATACCTTATATATTCATACACATAATATATATTATCTTTAACCTTCAAAATAACATTTAAAAGAATATGTTACTGTGCCCATTTTATGAATGAGAAAGCTGAGGACCATAATGGTTAAGTGACTTGGCCAGTAAGTATCAGAGGTGGAATTTAAGTCCAGGAATGGTAGGACCCAGAATCTACCATCTTTCCCCTATACCTTTCATGACAACATCACCTCCTTAGGAAACAGAGGGGCCTTGGCATCAAAGGGTGAGGTATACCCCCAAGAGAGACTAGCCCTAAGTGGCTAACAGTGAGGGAGAGCACCAATCACAGCAACAGGTAACTAGATGGGTTGCTGAGTTATAACATAAGGTCTGATTGAACTCAAACAGGCCTGTGTCTGAATTCTAGTTCTATCTTCTACTAGTTAGTTCTGTGATCCTGGGCAAGTTACGTCACCTCTCCATGCCCAAGTTTTCCTATGTGCAAAGTAGGGATAAGAACAGTACATCACCACTGGGCTTTTGCTTACCTGTCAGAAAGCAAACGATATCTTTTTTTATTATTATTGGCCTAGCACCCTCTTCTACCATCAACTAAAAAATGTCACTTGCCATCTGGTTTTTCAAGAATTAAGTCACTAGCCACTGCGGATGCCAACCTTTTACACACCCTAAAAGGAGCTCAAGGTGGAGATGAGGAATGAGGCACTCTGTGCTGTGGGAAAAACTGGCAGAACAGGTCTTCAGATAGATATTTTCAGGAGAAAATTTTATGAATCCAATTTTTTGCATCGTATACCTAGAAGAGCACTAAAATCATTAACAGAGACACCCGTTCCTTGTAACTAGCAGCAAACTTCTAACGAGATGTGTGCTTGATTGCTTGCACTCCCTTCACCAAAATCATATATCTACTGACCTCCCCTGCTACCTCTTCAGAGCAGTTCCTCAGAGCTATCTGAGAGGCTGTCTCCCAGGCTACAGTCCTCAGTAAGTCCCCAAATAAAACTGAACTCACAGCTCTCATGCTGTGTGTTTTTTTGCAGTCTACACTTGGTTGAGAGGAAAAGAAATTACAGGTCAGAATGGTATTAGATAAGTTTGGGTAGAAAATAATATTATGGTAAATATTCTGAATTTTCAAAATACCATGCTGATAAGGTAACTCACATTAGTTAGATAAGGTAACATCACATTACATACTTACAGGAGCCTATAAACAAAGAACACTCTTAAGAGACTAGACAGGTGGGGAAAGGTCTTGTTTAAATTTGAATTTATACAGGTCCTGAAAAAGCAAGATTCTCTGAGATATTCATAGATAACTTTAAAGTTCTTCCCGACAGGTTCAATACAAAATTCCTATTTAACCTCCCTGGAATGTAACCATCAACAGAAAAGATACAGGTATAATTTACTTATCTATAGAGCACAATCACATATACTATAAAGAAATTCACTAGGCTTATAATTAACACTAAAAAGCTTGTACATATTTCCTTTAGTTGAAAAAGATCCTACCTAGGTCTAGCTTTTTCTTGTGCAGATTGCAAGTAAAATAAAATATTGTCTCTAGCAGATTTAAATCCAAACACAGTGCAAAGATTTCTTCTACAACTTCATTACCCAAATACTGCTAATTATGGTTTAAAATATATATGGAGAGCATTTTTGACCAGAAAATATTAACACAAATATTTATTAATAAATTTTAAATCCTAAATGAAATAATGATCTTAACATTCTAGAATGGTGTCCAATAATGAGAAAGAACCTAAAACATTATCAAAGAGTTTAATTTTAAACCTCATTCAATTTCTTAATTAACCTTTTTCCTTATTATTAACCTGATGCAGTATAGCATTTTCTTGGACATATGCCAAAAATGAATCATTCAAGCCCTTCAGCCGTTTGTATGACATTTCAAAGTAAACAAAGAAAATAAACATTTCATTTTAATGAGTAAAAATAAAAGAAATAAACATTACTACTTTCAAGCTTAGAATGACTCTTTAGGAATAGGAAAACAAACAAACAAAGCACGTGAAAATGTGGAAAATACTAAAATCGATGAAGAATAAGAAATACAGATATCTCCAACACATAAAAATAATCTCTGAGAACACTTCTTGTATATTTTGGTGGGGGGGTGTTTTTTCCTATGCAAGTAAATATATATTTCTAAAATTTGGATTATGATGGTTGCACACTGTGAATGTACTAGATGTCATTAAAAGTGGATTTTATGGACTTCCCTGGTGGCACCGTGGTTAAGAATCCACCTGCCAATGCAGGGGACACGGGTTTAAGCCCTGGTCTGGGAAGATCCCACATGCCATGGAGCAACTAAGCCTGTGTGCCACAACTACTGAGCCCACATGCTGCAACTACTGAAGCCCTCACACCTAGAGCCCGTGCTCTGCAACAAGAGAAGCCACCGCAATGAGAAGCCCGTGCACCACAATGAAGAGTAGCCCCCACTCGCCACAACTAGAGAAAGCCCACTCGCAGCAATGAAGACCCAACGTAGCCAAAAAAAATTTTTTTACTAAAATAAATAAATTTTTTAAAATGTGGATTTTATGTTATATATATTTTACAAGAATAAAAAAATTTTTTTTAATTTGCATTTTACTGCATATACTATACATACAGTTCTGTATTTTGCTTTTTTCTCCCCACACTGAACATTATCTCATTTTCTAATATCATTAAATAATCTGTAAAAACATTGATTTTTTTAAAAATAGTGATTGTAGAGTATTTCATAGAGTGGATCTAAACATTTGTATGGTTATTCACTTATTCTCCCTCACTGGTCCCCATTCATTCACCTATTATTAGACATTCAGTTGTTTCTAATTTTCCATCACATAAATACCATAATATTTACATAAATAAATATTTGTAGAATCTCAGGTTGCTTCCTTAGGCTAAATTCCTATGAGTACCCCTTCTTCCCCACAACACACACACACTCAAATTTTCTTTTTGTTTTTGGATATCTTTTAAGTAATAAATGTTTACGCTGTGCCACTGTTTTTTTCCCTTATCTCATTTTCCTCTCTTCACTCCTCAGAGGTACCTACTATTTACCACCCCATGCATATCTTTTAAGTGATCTGGATATTTTTTTAAAGTTTTTATAAATGGTATATGTGAAATGCATTTCCTTCCTTTGACTGCACAGGAATCAAACTCAGCTACCAACACTTACTGTGGAGACTGAAGACCCACAGTTTTAAACTCATTCATCACTTTGCTCTTTGATTCCATTTCAGGTTCACAGACAAGTTTATCATTTATTAATGTGGCTAAGCCTTTTGAGTTTCTGTTTTTTTATTACTATTATCATTTCCACTAGAGCAGCAAGAGTGTAAAGTATGAATTTACAAGAATCATGTTATTCAGAAGTACTCACATACTCAATTGTTAAAAGCAAATAAAAATGTGAAACTAGAATTAAAACACATTCTAAAAAAATATTTAAACAGACTGCTAAAAATACTTTACCCTCATAATTTGTTCACCAAGTAACTCAGCTTACACTGGTCCCCACTTCATGTAAAGGAAAAGGAAGCACTTGGTATAAATAACATTAGAAGACTGATCTTAGAATATCTAACTTACAGTTTCTACAGCTATCCTCCTTTGTTATCAATATTCAAAAGGTTAAAAAAAAAGCAAAAAAAATTTCAAAAATTATGAATTAGCAACTTGCTTAGAGTCTCATAGAAGAATTAAAAACTACATTATAGGATGGGGTTCTTTCACTCTAAAATATAATGTCTAAAGAAAATATAACGTCAAAAACAAAAATTCATTCAACCCCTACCTCACTCCATATATAAAAATTAACTCAAGATGGATCAATGACCTAAATACTTACACTGACCTATTTCTCTTAACCTAAATAGGGGTAAATCTTTATGACTCAGATTTGGCAATGGATTCTTAGACTTCATATTAAAAGCATGAACAACAAAAGAAAAAACAGATAAACTGGACTTCATAAAAATTTAAAACTTCTGTGCATCAAAGGGCCTTACCAAGTACATGAAAAGACATCATATAGAATAGGAGAAAATATTTGAATCATATATTTGATAAGAGTTTAATATCAAGAATTTATAGGGACTTCCCTGGTGGCACAGTGGTTAAGAATCCGCCTGCCAATGCAGGGGACACAGGTTTCAGCCCTGGTCTGGGAAGATCCCACATGCCACAGAGAAACTAAGCCCATGTGCCACAACTACTGAGCCTGTGCTCTAGAGCCTGCAAGCCACAACTACTAAGGCTGCGTGCTGCAACTACTGAAGCCCATGCACCTAGAGCCCAGGCTCCGTGACAAGAGAAGCCACCGCAATAAGAAGCCTGTGCACCACAACAAAGAGTAGCCCCTGCTCATCGCAACTAGAGAAAGCCTGTGCGCAGTAACGAAGACCCAACGCAGCCAAAAATAAATTAATCAAACAAATTTTTTAAAAAAAGAATATATAAAGAACTCTTAAAACTCAACAACAAAAAAGACAACCTATAGGGTTGTTTTGTGTTTTTTTTGTTTTTTTTTTGTTTTTTTGCTGTATGCGGGCCTCTCACTGTTGTGGCCTCTCCCGTTGCGGAGCACGGGCTCCGGACACGCAGGCTCAGCGGCCACGCAGGCTCAGCGGCCATGGCTCACCGGCCTAGCCGCTCCGCAGCATGTGGGATCCTCCCGGTCCGGGGCACGAACCCGTGTCCCCTGCATCGGCAGGCAGACTCTCAACCACTGTGCCACCAGGGAAGCCCCAACCTATAGTTTTTTAAAGTATGAATGCCTTTAAGCATATAGCAGTCTTTTCTTTTCTTTTTTTCTTTTTTTGCTGCGCTGGGTCTTCGGTGTGGCACGCGAGCTCTTTATTGCAGGCTTCTCTCTAGTTGCAGAGCATGGGCTTCTCTAGTTGTGGCATGCGTGCTCCAGAGCACACAGGCTCTGTAGTTGCAGCGTGCGGGCTTAGTTGCCCCACAGCATGTGGAATCTTAGTTCCCCGACCAGGTATTAAACCTGCATCCCCTGCGTTGGAAGGCAGATTCTTAACAACTGGACCACCAGGGAAGTCCCTAGCATTCTTTTCTACAGGAGTTATTTCTACACTCACACTTTATGGCCACAGAGGGCAAGCTATATAGATATGTTCTTCAACTTTGCTTCCATGGTGGTGTTTTCATCCTTCAGCTTAATAGAAAGGCTAATGTCATAAACTTTATGATATAAAGGTACTGATCTCCTTGACTCAAAGAGTTTATATGAAGAGGAAAATGGAAACTTTCCACTGAATTCAGCATGTAAAGTAAGTGAGGCAGTGCTATCGCCAATACTTCTCCAATCTTGTACTCTTCATTTCTCCAATCCATCACTGACTCCCTCCCAGCCTGCCTCCCTCACACTCTTTATTCACTTGCCCACTAAAGGTCCACAATTCTCAAAGTTCTGCTCTTGGCCTTCATTCTGCTCCTCAATAACTTCTTAAATTCCATGGCCACTGAATAAATGCTCATGACTCCTAGACCTTTCTTTTTGCCAAGTCTACACCACTGAAACCCAGACCCAAATTTCCAAATTCCTAATAAACATCTCAAGAATGGTTTAACAAAAGGAGCCAGAACTTGTTGGTTTTGAAGATTCTCGGTCTTTCCAGATGCAAACAATATTAAAGTAAGAAATGGCTTCCAAGAAAAGTTCAAATCCAAGGCATTGCCAAGAATACATGGTCCAAAAGACAAGGCTGAGAGTAGAGCTATAAAATTCTTTGTTACAGCCTCAGAAAGCTCTAAGATGGTAACTCTGAGTACTATTCAGTTAGACAAAAGATCTTCTAAAGATTTAAAAAGTATGACTCACAGAGTCTTTTAATCAAACACTAGAGTTTCTAACATGCTAAAAGCCATTAGCAGAATCCTAAAACAGAAAATGGCTTATCTCACATAGAGAGTTTTAGGTGTGGCTTTTACCTAATGGAGTGAGCTCAAATAAGATTTACAGGAGTGCCATAAAGTTGTTAAGAGAATTATACAGGCAGAAAAATCACCCATCTGGACTGAAAGGAGCAGAAAGAGTACAAAATGAAGAGTCCTTTAGGTGTCCAAACATCTACAAGCAGGAAATAGGTAGAAGAAACTACACAGCTGCAAATGCAGGCTACCTTTCATAGAAAAGGAAAGAGAATGCAGAGTGTAGAAGTAAAAGCCCAAGAGATGGCGCTAAGAGCCATGGAGAGTTACTCCCAGACTTTAAATTCTAATCAAGGAATTACCAGCCTATGCCCTACGAATTTTAGAAGTGGTATGAAGTAATGACACCTTTGTGCCAACATCTTCCCTCTCCTTGAACAAGAGTACCTATAGTGGTTACCTTCTTCTTACTCAACCATTGCATTTTGGGTGTTTGCAGAGCAGATAATTTGCCTCCTTAGTTTCACAGGTCTTCAGACAGAGAGGCAATGGACCCAAAGGGCTAAAATTAAGGAACTACGTCTAAGAAGCCTCATCCAAACCTAGATTTGATTTAGATGACAACATCCTGGACTATAAGCTGATGCTATAAAGGAGAGACTTTTGCAGGATATTGGGAGAGGGTGAGTGTATTTTACAGGTGTGAGGAGTGTCAATAATTTTGGCTAGAGAGTGAACTGTGGTGGTTTGAAATATGTTCACAAATTCTTTGACACCTCCCTCAAAAGGTAGAGCCTAATTCCCCTCCCCTGGAGTGTGACTCACTTCTAACAATAAGAAAAAAAAAAGTGACTTGCAAAGAATAGAGTAGGGAAAGGGAAAAATATTAACTTTACAATGGAAAAACCTGGTAAATGCTACTACCTTAACATGTGATAAAGATTAACATCAACAGTGATGCCATGTGTACTGCATTTATCCCCTAATATGGTGTGACAAGAAAGGCACTTCACCTCTGTTGAATTCTTTTCCAAAACCCACAACCCCAGTCTAACCATGAGAAAAACAACAAACAAGCCCAGATTGAGGGAAATTATACAGGATATCTAGTCAGTACTCTTCAAGACTGTTATGGTCATGAAAAAGAAGGAAAGATGAGAGACCGTCACAGATTAGAGGAAACTGGGGAGAAATGCAATTTAGTTTATTTAGCAATTCAGTGGTACTCTGGATTGGATCCTAGAATAGAGAGGAAAAATAAACGGAAAAACTAGTGAAATACAAATAAAATCTGTAGTTTAGTTAGTAACAATATATCAGTGTTAGTTTCTTATTTTTACACATATACCATGATAATGTAAAATGTTAACAGGGAAAACTGGATGAGTATAAGGGAACTCGTAGTATCTTTGCAACATCTGTATAAATCTAAAATTATTCAAAAATAAAGTTAACCTAAAGCCAGAAAAAAAAAATCATACCTATTTCAGAGAGTTGGTAAGAGAACTGAGTCAATGCATAAAATATGTTTAGAACAGTACCTGGAACACGGTGAGGATATAATAAATAATAGCTATAGTTATTCTGATATTTAACACTCAGCAGGTATTTGCTAAACAGATGAAAACTAAAACATACAATAACAAGACAACAAGAGCTAACTTCATTAATTTCATACTTGATATACTGCTCTATCCCTCATTATTTCCCAGCGAAAATAAACTGTGACATATATTTACTTTTTTTTTTTTTTTTTTTTAAAGCATAAGTAATGGTGTTTAAGTCAGAGACTAGGTCATACAAGGCACTGTGGCTTCCTGCTTACTTTTTCTCTCTTGGGTCATCCACTGTGGAAAAAACCAGTTGCTATGTTACTTAGTGGCCAACAACAAGAAAGGAATTCAGGCCTCTTCCGACAGCCATGAGTGAGCCTGGAGGCAGATCCTCCAGTCCCAGTCAAGCCGTGGGATGGCTACACCTTGGCCGACACCTAGTGCAACTCATGGGGGACCCTAAGCTAGAATCACTTACCTAAGCTGCTCCCAAATTCCTATCGCAATTCCTATGTGAGATAATAAATGTTGGTTGTTTTTTAAGCCCCTAATATCCAGGGTAATTTGTTATGCAGCAGCAGATAACTAACACATGGATTCTCTCCCTTATCAATTCATCCAAAAATTTATCAAACACCTACTTTAATATTTGAGGCTGTAAGGGATACATATATTAATGATAAATTGTAGGCTTCTTGGGAATCCCCTGGTGGTCCAGTGGTTAGGACTCCCACGCATGCGTTTGATCCCTGGTCGGGGAACTAACATGCTGCACAGTGCAGCCAAAAAAATACATACATACATATATATATATATATATATACACACACACACACATATATATATATCGGCTTCTTGAAGGCATAAACTAACAAGGCACTGTAGTGGACATACACTGGTTTTGTTTGTCCAATATACCTAATTCCTTTGGGAAACTACTCCTCACCTATTCCCTGTAGTATCAGCTGTCAATCTGTACCTTACCTTACCCCTGGTTAAAGAGCTGGGCAAATACTGCAAGTTTCAATTACCCTAATTCCTGTAAACAGTGACTTCTCCATGGGTAGCTATGTGACCTAAGCAGGGTAAATAAGAATTTCAGCCTTTAGTCAATATATATACGTTGGGAAGAGAGAAGTACCTCTTTCCACTGGTATTGCAAAGCTGAAAAGGTAAGTCTGGGCTTGACAGCCATCATTTTACCTCCACAGGGAGTAAGTTTGTTTACAGAATGACATGAACAGAGTCAGAGAGAGCCAAGAGGTATCTGAAGCCAAGAACCACTTTTGGGCTTCCTAAGTACATAACCTGCTAATCTCCTTTTTTTTTGCTTAAGTTAGACACTAATGTAGGTGCTTTGTTTTTCATTTTAAATCTAAATTGTATGAAATGCCAAAGAAAGGTTCAAATATCCTGAGAATTCAGATTATCTGATCCAGCTGAGATAACTAGGGAGGAATTCATGGCAGAGATAATCAGTAATATGAACTCTAAAGAAGAGAGAGAATTTAACCAAGTGAAAATGGGGATGGATAAAGAACATTCCAAGTAGCAACAGAAAAGGATATGCATGTATGGAAAATACAGTTCCTCTTGGCAGGACTGTACAATATAAATAGGTGATAGAGCATGGAAACCTTAAATTCTATTCCTAGAGGGCTAAGCTGTTTTTTCTAGACTAAGGGAATGTGTGAGGGGGAGTTATCTATCATAGGATAACTGGTCAAACTCACTTTGTTTTTTGTTTAATTTTTTTATTTTTATTTATTTTTGGCTGTGTTGGGTCTTTGTTGCTGCGCACGGGCTTTCTCTAGTTGCGGGAGCAGGGGCTACTCTTCGTTGCAGTGTGTGGGCTGCTCATTGCGGTGGCTTCTCTTGTCATGGAGCATGGGCTCTAGGCACGCAGGCTTCAGTAGTTGTGGCATGCGGGCTCAGTACTTGTGGCTCGCGGGCTCTAGAGTGCAGGCTCAGTAGTTCTGGTGCACGGGCTTAGTTGCTCCGCAGCCTGTGGGATCTTCCTGGACCAGGGCTCAAACCCATGTCCCCTGCATTGGCAGGTGGATTCTTAACCACTGCACCACCAGGGAAGTCCCAAACTCACTTTGTGATCAATGTTGTTTGGATGTCACCACTCAATTAGCTATGCACACATGAGCTTTATCATCATAATTCAGTTCTTGTTTCTCTACTATAACCACAGACTATTAAATGACTTATTAAAATTCAGATATACTTCCACTATTATTGACTTCCTCTAATCTACTTAAGTTAATAACCCTGACAATGAAAAGGATGTTGAACTTATTTGGCAGTTAATCTGAGCTCATTCCTAGTGACTACCACTCATTATTAAGTGCCACCTGTAACTTGGGTGATAATACTGAGCTCTCTTTAATTACAGACAGAGCTATCTAGAAAGTTCAGAAACATGATAAAACTGAAACTTAGCTTCTAAATTCAAATGTCCCACCTTCTGTTCCCTCAACTGAGAAATCATTTTTAAAAAATCCATTCAGGGGGCTTCCCTGGTGGCGCAGTGGTTGAGAGTCTGCCTGCCGATGCAGGGGACGCGGGTTCGTGCCCCGGTCCGGGAGGATCCCACATGCCGCGGAGCGGCTGGGCCAGTGAGCCATGTCCTCTGGGCCTGCGCGTCCGGAGCCTGTGCTCCGCAACGGGAGAGGCCACAGCAGCGAGAGGCCTGCGTACCGCAAAAAAAAAAAAAAAAAAAAATCCATTCAGAAGTGTTAAGAAAGGCCTTACACCATACATAAAAATTAAATCAAAATGGATCAAAGACCTAAACATAAGAGCTAAAACTATAAAACTCTTAGAAGAAAACAGGGGAAAAGTTTCATGACACTGGATTTGGTAATTATTTCTTGGTCATGACACTAAAAGCACAGGAAACTGAAGAATAAATAGATATACTAGACTACATCAAAATTAAAATTTTTTGTGCATCCAAGGATATTATCTAGAGAGTGAAAAGACAACCCGTAGAATGCAAGAGAATATTTGTAAATCATATATCTGATAAGTGATTGATATCCAGAATATATAAAGAACTCCTATAACTCAACAACAACAAACAACCAGATTAAAAAGCGGGCAAACGACTTGAGTAGACATTTTTCCAAAGAAGATACACAAATTACTAATAATCACATGAAAAGATGCTCAACATCACTAATAATTAGGGAATGTTCATATCCATTAGGATGGCAATTTAAAAAAAAAAAGGAAGGAAGGAAATAACAGATGCTGATGAGGATGTGCAGAAATTAGAACCCTCACACATTGCTGAAAAGGATATAAAGTGGTTGCAGCCACTGTGGAAAACAGTTTTGCAGTTCCTCAAAAACTTAAACATAAAATTACCATATGCTCTCACAATTCTACTCCTGGGTATACACCCTATGCAGGGACTCAAACTGATATTTGTACACCATGTCCACAGTAACATTATTCACAAAAAACAAAAGATGGAAACAACTCAAATGTCCATCAACAGATTAATGGATAAAGTGTGGAATATACATACAGTGAAATATTATTCAGCCTTAAAAAGCACTGAGGACTTCCCCGGTGTCACAGTGGTTGGGGGTCCGCCTGCCAGTGCCGGGGGGCACGGGTTCGTGCCCCAGTCCGGGAGGATCCCACGTGCCGCAGAGCGGCTGGGCCCGTGAGCCATGGCCGCTGAGCCTGCGCATCCGGAGCCTGTGCTCCACAACAGGAGAGGCCACAGCAGTGAGAGGCCCGCGTACCACAAAAAAAAAAAAAAAAAAAAAGCACTGAAATTCTGAGACAATGCTACAAAATGGATGAATCTTAAGACATTATGCAAAGCAAAGTAAGCCAGACACAAAAGGGCAATTATTGTGTGATTCCACTTACATGAGGTACCTTAGTAGAACAGGCAAATTCAAAGACACAGAAGGTAGACAGAGATTACCAGGGGCCAGAGAGAGGTGACAATGGGGAGTTATTGTTTAATGGGTGCAGAGTTCCTGTTTGGGATAATAAAAAAGTTCTAGACATAGAGAGTGGTGATGGTTACACAACACTGTGAATATACTTAATACCACTGAACTATACACTTAAAAACGGTTAAATGGTAAATTTTATGTATGTATAGTTTACATAATAAAAAAAAGTGCTAAGAATGGGCTTGGGTCAGAGGCCTTCATCTTGGCAGTAGAGCAGCAGCATACATGGAATGAAGCCCACAGCCCACCAGCCAGTACACAAATACTACACAAACACAAGCAGTTTCAACATTTCTGGGCAGGATACACTGTTACCCTGAGTTTAGCACAAAAATTGTTTCCAAATCCTCTTAAGGCTTGGTTTCCTGGCTTCCTCTCAAGCACCCCAACTGTCCACAAGAATAGAACCAAAGAGCCTGAATGGTAACAATCTGAAAGAAGTCCAACACCAGGGGCTGCCTATTGGCAGGATATTAGTCAGAAGCCAAGGACTTCAGCTGTGCTAAAGCCCTGTTCTCACAGGTGCAACGAGTTTGCAAACACTCATATCTCTACCTCTTTAAATCTTTATATTGAAGCATAATATACATACAGAAAAGGGTACATCATAAGAAACAATGACTTTTTTTAAAGCCTGTTAGGTAAAATTTAAGCTCAATAATCTCAAACGCATCTTTCATAAACTGGGGGTTTTTTAATAAAATTACTTCAGCACAAAAGCATTTTCTTAACTGCCAAATGTTAATTTCTTTTGATTTACTTTTTTCCCCAGTGGGAAGGGCTGGGGAAAAACTTAAGTTGTGTATTAGATGGCCAATTTACCAATAAGACTGTTAAACAAAGACTAGAGTTACCAATTTACACTAACATATTCATGCAAAAAAGTTATCCCCACTTCCTCACTTTCTTTCACTTTCTACATCCCTTCCAACCCATCCCAAAGCAACTCATCTACAATACATTAAAATGTTTCTTCTATCTGCTCACTTCTCTCCACATTGACTGTTAAAATTATCTCCATCTTCCTGGCTAATATTATATTACCTGGACCAGTACCATAGTGCCCTCTAAGCGTTCTCTTGGCTTCACTTTTTTCCCTTTTGGCACAATAATGGTTTGTATTATCTCTGGGCGTGCCATTTTTTTTTTAATTTATTGTATTTATTTATTTTTGGCTGCATTGCTGTGTGTGGGCTTTCTCTAGTTGCGGCGAGCGGGGGCTACTCTTCCTTGCGGTGCATGGGTTTCTCTCATTGCAGTGGTTTCTCTTGCTGCGGAGCACGGGCTCTAGGTGTGTGGGCTTCAGTAGTTGTGGCACACGAGCTCCAGAGTGCAGGCTCAGTAGTTGTGGCGCACGGGCTTAGTTGCTCCGTGGCATGTGGGATCTTCCCAGACCAGGGATTGAACACGTGTCCCCTGCATTGGCAGGCAGATTCTTAACCACTGCGTCACCAGGGAAGGCCCTGGGCTTGCCAAATTTTGAAACATGTTACAATAAAATTTAAAAAGGAAGAAGATTGTCATAATTGTGGAAAAGAGGTAAAAATATGGAATGAAGATTGTCAGAAGTCCACGTAACGCCATTTTGAAGTGGAGTATTAATTTTGGCTCTGTTCATTCTGTATACCTAACCTTGCTAACAGAATGAAGGATTAAGTTTTGGGGTTTTTCTGTTTTTACCTTGAGATCCCGTTTTACCTAACTACTACCACACAGAGATTTGTAAGCAAAAGAGAATAGCTTTTAACGTGCAAAAAAACAGTTCCAACCATAGTGATTTTTTTTAATGAGTTCTCAGTATCATGGCTTCACTCTTGATTATATTATTCATCCTTCACACATGAATCAGGGATCCTATGAGGACATAAATCACATTGCATCAGTCCCTTGTACGAAGCCCTCCAATGGTTTCCTATTATACTTAGAATAAAAATTCAGATTTCCTACCAAGGCCAACTTCTTGCCTTTGCTGTTCCCTCTGCATGTATTTTGTGCTCTCAGATCAGCTTGCCTCCTTAGAGAAGACTTCCCTCTCTCAAACGAAAGCAAAAGCCCTTTTTTAAAGGCTTTTAAATAATTTTTTAAATCTCCAGTGAGTCTGATGCCCAGTGATGCTGAGAACCACTGTAGTAAATGAGTCTTGTTTTTGCTTACAATGATTTTTCTGCCAATTTACTTCTTGGTACCTGTTACCACCTGTGGTTTAAGAAACTGGAAAACCAACAAGTAGGAAGAGGAGGAAGGAAAGAAGGGAGGGAGGGAGGAGAAAGAAAGAGAGAGGAAGAGAGGAAGGGAGGGAGGGAGAGGGAGGGAAGGAGAGAGGGGGAGAGGGAGGGAAGGAAGGAGGGAGGGAGGAAGAAAGAGAGGAGAGAAAGAAAGAGAGAGGGAGAGAGGGAGGAGGAAGGGAGGAAAGAAGGGAAGAAAGGAAGGAAGGAAGGAAGGAAGGAAGGAAGGAAGGAAGGAAAGGAAGGGAGGAAGGGAGAAAGGGAAGGACAACCTGTACTAATCCAGTGCCAAAGGTCACACCTATGTGCTAAACACAAGGGTTATGTTCATAAACTCTAGAGAAGTCATACTACCTGTACCAACTTTTTTGTTTTTCTTAGTTCATGACATTTAACTCTGAATCAGAGTTGAAATCAGAGAAACCAAATGCAAATGTACCTCCTTAGAGCTGCCTTCCTCAGCTTACTGGGTAAAGAGAGCCATTTCGTCTTCTGAGCTTTGATAAGGCTCTTCAGTCTCTGATACACTTTCTTACACTAATTACTACTGTTTTTTGTTTACTGTCAGCTCCTTAGGATAAGAGACTTGGCCATATTGTTCACTGATACATCCTCAACACCTACACAGTGCATGATACATGGTAGATGCTTAGTAAAATAGTGAATTATATGATTCATTTATTCGTTCAACAACTATTTCCTGAATATCATGTGCCAAGCAGCATCCTAGACTTTGAGAATACAGCTGTGAACAAAACAGCAATAATCCTCACCCCATTACATGCTAATGTGGAGCACAGACAAGATTAATAATTACAATAAAATACACAGCATGGTAGATAGTAATAAGTGCCAAGAAGAAAAAACAAAGCAGAAAAAACTAATCTATGATGATAAAAGGTAGATCAGTGGTTGTCTAGGAACTGTGCTGGAGAGAGATGGATTGTACAGGGGAAGAAGGAGACTTTTAAGGGATGATGAACACATTCTGTCACTTGACTGCCATGGTGGTTTCACAAGTGTATATACCAGCCAAAATTAATCAAATTGGACACTTCAAATGGATACAGTTTATTGTATGGAAATTATAGCTCAATAAATTTTCAAAAATTAAAGCAGAAAGTGGAGGACTGAACTTTTAGAGAGGTGGTCAGTGAAAGCATTATTGAGAAGATGAATTTTTTTTTTTTTTTTTTTCCGGTACGCGGGCCTCTCACTGTTGTGGCCTCTCCCGTTGCAGAACACAGGCTCCGGACACGCAGGCCCAGCAGCCATGGCTCACGGGCCCGGCCGCTCCACGGCATGTGGGATCTTCCCGAACCGGGGCACAAACCCATGTCCCCGGCATCGGCAGGCGGACTCTCCACCACTGCGCCACCAGGGAAGCCCCCGAGAAGATGAATTTTTTTAAAAAGACCTCAGGAAAGTGAAAAGGCTAACTCTACAAATATCTGAGTGAAGACCAATCCAGAGAGAGGGAACAGCAAATGCACAGACCCTAAAGAGGGAGCACGCTTAGCATGATCCATGAATCAGCAATCAGCATGGGTCTAGCTATAGCAGACTGAGCAAGGGAGAAAGCTATTAATCTGACTGTGAAATGAAGCCCCTAGAGTGAGATGAGAGCCATGAATACATTAACTGATTTAGGCTTTAACACAGTCACTCTGTTGACACACTGCTGTGTGTTGAGAATAGGCTAAAGAGCAGATGCAGAGAGGTCAGTTAGGAGGATGTTATTATAATCTAGGAGAGAAGTAATGGTAATCTGAACAGAGTAGAGGGGAGTAGTGAAAAGTAATCAAATTAAACCCAACAAGATTTGATGATGGACTAGATGTGGGCATGAGAAAAAGAGGATATGAACCGGAAGAATGGAGGTACCACTGACAGAGATGATAAAAAATATAGGAGGAACAAATATGGGAGGCAAAGAAGGAACTTAGTCTGGGGCATATTCAATTTTTTGATAACTTTTTCACATTTAAATAGAGTTCTCAAGTATGTCATAAGTATATACCTGGAATTTAAGGGAGAAATCCAGTTTAGAGATATAAATTTGGGAGTTGTTAGGCTATAGAAGTATTTAAATCCATAGAACTGGGACTTCCCTGGTGGCGCAGTGGTTAAGAATCCGCCTCCCGATGCAGGGGGCACAGGTTCAAGCCCTGGACATGCCGCAGAGCAATAAAGCCCGTGTGCCACAACTACTGAGCCTGCGCTCTAGAACCCAAGAGCCACAGCTACTGAAGCCCACGCACCTAGAGCCTGTGCTCCACTACAAGAGAAGCCACCGCAATGAGAAGCCCACGCACCGCAACAAAGAGTAGCCCCCACCTGCCGTAACTAGAGAAAGCCCGCACGCAGCAATGAAGACCCAATGTAGCCAAAAATAAATTAATTAAAACAAACAAAAAACTAAATGAGATCACCTAGGAAGTGTGTTGGAGATAGGGAAGAAAACAGGACCAAAGACTTAAGCCCAGGGACACTCCAACATTGAGAAGTGGGGTGAATGAGAAAGAACCAGCAAAAAAAAGAGATATGAAAAGGGAAAAAAAAGGAACGGACTAGAAAATTAGGGGGAAAATTAGGCAAATGTGTCATGGAAGACAAGTATTTCAAAGAAAAGAGTAGTCAAGTATGTCAAATGTTGACTCATGGATCAAGTCTCAAAAGGCTGTAATTTAAGACCAAAATAAATGCAAAATCGTTATATAAATTTTTGAACAGAGGCTTGGTTAAGAAAACCAAGCACATTAATAGTAGAGCATTCTAATCTTAATACATCAAAAATATTAAGTACCACTTATTATTACACAATTCTTACATAAAACATACCCCCAAATGTCTACTTTTTAATGGGTAAATTATCAACTACTGAAAAGTTCTGATTTTAATTGTTTCAAAACTAGATGACCACTTACATTTTTTTCCCCACTGGCTATTACCTATTCTCTGTTATGAAATATTCATTCTAATTAGTAACGTTGAAAGTTTTTTAGCATCTTTTTCTCTTTTGTAAAACATTTCCTTCTGTACAAGGTATTTTTTGTAAATAGCTAATTCAGAGTTAGTCAGAATTTAAATATTAAGTTGTGGATCTCCATGTTTGTTTTTTAGCAAAAATGAACACAATGAAAATCACAATGGCTTTCGAGGAGGACCAAATTTTTTATTCTATTTATTTTCTGTGTTGTTATAGACTTTAGGCACTGTCCTTCTACAAATTGTATCTTGGAACTCTAAGTTTAGGACCACGACTTTAGAAAACAAACTATTATGAAACACAACTTTGAGCTACAAAAATGGGTTGACCCATTCAGAATTAAAGTTTAAATAAACTCAATGTTCAAAACCTGATATAAAATGGAAAATTCCTTTATTTAAAAAATAAGTGGGACTTCCCTGGTGGCGCAGTGGCTAGGACTCCGCACTCCCAATGCAGGGGGCCTGGGTTCAATCCCTAGTCAGGGAACTAGATCCCACATTCATGCCGCAACTAAGAGTTTGCATGCCGCAGCTTAGGAGTCCGCCTGCAGCAACTAAGAACCAGTGCAACCAAATAAATAAATAAATATTTTTAAAAAAGTATTCTAAACTGATTTAAGCATCCTCAAGCTGTTAAATTTCATCAATCCGTACTGACAAAGGGTGGTTTGTTTATTAGATTAGCTTGACTGATTTCTCTGGAGGCTTTCCTTTATTACATTGTTAAAAGTGAAAATCCAACCTTAAAAACAAGAATTATCAGAAATAGACCAAGCATTACAGCGTGTATAACCAAATAAGATTATCTAAACTTTCCTCCATAGCTATTGAGAATAAAGCAACATGATCTCAAAATGGTAAGTGTTAATAAAATAAAATGGCATTTTATTTACTCTCTATATCCCATCTTTACAAACTTTCCCATATATTGGTACACATATAAATGTATGTATGTATGTAAGAGAGAAAGGGCATGAGAAAGAGAATGTGCTTTAAATTTTCCTTCTTCTATGACACAAAGCAGGGAGTTGTGGTGGCTCTGCTCCGGCTTATGAAGCTACAATGCTATACGTAAGAGAGCTCAGCATAAACTGATTATTAATCATAGGTTTTAGCAGGTTCTTATTCCTTACCACCAGAATTATACAAGGAGATCAGTGTACCTTGTTGTAGAAGGAATTGTGGAAATTAAAAATAAGTGATTACTTTCTTTTGAGATTAGATGTTTACCTATGTTTTGGACAAAATGCTAGCCTTTTACTCCAGAGCCTAACCTGTCTTGATCCTAGAAATCAGAGTGTGTCTACCATTGTATATACTCTTTTTTTTTTTAACCATTGCATATAGTCTCTTGATATGTGATATTCTCTTATCTAACTGCTTGAAAATGACAGAATTGAGCATATGATGAGTTGGCCAGAAAAAAATTATATCAGTAAAGGTAGATTCTATCTTCTTCCCTGTGTCTGCTGAAAACACAACCCCAAACTAGAAGAGTTCTGGTACACTAAAACGTGAGACTAGAAAAGGCAATAACATTATTCATTGTTTTAAAAAGACAATATGGACTTCCCTGGTGGTCCAGTGGTTAAGACTCTGCACTCCCAATGCAGGGGGCCTGGGTTCGATCCCTGGTTGGGGAACTAGATCCCATATGCATGCCGCAACTAAGAGTTTGCATGCCACAATTAAAGATCCTGTGTGCCGCAACTAAGACCAGTGCAGCCAAAATAAATAAATACTAAAAAAAATAAAAATAAAAAAGACAATAAAGAAAAAGAGATTTATATTTCAGGATCTCTACAGGCAGGGAATCTCTAAATGCTTATGAAAGAACAATTCAGCAGAAGAAAGAAGAAATAATTTACTACTAAATGGTTTAGCACAGAAGCTGTGGCTAAATGTTTCCTCACAAAACATCTTACTGGTTTTGAAAAACAGGAAGTCACAAAAGAAAAACCAACACGTCTTTATAAAATGCCAAAATTCAGTCTCAAAAAAAGAGAAATAACCATGTATGAGACTCTACTAAGCATATAAATTATCTCCCCAAAAGTTACTGTTTAAAAAAAGAACACACTCTATGAAAATTTCTATTTAAGTTCCAGGAAAGGAAAACAGTGGTATTAATGAAGTAAGCAGAACAATAAAACTTTCCTAAAGACACATGCCAGATTCCAACAGTCCTCAAGGATTAGGTCCCTCAGTGATTTATGATCAAATATGAAAGGATCTCAATTATACGAGTAAAACACTGATGTTCTTCCCTTTGGACATGAAATGTTCACCGCAGAGTTTTCTGTGTACTTTTATAACAGAATTCATGTTTTATTCTTGCAAAAATTGTATTTCTGTTGAAGAAAAACATTCACTACAAGAAAGGAATTGAGGTCACTAGTGCATAGTCATTTTCTCTAGCTTTACATATTTCCATAAATATATACTGCCTTAGTTACTTCTCTATTACTTTGGCTTCCTCATATCCCAAAGGCATTATATATTGTGGTTAATAAGAAAAAAAGGTTAATGCATGCACTTGGCTGCCAATTGTCAAATGCACTTTTTGGACCAAAGAAAGAAGTAATGCAGACAAACTGAGCAGGAGAGAGAAATTTAAATAGAGAGGGAAAGACAGAAAAAACGTACCACATCTAGTGTCTGAATAAATAGTCCCCAAGCACTTCACAAATTATGGCAAGTAGAAGTAATATGCCAACATATACTGAATTCTCACTGTAAAAATTTAATACCAAGCTATATTAACATTTCAAATCAGAGTAGTTGGCACCTTTAACATAGTGGTTCTCAACCTTGGATGAATACTGAAATCACCAGTTTTTAGTTGTTGTGTTCTTTTTTTTTTTGGCCACGCTGCGTGGCATGTAGGATCTTAGTTCCCCGACCAGGGATCGAACCCATGTCCCCTGCAGTAGAAGCATGGAGTCTTAACCACTGAAACACCAGGTAAGTCCCCCCACCCTTGTTTTTTTTTTAAATCACCAGTTTTAAAGAATACTGATGCCCAGGTCCCATCCCCACAGATTCTTACTTAATTGGTCTGAAGTATGTCCAGAGCATGAAAATTTTTAAAGCTCCAAAAGTGATTCTTATGTGTAGCCATGATTGAGAACCACTGATTTAAAATGACATAAATTGAAGACAGTAATTTAGTTGTTGGGGTACATGGACACACACACCCCAGAGTTCAAAAACCTTGGTCATTCTTCTTAGAAGCAACCTCTTAATATCCTAGAATCATTAATTCTCTCACAAGCTCATCCAATGACAGCAGTGTAAAAATAACTTTGCCTTTGTTGCCTATACGTGTTCTAAAAACTGGTAAGTTGATTTAGTAGAGTATTTCATAAATAACATTCACCTAGAAGCTGACAGCAGTACTAACCAAGGATCCAGGCCTCACAAAAACATTTCCGGTAGGATCTGGGTTGTATATTTATTTTACTGCCAGCCTAGGTTCTATTACAGTTTACTTTCTTTACAACTTTTCTTGATTTAAGAATACATTTGCGTTCAAAGGATTTTGTGGGTTAAAGTGCATTTTCAATCATTTTCACAGTGACCATTTTCTTCACAACTTTGAAGTATAAGTAATGTACAATAAACTGCATATCTAAAGCATGCAATTTCATAAGTTTTGACATACATATATTTACATCCATAAAACAGCTACCACAATGAACATAAACATTTTTTTCACACTTAAAAATTTTCACACCCCCCTCTGTAATCTAATCTATCCCTCCTTCTACTCTTATGCCCAGGCATCTGCTTTCTGTCACTATAGATTACGTTGCATTTTCTAGGATTTTATATGAGTAGAATCATACATTATGTTAAAAAAAGTTTTTATCTGGCTTACTTCACTCAGCAAATGATTTTGAGATTCAACCATTTTGTTGCGTATATCAAAAGTTCTTTCCTTCTTATTGCTGAGTGATATTCCTATCAACACTCATGATTACCACACTGTATAACCAACATGTTTTATAACCAACATGTTTTCTTGGCATAGACTATTGTGAGAAGCTAACAAAAGCTCCTAGATGTTGGTATCAATGGTTTTTGGAAAAACTAAGTCTGGTGATCCCCATTTTATTTTTTTTAATTTAATTTAATTTTATTATTTATTTATTTGTTTGTTTGTTTATTTATTTATGGTTGCATTGGGTCTTTGTTGCTGCACTCGGGCTTTCTCTAGTTGCAGAGAGCGGGGGCTACTCTTCGTTGCGGTTGATGGGCCTCCCACTGTGGTGGCTTCTCTTGTTGCAGAGCACAGACTCTAGGCATGCGGGCTTCAGTAGTTGTGGCTCGCGGGCTCTAGAGCACAGACTCAGTAGCTGTGGCGCATGGGCTTAGTTACTCTGCGGCATGTGGTATCTTCCTGGGCCAGGGCTCAAACCCGTGTCCCCTGCATTGGCAGGCAGATTCCCAACCACTGCGCCACCAGGGAAGCCCCGATCCCCATTTTAGTTCTCACTTTACCACTTATCAGCTATGTCTGAAGCAAGTCACTTCTCTGTCACATACACCTTCTCTGGTAAATGAGGATATACTACCTCACCTATGTAATTCACCTTAGATGAGTACTTAAGGACTCTCTGACTTCTAAGACCTATTGATTCTATTGAAATAGGTAAACCTTCTAGAAAGATAGGAGTGCCCATCTGTTTATATACTGTCTGTGGCTGCTTTTGAGCTGCACCAAGAATGATGAGTACTTGTGACAGAAACTGTAGAGCTGTCAAGCATAAAATATCTGTCCTCTCAAAAAAAGTTTACCAACTTGTTCTAAGTAATCATGAAATGTTCCTGAAGCTAGCTAAAAAATCATGTGTAGTGATGTTTAGATTTACTGATTGACAAAAACACATTCTACTGTTCTAAAAAAAATGTTTTTCCTTGTTACTTTAGCTAAAAAAATGAAAGAAAAACCATAGGAACTTAAAAATAGATATTTAAGGGCTTTTCTGGTGGCGCAGTGGTTGGGGGTCCGCCTGCCGATGCGGGGGATGCGGGTCCGTGCCCTGGTCCAGGAGGGTCCCACGTGCCGCGGGGCGGCTGGGCCTGTGGGCCGTGGCCGCTGGGCCTGCGCGTCCGGGGCCTGTGCTCCACCACGGGAGAGGCCACGGCAGTGAGAGGCCCGCATACCGTAAAAAAATAGATTTTTAAAATTCCTGTGTCAGTACCCAATATATTCAGATGGTATATAAGTTACTAAAATCAAAAGGCACATTATAAACCCCAGTTCAAGAAATATTAGGAAAATATTGAGTTAAAGAAATACTATAATAGTTTTCTAGGAAAGTCAAAGTAGATATGTATGTTTTCATATTCCTGCCCAAATGATAAATACTTGACAAAATCACTACTGCCAGAATAAAAAATGAACAGCCTATAAAAATGGCTGGTGAAACTTAGATATCCAAGAATACTTTCTGCACCTTCTGTCAGATTTTTGGTCTAGGAATAATAGGAGGAAGGCTGTATAACACAGTGGTTAAGAAAATGGACTTTAGGATCAGAGAAACCAAAGTCAGTAAAGGCTATTAAGCACTACTGTAAAATAACTGAATAAAAGTTCCTCAAAATATATTTTGAAAAAGAACAATTTTTTAAAAGGAATTATCTTTTAAATTAAAATTAAAGTCATTAGGGAACTACAAATACTGGAAAAACCCTAAGCAACTCAAGAAGGGATTATGTGAGGAAACCTGCCAGCTAAAAAAATGCACTCATTATTAGAAGAAAAGATATAAATTTCTATTATAGGATGTAATAGAACCACTTATTTGATTATTTATCTGAAAATAAATCTGGTTAGCTAATTCAGTGATCTGGGTTTTCTCTTCCTAATTACAAGTTGCTGCTTTTTTTTCCCCAAAAGACATATACCAGGTCATTAAAAGTCTGATCTGGCAGTCATCTGGAGTACAAACTGAAGACTTCAAAGAAGAACCATGTAGATGTCCACTATAATGACATTGGAAACTGCAAGGAAAGCAGTACTGTTTTGTAAATAATCAGGATCAATTAAAAACAATTTGTAGGCTCAAGGACAGAAATAGTATACTTTAGGGTCTTTAGGAACAACACAATGTTGTAATTAAAATACAATGCTGGGACTTCCCTGGTGGTGCAGTGGTTAAGAGTCCACCTGCCAGTGCATGGGACACAGGTTTGAGCCCTGGCCCAGGAAGATCCCACATGCCGCAGAGCCACTGAGCCTGCGAGCCACAACTACTGAAGCCCGCATGCCTAGAGCCCGTGCTCCACAACAAGAGAAGCCACCGCAATGAGAAGCCCGCACAACGCAACGAAGAGTAGCCCCCGCTCACCACAATTAGAAAAAGCCCGCACGCAGCAGTGAAGAGCCAATGCAGCCAAAAATAAATAAATAAAAATAAATAAATTTATATTAAAAAAATACATTGCCTCCTATACCTGAATGCCTATAAAGATGAGTTTTGTGAGATAGGTTTGTTCTATGTTGTTTAATCTCAATTCCTTGTCTTTACTTAGCGTCTTTATCATTGCCTTGGAGATTCTGACCAAACGCCACGAACTCAGATCTAACCAAAAGGGAACAGTGGCCAACTTCTGTGCAATCACCTTATTGACCCACTTTGTTCTTTTGAGATAGCTGCCGGAGGCTGGTTTTCAGACTCTATCCACAGTTGGGAATATCCAAACTTTCAGATGATTCTATCTTTGAAAAGGGATTCTGAAAACCAGAATCTTTTCGTGTTATCATTATCTCTGCAAACAAAGACTGTTACATAAAATCATTCTGAATGTATGGCTAATACGTAATGGAAAAATACAGTTTACAAAGGGAAATTGAAATTGAACTCACCTGTCCACTTTTCCCTATTTCCAGCTCCATTATGGCAACAGGAGTGTGCATTTGAGCTGAGTGTCTTGACTGCGATTTGCCATCAACTCTCCAGCTCAAGCCCCGAAGCCCACTGTCCCAGCGGCTCTGGTTCATGAGGCTCTCTCGGATTTTTGTCTTATGGCTCTTCCAGAATTTCGAAATGACAGCAGCTTGGTCAGATGTGATCCCGCCTTGCTTTTTGGTTTGAGCAGTCAAGAATGCTTCCAGCTGGTTGAAATCCATGTCTGCAGATGCAATAGACTATAATGACAGAAAAAATAACAGATATGAATTTGCTAGATAACTAGAAAAAGATGCATCTTAACTACAGATCACATTTTGAGTGATTCTTAATCACTGAATAAGCTTTCAAAAAGGGTCATCAAAAGACAGTAATGAGAATAAGCACTTCATAAATACAAAAATATTCCCTTTGAAAATACTGAATATCAGAAAAGCTATTGTGAAAAATTACACGCTGGAAATTCCCTGGCGATCCAGTGGACAGGACTCCATGCTCTCACTGCCTAGGGCCCAGGTTCAATCCACAGTAGGGGAACTAAGATCCCACAAGCCCCGTGACATGGCCAAAAAAAAAAAAAAATCCGTGTCACTCGAATTCTCTATCAATAACTAGAATCTATAAATATCCAGTTCCATGATGAGGAAATAATAAAATATAAATAAAGTTAAAATGTAAAAATAATAAAACAAGAGAATAAAATGAATTAGTGCTCTGATGAAATCTTACATAATTTCACAGTGCCTCATAGCCAGGCTTGGTTTGATATACTATAACTGGGTAATGCCTTGTCCATACGAAGTACTAAGTAAATTTTGTTAAGTGAATGAATTAGTTTAGTTTTATAGCCCATCTTCAACCAAACAGCCAATAATACTACAATATCCAATAATACTACTCTGTAACTGTATACTACTTTATTCTTTTCCATAAATTTTCAAACCTTAATTGCCATTGCTGTTCTGAGAACAGTAAGCAGCTAAACTGAAGCAGGAAATCATCAAAGGGCTGGGGCAATGGAGCCCTGAATAGGTCAGTGATGGTTAATGATTTGGTCTCCGAACAAGCTTTCCCCTGCCTGGACATGAGGATTGATATGAGCTCCAAACCAAACTATCATAGTACCTCCTTTCTCTGGGCACAATGATTGATCCAAATTAATCTCCCAATTTAGGAGGAGAAGTGGTCTTGTCTCCTGAGGTCATGGTACCAGAAGAACATGAGACTGGAGGGCTGCAGACAGACATCTTTGATCTTTTGGCAAAAGCCTGATTGCAATAAAATAGAATGAAGCCAAGCAGAGATGAGAGTGGGTTCTAATGGAGTGATACCCTGTTCTGTAATCCCCAAGGCCTTGGTTCCTGCAGACCTTTCTTCAACTCTGTATGTTATCTCGACATCTTTTCCACCTGTAGGCACCAAAAACTCCCGTTTACTATTCAGGATAGTGTAAGCTGTATTCCTATCATTTGGAACCAAGAGTCCTGCCTACACTTGAGCAGTAGCAGTGAGAACAGAGGAATGTAAAGGTAGACAGTGTACAGGTGGAGTATAGGTAGAATAGGTGGAAGGGAGGCTGAAAGACAAACATGCTGTCTTTCATTCCTCCATTAATATGAAAAAGTTGTACGATAAATATTACAACATAGATTAAACAACATAGATTAAAGATATTTCACATTACATCACATTACAATTCAACAAATGTTTACTGAATATCTGCCTATTTACCAGGTTTTGGGTAGGAGGACCCAAAATCTCTGGCTATGCCACTCAATAGAAACATTAATTTGTATAATATATTATAATTAAATAAAATTATTTCTACCGGCACTTTGCTTCACACTATCACATCACAACACAGGTGATGTGTATCATTCTTTTCCTCAAAGCATATTAAGAAATCTATTCTGGGGCTTCCCTGGTGGCACAGTGGTTGAGAGTCCGCCTGCCAATGCAGGGGACACGGGTTCATGCCCTGGTCCGGGAAGAACCCACATGCCGTGGAGCAGCTAGGCCCGTGAGCCATGGCCGCTGAGCCTGCGCGTCCGGAGCCTGTGCTCCGCAACAGGAGAGGCCATAACAGTGAGGGGCCCACGTACCGCAAAAAAAAAAAAAAAAGAAATCTATTCTGATTTAACTTCACTTGTGACAGAAGTTATTTTGGTTGGGTTCCAGTCAATAATATCTTGAACTGGGGTCAATTCATCCAAAAAAGGTGTTACCGTCTCTGTAACATATTCTTCTTTTTACTTGCTCAACTCTTTAAAAATGTAAAAACCATTCTTAGCTAATGGGCTATACAAAAATAGTGTGTCCTGCAGGATGTAGTTTGCCAACCCCTGCTCAAGAACATCCTACAAAACAAACTGACACATGTCCTACATGACTTGGCAATGTCCCATCTAACATTATGTGGAACCTGTTCATGATTACCTGGGCCTAGAAATTAATCTTTTTCTTTTTACATAAAAAAATATTTTTTGGCACAGTTTTAATAAGCTCTAAATTTTCCAGGAATGCAACTAATACAGCTTGTATCAATATTTTAGTTTGGTCAGAACTTTACAAATAAGTTGTTGAGCATTTTGGAAAATCTCATTACCAGTGGCAATACCATTCACATTTTGATTTCTGAACTACCAAAACAACACATCTATATATGTCTGAGAATCACCACAAGAAAAACTCCTGCTGAAAGATTTGGTCTCTTTTTCAGATGAGGATATACAAGAAACTCATTGACTTGAACAGTCTTTCTGAGATTGTTAAGCAGATTACTTCCATCAGTATTTAGCCGGGAGTCGAGGCTGAATCACTACTGCAGATGCTTAAATCAACTATTTTAATAAATTGATTATCAGTTGTTTAAAGGGGAAAAAAAAAGGAAGGAGCAAGGGTGGGTGGGAGGAAAGTAGATGTGGCTATAAAACTGCAATATGAGGGATCTTAGTGGTGATGGAAAGCTCTGTATCTTGACTGTACCGATGTTAATATAGTGGTTGTGATATTATACTACAGTTTTGCAGTACGTTATCGTTAGGGGGAATCAATAAAAAATACAATGGTATCTCTTTGTATTATTTCTTATAGCTGCATGTGAATCTACAATTATCTCTAAATAAAAATCTTAATTAAAAAAAGAAACCTACATCAGGCCTATTTCTTGCTCTAAATATAAGTTCTTTAAGAGGGCAGAGACCTTGCCTCTCTTGTTTAATATTTAACCCCTGGAGCCTCGCACAGTGACTGGCATATAGTAGGTGATCAGCAAATATATAATGAATGAGTGAATAGTTGGATGAGCATGAAATCTGGAATCCCCCCCAAAAAAAACTAGTACTGTACTCACTTGATCTTGGGAAAGTCATTTAGTCTTGTTGTACCTCAATTTCCCCATTTATAATATGTAGATATAATATAGAATATGGTTATTTTAAAACTTGGCTCCAAAATTCTTTGACCCTTCTCCCACAAAGAGTTAAGGGTCTATGTCCTATTCCCTAGAATATGGACTGTGTGAGTGTTTGATCATGGCAATTCCAACTATATGACATTCTGGAAAAGCCAAAACTATGGAGACAGTAAAAAGATCAGTGGTTGCCAGGAGTTCAGAGGGAGGAAGGGAGAGATGAATAGGTGGAACACAAGGGATTTTTTAGGCAGTGAAACAATTCTGTATAGTGTACAAAATCTGATACTAAATGGTGGACACACATAACTAAACATTTGTGTAGAAAGAATATACAAACAGAATGTACAAGACAAAGAGTGAATTCTAACGTAAACCGTGGATTTTAGTTAATAATGTAATCAACACAGGCTCCTCAACTGTAACAAATGTACCACACTAATGTAAGATGTTCATAATAGGGGAAATTGCTTGGGAGCAGAGAGCAAGGGAGTATATGTTAACTCTCTGCACTTTCCATTCAATTCTTCTGTAAACCAAAAACCGTTCTTAAAATAAAGTATATTAAAAAAAAAACCCAAAAACTAGTGATAGATACAAAAACATGCATAAATTTTAGATATTATGCTGAATTTTAAAAGTTAGATACATCGAGTATATACTGTGTGATTCAGTTTATGTTATGTTCTAGAACAAGCAAAACTAATCTATGATAACAGAAACCAGAAAAGTGGTACCTAAGGCAGAGGTGGGGCTGACTGGGAAGAGGAATGAGGGAACTTTCTGTGGTGATGATAGGATGATAAGATGATGATAGAAGTGTGGATTACACAGGTATATACATTTCTCAAAAACTCAAACTGAATACTTAAGTACTATCATATAAATTATACTCAATGTTTTTAAAAAGCAAAAAATAACTTCTTACAAAAAAGATACCATTTTTTAAAGTTACAAATTCAAATGAAATACTGAGATTTTGTAAAGTATATAACTGACAGAAGAGTAGTATGCAGAATATATAAAGAACTCCTTGAAATCAAAAAAACCTAACAGCTAAAAATTTGACCAAAAATATGAGCAGACTATTCATAGAAAGGGAAATTTAATAATAAATCAATCAATAAAAATATGCTCAACATAACTAATAATAAAGAAAATGTAAACTAATACCATTTCCCTTCCATTAAACTGGCAAAAAGTAAAATGCCCCACAATATTAAAAACTGTTTCTTTACTTCCTCACCAACAATTCTCATATACTGTTGTGGGAACAGAACATTTTTGAAGAGCAATTTTGCATTATCTGTCAAAATTTAAGATGTACATATTCTAGAACTCAGCAACTCTTCTGCAATGGAAAAAACTTAGAGGAACTCTTATACCTATGCACTAGGAGTCCTATGCAGGAATGGTTATTGCAACAATGTTGGTAATAGTAACAAATTACAATCAACTCCAATGTCTGGAACAACAAAAACAAAAATGGTTAGTGACATTCAAACCATGGACTAACACACAGTAAATGAATTAGAATTATATCTATCAACATGGAGAAGCACAAACACATAATGCCGAACAACAATAACAAAAAAGACAACTGCACACAAATATATAAAGTATGATACTATTTATATAAAATATTATAAGATAAAAAATACTATAAATTTAAAATACGTATGTAGTAAAAATGTAAAATTATGCATGAGATTGATAAACACCTAATGCAGGCCAGAGGTTACTTCAAAGGACAAGGAGAATGAAATCTGAGAGGCATATAGAGGGCTCTAGTAGTATCTACAATTTTTTTAATGTTTTTAATAAAACTAACTTTAGAACAGATGTACAGAAAACTTATGAAGATAGTACAGATTCAATATACCACACACTCAATTTCCTAGGTTATTAACATCTTACATTAGTAAAGTCACACTTGTGACAATTAGTGAATCAATATGGATAACACTATTATTAACCATAGTCTATATGTTATTCATATTTCCTTAGTTTTTACCTAATGTGCTTTTTATGTTCCAGGATCCCATCCAAGTTACACTACATTTAGTCATCATGTCTCCTTAAGTTTCCCTCGGCTATGACAGTTTCTCAAACTTTTCTTGTTTTTGATAACCTTGACAGTTTTGAGGAATACTGGTCAGGTACTTTGTAGAATGTCCCTCAGTTTGGATATGCCTCATGTTTTTCTCACGGTTAGACTGGGGTTATAGGTTTTGGGAGAAAGACCAGAGGTGAACTGCCATTCTCATCATACCACATCAAGGGTACATGCTATCAACATGGCTTACTACTGCTAATGAAAACTAGCTGAGGTAGTGTTTTTCAGGTTTCTCCACTGTAAAATAAATCTTTTCTCCCCCTTTTCTATAATCTACTCTTTGTTGGGAAGTCACCATGAGCAGCCCACACTTAAAGAATAGGAAGTTACGCTCCACCTCCTTGGAGGCAAAGTATCTATATAAATTATTTGGAATTCTTCTGTGTAGGTCAATAATGTTTTAAAATATCCAAAAAAGAAAAAAATAATAAAGATCAGAGCAGAAATAAATGAAATAGAGAGTAAAACAAAACAAAACAAAAACAAAAAGATCAGTGAAACTAGGAGCTGGTTCTTTGAAAAGATATACAAAATTGATAAACCTTTAGCCAGACTCATCAGGAAAAAAAAGAGAGAGGGCCTAAATAAATAAAATCAGAAATGAACAAGGAGAAGTTACAAAGGATCATAAGAGATTACAACAAGCAAGTATATACCAATAAAATGAACAACTTAGAAAAAATGGATAAAATCCTAGAAATGTATAATCTCCCAAGACTGAATTAGGAAAAAACATAAAATATGTACAGACCAATTACCAGTAATGAAATTGAATCAGTAATTAAAAAACAAAACAAGCAAAAAAACTTCCAATAAACTAAAGTCTAGGACCAGAAGCCTTCATAAGTGAAATCTACTAAACGTTTAAAGAGTTAATGCCTATCTTCAAACTATTCCAAAATAGATTGAAGAGGAAGGAATGATTCTGAACTCATTCTCTGAGGCCAGCATCATCCTGATACAAAACCAGACAAAGACACTGCAAAAAAAGAGAAAATTACAGGCCAGTATCACTGATAAACATAGATGCAAAAATTCTCAACAAATATTAGCAAACCAAATTCAACAATATGTTTAAAGGATCATACATCATGATCAAGTGGGATTTAACCCAGGGATGCAAGTATGGTTCAAATCTGAAAATCAATTAATGTGATACACCACATTAACAAATTGGAGAATAAAAATCCTATGATCATCTCAATAGATGCATAAAAAGCTTTTGACAAAATTCAACATCGATTTATGATAAAAACTCTCAACAAAGTGGGTACAGAGGGAACATACCTCACCATAATAAAAGTCACATGTGACAAACCTGCAGCCAACATTATACTCAACGGTGAAAAGCTGAAAGCATTTCCTCTAAGATCAGGAACAAGACAAGGATGCCCACTCTCGTCACTGTTATTCAACATTGTACTGGAAGTCCCAGCCACAGAAATCAAACGAGAAAAAAAAATAAAAGGAATCCGAATTAGAAGGGAAGAAGTAAAACTGTCACCATTTGCAGATGATATACTATATATAGAAAATCCTAAAGATACCACCAAAAAACTATTAGAACTAATAACTTAATTCAGTAAGTTGCAGGATACAAAATTAGCATACAGAAATCTGTTGCATTTCTATACACTAACAGAGAACTATCAGAAGAGAAATTTTAAAAATAATAATATCATTTACAGAAGAATAAGACACCTAGGAACAAATCTAACTAAGGAAGTAAATGACCTGTACTCAGAAAACTATGACACTAATGAAAGAAACCAAAGACAACACAGACAAGTGGAAAGATATACTGTGCTCACAAGTTGGAAGAATTAACATTGCTAAAATGACCATATTACCCAAGGCAATTTAAGATGCAATGCAATACCTACCAAAATACCAACAGCAGGGACTTCCCTGGTGGCGCAGTGGTTAAGAATCCGCCTGCCAATGCAAGGGACACGGGTTCGAGCCCTGGTCTGGGAAGATCCCACATGCCGTGGCGCAACTAAACCCATGCGCAACAACTACTGAGCCTGCGCTCTAGAGCCCGTGTGCCACAACTACTGAGCCCACACACCACAACTACTGAAGTCCGCACACTCTAGAGCCCGTGCTCCACAACAAGAGAAGCCACTGCAATAAGCCCGTGCACCACAATGAAGAGTAGCCCCCGCTCGCCGCAACTAGAGAAAGCCTGTGAGCAGCAACAAAGACCCAACACAGCCAAAACAACAACAACAACAACAGTATTTTTCACAGAACTAGAACAAATAATTCTAAAATTTGTTCTAAAAGGCCACCTACTGAATGGGAGAAGGTGTTTTCAAACATATATCTGGTAAGCAGTTAATATCCAAAATATACAAAGAATTCATACAACTCAATATCAAAAAAAAATTTTTTTAATGGGCAAAAGACTAAACATACTTTTTTTTTTTTTTTTTTAACGCGGGCCTCTCACTGTCGTGGCCTCTCCCGTTGCGGAGCACAGGCTCCGGACGCGCAGCCTCAGCGGCCATGGCTCACGGGCCCAGCCGCTCCGCGGCATGTGGGATCTTCCCGGACCGGGGCACGAACACGTGTCCCCTGCATCGGCTGGCAGACTCTCAACCACTGCGCCACCAGGGAAGCCCCCTAAACAGACATTTTGCCAAAGACATACAGATGGCCAACAGACACATGAAAAGATGCTCAACATCACTAATCATCAGGGAAATGCAAATCAAAGCCACAATAAGATATCACCTCACAGCTGTCAGAATGGCTATTATCAAAAGTCAACGAATAATAAACGTTGGCAAGGACATGGAGAAAAGGGAACCCTCATGCACTGTTAGTGGGAATATAAATGGGTGCAGTCGCTATGAAAAACAGTATGGAGATTCCTCAAAAAATTAAAAATAGAACTACCATACAAGAATCATTAATCTCTCTAATTTTACTCCATATCAAAAGAGGAAAGCAAACTTGCTAGTTTAATATAATAAATATAAATTAATGTGAAAAATGTTGGTTCTTATGACCAAGAATAAATACTGGGGACATAATTTCAACAACCCAAAAGTACTATTTCTTAAGAGTGTATCAAATATAAGTGATAAATCAATGCAATCTAATAATTTGTAGCTCTTTTTAATCAACTCAATAAAATACTGTCAAAGATAAATAATAAACTTCTAGGATAAGTATCTTATTGACTCAAATATAAGATGACCTTGAATTTAGGTAATTCTATTTTTCCAAGAAAGAAACAAAGTTTAATTGTAAGAAATATTCTTTATCATGGTCAGTATTGCTAGTAACTCATATATATATAATTAAAAAAAAAACAAGCAGAAAATTCTCATCCACAAATAATATACTTACCATCAATCTCATCCTGCTTGGAAATAACTGTTTTTTTCTAGTTATATTATATGTGGGGTTTTTAATATTGTAAGAAAAAAAATATTGCTGGAATATGCCAAGGCAGTTGTTTTAATAGATAGCTATTTCTTTAGTGAGTAAGTTATATCCAAGGAGAAAGAATGATTAGGAATTAAGCAAGATAATGCATGAGATATAAATATTTGCTTCTCCAACCCCTTAATGGGAACAGTAATTAAGAATTTCAGAAAGTTATTCACTTCCCTAATTTCCATTAGTAAGTGAACTGGAACACATCATGCAGATTTAAATTCTTCATTTCTGAAGAAAACAGACTGACAAGCATAGAGGCAAACCAAGAACTAACAATAGTTCAACCCCCATAGAAACTACTCATGGTAACCAAAAACAAATCTTTACTTGTCAACAGTTCTGTGAAGGTTCCAAGAATATGCTATGCCATAATGTGCACACATTCCCTTAGTTAAGCCTATAAACTACAGAATGCTACCAGCTGTCAATACAATGAAATTAAGACCTTGAGAAAGCAAAAGCAATTTGCCTCTAGTGACTATTAATATTAGCTTGTTAGTAAAGGGTAATAAAGAGAATGTTTTTTCTTCTGATTTATTTCACCAGAATATTTTCTGACAAAAATATATATTTACACAATTAAAGATCAAATACCAGGTCAAAAGATCTTAGTTGCACTTCTATAGCCTCTTGGAATAAAAAATCATATGATGAGCTAAAGCAAGTGAAACTGTCCAAAAAATGGTTTAGGTAAACTAGTGTTTTCTAATGCTCTTAAAGGTTTTCTTGTTTTTTTTTTTTATTTGTATTTATTTATTTATTTTATTTATTTGGTTGCACCAGGTCTTAGTTGTGGCAGGCGGGCTCCTTAGTTGTGGCATGAGAACCCTCAGTTGCAGCATGCATGTGGGATCTAGTTCCCTGGCCAGGGATAAAACCCGGGCCCCCTGCACTGGGAGCGTGGAGTCTTATCCACTGCCCCACCAAGGAAGTCCTCAGTTTTCTTGTTTTAAAAAATTAAATATTTCCCTTGAAATTGCTTATGATATTATTTTAAGTAGAACATAGTCCAAAACATAAGCAGAAATAGTCCAAAAGAAAAGCAACTCAGTTTTTGTGTGGTTTTTTTTGTTGTTGTTGTTTTAATTTATTTGGCTGTGCTGGGTCTTAGTTGCCGCACACGGGATCTTCATTGTGGCTTGTGTGCAGGATCTTCGTTGCGGCATGCATGTGGGATCCAGTTCCCTAACCAGGGATCGAACCCAGTCCCCCTGCATTGGAAGCACAGAGTCTTAACCACTGGACCACCTGGGAAGTCCCGCAACTCAGTTTTGCCTTTTATCTACCTTCAGTAAATTCGTAATATCTGGTTTACTGTACTTACAGTTAGAAAATGGTTTTTCTGTTTGAAACATTTCTCTGGGCTTTAGTTTCCCTAAAATTAAATGAAGGGGATTTGCTAAATGATGTCTATGTACTCCGCCCCCAGTATTAACATTCCATGTTGCTGTATCTATACACTGAGCTACACAAAATTGCCAGTGTGCAACTGTTTTTGACTTACAAAAATGGTAATTTGAAGTGGTTCAAACTTGCTAAATTTCCAAAGCTTTATTCCCTCCTATAAACTATCTTTGGCATAACTCAGCTTTTGTATTCTTTTTTATTTTTTTGAAGTATAGTTGATTTACAATATTGCGTTAGTTTCAGGTTACAGCAAAGCAATTTGGTTTTATATATATATGTATACATCTGCATTTTTTTCACTTCTCATTATAGGTTATTACAAGATATTGAATATAGCTCCCTGTGCTATAGAGTAAATCCTTGTTGTTTATCTATTTTATATAATAGGTAGTGTGAGCTTTTGTATTTTTTTTTTTTTTAGCTTTTGTATTCTTAAAGTAGACCAAAATGATGAAAGCTGGCTCTCAATTCCATTCAGGATTGAATGTACTTTATTAGAAAATTTTTGTAAGGCCTATTTTACCCCTGAAGAAAAAGTAGATAATCTGATATGGAAACCCTCCTATGTTACTACTTCACAATTCAGTTTTGAGTATTTGCAGAATTTGTTCTAGCCCACTCAGTTTTGACTCCACTTGTTATCACCATATAATCTTCTTCATCACCGAGTTTCAACCACCTTCCTATCAGGCCCTGTCCTAAGCTCTCAAAAAAGATGAATAACATGAACATGACTTTGAAGAGCATACAATCTGGTGTGTAACCAAAAGCACAATGCAGCATCCTTGGCTTTCCTCATTTGCCAGGAAATCTAGAGCAGTACTACCCAAAGTACAGTCTGCAGATCAATGCCAGTCCACAAACTTCATTACAAGTCCACTATGAGGTGGCTGTAGAGACTGAGAGTAAACATTCAGAAACTTTTGTGGCAATGTCACGGTATTTTTATGTTGATTATTCTAACAAAATAATTGAACCTTATATTTTTATGTATTTTTGGTGAGAGACTGAAAATTCTAAAAACACAACACACACACACACACACACACACACACTACAAATCTGGTCCTCAACAGACATCATTTAAGAAGCACTGGTGTTGAGGATTCTATTGTTTTTGCAATTTAGGTCAGCTGCATTTTAAAGTAAAAACACTCATCTCATATCAGACTTCAACAACTAATAGCTAATTGGTCCCATTTCCACTATAATAAAAATCCTGGCTACATTTAAACAGGGGAAAAAAAGGTTACCAAGAAGAAAATAAGGTGCTGGCTATGGACAACTTGGAAAGATTAAGTCAAAGCTAAAATTAAGAAAAGAGAAAAATGCTATTACTTTTCACTGGGGAGAAAGGAAAATATTTCAAGTTGACAGCAAATTTTATAAATCACTGTTGTCTATGCCTGGTCCTTCTTACAGGAAAAAAAAAAGCTATAATCATTTGAATTTCTCAACTTACACAATTCAGAATTGAAAATTACCAATAGAAGGAAACTTCAGCAAAAAGAAGAGCTATGGAGTGGATAGGAGAATTTATTCCTCTCACATCTGTGTAATTAGTCCTGTTTATTGCCACCTGTGGTAAAATAATAAAGTCTCTGTTTATCTGATGTCTCCATGCCTGGGAAGTTGCTGGAGTCTTTGTAAACAAAATACAACCATGTTTCATTTGGCACAGGTAAACACAGAAGTGCAATCAAATCATGTTTCAAACGCAAATTCATATTTCCCATTACTAGATTTAATACGCAATGACTAGCGTATCTGTTGAGTACTACTGCCATATTCTGCATTCTAATTTAACAAATTTACACATTAAAAAAGAAATTAATTTGGTTTCATAAGACAAAAATTTAGCCAATGACAGACTCACCTAGAGTACCTCTGGACACATTCCAAAGTTCAGTGACTTACACAACTACTATGTAACAGTCACTATGCCAGGAACTTTCCAGTTTCCTGGCTGCTTTAACATCCAATTAAGGGCAGACAGGTGAAAAGTTAACCAAGCCCAAAATCTGGTGATAGAAAGCTAGGTGAGAGTGAGAAAAAATAGAAGTATACACTCTAACAGAGTGATGAATCTGGTTAAATATATTAATATCAGGTAGCAGCACACCAGTGAAAACTGAAGCTTGAACATCAACAATTTAAAAACAGCCTCTAAACAATAAATAAATAAATAAATAGAAACAGCTTCAAACAATTGGGAAGTCTTTGGTATACAGCAATTAGTCATTGTGCTCTAACATATTTTTTTTTAAGTGTAAAGGGTTTTTTTTTAATTATGTGTTAACACAAAGTTATTTAAGTCAATAAATTTTTAAGGAATTTCACATGTTCTGATTCTTTCCACTGCCAATCACCTTAGTTCCTCCAAACGCATAATCTTCAAGATAAAATAGCCCTTTCAAAAAGAAGCTATCATATAAGTCAGCCCACAATTCTTTTAGTTAGGCTTCTTTGATCTCCAATGAAATATGGAAACACTTCAAAATTCCCCACCTGTAATCTTTGGGATACAATTTCCTCAAGCGATTTACTTTAGGACCATGTTTAGGGTCAGGAGATGGATCTGCCTGGTTCTGAATTTGATACCCTCTAAAAATGTATTAGGTTCAAATCATATTCACTCCTAAGCCATCACACCCTAGAACAGTACAGATCATTGGGATATGCCAATACCTAAGATAAAGTTTGTTAGGTTTTTCATAGTTTACTTGGCATGTGCTCTAACAAATTTTAATCGTGTTCTCGGAGGTATGCTTAGCTAGTAAGCATACCTACCCAACTTCTCAGAATTTTCAGGGCAGCTTCATGGAACTTGTTTCCTTAAGGATATCAAACCTTGATATTTCAATAAGGTAAATACTTATTTACCCTTTTGTATGTTTGAAAATTCTTAGAAAAGTTTTTTTTAAAGCAAAAAAAATAAAATACTGAGGGAAAAAAAGGCAAAGGAGTCTCATGTGAGAAGGGTAGCTGAACTTTGAAGCTCCTATTCCTGTTCACAAAACTCGACACCATGTTGAAATACATGCTCACACTATGTTTACAGTTTAGTAGGGAGACTACTGATCACATCTACAATTTTCTCTATTGAAGTAGTTTCGGCTCTGGTTTTTGAAATAGTCCACTTGGTAGCTAGGCCTAGAAGATAAATCACACTGCTAATCTAGATAGTCTTCTCCATTAAATAAGATATGTAATTTATCAGAAATTGTCAGCTTGAAATTACAGAAATTAAAAATAATTCAGCACATTTTACATGAAATTTTATTTCCATGTTTATGCTTCCATATTAATAAAAACCTGACCACATTAATTTTAGAATTTTTAATTATATTCATCTATAGCAAAATAAATACACCTGCTATTCTAAATATTCACAAAACAGTTATTTATATATCAAACACTCTAAAGTCAACTAGCTAAAAAAATAAAATTCAGGTAATAATAGGTATAGAAAAACTACTCAATCTCTCAATTGTTTATCACAAACACAAAACTGAAAAATATAACAAAGAAGATGGCAGAAATAATAGAAAATAGTAAGAAACGAGTGTTAGGACTTCTGGGTATATAGATTTCTCTGGTACAGCTAAGAAGCAATTCCCACTGTAGAACTCCAGAAAGACAAAGAAATGGAAAGCACTAGGTACTTCTGAGTGAAAGAGAAGTTGGAAACCAAAGAACTGGTTGAAAATCTGCTTACTTAACCCAACTACTACCCCATCACTTCCCCTGGTGAAAGACTGTGGGTTTCCATTCTACAGAGTTAAACTAGAGGGCTCTGGACTCAAGGACTCGAGGCACAGCTCAAGGTAAGGGATTCATTCTGAAAACTGGGAAATAAAGTGTAGGTCTACTTACTGAATGATGGGCTACCTAGTCCCCTTCCACCATCGACCCTGCAATGCAATTGGGACATGAATGACCCAGAGTTGAGCCAGTCTTCATAAGTTAGGGCAAAATCCTTCACAAAGAGGATACCACCTCAGAAAGCAGCCATGGAGCTGAGGGATTCCAAGCCACCCATACTTATGACCAAGTGGCTATAAATTTGGGGTTCCAACTACCCCGTTAAGCTCAATAATTTAGCAGAACAAGCCGCAAAACTCAGAAAAACACTACACTTACAATTACAGTATTATTATAGCAAAAAAGTACATAAATCAGGATCAGCCAAAATAAGATATGCATAGGGCAAAGTCTGAGAGGGTCCTGAATGCAAAGTTTCCATGTCCTCTCCCCAGAGGGTCAGGATGCATCACCCTCCTGGCACATTAATGTATAACAATACACAGAGTATTGTTTGCCAGAAAAACACACCCAGGGTAAAAATTCCAGTTTTTATTGGGGTTTCATTACATAGGCATGACTTTGTTGTTTTGCTACTGAGTTGTATAAATGCTTTGCATATTTTGGATATTAGCCCCTTATCAGAAATATGATTTGCAATTATTTCCTCCCATTCAGTAGGTGGCATTTTCATTTTGTTGATGGTTTCCTTTGCCGTGAAGAAGCATTTTACTTTAATGTAGTCCCACTTACTTATTTTTGCTTTTGTTGCTTTTGCTTCTGGTGTCAGATTCAAAATATTATGGCCAAGACCTATGTCAAGGAGCTTACCGCTTATGTTTTCTTCTAGGATTTTTATGGTTTCAGGTCTTATGTTCAAGTCTTTAATCCATTTTGAGTTAATTTTTGTGTGTGGTGTAAGATAGTGATCCAGTTTCCTTCTTTTGCATCTGGCTGTCCAATTTTCCCAATACCATTTATGGAAGAAACTGTACTTTCCTCATTGTATATTCTAGCCTCCTTTGTGGTAAATTAATTGATCATATATGTTTGGGTTTATTTGTGGACTCTCTATTCTGTTCCATTGATCTATGTGTCTGTTTTTATGCCAAAACCATACTATTTTAATTACTATAGCTTTGTAATATAGTTTAAATTAATCAGGCAGTGTGATGCCTCCACCTTTGTTGTTCTTTCTCAAGACTGCTTTGGCTACTCAGGGTCTTTTGTGGTTCCATACAAATTTTAGGATTGTTAACTCTATTTCTGTGAAAAATACCATTGGAATTTTGATAGGGACTGCATTGAATTTGTAGATGTAGGTAGTATGGACATTTTAACAATATTAATTCTTCCAGTCAATAGTACGGGTTATCTTTCCATTTAATTGTTTTCTTCTATTGCTTTCATTAATGTCTTGTAGTTTTTCAATACACAAGTCTTTCATCTCTGCCAGATGGATGATAAGCCTTTTAGATTATATGTGTGCGGACATATGTTACTAATACAGGTATTCCAAAAACTGTTTGAAGATCATAGAATTTGTCAATATCCTTGTTGTCCAATTATTATCTTAAAAAATAATTTTTTTTTTTTTTTTTGGCTGCATCGGGTCTTAGTTGTGACATGCAGGGTCTTTGTTGAGGCATGCAGGATCTTTTGCTGCAGGATGAGCTCTTTGTTGTGGCATGCGGGCTTCCCTCTAGCTGTGGCATGTGGGTTTTCTCTCTCTAGTTGTGGCATATGGGCACCAGGGCACATGGGCTCTGTAGTTGTGGTGGGCAAGGTCCAGAGCGCAGGGGTCCTGGAGTTTGTGGTATGCAGGCTATCTCGTTGAGACCCGAGAGCTCAGTAGTTGTGGCACACAGGCTTAACTGCCCCGCGGCATGCGGGATCTTAGTTCCTTGATCAGGGATCGAACCCACATCCCCTGCATTGGAAGGCAGATTCTTTACCACTGGACCACCAGGGAAGTCCCTATCTTAAATTGCTGTGTCACAGAAATAACTAAGTTTTCTTATTAAAAGTCCATCAGATCTTTAACCATGGCCATTTTTTAAAGTCTTTTGTCATTTTTAGACACTTACTATTTAACTCTGATACATTTGCAAAAGTACTTCATCTTCAGAAAGATTCATGGAAAGGACTGACAAGTACTCTAGAATACAGGTTTTGATAACTTTAAAATCACACCACTGAAATGGATAAGAATTTCCAGAACTCTAATGGAAAAACAGGACTCATGCAGAATAAGAATTAGTAACATGGGATTTAGTGAACTGATGAGAATGATTATATTTTATGACTTTTTGTTTGAAACATTGCTTGTTCTTTAATGTTTTGAGTTAAACAAACAGGTGTTTGGAATAAATCTAAATAATTTCATTCTTAAAGAAAAATCAAATAGTTCCCTGACCTTGCAAAATATATTTGAACTAAAATTTTTGAAAGCCATCTTTTCCCATCCACTTCACAATGAAATAAAAATTTTAGATCCAAATTTTTACTTGGGGAAAAATATAAACATGCATTTTCCTTCAATGAAAAATTATGCATTTCTTTCACATAAAAATTATAAGGAAATAATCTTGAGGTTGTAATTTTTAAAGCACCTGAAAAATTATTCTACCTATTATATGTGATCTTAAAACCAAGTTATCTGACACAGATCTGTGGAACAAAATTGAGAGTTCAAAAATAAACCGTTATATTCATGGTCAATTGATTTTCAACAAAGGTGAAAAGGCAATTCAATGCAAAAAGGATAGTCTTTTCAACAAATGGGGCTGGGATAACTGTGCACCCACATGCATAAAGTTTAATTTAGACTATGTTCCTTAAGTTTTCATTATCACATTCCTAAGAAGTGCCTCTAGACATTTTAAACTTAATTGTGCCCTACCCTCAAAAAATTTTAATGCCACAAATATCCTGTTTATCTGTTTATGTACTATAGATCTCTGCTTTATACATAAAAAATTGGTTCATTCTTAAAGAACCAATTCTGTCCTCCACTGAGAATGTATGAGAACATTAACTCACAAATACACAAAAATTAACTCAAAACGGATCATATACAAAAATGTAAAACTTAAAATTGTAAAACTTCTTGGAAAAAAACAGAAGAGAACATCTTTGAGAACTTTTGATTATGCAAACAGCTCTTTAATACAACAGCTAAAGTATAACCCATAAAGAAACAAATTCATAAGCTGGTCTTTATCCAAATCAAATACTTTTGTAGTTCAAAAGACACCTAAATGACAAGCCACAGACTGGGAGAAAATACTTGCCAATCATATTTCTGATAACAAACTTGTATCCAGAATATATTTTTAAAAAGTTCTTATAACTCACTAATAACACAAAATGACTGAATTTTAAAATGGGTAAAAGATTTAAATAGACATGTCACTTCTGTAGCTTTTGGGACAGATATCTCTTGGATCCATGCCTAAGCCATAAAAAGGCATACGGTTTGAGTCACATTTTGAATTAGCATATTCTCTGAAGATGGGTTAGGGTCCCAGGCTTCTTTTTTTAAAGTACACCTTGGGCTGGAAGTTATTCCTGGCTTTGGTTTCAAGGCCTCTCTGTTCTTTGCTTCGAAGCCTCTGTTTTCTCAGGCTGCAAGTTCTTGGATTTTTGTTTCAAGGCCTCTCTGTTCTCCCTACTTGATCCTGCTCCTGTCATGGGAACTTAGTCAACTGAAATCCTCCTTCTCAAACCCTTGCTGACTATACGCTCTGCCACTATGGCACTAACTCTACTTTGTCCCTTGTTGACATGATTTTACTAAGAACAATTTAGAACTTTCAAGGCTCCTTTGGAAAAACTTAAGATTTCCCAAGCTGGCTCCTCTAAGTCTTCCCCATTGCACTCCAGCCCCTCAACTTCCTACAGTCATTGGAATTCCAGACCCCTGCCGACTCCCTCTAAGGACTCAAGGAACACACAAAAGCAACCACTTAGATAAAAAGGTCCAATCACATAAGTTAGTTCGCATGTCTGGAGTACACTGTCACGTGTGTGCATCCTCTACAAGTGGTTGTGCTTTTGTGTACTTTGCTGTACAGTACTGTATAGAGTACAGTAGTACAGTAAAGATAGTAGTACCTTTATTTCAAGCCCAGGATGTCCGGAAGCAAGTGTAAAAGTAGCAGTGATGTAGCTGGTACTTCTAAGAAGCGCCAAGCAATAACGAGGGAAACAAAAGTGAAAATAATTGAGAGTGGAGCGACAATAGGAAGAAGAAGTAACTAAAGAACTGAAGAGATTCACGACGCAGGATATGGCAAGGGGATTTTCTTTATTTGAGGAGGCACCATTAGTTTTTGAGGCACAGGACCCGAACGAAGAATAATACACGAAGGTTGCAGGAGCAATTCAGAATGCAATCCGTTGCTACCATGTCATCTATGATCACTGGATGATTTTTTTCAAGAGGGCAGATAGAATTGAATCCAGCAAGGAACCAGAACCTGTGTCATCAACGTCAGGCATGAGTGAAACTGCAGCTTGCCCTCCGTCTCCTATTGCTGACGATCCTTCAGCTCTACCATCTCCCAACTCCTCTCCCTGCTCCAGTCAGTAACTCTTCGTCCCTGTTCACTCAATGCCAGCCCCTGTATGCCAGCTGTTATACTGTACTACTGTACTTTTCAAGGTACTGAACTGTAAGATTAAAATGTTTATTTTTTGTTTGTTCTTTACGTATTATTTGTGCAAAAAGTATTATACTTTACTATACTATACTGTACTATACTATACTGTATAGTACTATATATATACTATATAGTATATATAGTATATACTATACTATACTGTACTATATAGCCAATTGTGTCAGTGAGGTACCTAGGCTAACTTTGTTGGACTTACGAACAAATTGGACTTATGATGAACGCGCTCTCGGAACGGAACTTATTTGTATGTAGGGGACTTACTGTAAATATTCCTAAAACTCTCAGAAATATAGGAACTAACCAAAATATTTTTCAAGTTCACGTGATTTGAAAATAATGTGATTTGGTAAATAACAAAACTTTAGTATTGTTGGTTTAATAAAACAGGAAGGTCCTCAAACTTGTCAGCATTAAGTTTAATGCAGACGTACATTTTATTCTACTTGGACTTACTAGTCAAATAAGCCAATATTATATTTACTAGATGCTTAAGATTATAAAATTTACAGGTTTGATTTTAATCAAATCGAATCATTATTCTGACAAACTTTATTTCAACAATAACTGTATTTTAAAATGTGACTGCTTTGAGGTACTTTCCCAAATCTTTTTGGTAACTTGAAACTTCAAGTTATACTATGTTAAATAATAGATATTTATTGAATATGTGGGTCATTCCTAAATAAGATAAAACATTGAAACATTATTACTGAATATAAGTTTAAGTGCATATAGTTTTGTTTTCTTATTCTTACAAAGAGACTAAAGATATTTATGTCTAAATAAACATGCTCTTGTCACACTGAGAAGGTACACTATGAAGAAACATATATGTCTAGAAGTTATGAGATAATATATTCATCAAATGTGCTAATCTGCTACAAAATGCTAGTATATGACAGGCAATTCTGTTGTCTACTAACTAGTTTTCTCTATAAAGGTTACTAATGGTTAAAAATTATCATCATTTTGGAGAATAAAAACCATATGATCATCTCAATAGATGCAGAAAACGCTTTTGACAAATTCAACACCCATTTATGATTAAAACTCTCCAGAAAGTGGGCATAGAGGAAACCTACCTCAACATAATAAAGGCCATATATGACAAACACACAGCAAACATCATTCTCAATGGTGAAAAACTGAACGCATTTCCTCTAAGATCAGGAACAAGACAAGGATGTCCACTCTCACCACTCCTATTCAACATAGCTTTAGAAGTCCTAGCCACAGCAATCAGAGAAGAAAAAGAAATAAAAGGAATACAAATTGGAAAAGAAGTAAAACTGTCACTGTTTGCAGATGACATGATACTATACATAGAGAATCCTAACGATGCCACCAGAAAACTACTAGAGCTAATCAACGAATTTGGTAAAGTTGCAGGATACAAAATTAATGCACAGAAATCTCTTGCATTCCTACACACTAATGATGAAAAATCTGAAAGAGAAATTAAGGACACACTCCCATTTACCATTGCAACAAAAAGAATAAAATACCTAGGAATAAACCTACCAAGGGAGACAAAAGACCTGTATGCAGAAAACTATAAGACACTGATGAAAGAAATTAAAGATGATACAAACAGATGGACAGATATACCATGTTCTTGGATTGGAAAAATCAATATTGTGAAAATGACTATACTACCCAAAGCAATCTACAGATTCAATACAATCCCTATCCAATTACCAACGGCATTTTTTATGGAACTAGAACAAAAAATCTTAAAATCTGTATGGAGACACAAAAGACCCCAAATAGCCAAAGCAGTCTTGAGGGAAATAAATGGACCTGGAGGAATCAGACTCCCTGACTTCAGACTATAATACAAAGCTACAGTAATCAAGACAATATGGTACTGGAACAAAAGCAGAAATACAGATCAATGCAACAGGATACAAAGCCCAGAGATAAACCCACGTACCTGTGGTCAACTAATCTATGATGAAGGAGGCAAGGATTCACAATGGAGAAAAGACAGTCTCTTCAATAAGTGGTGCTGGGAAAACTGGACAGCTACATGTAAAAGAATGAAATTAGAACACACCCTAACACCATACACAAAAATAAATTCAAAATGGCTTAGAGACCTAAATGTAAGACCTGACACTATAAAACTCTTAGAGGAAAACATAGGAAGAACACTCTTTGACATAAATCACAGCAAGATCTTTTTTGATCCACCTCCTAGAGTAATGGAAATAAAAACAAAAATAAACAAATGGGACCTAATGAAACTTAAAAGCTTTTGCAAAGCAAAGGAAACTACAAACAAGATGAAAAGACAACCCTTAGAATGGGAGAAAATATTTGCAATGAATCAACGGACAAAGGATTAATCTCCAAAATATATAAACAGCTCATGCAGCTCAATATTAAAAAAACAAACAACCCAATCCAAAAATGGGCAGAAGACCTAAATAGACATTTCTCCAAAGGAGACATACAGATGGCCAAGAAGCACATGAAAAGCTGCTCAACATCACTGATTATTAGAGAAATGCAAATCAAAACTACAAATAGGTATCACCTCACACCAGTTAGAATGGACATCATCAGAAAATCTATAAACAACAAATGCTGGAGAGGGTGTGGAGAAAAGAGAACCCTCTTGCACTGTTGGTGGGAATGTAAATTGATACAGCCACTATGGAGAACAGTATGGAGGTTCCTTAAAAAACTACAAATAGAACTACCATATGACCCAGCAATCCCACTACTGGGCATATACCCAGAGAAAACCATAATTCAAAAAGACACATGCACCCCAATGTTCATTGCAGTAGTATTTACAATAGCCAGATCATGGAAGAAACCTAAATGCCCACAGACAGATGAATGGATAAAGAAAATGTGGTACCTATATACAATGGAATATTACTCAGCCATAAAAAGGAACAAAATTGGGTCATTTGTAGAGACGTGGATGAATCTAGAGACTGTCATACAGAGTGAAGTAAGTCAGAAAGAGAAAAACAGGTATCATATATTAACGCATATATGTGGAACCTAGAAAAATGGTACAGATGAACCTGTTTGCAGGGCAGAAATTGAGACACAGATGTAGAGAACAAACGTATGGACACCAAGGGGGGAAAGCGGTGGGGGGGTGGGGGGGTGCTGTGATGAACTGGGAGATTGGGATCGATATATATACACTAATGTGCATGAAATGGATAACTAATGGGGCTTCCCTGGTGGCGCAGTGGTTTAGAGTCCGCCTGCCGATGCAGGGGGCGTGGGTTCGTGCCCCGGTCCAGGAAGATCCCACATGCCGCGGAGCGGCTGGGCCCGTGAGCCATGGCCACTGAGCCTCGCGTCCGGAGCCTGTGCTCTGCAACAGAAAGGCCACAGCAGTGAGAGGCCCACGTACCGCAAAGAAAAAAAAAAAAGGATAACTATTAAGAATGTGCTGTGTAAAAAAGTAAATAAAATAAAATTAAAAAAAAAAAACTATCATCATTTTCGGACTTCCCTGGTGGTTCAGGTCAAGGATCTGCCTTCCAACGCAGGGGACATGGGTTCAATCCCTTGTTGGGGAACTAAGATCCCACATGCCACAGATCAACTAAGACTGCATGCTCTAGAGCCTGCATGACACAACTAGAGAGCCCACGTGCTGCAACTATGAGCCCGTGCACACTGAAGCCTGCGCGCCACAACTAGAAAGAAGCCTGCACCACAATGCAGAGCCTGTGCACCACAACTAGCTAGCACACACACTGCAACTACTGAGCCCACGTGGTCTAGAGCCCACACGCCACATCTAGAGAGAAGCCCACATGCCACAACGAAAGACCCTGCATGCCACAAACAAGATCCTGCGTGCTGCAACTAAGACCCAACGCAGCCAAATAAATAAATAAAATTTTTTTTAATTATCATTTATATGTAACCAAAACTACTAGAAGCAAATAAGCGTTAAGGGAAACATCTCTGTATGAAAAGTATTCAAGGAATGTAGGATACGTTTTTATTGAGGGGGAAAAGGAATGAGTAATTTTGTCCTAAAGTAGTTGTTTGGAGGTCGCTTAAAGATTGTTCCAGAGAAAGAGGAAAGTGAAAGGACAAAAAGGTGAACTGATATAGAAAAGTTGTAAAGGGTCTGTGGGGAAAACAAAGAGTGAGAGAAATTTATCTCATGTGGTGAAGGTAGTTAAGATTGAATGGATTTATTATAAGGTTTTAAAATGAGCTTTATTTATTTAAATTAATTTATTTTTGGCTGCGTTGGGTCTTCATTGCAGTGTGCAGGCTTCTCATTGCGGTGGCTTCTCTTGTTGCAGCATGCAGGATCTAGGTGCACAGGCTTCAGTAGTTGCAGCTTGCGGGCTCAGTAGTTGTGGCTCACAGGCTCTAGAGCACAGGCTCAGTAGTTGTGGCACATGGGCTTGATTGCTCCGCAGCATGTGGGATCTTCCTGGACCAGGGATTGAACCTATGTCCCCTGCATTGGCAGGCGGATTCTTAACCACTGTGCCACCAAGGAAGTCCTAAAATGAGCTTTAATATCAATAGTGTACACATGCAACTAGAACTAGGTTCTTTTCTCTCTTAAAGGAACAAAGATTATTGGACTATTGGTCTGCTCTTAAGAAGCTGTAACAGATTTTTCTTTACCTTTTAAGTAACCCACCTAAGAAAACAAAAATTCTGTGTCCACTGGAATAATTTATGGTGCTTTACCATGTCTTTATTTAAGAGAACTGAGTCTTCCTTTTTTAAAAAGTGACCTGTGATGTATTTAATCAAGTGTTCAAACCTTTTGACATTTTGACAACTTTTGATATTCTGCCTTCCCCAAATGAAATACTAAATAAAATCTTGATCTTGAAAATCTCAAAGGATCTGTTCTTTCATCTTTTAAAAAGAGAGATGTTTGAGATAATTAAGTTTATTTGACACGTTAAACTGCATGGGAAACACTGTCAAATAAGAAGTGATGCTTAACCTTTCCTAGATTATATTTGTATGAGTAAATGTTATTAATATAAGTACTTCAGAAATTATTGGGTTGGCCAGAAGGTTTGTTTGGGTTTTTCCATATGTTATGGAAAAACCCGAATGAACTTTTTGGCAATCCAATATACACAGTTCCTAGAAATTTGTCAGTGCCCCTGAAGTCTTTGATATGTCCTGATACAATGTTATGAATCATAATTCCAGTTATTATCTTAAAATGTGCTATGTCACAGAAACCAAATTTCTCATCAATTGTATTATTTTTATAATGAACTCTCATCAGATCTTTAACCACGGCCATTTTAAGTATTTTGTCATTCACAAATAGTTATTGTCTTACTCTCATGCTTTCTTGAAAGCTCTTACAATCAGCTACAAACCAGAATGCTTCATCTTCAACAAAGGGACTGTTTTAGAGACCCATAGAGAGGACTATGACAAGTAATCTGAGATACAAGCTTCTGATGGCATTGCTTAAATAACTTCATGGTCATACCACTGGACTGAGCAAGGAGTCCAGAACTCTAGGGAAGAGGCTGATGGATTCATAAAATTGATAACCCAAGATCAAGCAGAAAGAGAATTAATTACATGTGACTGAATCAACTGATGAAGAATAATTATGATTTTAATAGTTTTTTTCTTTCTTTGTTTGGAACATTGCTGGTTCTTTAACGTTCTATTTTCTGGAGATAATGTACCCCCTTTCTCTCTTCTCTTAAGCTATCTATAACTCAAACAACTTCATAGATTATACCTTTGTAAACAAAAATAAAACATATATCTTTTTCTCCCTGCCTGAACCCTCTAGATTTTGGAAACTCTTATTTCATATTCTTATTTTCATGGCAATACAGTATTCTCATAAGTTCTCTTTGTATCAGGACACAATTGGAAACATTGGTTATATTATCACGGCTTGGACTGAAATGCCACATTTGAGAATGATGTGCATAGAATTAGATATGACCAGACATTTTTAAGGAACTATATGGTTGATATAAAGAGCCAATGTTTACAAATCCCTCTTGGAAGTTAGCCTGGAACTTAACTTACAGGTTACCAGCCTTGCAGGTGACTAAGGAAGGTCACTGGTGGCAAGCTCAGGAACTTTAAGACATTTAGGGGACCTCAAGAAGAGAGGAATTCACCCAAACTGATAAATTACTGCAGGTGAAGTCTGGTGGTGAGTTCTTGGCTTGGCTTTCTGGCCTCAAGAGAGTTTTAAGTCCAGCAAAGAAAAATTGAAAAGGTCTATGTGGTCAGTTATCATTCTTGCTGCCTTTATGTAAATAATTAGGCCAAATTTAATTATATTAGACTTATTTTATAAATAATGATAATCTTACTTTGCTATAATTGATCAAAATGGGGGTGACTGTAGAAAGAAATTTTATGATTGCAGAGAGAAATATTTTTCAATAGAAAACTACAACCCAGGACTTCCCTGGTGGCACAGTGGTTAAGAATCTGCCTGCCAATGCAGGGGACGCAGGTTCGATCCCTGGTCCGGGAAGATCCCACATGCCGGGGAGCAACTAAGCCCGTGTGCCACAACTACTGAGCCTGCGCTCTAGAGCCCACAAGCCACAACTACTGAGCTCATGAGCCACAACTACTGAAGCCTGCATGACTAGAGCCCGTGCTCCACCGCAAGAGAAGCCACTGCAATGAGAAGCCCACGCACCACAACGAAGAGGAGCTCCTGCTCGCCACAGCTAGAGAAAGCCCACGTGCAGCAACGAAGACCCAACACAGCCAAAAATAAATAAACACATAAAATTTATTTTAAAAGCCCAATAGAACATTCCATACCTTCCCACTGAAGCCCTGAACTGACCACCACCACCCTTGTTAAATTTGATATATAAACCTTTTATCACTGGCTATTGAGCACTCTCCCTCATGTATACCATGCAAGCTTAAAGAAACTTTGTCTTTTCTCCTCTTAATCTGTCTACTGTCACAATCTGTAGGCAGCAACCACTGGACCCAAGTTGGAAAAGTTTTCTTTCAGCAACATCAAGCAATGAAACAGGAATAAAATTTAAAAATAAAAGCAATGAAACAGAAAAGATATTCTTAATATCTAGTTAATAAACATAACCTCAACACTCTGAAGACAACGAACACCCTGGAGAGTAATATTCGGTTCTAGTGGGCGCTTCACTAATTTATAAAGCCTCACTGACAAACCAGTGAATGCTTCACTACCCTAGCCATTTGTCATCCATTTTGTCTAGTTCTCAATTTCATATCTTTAGCCTTCTCCTTTAACTGAAAATTTCAATCCACAACACGAACTTGTAAAGCCTTTTAAAAGAGAAAAACAGATTTTATTTACAATCTTATTGCTTCATGCTGATAGCCCAGAAGGGCACAAGCCTGAGGCAAAACTCATTTAGGGTGTGTGGTATGGGCATCCCCCGATTCTCTCTTCATAAAGCATCACTCCCATGGTCCCTCCAGGGCAGCTTTCCCAACTGTCCCACCTAGGGGATAAGCCTACTAATAAATAAAACTTATTTTTCATTCTCTGCTTCCTTCCACGTGCCACACGCATGCACACACACACACACACACACAAACACATCTCAAATTCATTTTGTTTTTACATGTAGTTGATGTTTAAACAGGACTTAGGTATTTTAGTATTATACCAAAAAAGAAAAATGAACGTTTGTTCCCTTGTTTTTCTTTGCTCCTTAGACGTAGTGCCAATCTCTGCAAAGTTTATGGTGAACTAAGGACTGAAAAGGGAGCAGAGAACAGAAAGCCAATAGGTCTTTTATTTGTCTGTCTCACTTGTGCTCCATGCATGGAATATAGCTGCCTATTTTACTATTGAAGGGTCTGTAAAACATGGGTGGTATCTGAATCTCCTGGTCATTCAGACAACCGAAATAACAGGAAGGAAATGCCAGGAATAAGAGTACTGTTTTATAGAAATCCACTTGTGGCCTTCATATACATTTTATCCAAAGACCTTTCAAGATGTAGACATTACTGTCAGAGAAGAATTAAAGATGTCATTAGAGAAAGAAAGAGAGATTTGTAGCCAATTTGAAAAAGAGGACAAGGACTCCAAAGTTGGCAGGGTTTGCTGAAAGGGTGGTTTTAATTCCCATCAATGTCAAATTCCCAAAGTTAAATAGTAAGAGAAACACACAGGTTACCTGGAGTTTCTATATATAATGGATAAAAGAAAATTTTAAATCATCAACAAATGGAGAAAGGTGCTGTTAAAGGGATGATTTGTTTTATTTATAATCTACTAAACTTGAACTTGAAAATAACAACATAATCAAATGTGATTATTCACACTGAAATCTAGGGCTTTATTCCAGGAAAACGAAGAGGCTAATTTTGGGGATCCAGACATGTAGTCTGCCTCTGGAACTCTACCAGTAGACCCCAAGATATTGACATAGAACAGAACGACAAAAAGAGGGGTATCTGACAAAACAAAGACCCCAAAGCTATGAGTATTTCACTTATCTACATTATAAATTTAAACGTTTAGTTATTCATTTATCAAGTGCTTGAGTACCCCTGTTGTTCAAGCCAGAGAGCTTGACGATAAAGACCATGGGGTCTTTCAAGGGTCTTAGACACAACTGGGATAGAAATCCTGCAGTGTTCAGCTACATCCCCATATGCCAAGTTCCTTTGGCACATATCTTCCCAAAATTTTAATTCCCCAGGTTGCCTTTCCTAACTTAACAATGCTTTTCACCAAGACTTCTGGAATTTATCCAGTTGTTGATCAAGTCTCCTACACCCTTAGCATACTTGAAACTTCGTTCTTCTCCAAAGAACCCTAAAGGCACACACCCCCTCAACTCTCTCTGCCCTAATTAAAGCAACGAACCAATTATTAACTCTGTAGATAACTTAAGTCTCCAGGTAACACCTCTTAGACAGAAGTGTCTTGAATGATGGATACGAATATTTTGGTCAATGAAGAGGTGAGCTAAACCATAAGATGACAAAAAAAAAAAAAGCTTTCTGGATTATATAGCAGTCTCTTAGAAGTTTACTTAGATTGTCCTCTGAGAGACTGACCAGTTCTGAATGCCAGGACAAAAGAGAAAGCGTCTGTATAGCATCAATGCTGAATCCTAGTCACTCTCCAAATTCTGCCATGTAAAGAGGACTGTCCTGGGAGTTGGCTGGTTTCCTCTATAACTCCTATTTTTCTTGAACTCCAGTAGCAGCCATCTGGAATTTTAATAACATGTAGTCACGCTTATATAGATAAGGTGGTATCCGTGAAAAAGCCAATACATGACAAATTCCTTTTCCAAAACTGAAAATTTTAGTTAGCACTTTAGGATATTGAAAAAAGATATTAAAAAGCCCCCAGCTGCATATGACTTAGCTTCTTACAAGACTGTTATCATTGTGTCTAAAAGCTTATTCCACTGCAAATGGACATGACTCTCAAAGACAAATAACTAAAACCTAACTTTATAAAGAGGAAAGTCTTACTTGTACATTACTTATGCAAATGTTTATGTTTAATTTAAAAAACACTAACTCTGTAACTGGTCTCTTCTTTTAGCTGTGGAGGACCCTTGTAATATATTCTGTATCCACTGGATCTAAATACAGATCCCTGAAGTAAATGACTTTTCTGAAGGAGTAAAGAGAATTAACACTTTACCACATATCAGGATTTTAATATAATAATAGCTATGATTATTAAATACAAACCATATGCCAAGCACCATTTAGGAGTTTTACATATAGTATCACATATATTATATTACTAATTCTAGCTGAATTATAAATATTTTTCTTATTCTGTATATGAAGAAACTGAGGCTCAGAAAGATTAAGCAACTCACCCAACTTAACTAGTAAACTGTAATACTGGGAATTTTAACTGAAGTCTTTCTGCCTCCTAAATCCTATTATTTCCAGAGTAATAAACTGTCTCCTAAAATGCACAAACTCACTAAAATGGTCCAAACCTCATTTTCAGTAACCAACAGAATGATTTCTTCTTTTAAGCAGGAAGATGGGAATTGCTGACATTTCTTTGTACTTATTGTTCCCCAAATATCCCAGGATCTTTTACATCTCAATGCTCTGGCTCAAGGTGCTTCTGGTTGTGATATCCTCTACAACCCCATCTTTTCTCCAACTCCTTTAGAACACAGCGCAGGAAACTAGTGGTTTCCTCCTGTTTATCTACATAGTTCCATTTTTATATCTGTTATGTGTGATTAAAACTACAGATTAAGGAGTCAAAATAACCTGTGTTCAGTACTAACTCTTTCCACTTCCCTAAGTAAGATCTTGGGCAAGTCAGTCATCCACTCTAAGCCTCAATTTTGTCATTTCTGGTATAGAGATAAGATTATCTCCCCTGCTGGATTGTAGTGAGGATTAAATGAGGAACTCGGAACAAAATATCCTATGTATCCTCTATAGCACACTTTTCCAGGCTATCAGATTCTAGTCCAGTTAAATGACTTGGAGCTACTTAGCAACTCTTCATAAGTGGTATACTACTGATAGATATGTAAATTATGTCCTGTCAAATAGTAATTTAATTGACATCCCCCCTCCTTCCTAGGGGAGTGGGGAAAAAATCTAGTTTTGCCTAGTCTCAATTTACAATTCATACCATGCCTTTACATCACATTAATTTGTGCTGCTTTGATTCTTCCTTTGAATGGGTTGTATCTGCCTGGTTGTCTCACATAATATGAGTAAAATTAATTCTTTAACGTGTGTTCATTTTTGTTTTTGTAGGAGGGTAACAATTTGACTTTTTTGGAAAATTACATTTTAACAGTACTATCATCATCATTATCACGACAACTCCCAATCTTGATCTTTTCTAAACTCCATATTCCTTATATTCAAGCCCACTAGAATATTCACTTGAATGTCCCAATAAATGGTTTTCTTTACTTAGAAAACTTGTTCCTCCTTATAGTAAGTAGCCAGTCTCCAAGATGACCCACAATGATTCTGTCTCTCCAGACTTTCTGAAGAGTCTAGGGTGGTTGTTTTGCAAAATTACTCATTAGAGTAGGTTTATGATTTTGGGGCAGAAATAGCATATATGAGGCAGAGCTGTCAATTTGTCTATTGACGATGCTGAGTTTGATCATTTGATTAAGGTGGTATCCATTATTGACTCTCCATGCTTCTGTTGCTAGGCATTCTCATCCACTAAAGCTACCTAACGTCTATTTCTCCACCTCTGACTATATTTATCCCAAGTCTTTTCTAGCCTCTCCAGACTCCAAATCCTCCTTCCTACCCCTCAGTCTCTACAGGGAATCTATGTCCTACTTCATTACTAAAATCCAAAAATGACTCCCTCAACCTCATCTCTACTTCTGATTTTCCTTACAGATATAACAACCAAATGCAATGTTGTGGTCTATGATCAGATCCTGGTTTGAATAAACCAGCAATAAAAGACATTTCTGGGGGCAATTAGGGGACCAGTGAATATTAAGGAATTATTGTTACTTGTGTTGGTCGTATAATCATATTGTGTTATGTAGTTTAGAGACACACACTAAAGTTAAAGTGAAATATCATGGCATATACTTTAAAGTACTCCAGAAAAAAAAAAGGAAAGAAAATATTTAAAAATATTAACAATTGATAAATTAGGTGAAGGGTTACTATTCTCTACTTTTCTTACGTTTGAATATTTTCATAATAACTCAAAGTTTTGTTTCTATCTTTAAAAAAAACTGAAGCACAGATTAAGTGACTGGCTCAAGATCACAAGCCGTAAATGGGATTTAATCAACTAGGATTCTAACCCAGTCAAGGCTCCAAGTCCGGGCCCTCAGCTTCTTGTGCTACACTGTCTCTTGTTCCATGGATCACAGTTTGTGAGCCACTAGTACTTGGGGTGGAGGAAAAAAGAAGATAGAGGCACAGCAGAGATTAACAAATTTATATATGTAAAGCACTTAAAACAGTGCCTGGCATATAGTAAGAACTATGTAAGTGTTAACTATTATAGACCACCTGTTCCACAGAAAACTATTACGGTTGCTATGATGTGGGGGGTCAGGGAGAAGAGCTTCCATGGACTGAATACGTTTGAGAAACCCTAAGTCAAAGAAAGTCAAACATGTTTCTCTGTGCAGAATGTCTTTGTGTCTTTAATATGTTAACACCCATTTCCAAGAAAGAAATCTAGTATGTGGCATTTTCCACTTCTAATTGATCACTAAATGCTTTTTTTCTTCCAAAAAAATAACCTGAGGTACTGATATTCTGTGGGACAAGCTTTAGGATTCCCTGATTTACATGAAGAAATCAGGTTCTCCACAATAAGGCAACATTTTATTTCAATGGTTAGAGAAAAAGAATCAAATGATAAATCCAAACATTTTCCTGGACAAACACAATGTCCACTTTCAAATGTTTGTTATCAGTATGCCTAACGAACAGTCTTTCTGAAGTTTGCTAACATTTATGACTACTGGCTCCATCTATATCCCTCTTCAAGGTTGAGTATCATGAGATCTCATGTCGTCTACCTGAGATTCAAGTCTTCTCTTTCCTACCTGTGCACCATGAGAACTCTCCTCCCTGCTGATAAGTCAGTCCACTCTCCTCTCCTCTCCCCACACAAAACAGGTCTCTTATAAAAAAGAAAAATATAATTTTGATGTACTAAGAAAATGAGACGGCAATCCTCACCATCTAACTGGTGAGCACTCCCCTCCCTACCTCCTGCAATGCAGTTCTTATAAAAGCAAAATCTTTATTTTAAATTTTGAATCTTTTTCTCTTGCAACATGACTTAGCACATAAGTGATATATAATTTGTTATATATTTTGTTTGCTGCTGATATAATTTGTTTTCAAGTCTTATTTTTGCTTTGTTTGAAGAAAAACATAATCAAGGAGAACATTTGTCAAGTTTCAAAGGAACCTAACAGAATACATGTAAGAGTGGAATTTAAGAATTTTAAGGTGAGAAGTCATTTAGCAATCTGAATTACCGACCCATGGGTATGGTATTTTAGGTATTTTAAGAATCATTAATGTTTTAAATATACAAAGTCATTAAAATTCATGGTAGCCCACATTCTACTTCTTATCAAATTGCCATATTTATGGAATATAATCAAACATAAAGAAAAAAATGACCAAGTTTAAGAAAAGATTTTATAAATGTGTACCTAACAAAAACAAATGTCACAAAGACGCAACAAAAGGCCTGGATTATAACTAAAATCAACTCAAATATTAAAAATTTAACACACATCCTGGAGCTGTCGGCATGAGGGTGGCCTGGCCGGGGCTCCGACTGTAGCTGTGTCAGCATGTTATGATGCTGTCTCGTACCAACCTGGATACTGGAATCCCCAGTAGTAAAGTGAAATACTCAAGGTCTCCAATACAGACAATGGCTACATTGACCTTCAGTTTAAGAAAAGCCCTCCTGGGCTTCCCTGGTGGCGCAGTGGTTAAGAATCCATCTGCCAATGCAGGGGACATGGGTTTGAGCCCTGGTCCGTGAAGATCCCACATGCCTTGGAGCAACTAAGCCCGTGCGCCACAACTACTGAGCCTGCACTCTAGAGCCTGCGAGCCACAACTACTGAGCCTGAGTGCCACAACTACTGTAACCCACGTGCCTAGAGCCCATGCTCCACAACAAGAAAAGGCCGGCAACGAAGAGTAGCCCCCGCTCGCCGCAACTACAGAAAGCCCACGTGCAGCAACAGAGACCCAACGCAGCCAAAAATAAAAATAAATAAAATAAATAAATTTATAAAGTTTCCTTCTAGCTCTTCTTTATATGCATATATGATTTGTGATTCTAGTTATAGTCAGAGTATAAATATATACTAAAGCAAAGTAAACATTTAGACACTTAAGACTCTTTGGCAATCGCAATTAGATTCTATTCTGATATATTGTCTGTCATGAAACATATTTAATAACACTTTCACACAATCAAGCAGTCCCTAGAATTTTCAGAAACAAACCACCAAATCAAAAAGTAACAGCAATGCACCCATTACAATGGACAAAATCCAGAACACTGACACACCAAATGCTGGCAAAGATGTGAAGTGATGTAAAATTTCAGTCATTGCTGTTGGGAATGCAAAATACTACAGCCTCTCTGAAAGACAGTTTGGCGTTTCTTATAATACCAAACATACTCCAAAACAAACAAACAAACAAACAAAAAACATACTTTTAACCATACGATCCAGCAACTGCACTCCTTGGTATTTACCCAAATGAGCTGAAAACTTATGTCCACACAGAAAACTGCACAAGGATATTTATAGTAGCTTTATTCATAATTGCCAAAACTTGGAAGCAACAAATATGTCCTTCAGCAGCTGAATGGATAAACTGTGGCACATCCACACAATGCAATATTATTCAATACAAAAAAGAAATGAGCTTTCAAGCCGTGAAAAGACATGGAGGAAACTTAAATGAATATTACTAAGTGAAAGAAGCCAATCTGAAAAGGCTATACACTCTATGATTCCAATTATAAGACATTCTAGAAAAGGTAAAACCATGGAGACAAAAATAAATAAATAAATAAAATTTTAAAACAGTGGTTGCCAAGGAGAAGAGGGAGGGAGAGATGAACAAGTGAGCCCTAATGTAAACTATGGTCTCTGGGTGATAATGATGTGCCAGTGTAGGTTCACCTATTGTAACAAATGTACCATTCTGGAGGGGATATGGAGAATAGAGGAGGCTGTGCCTATGTGGGAGCAGGAAGTATATGAGAACTCTCTGTACTTTCTGCTGTAAACTTAAAACTGCTCTAAAAAATTAAATCTATTTACATTTTTTAAAAAGTAACAGTACTGTGTTTCAGTGATCTTAGCTACTATAAAGAAAATTAAATGCACGTTTTCATATTAGAAGACATATGTGGTCAAAAGAAAAATTTTAGTCTCTGTTTTTTTTTGGCTGCATTGGGTCTTTGTTGCTGCACACGGGCTTTTTCTTCCTCTAGCTGCAGCAAGCGGGGGCTACTCTTCGTTGTGGTATGCGGGCTTCTCACTGCAGTGGCTTCTCTTGTTGCAGAGCACGGGCCCTAGGTGCGTGGGCTTCAGTAGTTGTGGCTCTTGGGTTCTAGAGCGCAGGCTCAGTGGTTGTGGCACATGGGCTTAGTTGCTCTGCGGGATGTGGGATCTTCCCAGACCAGGGCTCGAACCCATGACCCCTGCATTGGCAGGCGGATTCTTAACCATTGAGCCCCCAGGGAAGTCCCTCAGTCTTGTTTTCTAAGGGGAACAGGAGACAGAGTTGTTTCGCCAGAGCGGACGCTGTTACCTACTTCTTTAATCAAAAGATAAGAACAAGCCAGTATCGCCACTCAAACACATGTCCAACTCCCGTTCTGTTTACTGCTTGCTCTCCCTGTGCAAAAAACAACTTGGATTTGGTAGACTTCAGAATGAGGACATTCCACAGGTTTTGATTATGTGAATCTGAAAATGTCAAATTCATTAGCTAAAAGATTCTGATGGCTATTAATTTCTCAAGAAGCAGTTTATACATAAACTAAATGGTAAGCATGAAGATTAATTTCCTCTTCAAACATGAATAACAATTTATGGCTCCCCTAAATTCATATGTTGAAGCCCTAACCTCCAATGCAATAATCTGCAGATGGGGCCTTTGGGAGGTAATTAAGGTTAGATGAGGTGATGAGGGTAGGGCCCTCATAATGGAATTAGTGCCTTTATAAGACAAGACACCAGAGAGTTTATCCTCTCTCTCCCTGCATGCATGCACAAAGAACAGTTTATGTGAGCACACAGTGAAATGGCAGTGCCCATAAGCCAAAAAAGGACTCAGAATGAAACCTACCTTGCTGGCACCTTGATCTTAGACTTCCCAGGCTCCAGAACTGTGAGAAATAAATTTCTATTGTTTAAGCCTCCCAGTTTATGGTATTTTGTTATGGCAGCCAAAGCAGGCTAAGACATAGTGGAAACTAAAAGCAATTCTAATGGCTTGCCCCAATTAGAGCCTGATCCAAACCAATGACTCAGGCCCAATACTTCCAGATTTATACCCATTAATTTTTTTTTATTTTTTAATTTATTTTTGGCTGCGTTGGGTCTTCATTGCTGCACGTGGACTTTTTTCTCTAGTTGCAGCAAGTGGGGGTTACTCTTCGTTGTGGTGCGTGGGCTTCTCATTGTGGTGGCATCTCTTGTTGTGGAGCACTGGCTCTAGGCATGTGGGCTTCAGTAGTTGTGGCTCTCGGGCTCTAGGGCGCAGGCTCAGTAGTTGTGACGCACAGGCTTAGTTGCTACACGGCATGTGGGTTCTTCCCAGATCAGGGCTCAAACTCGTGTCCCCTGCATTGGCAGGCAGATTCTTAACCACTGAGCCACCAGGAAGTCCCCCCATTAATTTTTTTTTTTTTTGGCGGTACGCGGGTCTCTCACTGTTGTGGCCTCTCCCGTTGCGGAGCACAGGCTCCGGACACACAGGCTCAGCAGCCATGGCTCACGGACCTAGCCGCTCCGCAGCATGTGGGATCTTCCTGGACCGGGGCACAAACCCATGTCCCCTGCATCAGGGGATTAAAATAAAATAAATAAACACTTCAATTCTGATTAAAATAAATACTTCAATTCTGCATTACCTGTCATCCACTCTACCTACCTAGTCAGAGAAAATTAATGACTATGACTAACCTGATGGAGTGTTAAAGGGTTTACAATTTAATAATGAAAAAATCTTGACAGATATTCTATGCAAAGTGGTGTTTTCTGTTTCAAATCCACTAATCAAGCCAGCTTTCAAATCTTAATATTCTAAATGCCTGAAAGAACAGCCTAGTATCTGCTTCTGCAAAGATCTCTTGAGGCTAGATATCTTGGAAGCAATTTGCTGCTTTCTATATTACCCTAGTCTAATTTCAGAACATTATATTAGGATTATATTAAATTACACTGTTACTCAACAAAAAGATCTACAATTTTAGTGATTCTGGAACAAATTGATGGTTAATTCAGAAATCATGCAAAGTCAATAGTGATTCTATGAATTTGATTCTAATCATTTTCCTCCAAACAGATGTTTACCCCCACCTTAACCTTCTCCTACATAGGTAATATACAATCTTTGGCCAGATGTCTATACGGGATCTTTAAAAGTAATTATAGTTAATAGTATCTCTGGAATTGCTCCACATTTATTTTAATCAAATTCAAGTTGCATAAAACTGCAAAAGGGGAAAAAATTAAACTTCACAAACTTTTGAAAGATAATAAAATAGCCACAAAGCTACAAAAAATAGGAGGGAAACAGAACCAAAAAAACAGACTAAGAATTTAAGATTCTGTCTTCAGGGCAAATCTTTAGAATACTTCCTGCATTGGCCCAGATTCCTCCAAAAAAATAATCCCATGTCATTGTTAAACACCAAAAATTACCAAGTTTTCTAATGTCATAATATGAAACATTATAAGCCAAGACCTGGTCATTTTCTGTATTAAAAAGGCTATAGGAGGGCTTCCCTGGTAGCGCAGTGGTTGAGAGTCCGCCTGCCGATGCACGGGACACGGGTTCGTGCCCCGGTCCGGGAAGATCCCACATGCCGCGGAGCGGCTGGGCCCGTGAGCCATGGTCGCTGAACCTGCGCGTCCAGAGCCTGTGCTCCACAACGGGAGAGGCCACAACAGTGAGAGGCCCACGTACTGCAAAAAAATAAATAAATTCCCTTTGGGCTTCCCTGGTGGCACAGTGGTTGAGAGTCCGCCTGCCGATGCAGGGGACACGGGTTCGTGCCCCGGTCCGGAAGATCCCACATGCCGCAGAGCGGCTGGGCCCATGAGCCATGGCCGCTGAGCCTGCGCGTCCGGAGCCTGTGCTCCGCAACAGGAGAGGCCACAACAGTGAGAGGCCCGCGTACCACCAAAAAAACTAAAAAAAAAAAAAAGGCTATAGGGACTTCTCTGGTGGCGCAGTGGATAAGATTCCACACTCCCAATGCAGGAGGCCCAGGTTCAATCCCTGGTCAGGGAACTAGTTACCACATGCATGCCGAAACTAAGAGTTCGCATGCCACAACTAAGGAGCCCACCTGCCACAACAAAGACCCGGCAAAATCAAATAAATAAATAATATATTTTTTAAAGGCTATAAACCTAATTATTATCTCCTACATTTCTTCTTGTGCAGTCTGTTATTAAAGTGGTAACAAATATAATTTTCAAGTCCAAACACTCTACAGAACACATTATAAGAAAAAAATTGTAAAGTTAAATAAGGGTTCAAAAAAACCTAATTTTCCAGTTTGTACCTATATAATGAAGAAAACATAGTAAGTTAATAAAAGAAACAAAGGAAGCAGTAGCACTGCCAATTTTGGACAGCTTCTTAGATACCAAGATGAAAAAAATTCATGCAAAACAGGTAAGTAAACCAATGTTCACAGCAGCATTATTTATAATTGGCAAGGTATGGAACCTAAGTGCCCACCAACAGATGAATGGATAAAGAAGATGTGGTATATACATATGTGTGTGTGTATACACACACACACACATACACTGCAATACCACTCAGCCATAAAAAAGAATGAAATTTTGCCATTTACAGCAACACAGATGGACTTGGAGGGCATCATGCTAAGTGAAATAAGTCAGACAGAGAAAGACAAATACTGTATGATATCACTTATATGTGGAATCTAAAAAATAGAACAAACTAGTGAATAAAACAAAAAAGAAGCAGATTCACAAATACAGAGAATAAACTAGTTGTTACCAGTGATGTGGGGGAGAAGGAGCAAAATTAGGGTAGTGGGGAAAAAAAGGGGGTATTATGGGATTATATGAAATCGTGTGTGAAACTTTTGAAAACTGTAAAGAACTATAGAATTACAGGGCTTCCCTGGTGGCACAGTGGTTGAGAATCTGCCTGCCAATGCAGGGACACGGGTTCGAGCCCTGGTCTGGGAAGATCCCACATGCCGCAGAGCAACTGGGCCCGTGAGCCACAACTACTGAGCCTGCGCGTCTAGAGCCTGTGCTCCGCAACAAGAGAGGCCGCGACAGTGAGAGGCCCGTGCACCGTGATGAAGAGTGGCCCCTGCTCGCTGCAACTAGAGAAAGCCCTCACACAGAAACGAAGACCCAACACAGCCAAAAATAAATTAATTAATTAATTTTAAAAAAAGAACTACAGAATTGAATCTTTCATTCAATAAAAGAAAAACAAAAATGTGTGCGCGTGCGCACACACACACACACACACACACACACAAATCAGGTAGGTAAAGAAAGGTAAAGCAAACTCATCAATCATCCCTCCCCTCAAAATAAGGCTAGGTTGATTTAATACTAAGAAACAATGACCAACTGGATATATTTACGTAACACTTTAATGCTTCTATAAATGACTAAACTCAAGAATTTAACACATTTTAAACGATTACAAATGTTTATCTCGAGTATTATAATTAAAGATAGAAAATATATTTCTGAGTAAACCCAGGATTTTCTCTACTAAAAATCTTTTAGGCTGAGGACTTCCTCTATTCAACGGAGAAGCAAAGAGTGATTTGGATCTGTTGTTAAGTGGCTATTTATGCCGCAAGGAGAGCATCTAATGTTCAGGGTGCTTCCAAATTACACTCTTTACTACTAGAAGTTCATGGTTACTAACTGGCTTTCATTCTGCCAAGTTACTTTTACCCAATAACTTACTCATCTTCTATGTTTTTCCCGTTTGGGGTAAGACTTCTGTCTCTGTCAGCAAGTGGGAAAAAAAAAAAATCCATGATGAGGTACAATGGAAGTTTCCTCCTATTAAACACTCCAAACAAGACATTAGCCTCTAACTTCATGGAGAAAGAATTTTGCCTTTTCAAAAAGAACATTTTGTGGCCAGCTCAGGGATGTAAGTGTGGGAAAGTCTCCAGAAGCAATTACAAAATTTAAAAAATACCCCTTCTTCCCTTTCTCTTGACAGACCATAAAGCCTTCTCTTGGGAAAGAGCACATGATTAGTGTAGTATCCAAACCAAGTGCTTAAATTAATATTTTTGTAAAAAAATACTGTACAAATTAATATTTATGTAAAAAAAAATACTGTGGGACTTCCCTGGTGGTGCAGTGATTAAGAATCCACCTGCCAATGCATCAAACACAGGTTCGATCCCTGGTCCAGGAAGATCCCACGTGCCACAGAGTAACTAAGCCTGTGCACAACAACTACTGAACCTGCGCTCCAGAGCCCGTGAGACACAACTACTGAGCCCGCGTGCCACATCTACTGAAGCCCGCACGCTCTAGGGCCCGCGTGCCGCAACTGCTGAGCTCACGTGCTGCAACTACTGAAGCCTGCATGCCTAAGCCTGTGCTTGCAACAAGAGAAGCCACCACAATGAGAAGCCTGTGCACCACAACAAACAGTAGCCCTTGCTCACTGCAACTAGAAAAAGCCCGTGCGCAGCAACAAAGACCCAATGCAGCCAAAAAAAAAAAAAGAAAGAAAGAAAGAAAGAAAGAGAATTGCTTAGAGGTCAACTTTTATTATAACCAGAGCCCCACTACCAGATGAAGTTCATAGGTCTGCAATAGGAGACACAGTCCTGACCCTGTGGAAATATAAATGACTTAATAATAAAGGAAAAATAAGAACAAGAGAAAAGAGATAGGTTCAAGATGGTGGAGTAGAAGGACATGCACTCACTCCCTCTTGCGAGAGCACTGGAGTCACAGCTAACTGCTGAACAATCATCGACAGGAAGACACTGGAACTCACCAAAAAAGATCCCCACATCCAAAGACAGAGGAGAAGCCGCAATGAAAAGATAGGAGGGGGGCAATCACAGTAAAATCAAATCCTATAGCTGCTGGGTGGGTGACTCACAAACTGGAGAACACTTATACCACAGAAGTCCACCCACTGGAGTGAAGGTCCTGAGCCCCACGTCAGGCTTCTCAACCTGGGGGTCCGGCAACAGGAGAAGGAATTCCTAGAGAGCCAGACTTTGAAGGCTAGAGGGATTTGATTGCTGGAATTCAACAGGACTGGGGGAAACAGAGACTCCACTCTTGGAGGACACACACAAAATAGTGTGTACATTGGGACCCAGGGGAAGGAGCAGTGACCCCATAGGAGACTGAACCAGACCTACCTGCTAGTGTTGGAGGGCCACCTGCAGAGGCAGGGGGTGGCTGTGGCTCACTGTGGGGACAAGGACACTGGCAGCAGAAGTTCTGGGACGTACTCCTTGGTGTGAGCCCTCCCAGAGTCCGCCATTAGCCCACCAAAGAGAAGCAAAGGCTCCAGTGCTGGGTCGCCTCAGGTCAAACAACCAACAATGAGGGAGCCCAGCCCCACCCATCAGCAGACAAGTGGATAACAGTTTTACTGAGCTCTGCCCACCAGAGCAACACCCAGCTCTACCCACCATGAGTCCCTTCCATCAGAAGCTTGCACAAGCCTCTTAGATAGCCTCATCCACTAGAGGACAGACAGCAGAAGCAAGAAAAACTACAATTCTGCAGTCTGTGGAAGGAAAACCACATTCACAGAAATATAGACAAAATGAAAAGGCAGAGGACTTTGTACCAGATGAAGGAACAAGATAAAACCCCAGAAAAACAACTAAATGAAGTGGACATAGGTAACTTCCCAGAAAAAGAATTCAGAAATAATTATAGTGAAGATGATCCAGGACCTCGGAGAAAGAATGGAGACAAAGATCAGGATGCAAGAAATGTTAAACAAAGACCTAGAAGAATTAAAGAACAAACACCTAGAAGGATTAAAGAGCAAACAGAGATAAACAATACAATAACTGAAATGAAAAATACACTAGAAGGAATCAATAGCAGAATGACTGAGGCAGAAGAACAGATAAGTGACCTGGAAGACAGAATGGTGGAATTCACTGCTGTGGAACAGAATAAAGAAAAAAGAATGAAAAGAAATGAAAACAGCCTAAGAGACCTCTGGGACAACATTAAACACAACAACATTTGCCTTATAGGGGTCCCAGAAGGAGAAGAGAGAGAGAAAGGACCTGAGAAAATATCTGAAGAGATTATAGTCGAAAACTTCCCTAACATGGGAAAGGAAATAGCCACCCAAGTCCAGGAAGCACAGAGAGTCCCATACAGGATGAACCCAAGGAGAAACATGCCAAGACACACAGTAATCAAATCGGAAAAAATTAAAGACAAAGAAAAATTACTGAAAGCAGCAAGGGAAAAATGACAAATAACATACAAGGGAACTCCCATAAAGTTAACAGCTGATTTCTCAGCAGAAACTCTACAAGCCAGAAGGGAGTGGCAGGACATATTTAAAGTGATGAAAGGGAAGGACCTACAACCAAGATTCCTCTACCCGGCAAGGATCTCATTCAGATTCAACAGAGAAATCAAAAGCTTTACAGACAAGCAAAAGCTAAGAGAATTGAGCACCACCAAACCAGTTCTACAACAAATGCTAAAGGAATATCTCTAAGTGGGAAACACAAGAGAAGAAAAGGACCTCCAAAAACAAACCCATAACAATTGAGAAAATGGTAATAGGAACATACATATCGATAATTACCTTACATGTGAATGGATTAATTGCTCCAACCAAAAGACACAGGCTCGCTGAATGGATACAAAAACAAGACCCATATATATGCTGTCTACAAGAGACCCACTTCAGACCTAGGGACACATACAGACTGAAAAGTGAGGGGATGGAAAAAGATATTCCATGCAAATGGAAATCAAAAGATAGCTGGAGTGGCAACACTCATATCAGATAAAATAGACTTTAAAATAAAGAATGTTACAAGAGACAAGGAAGGACACTACATAATGATCCAGGGATCAACCCAAGAAGAAGATATAACAATTATAAATATATATGCACCCAACACAGGAGCACCTCTATACAAAAGGCAACTGCTAACAGCTATAAAAGAGGAAATCAACAGTAACACAATAATAGTGGGGGACTTTAACACCTCACTTACACAAGTGGACAGATCATCCAAACAGAAAATTAATAAGGAAACACAAGCTTTAAATGACACAATAGACCAGATAGATTTAGATTTAATTGATATTTATAGGACATTCCATCCAAAAGCAGCAGATTACACTTCCTTCTCAAATGCACACAGAACATTCTCCAGGATAGATCACATCTTGGGTCACAAATCAAGACTCAGTAAATTTAAGAAAAGTGAAATCATATCAAGCATCTTTTCCGACCATAACACTATGAGATTAGAAATCAATTACAGGGGAAAAAATGTAGAAAACACAAACACAAGGAGGCTAAACAATTCATTACTAAAAAGCCAAGAGATCACTGAAGAAATCAAAAAATACCTAGACAAAATTAAAACGAAAACACAATGATCGGGGTCCCAGCAGCTCGGGCGGGAGGAGTGGCAGCAGCCAGGCAGCCCAGGTTCGCGAAGGTTCTCGGCGCGCCGCGGCCCGCAGGCACCCGGCACGCGCCCGCCCTGCCGCGACGATGCCCAAGAGGAAGGTCAGCTCCGCCGAGGGGGCGGCGAAGGAGGAGCCCAAGAGGAGATCGGCGAGGTTGTCAGCTAAACTGGTTCCTGCAAAAGTGGAAACGAAGCCAAAAAAGGCGGCAGGAAAGGATAAATCTTCCGACAAAAAAGTGCAAACAAAAGGGAAAAGGGGAGCAAAGGGAAAGCAGGCTGAAGTGGCTAACCAAGAGACTAAAGAAGACTTACCTGCAGAAAATGGAGAAACTAAAAATGAGGAGAGCCCAGCTTCTGATGAAGCAGGAGAGAAAGAAGCCAAGTCTGATTAATATCACACACCTGGTCCTATCAGTGGTCCCTGTTTCCCTTCTTGTACAATCCAGAGGAATATTTTTATCAACTATTTTGTAAATGCAAGTTTTTTAGTAGCTCTAGAAACATTTTTAAAAAGGAAGGAATCCCACTTCATCCCATTTTTTAAGTGTAAATGCTTTTTTTTAAGAGGTGAAATCATTTGCTGGTTGTTTATTTTTTGGTACAACCAGAAAATAGTGGGATATTGAATATGGGAGGCTTTGATTGTCTTGGGTGTCAGCTTAACATTCCACAGATGGAGGGTAGCTTTTATATCCTATAATACAAAGCATACTACATGGCAGTTTGCAGTCAGTTGCGCATTTAATGTCTTAAACACTTTAAATTACTTCTCTTCCCACGTTGTTTTTGGTAGAACTGTTTCCTAAAGCAAACCACTCACCCCTTGATCTTGGCTCTCCTGGGCAGAGTTTTGTGCACTCTGTAACATCTTTGGTCGTGGTAGTCCAGTTCTTCTAGTAACTGTTAATGTGCTGTGAACGATTGACAATTTGAGTATGTAGTGTATGTGATATTAAATTGTGAATTAGTGGGACTTACGATGTAACAGCATATCAATATTTGAAGATATTGGTACTTGATATCCTGTGAAGGAAAATTTGCCCCCAAATTTTAAGCTGGAAAGTCACTGGAATAACTGTTCAGAAAAGAATCACAACTACATGATTTTTTAGGTTTTTGGTACGTATGTTGAGAATTGTGTACAAATTGAAGTGTCTGTGTACTGATCCTCAAAACAACCAATAAAATCTCAATTATGAAAGAAAAAAACCAAAACAAAACAAAAAAACAAAACACAATGATCCAAAACCTATGAGATGCAGCAAAAGCAGTTCTAAGAGGGAAATTTATAGCAATATAAGCCTACCTCAAGAAACAAGAAAAATCTCAAATAAACAACCTAACCTTACACCTAAGCAACTAGAGAAAGAAGAACAAACAAAACCCAAAGTTAGTAGAAGGAAAGAAATCATAAAGATCAGAGCAGAAATAAAGGAAATATAAATGAAGAAAACAATAGCATAAATCAATGAAATAAAAGCTGGTTCTTTGAGAAGATAAAATTGATAAACCTTTAACCAGACTCATCAAGAAAAAAAAGGGAGAGGACTCAAATCAATGAAGTTAGAAATGAAAAAGGAGAAATTACAACTGACACTGCAGAAATACGAAGGATCATAAGAGACTACTACAAGCAACTCTATACTAATAAAATGGACAACCTGGAAGAAATGGACGAATTCTTAGAAAGGAATAACCTTCCAAGACTGAACCAGGAAGAAACAGAAAATATGAACAGACCAATCACAAGTAATGAAATCGAAACTGTGATTAAAAATCGTCCAACATGGCTTCCCTGGTGGCGCAGTGGTTGAGAGTCCGCCTGCCGATGCAGGGGACACGGGTTCGTGCCCTAGTCCGGGGGGGATCCCACATGCCGCAGAGCAGCTGGGCCTGTGTGCCATGGCCGCTGGGCCTGCGCGTCCAGAACCTGTGCTCCGCAGCGAGAGAGGCCACAGCAGTGAGAGGCCCGCATACAGCAAAAAAAAAAAAAAAAAAAAGACCCCAAATAGGCAAAGCATTCTTTTTTTTTTTTTTTGCCAAAGCATTCTTGAGGGAAAAAAGTGGAGCTGCAGGAATCAGACTCCCTGACCTAATACTATACTACAAAGCTACAGTAATAAAGACAATATGGTACTGGCACAAAAAAAAGAAATATAGATCAATGGAACAGGATAGAAAGCCCAGAGATAAAGCCACACACCTATGGTCAACTAATCTATGACAAAGGAGGCAAGGATATACAATGGAGAAAAGACAGTCTCTTCAGTAAGTGGTGCTGGGAAAACTGGACAGCTACATGTAAAAGAATGAAATTAGAACACACCCTAACACCATACACAAAAATAAACTCAAAATGGCTTAGAGACCTAAATGTAAGACCAGACACTATAAAACTCTTAGAGGAAAGCATAGGTAGAACACTCTTTGACATAAACCACAGCAAGATCTTTTTTGATCCACCTCCTAGAGTAATGGAAATAAAAACAAAAATAAACAGATGGGACCTAATGAAACTTAAAAGCTTTTGCAAAGCAAAGGAAACTACAAACAAGACGAAAAGACAGCCCTCAGAATGGGAGAAAATATTTGCAAACGAATCAACAAAGATTAATCTGCAAAATATATAAACAACTCATGCAGCTCAATACTAAAAAAACAAACAACCCAATCCAAAAATGGGCAGAAGACCTAAATAGACATTTCTCCAAAGAAGACATACAGATGGCCAAGAGGCACATGAAAAGCTGCTCAAAATCACTAATTATTAGAGAAATGCAAACCAAAACTACAGTGAGGTATCACCTCACACCAGTTAGAATGGGCATCATCAGAAAATCTACGAACAACAAATGCTGGAGAGGGTGTGGAGAAAGGAGACCCCTCTTGCACTGCTGGTGGGAATGTAAATTGATATAGCCACTTTGGAGAACAGTATGGAGGTTCCTTAAAAAACTACAAATAGAACTACCATATGACCCAGCAATCCCACTACTGGGCATATACCCAGAGAAAACCATAATTCAAAAAGACACATGCACCCCAATGTTCATTGCAGTATTATTTACAATAGCCAGATCATGGAAGAAACCTAAATGCCCATTGACAGACAAATGGATAAAGAAGATGTGGTACGTATATACAATGGAATATTACTCAGCCATAAAAAGGAACGAAATTGAGTCATTTGTTGAGACGTGGATGGACCTAGAGACTGTCATACAGAGTAAAGTAAGTCAGAAAGAGAAAAACAAATATCATAAATTAATGCATGTATGTGGAACCTAGGAAAATGGTACAGATGAACCTGTTTGCAGGGCAGAAATAGAGATACAGATGTAGAGAACAAACATATGGACACTAAGTGGGGGAGAATGGCGGGAGTGGTGGTGGTGGTGGGATGAATTGGGAAATTGGGATTGCCATATATACACTAATATGTATAAAATAGATAATTAATAAGAACCTGCTATATAAAAAAATAAATTAAATAAAATTGAAAAAGAACGAGAGAAAAGATAAATACTGCACTAGCTATACTAGGTCATAAGACCATTAAAGAACTATTGGAAAGGCTGTAAAATGCACGATGAGAGATAACAGAGTTATAAAAGTTGAGGAAAAGAATATACAAACATATTTAATTATTTGCAGCTTCAAAGCAGAGCACATCTCAGTTATATAGGTGTTCAAGAGAAATACAACTCAGGGACTTCCCTGGTGGTGCAGTGGTTAAGAATCCGCTTGCCAATGCATCGAACACGGGTTCGAACCCTGGTCTGGGAAGATCCCACATGCCGCGGAGCAACTAAGCCCGTGCGCCACAACTCCTGAGCCTGGGCTCTAGAGCCAGCAGCCACAACTGCTGAGGCCCATGAGCCCAGAGCCTGTGCTCCGCAACAAGAGAAGCCACCGCAATGAGAAGCCTGCCCACCGCAAAGGAGAGTGGCCCCCGCTCGCCGCAGCTAGAGAAAGCCCGCATGCAGCAACAAAGACCCAACACAGCCAAAAATAAAAATAAAATAAATAATTAAACTTATAAAAAGAAAAGTAGTATCTTCTCTCCATAATAAGGCAAAAACTAGAAACTTCTCAAATCCCTAACAACAGTAGAATGGATAAGCATATTGTGATATATTCAAACACTGGTGTATTCAGCAGGAGTTGGCAAATTTTTCCTATAAAGGGCAGACAGTAAGTATTTTAGGCTTTGCCAATCATCCCATCTCTATTGCAATTACTTAATGCTGCCCTTGTAGAGCAAAAGCAACCATACACTTTATTATGGACACTGAAACTTGAATTTCATATAATTTTCGTGTGCCACAAAAAAATTCTTTTTCTTAAACCATTAAAAAAAGTAGAAACTATTCTTAGCTCACTGGCTATACAAAAAGAGGCAGGAGACCAGATTTAGCCTATGGGGCATCGTTTACTGACCCCTCCTCTACAGCAATAAGAATGAATGACTCTACAACTATATGCAATAATGCTGAATCTCATAAACATGTTGAGTGAAAGAAACCAGACACAAGAGTATGTACTATAAGATTCCATTTATATAAAGTTCACAAACAGGCAAAACTAAACTATGGTATTACAAGTTAGGAAAGTGCTTCCCTTGGAGGTGGGTGCCTAGTGACAGGAAGAGGGCATAAGGAGGGCTCCAGAGTGCTAGTAGTATTTGGTTTCTTGATCAGGGTGCTGGTTATATGGGTATGTTCAGTTTGTGAAAATTCATTAAGCTGCACACATGTGATTTGTATACCTTTCTTTATGTATGCTATATTCAATTAACAAGTGTCTGAAAATAAAATTTAAGTGTTCTTTCTAGGGAACTAGCTGAAAAGCCAGAAAAGATACAAAGGTCCACTGACTTTAGGGACAGATAATTAAAGAGATCTAAAGAAGAGTACATCTCATGTATGATATATGTATAGGAGTGGAGTCCTCAATAGAAAAATTAAGTCACTTTATATCTCTATACCAAGAAATTTATTATATACCAAGCAAATCTGGATGGTAAAAAAATAACATACTAGGAGATTTCGTTCTAAACATGAAATTTATATAAGATTAATATGTTAACATCTATCACCTTGATTTTAAATAAAATCTAATGGTTTTCTTAAAAGAAAATCAAAGATACTAATGATTTAAGATTCATTATCCCAGGGAAGTGTCTGTCATTGACTTTAATGGATCAAAAAAGATTATTAGAGGTGAAGGGGAGGAAGTACATAAAAAATGAATACATTTTCTGCCACCATTCCTTTATGCACATATTCTTGTTTACTGTCAGGAAATCACAGCCCCTCTTCAGTGTAAGGTTCAGGAAGCAGGAAAATTGTCAGTTTGGTTCATTCATATTTCCAGTGCCAGGCACAGGACCTGGGACATAGCAGGTCCTCAATAAATGTTTGTCTGAATAAACAAACATATTTTAAATAAATGATAAATGATTTGTAAATGTTTGATTATTTCTTAATAATCAAATATAATATATGCTATGTAATATATGCTCAGGAAAAACATATCGGAAATTTAAGGATTTCATAAATGGTAGCTTCTTTGTATAGAAATAGGTCTATAGGGACTTCCCTGGTGGTCCAGTGGTAAAGAATCCGCCTTCCAATGCAGGGGAGGCGGGTTCGATCCCTGGTCAGGGAACTAAGATCCCACATGCCACGGGGAAACTAAGCCCGTGAGCCACAACTACTGAGCTCGTGTACCTCAACTACAGAGCCCACACGCCCTGGACCCCACATGCCACAATTAGAGAGAATCCCGCGCACTGCAATGAAGAGTCCGTGCATGGCAACGAAGATCCCAACTAAGACCTGTCACAGCTGAAAGGAAGGAAGGAAGGAAGGAAGGAAGGAAGGAAGGAAGGAAGGAAGGGAGGGAGGGAGGAAGGGAGGGAGGGAGGAAGGAGGGGGGAGGGGGAGGGAGGGAGGGGAAGGGGGGAGGGAGGGAGGGGGAGGGAGGGGGGAGGGGGAGGGAGGGAGGAAGGAAGGAAGGAAGGGAGGGAGGAAGGAAGGAAGGGAGGGAGGAAGGAAGGAAGGGAGGGAGGAAGGAAGGAAGGGAGGGAGGAAGAACTCTATAGAAAATTGTGGAAGAAATCAGATGTCATGACAGAGAACAGTATCTTTCAGAGATAATCCCATATTGGCATATAAAAACATTAAATTTAATCATACATACAGCACACATAACACAACCCATACCAAAATTTCTACAATTTAGTATCATATGGCTTTCTTTTTTAAAAAAGGAACTAGTTGAAACATAAATTTTTATTAAAGATGAACCTTAAAGGAAGTTAAAATTTATAAAAATTACATTCTAAGTTAAAACAAAGCCAAAAGAAGTAGGTGTTTTATTATGACCAAAACCCCCTGACTTTTTATATTTCTGTAGTTTATAAGGATTATAAACTAGGATCCATTCTAGCAGAACACATTATTTATGCCTTTCTTAAGGCATTTACCATATAATACAGGATTCTTTAAGACATGGACTACTACATTCACCTTTGTGTACAGAGCAGGGTATAGCACATTAGGGACTCAATAAATACAGTTGTCCCTTGGTGTCCACAGATCACAGATGCTCAAGTCTCTTATATGAAATGGCATAGTACAGTTGTCCTTCTGTATCCTCTGATGCAGAAGCCATGAATAAGTAGGACTGACTGTATTTGATAGGTAAATCAAAGATAGAAATTTTCTTTAAAAATATTCCTACCCAGGAACTCCTTCAACCCAAGTCAAGTTTTCAGACCTAGAATAGTTGCTTTGAGATAGGAGAACCAAAAAAAGGTCTTCAATTAATACGCATTTTACTCTAAACGAAGAAAGAAAGGAAAAAAACTTACAGAACACCTCATTACAGGTCATTTGAGCCTATTCACATAATCTGCAAATTCTAGCTGGTAATGTGCAGTTGCTGCTTTATCATGTGATGTCCAGTGACATAAAAAATATAACATCAAATAGTTGTTTGCCAGTCCTTCAGAGAAGTAGGAGTACATCTCATGAGTTATTATCTTAATTCCCAAAAGTGAGGGAGGGGCAAGATAGGGGTTGGGGATTAATAGGTACAAACTATTATGTATAAAATAAATAAAGTTACAGGATATATTGTACAACACAGGGAATATAGCCAATATTTTATAACTATAAATAGAGTATAACCTTTAAAAATTGTGAATCACTATGTTGTACACCTGTAACTTATATAATACTGTACATCAACTATATCTCAGTTAAAAATATATTATAAAAATAAAATTAAATTTTTAAAAATCATCAATGAAATTAGTAAAATTTACTTACACAAAACCTAAAGAACTATAGCAAAAGGAATCTGTTTACAAAGCTTTAAGTTTTCCAGAAAATGATATTACTAAATTCAGTATATCAAACAAAATATTTAGACTTCTTTTGGATAAGAAATTCTTATTGTTGAGTGGCCAACTTTGTTTTCTGAACCAGAACAATTCAAGAGAAAGAACATTTTAAACATTACGTTGTTTCCAACATATCTTACCAGTGTTACTAGCAAGCCAATATTCTACTGCCATCTAAAGTAGAAAAAGAGAATTACTGCTTATAGTTAAGACAGAAGACAAATGAATCCTGAAAATATGATAGAATAAGTCAAATGTTTTCAGTCTATCCTATTCATGTCTCCTGATCTAAACATTTTACGACCAGATATTTTGCATCCATTTTTTATACTCAAGTTAATTTCTTATTACTTAATATTTACTGTCCAAAACGTATACAGGTGAAGTTTGTTCTTAAACTGACTCAAGTATCAAAAAGATACTACTTTACATACTTTTCTTCATTTGTAAAGAAAGGCCAATACCAGATTTTAAAATATCTTACACAGTAAAATTTTTTATCATTCTATAATAAATCCAAAAACTCTACTTCAGAGACAAGAAAGCTCAATATTTAAAAGCATTATGGCTTTTTCACAACTGGCTTTTCCACTGCATATATGCCACAAGAGAAATTTCAAAAGAAAAGCTGGTAAAACCATTCTTTGACAACAATAACAAAATCACTAATGGGAAGTGACCTCGAGTCATTTTGTAAACTTGATACCAAATTCACTTTAAGCCTCTGCTTTTACCATATGTACTTTCCACAGAAGTTTCCAGGTTACTGGGGCTTCCCTGGTGGCACACTGGTTAAGAATCCGCCTGCCAATGCAGGGGACACGGGTTCGAGCCCTGGTCCAGGAAAATCCCAGATGCTGTGGTGCAAATAAACCCATGCACCACAACTACTGAGCCTGCGCTCTGGAGCCTACGAGCCACAATTACTGAAGCCTGCACCACAACTACTGAAGCCCACACAGCCTAGAGCCCTCACACTGCAACTACTGAGCCCATGCGCCACAACTACTGAAGCCCACGCACTCTAGGGCCCGTGTGTCGCAACTACTGAGCCAGTGTGCTGCAACTACTGCATGCCTAGATCCTGTGCTCCACAATAAGAGAAGCCACCGCAATGAGATGCCCGCTCACCGCAACAAAGAGTAGCCCACGCTCACTGCCACTAGAGAAAGTCTGTGCGCAGCAGCGAAGACCTAACACAGCCAGAAGAAAAAAATACATATTCAGAAATATAGTCAAATTTTTTAAAAGCCAAATGCAGAAAATTATGTATTGTATGCTCCCCCTTGTTTTTGTTTTTTTTTTGTTTTTTGCAGTACGTGGGCCTCTCACTGTTGTGGCCTCTCCCGTTGCGGAGCACAGGCTCCGGATGCGCAGGCTCAGCGGCCATGGCTCACGGGCCCAGCCACTCCGCAGCATGTGGGATCCTCCCGGACCGGAGCACGAACCCGTGTCCCCTGCATCGGCAGGCGGACTCTCAACCACTGCCTCACCAGGGAAGCCCCTCCTCCTTGTATTTTAAAAAAGAGAGGAGAGGCTGGTGGTGATGAGGTTGTGGACATTCTACCCCAAATTATGGCACCTTGGCATATTGAATATCTTAAGGTGAAGTAATTTAAGAAAAGGAAGAGGAGGAAAGTCACCCTGACCTCCTCACCAACCTTCTCCCCAAAATAGGTCATAAAACCCTCATGTGAGAGGTGCCCTCACTATACACAGAGGAATGGAACGTCCATTCTTATCTCGCAAAACAAAGGAATGCCAAGAAGCAGCCTACAAACAGGCCTTGCTAAATTCCCTCAGTTTACTACAATTACTTCATATTCCTTAACCTATCCTATTTCTCCATGAACTGTCCACTCTTCACCAAATATATCATAAAATACTCAGGTCTGTTTCTTTGGGTTTTCATTTCCTTCTGAAGGCTCCCTTGTCACATAAAACTTATATTAAACAAATTTGGACACTTCTCGGGGCTTCCCTGGTGGCGCAGTGGTTAAGAATCTGCCTGCCAATGCAGGGGATACGGGTTCTAGCCCTGGTCCGGGAAGATTCCACATGCCACGGAGCAATTAAGCCCGTGCACCACAACTACTCAGCCTGTGCTCTAGAGCCCACAGGCCACAGCTACGGAAGCCCACGCACCTAGAGCCCATGCTCTGCAACAAGAGAAGCCACTGCAATGAAAAGCCCGTGCACCGCAATGAAGAGTAGCCCCCGCTCACCGCAACTAGAGAAAGCCCACACGCAGCAACGAAGGCAGCCAAAAATAATAAATTAATTAAATAAATTTATTTTTAAAAAAATTTGTACACTTCTCTCCTGTCAATCTGTCTTTGTCAGTTTAAATTTCAGACCTGGCCAGGAATCCCAAGACAGTCAAGGAAAAACTTCCTTTCCTACATTGGCTAAATATAGGATATTGTCCATATCAAAACAAAACTCTTGGAAATTAAAAACATGATCTAATGAAAAGTTCAATTAAAAGGCTAGAAAGGGGACTTCCCTGGCGGTCCAGTGGTTAAGACTCCACGCTTCCACTGCGGGGGGTGTGGGTTCAATCCCTGGCAGGGGAACTAAGATCCTATATGATGTGTGGTGCAGCCGAAAAAGAAAAGGCTAGAAGGCAAAGTTGAGAAGTCTACCAAACAGTAGAAGAAAAAACAAATAAATGGAAAATAGAGAAAATAAAAGAAAATTTGAGGATTCAGTCTAGAAGGTCTAACATTTGAAAAATGAGTGCTAGAAAGAGAATAGAGAAAAAAAGAGATAAGAAAATAACCAACCTAAATGTCCACTGATAGATGAATAGATAAAGAAAATATGGTACATGAAGAAGATATGATACAACGGAATACTACTCAGCCATAAAAAAAGAACAAAATAATGCCATTTGCATCAACATGGATGCAACTAGAGATTATCATACTAAGTGAAGTAAGTCAGAAAGAGAAAGACAAATACCATATGATATCACTTATATGTAGCATCTAACATGACACAAATGAACCTATCTATGAAGCAGAAACACACTCATAGGGAACAGACTTGTGGTTGGCAAAGGGGAGGGGAGGGGGGAGGGATGGACTGGGAGTTTGGGGTTAGTAGATGCAAACTATTACATATAGAATGGGTGGATACCAAGGTCCTACTGTATAGCACAGGGAACTATATTCAATGTCCTGGGATAAACCATAATGGAAAAGAATATAAAAGAGAATGTAGGGCTTCCCTGGTGGCGCAGTGGTTAAGAATCCACCTGTCAATGCACAGGACACGGGTTCGAGCCCTCGTCCAGGAAGATCCCACATGCTGCAGAGCAGCTAAGCCCGTGCGCCACAACTATGAGCCTGCACTCTAGAGCCCATGAGTCGCAACTACTGGGCCCATGTGCCACAACTACTGAAGCCTGCGCACCTAGAGCCCATGCTCTGCAACAAGAGAAGGCACCACAATGAGAAGCACGCACACCGCAATGAAGAGTAGCCCCAGCTCACCACAGCTAGAGAAAGCCCGCACGCAGCAACGAAGACCCAAAGCAGCTAAAAATAAAATAAATAAATTTATTTAAAAAAAGAATGTATATATATATATATATACACACACACATATATGTATGTATAACTGTGTCACTTTGCTGTACAGCAGAAATTAACACAACATTGTAAAACAACTATACTTCAATTAAAGAAAAAAGAAAATAAAGTAGAAATACAACTTTTCCCAGAACTAAAGGGTCATGAGTCTCCAGATTGAAAGGGCACACAGTAGCCCAAAGAATGAAATGAAAATCATACATGAGTGACATTCGAGGAAATAAAGGACAAAGAGAAAATCCTAAAAGCTTCCAGAGAGAGAAAAAGACAAGTCACATTCAGTGAAACAATGCCTTCAAAACTGTGACTCAATTATTCACAACCTAGAAATATCTTCTCAGCCAAACTAGCAATTAAGTGTGAGACTAGAATAAATATATCTTTTATGACTTAAAAAGAAAGAAATTACCTCTCATATATCCTTTCTTAAGGAGCTACTTGAGAACATGCTTCAGGATCTGAGAAGAGGCACAGTAAGTAAGCTGAGCCCCAGTGAGAAGATGGAGCTACTACAGCACACATCTTGGTCTGGTCAAGAGACACTCTGACAGCCAATACGGTCCCAAAGATCAAGGCAACAAACTGAAAATTAGATCCCAGAGCAGCCATATACTCATCCAGGAAAGACATTATCATGACTTTCATCAGCCATATTCATGAGAAACCTCAACCTTGGGACCAGGGCTACACAACTAGGGGTAGTTAGTTCTGTGCTGTTTCTATCTTTTCTTTTTAGTCCACTATATCTAAAAAGTAAGACTGGGACTTCCCTGGTTTTCCAATGGTTAAGAATCCATCTTGCAATGAAGGGGATGCCAGTTCAATCCCTGGTCGGGGAACTAAGATCCCACATACCGCGGGGCAACTAAGCCCACGTGCCACAACTAGAGAGCCAGAGAGCCGCAACTACAGAGCCCACGCACTCTGGACCCCATGTGCCACAACTAGAAAGGAGCGTGCACACCACAACGAAGAGCCCACATGCCGCAACTAAGACCCAATGCAGCCAAAAAATTTTAAAAAGTAGGACTTTTCCCCCCTTTTCTCTTTCTTTGTTCACGCTGTCAAGTGGGCTAGGAGCTACTCTAAACTGCCTATAATTTACTTAAGTTGACACAGAGTACTCTGTGACTGCCTTTTCCAAATACCCCTAACCATTAGCTTAATGCCTATATTCTCCTGGAGCTATCTGATCCACTGGGGCAGGGACTACAGCTGTGATGTTTATTGCACTATCCCAAGCATAGTGCATGGTATATAATTAAGATGCTTAGGGGGAAAAAAAAAAAAAAGATGCTTAGGGAAGCCAGGTGGTGCCCGGGTAGGGCACCCACCCCACCCCCCATCTCCCAGAGGCCACTGAATCCCATCAAGTCTAAATTTGTTGAAATTTCTTGTTGGCCAACGACCAACTCTTTCCAAGCTGAGTTTTCTTCACTGTTACACAGGCCTAAGTATCTGTACGCTGTCTTTTATTTTACGTTTTAGGAGTCAGGTGAAGTAAATATAGAATATCTTCAATTAGTACCTCTAACAGAATTTCAATTATTTTTTAATAGTTGCTGCTTAATGAAGATGGATTTACTACTGCCCACCACGGGCCAAGCACTTCGTGAGGTTCTGGAAGATTTGTAAAAAGGACAACCAAGATGTATTGAAAATTTTACTACACTGGAGGAGTAACGTAAACCATTTAGTTGGTGACGTTCCTTTCGTGGACTTGCTTACCGGCTCTAAATTAAATGAACACACTAAACACAATGGTGAAAATACCAATTAAAAAAGTCTACTCTCGGGCTTCCCTGGTGGCGCAGTGGTTGAGAGTCTGCCTGCCGATGCAGGGGACACGGGTTCGTGCCCTGGTCCAGGAAGATCCCACATGCCGCTGAGCGGCTGGGCCTGTGAGCCATGGCCGCTCAGCCTGCGCGTCCAGAGCCTATGCTCCGCAGCGGGAGAGGCCACAACAGTGAGAGGCCCGCGTACCGGGAAAAAAAAAAAGTCTACTCTCCATTAAAAAAATATGTATGCTTAATAAATATTTGTTGGATGAATAAATGTACAAAAATATTAATAATGGTCATGTCAGCAGATGATAGTGTGTGTTTTTACACATTTCAAATTTCTATACTTTCTTTAATAAAGTTAAATAATATTTACAATACAAATTATTAAGAGAAAGCATATAGGTAGCTGAACGTTTGCAAAATTAAAAATTAAATTAAATCCAGCATACGTCACATGACCTATCCCCATTATAAGATATACAAAAACTGTATTACCACAGGTCTTTCCTTTCCAGTCAATCTAATTCTCAAAAAAATTATAAATTTTCATAGCTTCAAGAGAAGAGACAAAACCAGGTATTTAAAATACAAATATTTCAGGACTTCTGTGGTGATGCAGTGCTTAAGAATCCTCCTGCCAATGCAGGGGACATGGGTTCAATCCTTGGTCCAGGAAGATCCCACATGCTGCGAAGCAACTAAGTCCGTGCACAACTACTGAGCCTGCGCTCTAGAGCCCATGAGCCACAACTATTGAGACCGCATGCCACAACCACTGAAGCCCACGTGCCTAGAGCCCGTGCTCCACAACAAGAGAAGCCACTGCAATGAGAAGCCCACGCACCACAATGAAGAGTAGCCCCCACTCGCCACAACTAGAGAAAGCCCGAGCGGAGCAATGAAGACCCAATGCAGCCAAATATAAATAAATAAATTTTTTTGTGTGTGTGGTATGCGGGCCTCTCACTGTCGTGGCCTCTCCCGTTGCAGAGCACAGGCTCCGGACGCGCAGCCTCAGCGGCCATGGCTCACGGGCCCAGCCGCTCCGCGTCATGTGGGATCCTCCCGGACCGGGGCACGAACCCGTGTCCCCTGCATCGGCAGGCGGACTCTCAACCGCTGCGCCACCAGGGAAGCCCTAAAATAAGTATTTAAAATAAATAAAATAAATAAAATACAAATATTTCTTAGTCTTTTACTACTTTAAATCTTAATATATGTTACTGATATTATTTTCTCAAATAAATTTAAACCAGTTTTCATATGTTGACAGTAAAAACTCGATTCTCAAGTTTACATTAAATTTTATATTATTTTAAATTATATTAATAAACACAAATTTTACATCCTCTGAATATGAAGAAAAATTCCAAGTTCAAATTATAACCATGTTTTACCAAGAACACACACTGAGTACTACAGAATTATTAAAGCTTTTTTTTTTTTTTTTTTGCGGTACGCGGGCCTCTCACTGCTGTGGCCTCTCCCGTTGCGGAGCACAGGCTCCGGACGCGCAGGCTCAGCGGCCATGGCTCACGGGCCCAGCCGCTCCGCGGCATGTGGGATCTTCCCGGACCGGGGCACGAACCCGCGTCCCCTGCATCGGCAGGCGGACTCTCAACCACTGCGCCACCAGGGAAGCCCAAAGCTTATTTTTTATTTACCACAAACCTCATGAGCATAAAGAACAAACTAGTGAAATTCCTCAAGAGGACATAAGAGCAAATCCCTATTTCCTAAATATTCCTATTTTAGATTTGAGTGAAGTAACCAACTTATAATTTACATACAATGTTGTTTGCAAATACCAAACATTATGAATTTAAGAACATTCTGAAACAGGGGTCGGCAAACTTTTTGTGTAAAGGTTCAGACAGTAAATATCTTAGGCTTTGAAGGCCACAAGATCTTTGTCACAACCACTCAACTCTGTTATTATAGTGGTGAAAGCTGTCATAGGCAAGATGAAAATAAATGAGCATGTGGCCATGTTCCAATAAAAATGTATTTATAAAAAACGGATTGCAGGCCAGATTCTCCCAGGGGCCATAGTTCGCTGACCCCTGATTATACCTTCCAGAGTATTATACCTTCCAGCTCTCCCCATGCAGAAGTAGTGTCGGTTTTCTCTCTGTGCTTACCTTTTCAATGGCAATCTCCACATTTAAGCACTATCCATTCATTCACATTTTCTACAGATTTTTACTAAGTGCATATCACATGCCAGAAACAGTTTTAGGTGTTAGTGATAAAAAAGGAAAAAATAATAATAAAGTCTTGCCTTCTTAATGCTTACATTATAATAGGGGAGTCAACAAATAAACAAGCTAATAAGTACATAACTTCAGTTAGTGCTAAGTATGAAGATAAGCAAAGCAGGGCAAAAAGAGTGGGGAGGAAGGGTGAGGCTCTTTGTATAGATCAGGGAAGACCTCATAGGAAATCACTTTTAAGTAGAAAATGAATGAAGTAAATGAACAATCCATGTGAATATCTGGGGGAAGAGCACTGCAGGCATATGGACAACTACCTGCAAAGGTCCTAAAGAAATTCAGAAAGCACCTACCAGGTTTAAATAAAGACAAGATTAGTATGGCTGGAATAAGACAATGAGATCAGAGAAACAGGTAAGGGGGAGATCACAAGGACTTGAAGGCTATGGTAAAAGGACTGGATCTTATTTGAAGTTTGAGGTGAAGCCATGAATATGGAATGGTTGAAAGCACGAGAGTTAGTAGGTATGATGTATGTTTTAAAAAGATCACTGGTTTATTTGTCAATTATATCTCAATAAAGTTGGGGGAAAAAAGAGGTTCACTGGTAGCTGTGCTGAGAATAGACTAGGAGGCAGAAGTGGAATAGGAAGGCCAATCCATAGGCTGTCACATGTATTTGTAGACTTCTAAAACAGGATCTAGGGACTTCCCTGGTGGTCCAGTGGGTAAGACTCCACGCTCCCAATGCAGGGGGCCCGGGTTCAATCCCTGGTCAGGGAACTAGATCCCACATGCATGCTGCAACTAAGAGTTCACATGTTGCAACTAAAGATCCCGCACACTGCAATGAAGATCCCGCGTGCTGCAACTAAGACCCGGCACAGCCTAAATAAATAAATAATAAATAAATATAAATAAATAAAATAAGATCTAAACATTTTAAAATTTTAAATTATAGAGAAAATAGTATAAAATAAATAAGCAACAAGGATAGATTATACAGCACAGGGAAATACAGCCATTATTTTGTACTAACTTTAAATGGAGCATAATCTATAAAAATATTGAATTGCTATGCTATATACCTGAAACATATATTGTAAATCAACTATAGTTCAATTAAAAAGAAAAAGGAGGGCTTCCCTAGTGGCGCACTGGTTAAGAATCCATGGGTTCGATCCCTGGTCTGGGAAGATCCCACATGCTGCGGAGCAACTAAGCCCGTGTGCCACAACTACTGAGCCTGTGCTCTAGAGCCCGCAAGCCACAACTACTGAAGCCTGTGCACCTAGAGCCTGTGTTCCACAACAAGAGAAGCCACCGCAATAAGAAGCCCGCGCACTGCAACGAAGAGTAGCCCCTGCTCACTGCAACTAGAAAAAGCCTGCGTGCCAGCAACAAGGACCCAATGCAGCCAAAAGTAAGATAAATAAAATAAATTTTTTAAAAAAGGAAAAAAAAATTATAGAGGGAAAGAGAAATGGAAAAATTAACATTTGATTGACAGAACTGAATAAAGAATTATATCAACAATAGACCCAAAAAATTCAATAGAATTTTCATCAAAAATTTTTGTTTAGGGACTTCCCTAGTGGTCCAGTAGGTAAGACTTTGCGCTCCCAATACAGGGGCCCGAGTTCGAACCCTGGTCGGGGAACTAGATCCCACATGCATGTTGCAACTAAAGAGCCTGCATGCCACAACTAAGACCCGGCGGAGCCTAAATAAATAAATAAATATTTTTAAAAAATTTTTTTGTTTAACATGAGATTTCAGTGATGAAATATAATATCATCACCAACAGAGGGCAGTAGTGAATACAGAACATAAGTGTACAAACTGTGATCCAGCTTCATAGTTAAAGATCCTTCTCTAGAATTCTAGTAAACTAGAATTAAGGAGCATACCCACAAGGTTAACAGCAGGAGCAAGAAATAGAGAGTATGCAAACACATATCTATGAGAAGTTGAAATTACAAATGTGAGCAAAAAAATAATTAGCTAAAAACGGCAGAGTAGGACTTCCCTGGTGGACCAGTGGGTAAGACTCCCAGCTCCCAATGCAGGGGGCCTGGGTTCGATCCCTGGTTGGGGAATTAGATTCCACATGCATGCCACAACTAAAAAGAGCCCACATGCCACAACTAAAGATCCTTCATGCCGCAGCTAAAGATCCCACATGCCGTGATCCCGCAACTAAAGGTCACGCGTGCCCCAACTAAAACCTGGCACAGACTAAATAATAAATTTTTTTTAAAGGCAGAGTATTTATATAGGATGTCATTTCCCTAACTAAACACACCACTCTCAATTCACTGATTTCACTGCTTCACAGGAGATACCAAAAAATAAAACTAAAGCAAGTGAACAGTTAGCTTCACGTATCTACGAGCAGATGAAGGGTTTGTCCTTTTGTGATCAACAGGCAAAGCTACAGAGGGTCAATATCCCAGCCAAGTAAGGTAGAAAAGCTCCAGTTCAAGTGGAAAACAGGAACCAGTACAAATGTGAGCAATCAGTACACTACACCCAGGCAAGGAACGTGAAGATTAGAGGGAAAGGCTACAGCTCAGGAAGCACCTGAACCTGAAACACGGGCTATGAATAAATGAATGCAGGCAGCTGGCAATAAGGAGATTATTAATGTGTACCCACTGCCCATTCCCTGCCGGGAGTTACACATCCCTCCTTCCCTTTCCTCCTATCCCTGTTGTCCCTTTTCATTTTCACTCTCTTTATAGAACTTGATGTTCTATAGATGATTGAAAGGTATGGCCACCAAATGACAATTGAGGTACTACTCCATTTTTATCCTCAGTTTTTTTCCCTCTGCTTAGACTCCTACATTTTTTTCTTTAGTATTTTTCTCACTGCTTTTATTCTAGCCTGCATGTTGAATTCAAGATTGTTGAGACTCCAAAGACAAAAGAAAAAACTGTTTTGACCTGTGCTCTCATCAATACGTAAAAACACATACCCTGCTCACTTCATACTCATTAGTATGACTACTATCAAAACACACACACATACACACACACACACACACACAGAAAATAACTGGTAAGGATGTGAAGAAATTGGAATTCTTGTACACTGTTGGTGGGAATGTAAAATGACACAGCTGCTGTTGAAAACAGAATGGCAGTTCCTCAAAAAATTAAAAACAGAATTACCATATGATCCAGCATTCCCACTTCTGGGTATATACCCAAAAGAATTGAAAGCAGGGTTTCAAAGCAGTATTTGTACACCCATGTTCATAGCAACATTATTCACAATAGCTAAAACAAGGAAGCAACCCAAGTGTCCACTGACAGGTGAATGGATAAGCAAAATGTGGTATATACATACAATGGACTATTATTCAGCCTTAAAAAGTAAGGAATTTCTGACATATACCACAACATGGATGAACCTTAAAGACATTATGCTGAATGAAATAAGACAGTCACCATAAAGACAAATACTGTATGATTCCACCTATATGAGATACTTAGAGTAGTCAAAATCATAGAGACAGAAAGTAGAAGGGTGGGGGAGTGGTTTATAGGGAGTCACTGTTTAATGGTACAGAGTTTCAGTTTTACAAGATGAAAAGAGTTATAGATACAGATGGTTGTGATGGATGCACAATACTATGAATGTATTTAATACCAATGAACTGCATACTTTAAAATGGTTAAGGTGATAAATTTTATGTTTTATGTACTTTACCAAAATTTTTTTAATTGAAGGGAAAAAAATACCCTGCTAAAAATGCAGGAGTAAAGGTTAGTAGGAATAAAAAAGTTGGTTCACTTTTTCTTGCCTCCTACACCAATACTCTACATTGGGTATGGCCATGCATTGGTCAAGTTGAGCTATTCACCATTTCTTGAAGCTGCTCCACATTTTCCTGCCCCACCTCAGCTATATTCTTAGCCTAAATGCCCTATGTGGCTGCCCTTCATTTCAGTCTAAAATACTCTACACGTTCTTCAAACACAACAAAAACGGGGCTTCCCTCGTGGCGCAGTGGTTAAGAATCTGCCTGCCAATGCAGGGAACACGGGTTCGAGCCCTGGTCCGGGAAGATCCCACATATCACGGAGCAACTAAGCCCGTGCTCCACAACTACTGAGCCTGTGCTCTAGAGCCCGCGAGCCACAACTACTGAGCCTGCGCACCACAAATACTGAAGCCGACGTGCCTAGAGCCCGTGCCCCGCAACAAGAGAAGCCACCGCAGCGAGAAGCCCGCGCACTGCAACGAAGCGTAGCCCCCGCTCGCCGCAACTAGAGAAAGCCTGCATGCAGCAACAAAGACCCAATGCAGCTTTAAATAAATAATTAATTATTGGGGGGAAAAAACCCAACAAAAATGGCATCTCCATCTGCCAGAAGGAACTAATATCTCTTTTCTGTCCACAGTAGTCCACTCAGACCTCTATTTCCAAATGCTACAGCATCCTTGCATCATGTTTATTTGTGTATGTTCTCTTTTATTGCAGCTAGACATTCCATCTCTGCTTTTTGTTTAAAAATCATGTTTGCTTTTTATGTTTCCATAAGAATTAGAGAGATGTTTTATCCCTCAGTGTTGCTTATAAGGTAAACGAAGATTGGAACTAGATGTTATCTTGAGCCCATAGTTTCAGCCTTAAGTCAAACAATCAAAGGCTATTTCCCTTGGTACCTCAGACCAGCAGCTGTGCAGAAGCTGTGCTGCCAGGCACAGGCAAATCTTCTATTCTACTCCCAATACCAAAAGCACCATGCTACTCAAAAACCACTCAGAAAACTTAAGTATTCTAGCCTCGGGCAGAGGACTGAGAATAGTGAGAGCAAGACCTATATATTATTTAGCAATGTATTTTAAAGAAAATAAGACAGAGAGTTTCTAGACAATCTTTTCTCGCAGTATACTGCAATTTTTATCTCATAACAAAACAAAAGAATCAAAATACGGGCCACCTAGAGAGAAGTAGCCCCCAATATTTAGAAATCCTAAGACACTGCCTACACAAGTGCTGTTCTTACTTTTTGGCCTGCAGTCCCTTATCCTCATCCCCTGTAGACCTAGCAAACACTTCAGAAACTCAGGTAAGATGTCAAATTCTCTAGGAAACCTTTTCTGACCACTCAAAGGGTAATATTAGATAGATAGAAATACAAGGTATTCACTAGTGATTTATGATATCAACTAAAATTACTTAGAATGTCTAGAATCACATATGAGATATTACTCCTTACATTTCTATGAGACAATCCATTTACTTTCTGTGAAATAATTGCTTTGTTTCTTTTGTCCAGATTCAAATCCTCTAAGCAAAAGCAGTTTTGAAAAGAGAAACATAGGGGACTTCCCTGGTGGTCCAGTGGTTAAGACTTCACCTTCTAATGCAGGGGGTGAGGGTTCAATCCCTGGTTAGGAGCTAAGATCCCACATGCCTCGTGGACAAAAAACCAAAACATAAAACAGAAGCAATATTGTAACAAATTCATAACCATAATTCAAAAAGAGACATGTACTACAATGTTCACTGCAGCACTATTTACAATAGCCAGGACATGGAAGCAACCTAAGTGTCCACTGACGGATGAATGGATAAAGTAGATGTGGCACATGAGTTATTTGTAGTGAGGTGGACGGACCTAGAATCTGTCAGACAGAGTGAAGTAAGTCAGAAAGAGAAAAACAAATACTGTATGCTAACACATATATATGGAATCTAAAAAAAAAATGGTTCTGATGAACCTAGGGGCAGGACAGGAATAAAGACACAGACGTAAAGAATGGACTTGAGTACTAGGGGGTGGGGGGCTGGGGGGAAGGGGAAGCTGGGACAAAGTGAGAGAGTGACATGGACATATATACACTACCAAATGTAAAATAGCCAGTGGGAAGTAGCCGCATAGCACAGGGAGATCAGCTCGGTGCTTTGTGACCAACTAGAGGGGTGGAATAGGGAGGATGAGGGGGAGGTTCAAGACGGAGGGGATATGGGGATATATGTATACATATAGTTGATTCACTTTGTTATATAGCAGGAACTAACACAGCATTGTAAAGCAATTATACTCCAATAAAGATGTAAAAATATACATATATTGTAACAAATTCAATAAAGACTTTAAAAATGGTCCATAACAACAAAATCTTTAAAAAAAATAAATAACTGCCTTTTTAAGGTATCATAAGCAATTTTGAAACACAGTAACTGCAAACGGATAACAGATGAAATATCAACACTGACTTTAATCAAAGTGTAATGCTTAGGCTAAATGCTTAGACTCCTTGAGCCTGTTTCCTAATCTTTAAAATGGGTGTACACCACATAAGGTTTTTGCAAGAAACAAATTAAATAAAATATAACATGTCTAACAGAGTTCCTAACACATAGGAGGCCCACAAAAATAATTTTTACAGGTTATCTCTAGAGTACACTTAATTACTAGATTCAGTCCTATCACTAGTTCTTAGTCTAAACCAGTGTTGTCCAATATGGTAGCCATTAGCCACAAGTGACTGTTGAGCACTTGGAATGTGACTAGTCCAAACTGACATGTGCTTTAAGTGTAAAATACTCACCAGATTTCAAAGACTTAGTGAAAAAAATAATCTAAAAATCTCATTAATATTTTGTATATTGATTACACGTGAAGAGATAATACTTTGGATATACTAGGTTAAACAAAATGTTAAAATTAATTTCACTTTTTTCTTTTTACTTTTTTAATGTGGCTACTAGAAATTGTAAAAATTGCATGTCTGGCTCTCATTACATTTCTATTGGACAGGCTGAGCTACTCTTTGACTTCAAGCTGGTGAACGTGCTCTCTTAACCATACAGTGGACTGCTTTGGCTGGGGTTCACTCCGGCTAACCCACCCCTTATCCCGGCATACACATGATCACTTTAACATTCTTGAACACTTCCACGGCCTGTGAAAGCTGATAGCTTGATCGCTCTTAATTTTAAAAAGTATGGAGCGCACAGATCCGCCGAGGCAACTCGAAATCGTAACCTACACAAGAGAGAAGTGTCTGGAGACAAAACCCAAGTTTTCTCCGGTGGGTGTCGGTCAGCACTGCTGCGGGGAGCCCTAAGAAAGTGAGAAAAGGGACAGAGCGAGTGCAGGGGATCTGAAGGAGCGTAACGTGGAGCCCCTGGAGCGGAGGTCTGAGGAGGGGAGCCTTTCAGCTTCTGGGGTGACGAGTCGGAGGGCGGCGGGGAAGAGATTCGACTCCGCGGCGGAGGCTGCAGGGAGTAGCGGTACCTTAAGAATCCCCTTCATCTTCGCCATAAAGGGGCGGAACTCCTCAGGTGGCACCTCCGGATAGAGCTGACTCCGCAACAGCTCCTCTGTGATGCCCGGGTGCCCATGGAAAGCGTCCTGAGCCAGGCCGCTCAGCAACCCGCTCAGCGGCTTAACGCCCTCAAGCTCGCCCGCCATAGTTGGCGGAGGCCCCGCCCCCCAACAGCTGAGCGTGGCCCCGCCACGGCAGCCGATATGGGCCTAAACAGCTGGACAAAGGCGCGAGAGGAAAGTGGCGGCGGAGTTCCAGCAGGGGTCGGTGTTGGCCCCTCCCAGCTCTGCAAAACCCAACCCTTAGGTTTGCCACCGCGGAGCTATCAATCCATTAAGTTCCATACCGCTCACTTTGCTTCCGCTTATTTCCTTCATCACTCCAGCGGCTTGTCGAAGAAAAAAATTGCTCAATGGAGATTACTTTAGACGGAGTAGCATCCTATGCGGGTGGCAGTTTAACTTTCGGATGGCTGTATCTCACTGCAAGCTTTGCCAATCCATTAACTGAATAGCATCTATCACTCAAATCTGACCTCTGCCTAATCCTTACCTGTGCACCTTTGTCCACGAAAAATTTAACTATACCCTGGTAATATGTTTTTTTGGGTTGTTAATTGCCTTTTTACATACATGTGTGTTGTCTTTCCAGCTAGATTAGTGGCTCTGATCCAATGTTCCTTTCTATAACATATATTTTGTTAACACTTTCTTTACTATCCTAAAATAAAGTGCATAGATAATATAACTTCTTACCCATATAATTTCCAAAAATCAATATATTATTCACCAATAAAAAGGAATGAGTTACTGATACATGCTGCAACATGGATGAGCCTTAAAAACATGCTAAGTGAAAGAAGACAAACAGAAAGGGCCAGATATTGTATGATCCCATTGATATGAAATGTGCAGAACAGTCAAATCTATATACACAGAAAGTAGATTAATGGTTGCCAGCAACTGGAGGAGTGGGGAATGGAGAGTGACTGTTAATGGGTTTCTTTTGGGGATGATGAAAGTGTTCTAGAATTAGATAGTGGCTATGATTGTACAACTTTGTGAATATACTAAATCCACTGAATTGTACACTTTAAAAGAAAATGAACTTCACAGTATGTGAATTATATCACAATTTAAAAATCAATATAATGACCTAACTGTAATTTAGGATAAAAATAAAAGGAAAGAAAGTTATAATATATGCATTTCAATGTATAAATGTTACGTTTCAGGCTCAGACGATAATAAACAGGTAGGTTTTTCACCTATACGAATGTCCCCTGCATGGCAAGATGTCTTGTATTCTTGGTGCCTGTCCAGCCCCGGCCATTCCTCCCCCTCCATTATTGTGACAACTGAAATACCCCTTTCGAAGTAGTGCCACGCTGCTGAGAATCACTGATCTAGACTACTTTAACTAATATTTATCCAGCATTTGCCTGAAGTCAGGAGGTATTCTTTATACTAGAAAAGATATAAGATAGTTCTTTCCCTAAAGGAATTAATTTTCTAAAAAGCAAATTCAGAGATGATTTCAGAACTCCAAGAAAAACAAACCTAGAGATAAACTATACATCCTGTTAATTAATTAATCCTGTTAATACATCCTGTGCCTGCAGGAGTTGCAGAGAATGGTCCATGTAAGGGAAAAAGTAAAATAAGGGTGGTGAGTGGATAGGAAGCACTATTAAGTACATGACTTCCAAATTACCCACCAGAAAGACTGTACTCATTTATTTCCATGAAACCTTACTAACACTGACTGGCATTATTCTTTAGAATCTTTGCTATCTGATACATGAGAAATACTATCTTATTGTTTTAATATGTATTTCTTAAATTTTGAGAGTGAATTTTTTTATTTATATAATTGACAATATAACGTTATGTTAGTTTCAAGTGTACAGCATAATGATTCCATATTTGTATATATTGCAAAATGATCGCTACAATAAGTCTAGTTAACATCCATCACCACACAGCTACATTTTTTTTTCCTTGTGGTGACAGCTTTTAAGATTAACTCTCTTAGCAACTTTCAGGAATTCCCTGGCGGTCCGGTGGTTAGGACTCCTCGCTTTCACTGCGAGGGCCTTGGGGAACTAAGATCCCACAAGCCACACAGCTCGGCCAAAAAAAAAAAAGACAATACACTATTATTAACTATAATTAACATGCTGTACATTACATCCCCAGGACTTATTTAAAAATGGAATTTGTACCTTTTGAACTGTTAAAAAAACAAAATTCAACTTTGTAAATTGTAAAGGTCTTATTGGCTTTATTCAACAATTCATGAATAGGGAAGCATTCAATCTCAGCTAGAAAGGTGCTCCAAGGAGCTGTACAAAATGAAAGACTTATAGGCAGAAGGGAGTGAGAATAAGGAAGTTGTACCTCAAAACAAAAAAGCAGGTTGGTTATTACAAGGTCACCTTCCTTTAGGGGACGTCAGGGATCTATCAGGCAGATTACTTAACTAGTGCTGATTAGGCGGTTCCTGATTGGCTGGTTTAAGATTCCATTTCTGGGAAAGGTGAAACTGTAATTCTCGGTTTGGTGATGTGGGACTGGTTTAGCATAAGTGACTCCATTTGGGGCCTGCTGTCTTGTTTTAAACAACCACCTTTACGTGAGGACTGTTTTTTTTTTTTTTTTTTTTTTTTTGCGGTACGCGGGCCTCTCACTGTTGTGGCCTCTCCCGTTGCGGAGCACAGGCTCCGGACGCGCAGGCTCAGCGGCCATGGCTCACGGGCCCAGCCGCTCTGCGGCATGTGGGATCCTCCTGGACCAGGGCACGAACCCGTATCCCCTGCATCGGCAGGCGGACTCTCAACCACTGCACCGCCAGGGAAGACCGACGTGAGGACTTTTTTATATATAGTTATTGACTGCTTGTATTTCTTCCCATTTCCTTGTCCACCTTCTACAGAGGTTTGTCACTTCAGTGATTTCTAACATCTCTTTACACATTAGTAATACTAATGTTTGTCACTTACATTGCAATGTGTTCCTTAGGTTTATATAGTTGAATCTATCAACCCGCCTAAAAAAAGTCTGGAAAGTTATTTACCAACATGGTTATGAAGTATATCTCTGAGCAGATGGCTTTTATTTGCTTCTTTCTGCTTACCTGATTTTTCTAAATGTCTACAGTGTACATATAATATTGTTGTAATAAAAAGTTATTTAATGAAAAGATAAAGTTCCCATCAGGAGTTGCCTGGTGGCCTAGTGGTTAGGATTCCGGGCTTTCACTGACATGGCCTGGGTTCAATCCCTGGTGGGGGAACTGAGTGAGATCCCATAAGCCGCACTGCACAGCCAATAAAAATAAATAAAGTGCCCATCAACAGACAATTGGTTTAAGGAGATGTGGTATATATACATACATATATGTATATACATATATATGTATACAGACACACATATTGGAATATTATTGGAATAATGGAATATTACTCAGCCATAAAAAATGAAATATTGCCATTTACAACAACACGGATGGACCTAGAGAATATCATACTAAGTAAGCCAGACAGAGAAAGACAAATATCATATGGTATTGCTTATATGTGAATCTAAAAAAAAAAAAATGATACAAATGAACTTATATACAAAACAGAAACAGACCCACAGACATAGAAAACAAACTTATGGTTACCAAAGAGGAAAGGAAGGGAGAGATAAATTAGGAATATGCGATTAACAGGTACAAACTACTATACATAAAATAGATAAGCAACAAAGATTTACTGTATAGCACAGGGAACCATATTCAATATCTCATAATAACCTATAATAGAAAATAATCTGGAAAAAATATATATATATCTGAATCACTTTGTTATATACCTGAAACTAACACAATACTGTAAATCAACTGTATTTCAGTTTTAAAAAAAGATGTGTGTCCTAAAATCAGAATTCTTTTAATGAAAAGCTTTAAAGAACATGTGTTCTGCATTACTGAGAAAAGCCACACACCTTACATAGTGTTTCATAACCATTTTGATAAAATTAGATGCTTTCAGAATCTTATAGAGGCCTCAGATATTTTCTCCCCAAAATGCAAGTACACACCAAATGTAGTCTACAATATCTAGGGGTTAATTTACCCCTCTGAAGTTTCTGTAAGCCTGCTAGTTTTCCATTGGTTCTAAGAACTCTCTCTTAGTACTCCCAGTTCTAATTAATCCTTACAATAAATAGATTGCTCTTTTGCTCTTTTATTAGAAGCAGGGGGAAATTCTGCATATCACTATCATTATTCAACTTTTATTCCAATGTATATCACTTGTTAAAAATAAGGAAGGAGGCCCAAAATGGAGTCACTTACGCTAGGCTCCACATCACCAAACTGAGACTTAATTACCAACTGGGAATCTCCTAATCAACACCAGTTAGGTAAACTGATAGATCCCTGCCATCCGCTAAACGAAGGTGACCTCTTGTAATAACCAACCTTCTTTTTTGTCTAGTGTAACTTCCATGTTCCCACTCCCTTCTGTCTATAAAAGTCTTTCATTTTGTACAGCTCCTTGGAGCTACTTTCTACTTGCTAGATTGGATGTTGCCTGATTCATGAATCACTGAATAAAGCCAGTAAAATCTTTAAAATTTACTCAGTTGAATTTTGTTTTTTAACACAGGGCCTGCTTGAGCCTACAAGTTCCAAAACACCAAGATGACCAATAAAAAAAATCATCCCTGTGCCACCAGGGGCTGCTATTGCCAATGTAACTGTTCAAGGCTGGTAACAGCCGCATTTTTAGAATGCGTTTCAAACAAAAGGATCAAAGCACAAGCTTTATTTTATTAAATTTCAAAACACAACCTGTTTCGCAGATGATAAACCTGGACGCAGGCCTATTAAAAGAATTGCCTAATTGCTGTGAGACAACAGCAAGGAAAATACCCTGAGCCTTGGCTCAAAGGAAATTATAAGCATCTAACTAGCGGCCCTTCTGCTAAACAGGTTTCCTTTTCATTGTGGTCAGATAGGTTCCCATTCTAAGTCTCATTAAGCAACTAGTCGCTTCCGCTATTAAACTGCTCCTATTATGGCTTACAGGCTGTTTGGTCTCAGGCCAGCAATACATGTTTTTATAAGATTTTCCAGCTCTGCAAAATGTTAAAATTTAAAATGTGAACTGAAATAATGTGGAAATACAGGGGCCCCTAAGTTTTGCAATAAACTCTCCTTGCTCCCTGTCTCTCCTCTGCCTTTTCCAGTTCTACTTTAATCTCCATTCACTCTCCACTCAACAGATATTGGTTGAGAGCTTTGTGCCAATCATTCTGCTAGGCTCCAGGGGATACAGAATGAATAAGACACTCTGCTCTAAAATCTTACATTCTGGTAAAGGAAAATAATATGTAAATGAAGGGTAGCAGAATATGCCACCCCAAAATATACCACGTTGGCATAAGGATTCTTTTGAGCTGAAGGCAACTGAGAATAAGCAGATACAAGGAAAGCTCACAGCCCTTCTCCTATTCACCTAAAAACAGGACATACATTTTCAAAGGTGTCCCTCCTTCCCTGTCTACCAGAAAGTACAAAAACCAATCCCAGAAGACAACTTTAGACCCTTATCAATGGAGAATGCACCGACTTAAATCTGCGATAACTTACTCTTGTTTACCATGCTTTTCCCTGTCATCTCTCCATAAATGAGCTCCTGGACATGGTCCTTTCCTTTGTCTTTGGCTGAAGATGGTATATAAACAGGAGTTCTAAGCCACTGCTTTGAGTTACTCATTTTTCCCTGGGTATGTCACATGTATACATGAGGTATACACGTTAATAAACCTCTGTTTTTCTCATTAATCTGTCTTTTGATACAGGGGTCCCAGCCAGAACAGAAAAGTGGGAGGGAAAATTATTTTTTCCTCCTCTGTATCAATAAATTATTTAAATGCAATGAACTAAGGGTTGTTACTACTTAGTGCCTAGAAGTAGCTATCAGAATTGGTGGAGAAAGAAAGAAAATAATTATTAACTCAGTTTGAATCAGCCAAAGAAAGGCTTAATGTGAATAGCCAGGTATGATGCGGGTGAAATAGCACGTCCCTATACATGCAAGCACAAAACATAGTGGTGTGTTGAGGTACACTAGGAACCTCATAGTGTAATGGTAGGATTCAGGACACACTACCCCAAAATATGGCATCTTGGCACACTGAATATTTGAAGGAACCTGAGAAACGACAGGTGCAAGGACTCTCTGACTTCCCCCTTCTCCTTGAAGCAGGTCATAAGACCCTCATGTGAGAGGTACCCTCCCTATACCCAGAGCATTCTTACCTCCAAAGACAGAGAGAAGAACAGGCTTTACTAAGTTTTCCCAGTTGACTACCCTTAGCTCATACCCTTTTGTCCCATCACATTTTCCCACAACTTTCCACTCTTCATCAAATCACAGCAACACTCAGTTTTAACCACTTCTTCAAAGTCTTAATTTCCTTATCAAGGCTCTCCTGCCACATAAAACTTACATTAAATAAATCTGTATGCTTTTCTGTTATCTATCTTTTGTTACAGAGCCCCAGCCAAGCACCTAGAAGGGTAGAAAGAAAAAGATATAGCTTCCGCCCCTACACTAGCAAAGTGGAACCAGGATCCTAGGATAATAAACCTGGAAAGATAGACAGGGCCTCAGTCATAGAGATGGAAAGTTTCCATGTAATGCTGATTTTTATATCTGGTCCTTGAAGAGTCACTGAAAGGTTTTAAGCAGAAGAGTAATAACAAGATCAGATTTGAGCTTTGTGGTAGTGGTGTGGCAACGAACGGAAGGAGCAAGGGAGGCCAAAAGCTAGACTATCACAGTAATCAAATTGATGATGATGTGGGTCTGATCTAAGGGAGCTGCACTTAGGATGGAGAATATGAGATGGATTTTTGACATAAAGGAGGTAAAATTAGCAGAGTTTGGATGAGGGGAGAAGGAAAGGAATGACTCCCAGGTTTCTGGTTTAGGTGACAGAGTAGATGATGGTTCAGAGCATACGGGTGCTCATTTATTTGTGGGCTACCTCTCTATGTATCTTGTGTGTTATTTTATCCTTTAATGAGCTGTGTTAATCAAGATAACTATCACAGCAAGCATTTGGAATGAAACTGCCACAGAACAAAACTCTCATTCTGCATTTTAAAGTATTTTTAATTCAAATTCAGACTCAAAGATTTAAATGGGATTGAATTTAGAAAGATGGAAAATACATGGAGAAATCTAGTCTTGTTTTCTTTTTGAACAGCCAAACATTTTTAAAAAACATTTTCTCATGGAAAATTTCAAACACATAAAAAGTAAAAACAATAGTATAATGAGCTCCCATGTCCCCATCACCAACTTCAAAGAATACCAACACACTGCCTATCTTGTTTCCTTTCTACTCCCATCCACTTCACCCTTCTCTTTTATTTGGAAAATCCCAGATATCATAGTAGTTTATCTGTAAATATTTCAGTATGCTTCTCTTAAAAGCTCTTAAAAACACCACAATACATTTTTCCATATTCTAATGAAAAAATATTTTCTTAATAATCAATCATTGAATATCAATCAGTATTCAAATTTCTGATAGTCTTACAAACTTCACATTTTTTAACTGTTTGTCTGAATATTTAAGTAGTTGATTAGCCAGCCAAATGCAATTACCTATAGGTTCCCCTTCCAACTTCATTGTTTTTTGTTTTCATTTTCTTGCAATTCATTTGTAGATCATTTGTCCTACTGAGTTTCCCACAATTTAGATTTTATTGATTATACCCTCATGATATCATTTTTTTAAAATATATTCTTCTATCCTTATATGTCCTACAAATCTGTAAATTAGTAGTTAGATCTAGGAACTTGATTAGACTCAGGTTCAGCTTGTTTCGTGTTCCATCAGGAGGTATCTAGTGTCTGCTGCCTCTCTTTTTGTGTTGTGTCCCTCCACACCCTAGACCTCCAAAATAACAGTCATCAATTTTGTCCACAAATTTGCAACTTCTATGGCTCTGGATAGTACTACAATAATTAAATATTAGTTCATTTCTGTTTTTAGATAGGACATCTGGTTACTTGTTTACTTATAATAGATCACAAAACTTCTACGTTTTCCAGCACCCCCCTTTGGTTTTTCCTTCTCCCATTTTCAGATAGAAATCTTATAACTGGGAGGGTTACAAAGTGATAAAAATGTGAACTAGAAACCTTTCAGAGAAAATTAGAAAAATCAAAATGTATTTAAGGAAAACAGGCCCCTGCTTCATGTTAACATATTGCAAGCCAAACTTTTAAAAAGAATGATGCAAACAATACGGTTTAGGAAAACAGAGCTTAATGGTGGTCTCAACAACATAAACTGATTTGGAAGAGAAGAAATATGGATAAAAAATAACAATTAAAAATTGTCTTTGAGGGGCTTCCCTGGTGGTGCAGTGGTTGAGAGTCCGCCTGCCGATGCAGGGGACGCAGGTTCGTGCCCCGGTCCGGGAGGATCCCACATGCCGCGGAGCAGCTGGGCCCGTGAGCCATGGCCACTGAGCCTGCGTGTCCGGAGCCTGTGCTCCGCAACGGGAGAGGCCACAACAGTGAGAGGCCCGCATACCGCAAAAAAAAAAAAAAAAAATGTCTTTGAGATGGAGTGAAAACCTAAGAGAGAAAAGTTAAACACATTCCTGCCTCCTTTTCCAATCCAAAATGGTGCCTGGCTTGGTCTTATTATTGAGGGCTTAGCACATGGTTCAGCATCCATCCTAGAGAGGAGAACCCTCAATTGGATGGTTGGCCAAATATTATTGTTTTATAAAAACTATTTTACAAATCATTAGAGAACTTCTATAAGGCTACTGTTATTGCCAACATTCCCACATATGTCTTAACTGTGCTTGGATCTGATACAATAGGAATTTTTCCAACATGTCTATCCTTCACTAGCAACAGTGCTTTGTATCTATAAAGTATCCTACAAAAGTTGTATGTTTTAATACTTATTGAAATTCCATTCTAATAGAGAATTAGTGTACACCAATACTTTTAAGCAATCAAATGTTCAGCATTTATTATTGCTTAATCCTAGGAAGAAAAATAATTCCAATATCAGTTGTCACAGAAAAAGAAAAATATGTATTTATAACTTGAAACCTCTCAGCTAATTAAAGCAATTGTCATACCTATGGAGACTGTCCCCAAAAGCCAATAATGGCATCTTCCAAATTCTGCTTTGTCCTTTCTGGCTGACAGGTCTATTCCTCACACTAATAAAACTAGTAGTTTAATAAGCCTTTAGAAGCCATCTAATTCAACTCTCCTATTTTATAGATGAGGAAAATGAGACCCAAAGAACTTAAATGACTCACCCAAGATTACATAGTTAATACATAGCAGAAGTGGAACTCAAGCCAGAACTTTGAGCCCCCAAATTAATGCTATTTCCATCATCATCACACTTGTTTCCATCATACTACACCAGTTGTTTTAACAAATAATCATAGCATGTTTGTGGGCTGCATAGAAGTAATCTGCTCCTTTAAAGAGAAATCAGCCCTAGACTTACGGATCTCAGAGCACCTAAGAAGCTTCATCTTCTACGGCCAGTAACCTGAGTGAGTGTATAAGCTCCTAAAGATCACAGGATTAAGTACTATGAACAATTGTCCTTGAACTTATCCCAGGCATCCATCATTTTATGGATGCTAAGTAACTATTTGTGAACAAATATCGAAAGAACCTCACCTGCGTTATTTTCATATTAAAATATAGAAGTAAAAAAAGCCCAGCAGTTTAGCTCATGACCTCTGAAGTCGTTGCTCTATTGGAATACTTCTTCCATCTATTTACAGGTTTACCTTGGGCTTCAGTTCTCTCTGTGCTTTGTTCCCTTATCTCCTACCAAAAAAGATAGACACCTACTTCATAGGATTGTTGAGAGTATTAAATGAGATGAAACGTGTAAAGGGTTTAGCACTGCAACTAGCACATAACTGAACTAAATGATTGTTATGAAAATGTTCAGGCTCCCTAAGAGTCAGTGGCTATGTTATGCAGGAGAAAATACTGTAAAACTAAGGCACTGTACTAACTGGACAGGCAGTCCTGATTTGGTAGGCAATCACAGGTCCAAAACTTTTAAGATTCTCTGGTATTTAACCAGTGTATATTTAAATTTCTAACTACCACCTAGTATCAATCAATATTCAACAACCAACTCCAACATCTAAATCAAAGAAAAGCAGTCACAAGGAAACAAAAGCAAAAATAAACAAATGGGACCTAATTAAACTTAAAAGCTTTTTTGCACAGCAAAGGAAGCCATTGACAAAATGAAAAGACGATCTATTGAACGGAAGAAAATATTTGCAAATGATATGATATGACCAATATGGGGTTAATATCAAAAATTATAATATAAACGGCTCATACAATTCAGTACCAAAAAAAAAAAAGTAACCCAATTAAAAAATGGGCGGAAGACCTGAATAGAGGACATTCTTCTTGTGAAAAGATGCTCAACATAGCAAATCATCAGAGAAATGCAAATCAAAACCACAATGAGGGCTTCCCTGGTGGCGCAGTGGTTGAGAGTCCGCCTGCCAATGCAGGAGATACGGGTTCGTGCCCCGGTCCGGGAAGATCCCACATGCCGCGGAGTGGCTGGACCCATGAACCATGGCCGCTGAGCCTAGGCGTCCGGAGCTTGTGCTCCGCAACGGGAGAGGCCACAACAGTAAGAGGCCCGCGTACCGCAAAAAAACCCCAAAAAAACCCCACAATGAGGTATCACCTCACACCTGTCAGAATGGCTAGCATCAAAAATACAAATATTGGCAGGCATGTTGGTGGGAATGTAAATTGGTGCAGCCACTGTGGAAGACTGCATTGAGGTTTCTCAAAAGAATAGAACTACAACATGACTCAGCAATTCTACTTCTCCGCATGTATCTGAAGAAAATGAAAACACTAATTCCAAAAGATACATGCACCCCAATGTTCATAGCAGCATTATTTACATTAGTCAAGATATCGGGCTTCCCTGGTGGCACAGTGCTTAAGAATCCGCCTGCCAATGCAGGGGACACAGGCTCGAGCCCTGGTCCGGGAAGATCCCATATGCCGCGGAGCAAACAAGGTGCGCCACAACTACTGAGTCTGCGCTCTAGAGCCCATGAGCCACAACTAGGGACGCCCAGAAGCCCGCGCACCTAGAGCCCGTGCTCCGCAACAAGAGAAGCCACCGCAATGGAAGCCGGCGCACCGCAATGAAGAGTAGCCCCAGCTCCCGCAACTAGAGAAAGCCCGCGTGCAGCAACGAAGACCCAACATAGCCAAAATAAAATAAAATAAAATAAAATAAATGTTCTTTAAAAATATATATATATATGGAAGCAACGTAAGTGTCCATCAACAGATGAATGGATTAAGAAGATGTGGTATATACACACAATGGAATACTACCCAGCCATAGAAAGAATGAAATTCTGCCATCTGCAACAACATGCATTGGACCTAGAGGATATTATGCTAAGTGAAACGAGTCAGAGAAAGACAAATACTATATGTTATCATTTATATGTAGAATCTAAAAACTGAAACAAATGAATGAATATAACAAGAAAAACAGACTCACAGATAACACAATTTTAAAAAACTAGTGGGCTTCCCTGGTGGCGCAGTGGTTGAGAATCTCCCTGCCAATGCAGGGGACACGGGTTTGAGCCCTGGTCTGGGAAGATCCCACATGCCGCGGAGCAACTAGGCCCGTGAGCCACAACTACTGAGCCTGAGCGTCTGGAGCCTGTGCTCCTCAACAAGAGAGGCCGCGATAGTGAGAGGCCCGCGCACCGCGAAGAGTGGCCCCCGCTTGCTGCAACTAGAGAAAGCCCTCGCACAGAAACGAAGACCCAACACAGCCAAAAATAAATAAATAAATATTTAAAAAAAAAAAAAAAACTAGTGTTTACCAGTGGAGACAGGGAAGGGTGGGAGAGGCAAAACAGGGATAGGGGATTAAGAGGCAGAAGCTAGGACATATAAGATAAATAAGCTACAGGGATATATGTATTGTACAGCCCAGGAAATATAGTCAATATTTTATAATTAGTTTTTTTGTTTTTTTGGTCTGCGCCACACGGCTTGCAGGTTCTCAGTTCCCAGAATAGGGATGTAACCCGTGCCCCCTCAAGTGGAAGCACTGCGTCCTAACCACTGGAACACCAGGGAATTCCCTATAATAACTTTAAACGGAGTATAATCCATGAAAATTTTTAATCACTGAGTTGTACACCGGAGACTAATACAATGTTGTAAATCAACTATACCTCAATTAAAACAAGAAAGGGGGGGAAAGAAGTCACCCCTTCCAACCTCTCTTCCAACTCGCTTTCAAAATATATAAAACTGAATAAAATACACGTCTACCGCCAGTAAAAACCAACTCAGCCCTGCCCCACCCACCCAGGAGTAACTCCCGGCTGCTACAACACGTAGCGGACAGGTCCAGCTTGAGTTAACAGAAGGGACCTCAGGGCCAAGGAGATGAGATGTCCCAACTCCAGCCTTATTCAATCGCAGGTGGTCCTTTTTGCCTCCCAGGAGCCCGCCCACTGCCCACTAGGCCGCAGGCCAACAGCTCCCAACAGCCCCAAGATCCGCGGCGCGACCCCCGTACCCGGCATGCAGCGGGCAGCCTTCTACGTCACGGCGGCGCCGGGCCTCCAGGGAGGCCCCTTTCCCCGCCTCCTCCTCCCGGCGCCGGCGTAGTTTTCCGGAAGCTTCGAGAAGGCGGTGGGTGCTTACCGTTAGTCCCGGGCCAGCCGGAATCCGCGTCCATCCGTCCTTCCAGAGCTCACGCAGACCCGTCCAAGCTTGCCATGCCGGAAAACATAGTCACCCGGAGCGGGCCGCCCGCCGGGGCTGCCGGCGGCCGCGGGAAGAGCGCCTATCAGGACCGCGATAAGCCGGCCCAGATCCGCTTCAGCAACATCTCCGCGGCCAAAGGTATCGCTGCCCGGCCTAAGCCGTGGCCCTCCGGGCTTAGCTGTGCATTCTCACTCCCAGTCTTGGATGGGCATGATTCGTTTTCTGTTCCTTCGGATGATCCCCTGTGGGCCTCCCATAGAATAAGCTCAGTGCAGGGATCCTCCTGTCTGTTCTCTGCCCATGATTTCCGACCCCGAGTATGGAGGCCTTTGGACTTGCCCTATTCTGCGTCTTAGACGCCCATAATTTTTCTTGCCGGGCCGTGCTGCATTCATTCATCCTATTTAAGAAAGAGGCCGAGGCCCGCATGCAGCGGTCCACTGGTAGAATGTTTGAACAATACTTTTCAGTTTTCTTGTTCTTACTAAAAAGCTTCTTTCGGTACAGCTATTGAAACGAATTCGGGTACACTCTCTGCGCCTTAGATTGGGGCGGGGCCCATTGTACTGGGATGTGGGGAACCAACCGACCCCTCTTGTTTGAGAATAATTATGAGGCCGCATTGTGCTTTGATGTCCTCTCTGCACGTGCAACGAGCAAATAGAAAACAGTTTGGCCTTTGGTGGAATTTAAGAAGTCCTGGGTTTCATTCAGTTACGTTACTTCGTGGCTTTGTGACCTTTAACCAAGGTTTCCTTACTTATAAAATCGGGGAGGGAAAGTTGCCCTTTTTTTCAGAAAGGGAGTTGTGAGGATTAAGATTAAGGATTAAGTCGGGTTGAGGTGGAAGAGTCTGGAAGGAAAAGTGAGAACAAATGCTTAGAGATCTTGCCGTTATGTGTATTTGCTACAGTGAGTATTTCATTCGGGTTAGAGCATAAGGTGCATGAAGAAATGAGAGGTGAGATGGGAAAGGTAAAGTCGGTCCGAATCTGGAAGGGCCTGGTGTCTTGGAAAGGGTTTTAAAACAACTCGCGCAGCTACAGATTGTTCTTAAGTGTAGTGAGATAGTACCTAACTTGGAGGGTTGCTGTGAGGATTAAATGAGAAAGCATATGAAGAGCCAGATGTATACAAAGTACAGCCTTACAAATATTTGAGGTTATTTGTCTAGGTGACTGAGGGTGTGATGCTGCTGCTGAAAGAAGCAGGTGCGCTGAAGGGAGGATGGTGGAAGAAGAAAGAATAGGTTCTCGTTTGAGCCTAAATGAGTTGAGGAGGTCAGAATGACCAGATGGGTAAATTTAGGAGTCATTTGGAAGTTCAAGAGAGAATATTTACCTGGAAATAAAAGTTGGTGGATAGTTATCTAGGGAGCATAGTTGAAACTTAGATTTATTACAGTAGAAACAAGATGTTAGATAAATTCTGGGGCTGTTGGAGGGGGGTGGGCAAGAATGCTATATAATATGGTAGATTTTCAACAAACAAGGAGGATACAAGATGGGACGTTTACTTTGGTAGCTTTTGAAACATCAGTGCACAGAGAATTAAAACTGAACGAGGGAGGTATGCATATAGGAAGAAAAGGCCATCTATTTACCTATAAACATGACCCTTACATCTTAAGTGAGGAGAGCTTGTGGAACTAAGGGCCACTCGTAGTCTGTCCAAGTCAGGCAAAACCCTACAAACTGGTTGAGAAAAGGTTTTGCCAGATGCATCTTTAGCGTAATTCATGGAGCCAGTTTTTTATTTTGCTAATAACCAAAAAGTATATTAAGTACCATTGGTTGATGATATCAAAACCACACACACAAAAGTAGTAGTGGTCGTTTAGTACTATTCAGCACAAGTCATTTAACATATAATTGTGTACTGCTACACAGTGTGTTAAACTTCAAACACTTTCAGAGGGGTAATCAGTCTAGAATTTTTTTTATTTTTTGCACAATGTGTCTTTCTAGAGTCTTCACATAGATGAATATAAGGGCGCATTCTTAAAATGAATTGGTCTGCTTGTAGAATTGTGGCCATGTGGGTTTGCTAAAATCACCTGAAAGGGTAAGGATGGCTGAATAATTAGGAAATGCAGCCCCAAATTATGAAATAATTAAGTAGAATATAGTTCTTAAACTATACCAAATATTTTCTCTTACCCTCTTTAAGATTATGGTTTTTTTTAAATTATTACTATTATTTTTTGTTCTGGATGCATTAGGTCTTCGTTGCTGTGCGCAGGCTTTTCTGGCTTTTCTCTAGTTGCAGCGAGCCAGGGCTACTCGTCATTGCATTGAGCAGGCTTCTCATTGCGGTGGCTTGTCTTTGTTGCAGAGCACGAGCTCTAGGCGCGCGGGCTTCAGTAGTTGCGGTGAGCAGGCTCTAGGGTGTGCGGGCTTCTTTACCACTGCACCACCAGGGAAGTCCAGATTATGCGTTGTTTATACAATGAAGGGGAAGCATTATGCTAGTTGTGGAGTATACAATAATAGGGCACTATCTTAGCCCTTTGTATATGGGGTGAAATGGTATATGAGAAAGGGGAAGGCAGACTTTCCTGGTGGTGCAGTGGTTAAGAATCCACCTGCCAGTGCAGGGGACATGGGTTGAATCCCTGGTCTGGGAAGATCCTACATGCTGCAGAGCAACTAAGCCTGCGTGCCACAGCTACTGAGCCCACGTACCTAGAGCCCATGCGCCGCAACAAAGAGAAGCCACCACAACAAGAAGCCCGCACACCACAACAAAGTGTGGTGCCCGCTCGCCACAACTAGAGAACCCCACGCGCAGCGATGAAAACCCAAAGTAGCCAAAAATAAATAAAATTAAATCTTTTTTAAAAAAAGGGTGGGGAGATTTAATCGTTTGTCCTGGACCTGTCGCAGTAAAGGGGATCAAGTACATCAATTACAATTTCTCTTAGAAAATAATAAGTGGATCAATAAAATAGAAACATGCTCGTGGACAAGTAATAAGAAGAATGGAGTGGTAGACTATATGTCCAGAGATGGTTCATAACATAGTAATGATGTCTAAAGACTGTGATTTTAGGGGCTTCCCTGATGGTCCAGTGGTTAAGATTCTGTGCTCCCACTGCAGGGAGCGCAGGTTCAATCCCTGCTCAGACAACTAAGATCCTGCATGCCACACAGTGTGGCCAAAATTTTTTAAATAAATAAAAATTTTTAAAAATACTATGATTTTAGATTTAGTTAAGGTTTTGAGGTTTTGTTTTTTTGTGGGGTTTTTGTTTGATTTGGTTTTGGGTTCAAAGAGGGTTTTTGTTACTGTTTTTTAAACTGTGGTCCATCCATATACCAGCTTCACATTAGTAAACAAAAGTCTTTGCCCTCAGAAATTATACTATAGTTGGGAGAGACAGAGTAAACAAATAAGCAAATTATATAGTTGTCCTATTATCGCGGCCTGTTTTAAGGAATGGAGAAAATAATATAGTCCTCATTCAGAGCGCATAAGTAGGTTATACCATTTTGATACTTAAAGGAAGATTAGGTGAACCCTCAAAATTTATTTTACCACATGCAGAGTACAAGTGCTATGTATAGTGATTTTATCAACAAAAAGTGAAGCGTTGTATAATTAAAGGAGTAAAATAATTACTGTTTCCGGTAGATTATTATTAGACATTGAATTTTCTTTAGTGAACATGGTGAATTGTCCACCATATTCTAATAAGTCCAAAATGATTATTTGAGGGTAAAAATGCTCTTTAAAGGGTGTTGATTTATTTTTTTTTTCTGTTTACAGCCGTTGCTGATGCTATTAGAACAAGCCTTGGACCGAAAGGAATGGATAAAATGGTGAAAGGCTCAATCATTCATTACTTACTGAGTGCTGCTGTTCATACTGCAAGCGCTCTATAGAGGGTTAAGATGTGCTGTTTAAAAAGTAAAGTGTTAGAAAGGCTTTGAGAGTTCAGAAAGGGATAGATTACTTTGGGATGAATGGGACCTAACTATAATTCATATTTTATTTATGATAATTATTCTTTATAATACCGTTTCTATCCCTTTTTTGGTGTCTCAGTTCCTTCACTTTTAAGTAGGAAAAAACCCAGCTATTTCATTTGCAAAGCTGGAATATTAGTGTGTATTCTTAAATCATTATACCAATGTAAGGGAAAACAATTTGAAGTTAAGCACTATGCAAACATAAGTTAACTTCTGTACAAGAAGTGTTCAAATTAGTAGAGCTTTTAGGATTTCACATCAATACTGGATGAAGAAAACAAAATTTTTGAAATATAACTTTCTTTTAAAAAAACCAAACTTTGTAGATTCAAGATGGAAAAGGTGATGTGACCATTACAAATGATGGTGCCACCATTCTGAAACAAATGCAGGTGTTACATCCAGCAGCCAGAATGGTAAGTATAATTTTTAGGTGAGGGTTTTGTGGGGGTTTTTTAAGTGTATTGTTTGATATTTGGTAAACAGTTAAATTTTTCTTATTTGATCACATGATATTGCTTAAAACATGGTGAAAATTTTTCCTTTTATATGCTAAACAGGCATATTTTTAGGATACATTGTATGTCTAGCATTATATTCTCCATTGCAAGTTGTAATAAAACATGACTCCTTGTCTTTGTTCACAGCAGTGTGCCACACATATGAGGAAGGGAGAAAAACATGAAATTGTACAAATTATTAGTTCAATGGGTGTTAACTGAAAGAGAGCAAAATCATTTTAATTGTTTGCAAAATAAATCTTGTGTTTAAACTTGCACTGACATTTATTTTTAAAAACAGTTTCTAATTCAACTACAGATCATAATAGTGATTGCAGTGTCAAGTGAGAAGTCACCATTTCAGCAAAAACAAATTCCTTAGAAGTTCCTATCTGTTAAAAAGTCTCTTTTAATTAGTTAAAGATGACTGAAAATGAATCAGACTATGCTTCATGCAGGGTCAGTTTAGATAAACTTGGCCAGGGATTTCAAACTGACAATATTCTCTGATCTGAATGTTGCATTTCATAGCTTCTGAGTCTACAGGGTACCCATAGTTCTCTTAAGTACTGGGAAGAAAAAATTTACAACCCTTAGTCTGAACTGGAAATCATAATATAGCTTGTTAGAAAGTATGTAAGTAGAATTTTGCATGCCACAACTATATAGGTCGTCATTTTTAAATGAGACCAAGGTGGACAGCGAATCAGAAGTCAAGTATATTGAATCTTACAGTTTTGATAATAATCAAATTCTATATGTGAACCTCATGGTGAAGGTCATTGATGTTATATTTGAATTAGATGTTACTGGGTTCTCATAGTTCTCATTGAGCAATTTGACATGTTCTGTTCACTTAGCTGGTGGAGCTATCTAAGGCTCAGGATATAGAAGCAGGAGATGGCACGACGTCAGTGGTCATTATTGCTGGCTCTCTCTTAGATTCCTGTACCAAGCTTCTTCAGAAAGGTGGGTAGAACATAGGACATGCTTTATTACTGAATAAAGGCAAAAAAATATTACGTAATATGAGATTTACAACTTAATTTGGAGCAGAATTTTTTAAGCAGGAATTTTTAGATTAAATTTTGGTATATTTACCATATGAATTAGAAATTTTTTTCTTTTTGCTTCTGGGTTTGGTTTTGGGGGGTGTTGTTCTTATTTGTTTTTGTTTTGGCTAGGTTTCCTTTTGAATGGAACTTGATAAAATTTTCCTTTTCAAAAATGACTGGTTGGTGGTGTACTAAACTTGAGATATAAATGAGAACTGTGATTTAGGAGAAAAAGTATGGGTTCCTGCTTTGGTAAATGGTGCCTAAATGTCATAGTGACTCACCAGTCACTTATTCTAATTATTATGTAGATTTGTAGGGTTTTGAAAAGTGAAAAATCGGTTTTAGTCTTAAATATCATAGGAGTATGTAATTGATCTATTCCAAATTAAATGGAAATTTAAAAAATATTAGACATATTAGTGGTTAAGGTTATTCAAACCATTATTATTTAAGATTAATTTAAAATTTATGACTACTTTGAAATTTTAATGAACAGAGAAATTTTAAGTCATATCAAATATGAAGTTTATCTGTTACAATTAAATAACTCACCTTTCACAAATGGCAGGGATTCATCCCACCATCATTTCTGAGTCATTCCAGAAGGCTTTGGAAAAGGGTATTGAAATCTTGACTGACATGTCTCGACCTGTGGAACTGAGTGACAGAGAAACTTTGTTAAATAGTGCAGCCACTTCATTGAACTCAAAGGTGAGACAAGCACTATGGGATCATTGTAAAATTACAGTTTAAGGTTCATTAAGAAGCACAACTGTGATTTTTATTTTTATTTATTTATTTTGCGTTGGGTTGTCATTGCTGCCTGCTGGCTTTCTCTAGTTGCGGCGAGCAGGGGCTACTCTTCATTGCAGTGCGCGGGCTTCTTATTACGGTGGCTTCTCTTGTTGAGGAGCGCGGGCTCTAGGCGCGTAGGCTTCAATAGTTGCAGCACGTGGGCTCAGTTAACCACTGCGCCACCAGGGAAGTCCCTACACTGTGATTTTTGATGCTGTACAGTTCATAAATGTTAACTCTCAAGAGTGACTAGGTAGCTAATTTGTGTAACTGAATTAGTTCAAGTAAAATTTACTCCTTCAAGGCTTTCAGGTAAGTTGTAGTATCTTCATTTTACAGATGGGAAAAGAGGTCTAGTGAAGTTATATAACTTACCCAAGACCCACTAATAAGAGGTAGAGCTGTGATTTGAACCCAAGATAGGGCTGCCCATCATGGTCCATCTCTTACTAATATCTATGCTGCTTTTCTTACCAAACTTAAAGAAGTGATGTAAGTTTAAATTTCTTGGGAACTCATGTCACTTGTTTTCTGTTATGTTGTGTGTCACACCCCCACCCCATTCTTTTTCCTTTTCATCAGCATTATTTATATATTAAGTGGAAAGCTAGATAGTATTAGTGATATTAAGTAATATTATTGATAAATGTCCCCAGAACTAATATAAACAGAATATCATAGTGGTTACAAGCATTGGTCATAGAACCTAGACTGCTTGGGTTTAATGCTGGCTCCACTTAATTAAGCTGTTTCAGGTTTTTCGTCTGAAGGTTGAATGAATATATGAATGTACAGTGCTAAAACCACTGCCTGACATATAATACGTGCTCAATAAATGTTAACCATTAGCTATTTTTGTCAGCCCCTCAGTAATAGGGGTGCACATATATAACATCTGATCATAAATTCATTTTAGATAGGAAACCTCAGCAGAAAATTAACTTGTTCTTTTGGATTTCCTGTAGAATTACTAGTAATCTAGTCAGTCCTGACTACTATATTAATAAAAGAGGAACACAGGCATATGTTTTTATATGGTGACTGACAAACCTGAGTGGAAAAGACAGTTTATATGGAATGTTTTCTCATATGCTCTCCACCCCAGCCAAAAAAATGATTGAGATTACTTCTTGAATACCTTTATCATTAAAAAACTAGGACTTTTTGTGTTACGACACTGACTTTATTTTCTTTTTTAATAATTCTAGGTTGTCTCTCAATATTCAAGTCTCCTTTCTCCAATGACTGTAAATGCAGTGATGAAAGTGATTGACCCAGCCACAGCTACTAGTGTAGATCTTAGAGATGTTAAAATAGTTAAGAAACTTGGGTAAGCATCTCTAATTATAACTTTAATAAAAATTAATTTTGAAAGTAAACATAAGCTCTTGCCAAAAATAAATAAGTTAAATGAAAAGTACATAGGTGAAAGTCACATACATTTGGTTGTTTTGTTTTCATGACAACTTGTGTTAATGTGGGAATTTCAAGAATTTATTTATATTCCCTAATGATGGCAGGGCAGTGGTGTGATTGGAGAGGTTCAGGAATGGGGCACTAATAAATGTGAGTGAGGCTGAAGCACATTTTATCAGACTGATGATTTTTAATCTGTTAGCAATCTATTTAACTTGAAGACTTCCGCCCCTTCATAACTATTTCGTTTTCTTTTTTCTTAGTGGGACAATTGATGACTGTGAGTTGGTGGAAGGTCTGGTTCTTACTCAAAAGGTGGCAAATTCTGGTATAACCAGGGTTGAAAAGGCTAAGATTGGGCTTATTCAGTTCTGCTTATCTGCTCCCAAAACAGATGTAAGTAAAACCAAATGAAATGATTCCTTAGGTGTTTGACTTTTTAATAATGAAATTTTTCTTTTTATAAAAATAGAAAATGCTCATACCAGTGATAAAAAGCAAGGATCTAAAAATAATTAGTAAAATTTAGATAAAAGTAGAAAATGTTGGATGCCACACATGATAAATCTATAATCTCAGTTGGCTATTTACTGAAATTGAGCATTCACTTCACAAATGAAGACAAATAATGATAGGGATGTCTATGAAACAATAAAAATAGGTTATGTGAAAGTGATAGTATAAATGGACTTTCCAGATTCTTTCTAGCTTTCTGAGAACAGAAACCTTTACCCATCCTTCCCTAGCAGGCAGATCTTTTGTCTTTATGTTTGCACAATGGAATTTTAAAACCAGTTTATTACCCACACTCCGAAAACCACCATTTTTTATTATTCCCATATCTATCAGTCATAAGTACCATCCCCTGAAGGAGTGGTTGATCTTTGTCATCTCATTCAGGTTTGCTCTCATTTTACATTGTGTTGGCATACAAGTTTCCTGTTGAGTCGTTTGTTTCCCAGATTTTAACCCACATAAAAACGCTGTTTTGTAGGTCTTTGTATAACAGTATTTGTCCTTCGTAGTTCCTTTCAGCATACCAGTTTTTTTAACAATTCATAGAGTAAAAAGGTTGCAACTGAAATTATTGATATTTCAGTAATGCGTAAATTCATATGAAAAGAACTGACATTCACGAAATAGGATAATCATTCTTATGTTTTATGATCATCAAAAATGTACTTGTAAAAAATAAGACAGCAATTTGTATAGATGAAAGTAAAAAACCTGAGTTAAGTTTTGTGTATACTCCTTTTTCTGAATTTTTTCTGTGCGTGTCTATAATTTCTTGTATGATTTTGGTTGAATTTATACTATACATAATATTTTCATTAAAAGTCTCACTTTTTTGCTTAAGGACTCTTAAAATGCAAATTATTAATACGTCCTTTTTCTGAACAGATGGACAATCAAATAGTAGTTTCTGACTACGTCCAGATGGACCGAGTACTTCGAGAGGAGAGAGCCTATATTCTAAATTTAGTGAAGCAAATTAAGAAAACAGGATGTAATGTTCTTCTCATACAGAAGTCTATTCTAAGGTGTGGGGCTATTTATTTTGTTCACCTCTTAATGATAATTGATTTTGGATCCCTTCTAGCAATTTTTTAAGAAACATTCGAGGTGGGTAAACCACTAGAAATCTGGAATGAATCTGCATTTTAGGATATTGTTGTATTCTGGTAAATGATCTAAAGTGAGTTCTCTTCCTGTTATGATCATTTAAATGTGGGATATATTATCCTTCTAGACCAAGATCCTCACTCTCAAGTAAAAACCTAACTTTAGTCTAAAATTAATTAGCTAGCTAAAATTTTAGAGGCATTTATTTAAAGGTCCATGCAATAGCTTGCCTTGAAATTTTAGAAGTTCTTTTGGGGGGAATGCTGGATAGTCCATGGATTGGAAGAATTCTCCAAAGTTTGAACTGATCCCTTTTTTGTGTGTTTTCAGTGTTTTCTTGTAATAGGTAGACATATTCTCATGTACTATATTAATATGTTATGCCAGAAAGTATTATGGATGCTCTTGATATAGAAACCTTGATGAAGAGTTGGAATACCTGGTTCTAAATACAAGTTATGTAATAGCTAGTAACCTTGAATAAACTGTTCTCAAAGCTCAGTGTGCTTATTTGTAAAACAAGGATAGTAATATCTGCCCTTTAGTATCAAGGGTTGTCAGGAGGATCATTGCAGGTAATTTGTGTAAAAGTGTATAAATTTGTGGAGTCTTGAATTACATCATACTTAATTTCTAAATTCATAAAGCATCGATTATCAGTTATACTTATTTAGTATTAAGAAAAATAATTTTTATTGTGTGTTTTACAAATGGTGTCGTTGGGATATGTTTTAAATATTCATTAGAAATCTTATTTAAGAATTTTGAGGTCATAAACTTGGTAAGCTGTTTAAAGCATCTTCCTTCACAAATAATTTTTTAAATCATTGGCTATTTAAACAACAGTAAAATTACTAAAACCGTAAAAAAGGAGTTGAACAGCAAAGTTTTTTTCTAACCTAGTATTGACATAATCACTGATTTTGTATTTTAGAGATGCTCTTAGTGATCTTGCATTACATTTCCTGAACAAAATGAAGATTATGGTGGTTAAGGATATTGAAAGAGAAGATATTGAATTCATTTGTAAGGTAAAATATTCTTAGTATCTGTATGTGTGAAAATGTTCACTATTCAGACTTCTCAATTTGTGTATACCACTATTTTTCTCAGACTATTGGAACCAAACCAGTTGCTCATATTGACCAGTTCACTGCTGACATGCTGGGATCGGCTGAGTTAGCTGAGGAAGTCAGCTTAAATGGTTCTGGCAAACTGATCAAGGTAGCAATATTAAAATTAAGCTTCTATTTGCCTGGTTTTTTTTTTATTTGTTTTAATCCTTCAAATACCTAATTAGGAGTTTGTTTACTAAAGATTACAGGCTGTGCAAGCCCTGGAAAAACAGTTACAATCGTTGTTCGTGGTTCTAACAAATTGGTGATTGAAGAAGCTGAGCGTTCCATTCATGATGCCCTATGTGTTATTCGCTGTTTAGTGAAGAAGAGGTAATATTAAATTACTGTGTAACATTTTGAACATAAAAACTTGGGTATTTTTATTATTAAGGTATAAATACTAAGTTATTACTTTTAAAAAATAGCTTTCTGTTGGATAAAATAAGCTAAAAATATATTTGTGAATTTCAGGGCTCTTATTGCAGGCGGTGGTGCTCCAGAAATAGAACTGGCCCTGCGGTTAACTGAATACTCACGAACATTGAGTGGTATGGAATCCTACTGCGTTCGTGCTTTTGCAGATGCTATGGAGGTCATTCCATCTACACTAGCTGAAAATGCTGGCCTGAATCCCATTTCTACAGTAACAGAACTAAGAAACAGGCATGCCCAAGGAGAAAAAACTACAGGCATTAATGTCCGAAAGGTAATAATTTAATCTTTAGTTACTGCAGAAAATGTTGATTATTATAAAATACTAAAAGCTTCATAATTGTCAAATGAAAGGCTTTGTAATCAAAAATAGAGTTAACCTTGGATTTAAGTATAAGACCTGCAGGTTAATTAATGTATGCCATCTAGTGAGAATGAAGATTATGCCTTAAGTGAGAAGTATTGTTCATTAAGTCTGCCATCTAATGGTTGTACAATTTTTAACAAGTTACGTAGTCTGTGCTTCAGTTTTCTTGGTTGTAAAAACAGGGACTATTAATAGTTCCCTCATAGGCCTGTGAGGATTAAATGGATTACTAATTAGAAAGTTCTTACAAAGATGCCTGGTGTGTAGTCAACCATTGCTGCTGTTGTGAGCACCAGCCTAGTGTAGTTGTATAGGGTAAACACATAGAACAATAATAATTTCCCCTTTTGTATTAATGTTTTATGTCTCCTTTTATCGAGATGACAAATAATATGTAATGGAAAAAAATTGACAATCCAAGATGATATTTTTGGAATGGTTACAGAACTCAAAGGAGGGCACTACCTGGTTAGGGAAAGTTTCATGAAGCTGCAGCCTTGGTTGGTAGGGAATGAAAAAGTTTCAGATGGGGAAGCAGTGGTTTACAGGTAAGAGGGACCAAGAAGTTACTCATTTTGTCTAGAGCAGAGGTTATATGATGGTCATACAGTGGACTTTAAGATTGGAAAGATCAGATAAAAGCTAGAATGAGGAGTCCTTTAAGTTGTTGAGACAGGCATGGGTGTTTGTGTTTTTTTGTGTTTTAATTCCAGTAGTTGGGAGCCTCTAAAGTTTTTTTAACCAAGAGGCTAAGGTGCTGAAAAGAGTATTTTAAGGAGGGAAGAATGGAGATAGGTTCACCTGTTACGACCATCACCAGTAATCCTAGAATAAAGGTGACTAGGATAGTGGCAGTAGGAATCTAAAAGTGGGAAGTGAGAATGAAGTAAAAGCAGGGTATAGAGCAGACATGTCCAAATTCAGAATTGGGAATCAGATAATTTAAAATCTTATAACTTTTTTCTTTAACTGAAATATAGTTGATTTATAATATTGTGATTCAGGTGTACAGCAAACAAATCTCATAATTCTTAATAACTATGATCATCTACGTAATTTTTGCCAGGATACTCTTTATTTTTTTATATTTTAATAAATTTTTTTTTTAAGATGTTGGGGGTAGGAGTTTATTTATTTTTGCTGTGTTGGGTCTTCGTTTCTGTGCGAGGGCTTTCTCTAGTTGTGGCAAGTGGTGGCCACTCTTCATCGCGGTGCGCGGGCCTCTCACTATCGCGGCCTCTCCTGTTAAGGAGCACAGGCTCCAGACGCGCGTGCTCAGTAGTTGTGGCTCACGGGCCCAGTTGCTCCGCAGCATGTGGGATCCTCCCAGACCAGGGCTTGAACCCGTGTCCCCTGCATTAGCAGGCAGATTCTCAACCACTGCGCCACCAGGGAAGCCCCTATTTTTTACTTACTTATTTTTGGCTGTGTTGGGTCTTCATTGCTGCACGTGGGCTTTCTCTAGTTGTGGCGAGTGAAGGCTATTCTTTGTTGCAGTGCGCGGGCTCATTGTGGTGGCTTTTCATTGCAGAGCATGGGTTCTAGGTGCGCGGGCCTGAGCAGTTGCAGCACGTGGGCTCAGTAGTTGTGGTTCACAGGCTCTAGAGCGCAGGCTCAGTAGTTGTAGTGCACGGGCCGGCATGTGGGATCTTTCTGGACCAGGGATTGAACCCATGTTCCCTGCAATGGCAGGCAGATTCTTAACCCCTGTGCCACCAGGGAAGGCCCTTTGCCAGGGTATTTTTAACTAAAAGATGCTTATAAGGAGTTGTTTTGGAGTTAGGCTTGGAATTCAATTTTTCCAAATTTTAGTTGAAATACAAGCTACAGTGTAGAGAAGAGCTTAGTAGAGAGTATCTGACTCTTGACTAGACTAAGGGAAAACTAAGTTTGAGAGGCCTTGAGGTTTACTGGTAACTGTAGTTGGTGATACGGATCAGTTACAAACACTAAAAGCAACTTGTACTGGTTTGCAGGGTGGTATTTCCAACATACTGGAGGAACTGGTTGTCCAGCCTCTGCTGGTTTCAGTCAGTGCACTGACTCTAGCAACTGAAACTGTCCGGAGCATTCTGAAAATTGATGATGTGGTAAGTATATACAGGTCGTGAATTTCCCTACAAGGTCAGAAAGGCATATTTTTGAAGAGTTGGGGTGGGGGGCAGTAAATGTTGTTAGTTTGCTAGTCTGGGTGAAAACAGTTCATACTTCTAGTCTTTTTTCACCTATAAAAATGGGGAGATTTGGATAACCACCTTAAACATCTTCCATCCTTAAAATTCTGTCCTTACAGGTTTTGAAATCTAAGTTTTTCTCTTTTCAGGTAAACAGTCGGTAACATGGATAACACTGGCTGACTGGTACCATCATGGCCACTAATAGTGCAGCTGGAGTGGAAGAGCACCTTGGCATTCCTTGTTGTTTGGAAGATTGTTTCCTTTATGAATTTCTGGGCCTGGTTTTCCAGCTGGCATTTGCTTCAAATTGTATTGACACAGTTTGATGAAAACATTAAAAATATGGTTTCAAAGGGCAGATTAATTGATTGCGCTCCTGCATTACCCCCACTGCCCTGCCCTCACAACCTCTGTTACCTCTGATCCTCTTGAGAAATCTGTATAGGAAGGGAAAGAAGACTTCGCACTTACCTGTTAACTTCCTTACGGGCTTAATCCTGGGTACTTTTAAGTTTTCGGTTAGTTTTTTAACAGAAGTATTGAGAAGGAAAAATGGCCCAGTATGCTCATCACCCTGATAAATCCCTGCTTACAATAATATATATGCTGTTTGAAAAGTTAACAATACAGAAGAAAAGTGAAAAATGAAAGTCTTTCTCGTGCCAATCCCTTTCTCCAAGAATAACCACTGTTGTGTTAATTGGGATTCCTTCTAAAAATAAAAATGAAGCAGATCTTACTTGTACAAGAAGGATTCATAACTAGTAAGTCTTTTTCCAGTGGTTTAAAACATCTTTATTGCCTCTACCCTGATCAACAAGCATTGTCTTGCACCATGAGTGGTGTAAAATCTAACTAGTGTCCATCCTTGCTTTAGCCACCTTCCAGTCAATTCTGCATACACTATATATATAGCTAGTGATCTTTTTAAGCTTGTCAGGCACTCCTTTATAAAAGCTTTCATGACTTCTGATTGCCTTTGGAGGAAGGCCAAACCCTTAAGGTGGACCACAAATTGGGCCTCTGTAATCTGGTATCACACTCAACCACCTTTCTTTTGTGTATTTCACAAAAGTGTTATGAAAGCAGCTGGGGGGAGCTCCTTCACATCTGGAGAAAGAACTTCAGCAGACCAGCCTGAAGCTTGGTTGTGTCTGACAACTCCGGTAGTTAATTAAAATGACTAATTTGGTAAATGGTAAATTCAGATAACTCTTTGGATAGTCTGGAATTTAATAATTCAATGATTATCATTTTAGTGGGTATTAGGAGCTTGCTGTTAAAAACATTTTATAGCTACCATAAAACAACTGAATTACGTATATACTAAATACTTTTATTTTTGGCTGCGTTGGGTCTTCGTTGCTGCACGCAGGCTTCCTCTAGTTGCAGCGAGTGGGGGCTACTCTTCGTCGTGGTGCACGGGCTTCTAATTGTGGTGGCTTCTGGTTGCGGAGCACGGGCTCTGAGCATGTGGGCTTCAGTAGTTGTGGCTCACAGGCTGTAGAATGCAAGCTCATTAGTTGTGGCGCGTGGGGTTAGTTGCTCCGTAGCATGTGGGATCTTCCCAGACCAGGGATCGAACCTGTGTCCCCTGCATTGGCAGGTGGATTCTTAACCACTGTGCCACCAGGGAAGCCCTATCCTAAATACTCTTAAGTGAAAATATTTTAACCAAAATTATTTATATTGTAACTTTTAATTGAGTTATTCAGTATCCTTACGTGTGTCTGTGTCTTAGGGTATACCTATGTATCTAAATATATGAGTAGTTTATATTTAAAGCCTTGTAAAGGGAACTCTAACGAGACAAACGTTTCCTAGTCATTTATTCTGTTAAGTTTGATATAAATTAAGCCACTAACTATTTAGGGTTTGACTCGGGTTTTACAACAGTTTATAAAATAAGTTATGTTTTAGGAAAGGGAAGCCCAAATGACAAAATTCAAAATAGTTGTTTGATACAGTTAAATAATTCTAAAGTAATGAAGGGGAAATGTATCCTGTTAAATATTTAAAAGGTATGCTTTTAACAATGAGGAAGGATGACTATCCTAATGAGGCAAAAGTTTTGCATACCTTTTTCCTCTTGAGTGCTATTTATTCCTCACCCTCAGTTTTTCTTTTCTTTTCTTTTTTTTTTTTTTTGGCCACACGCAGCAAGGCTTGCAGGATGTTAGTTCCCTGACCAGGGATTGAACCCCGGACCTAGGCAGTGAAAGCACCCAAGTTCTAACCACTGGACCACTAGGGAATTCCCACCCTCAGCTTTTCATTAAAATGAAAAAAATTTAGTACAGTGAAGTTCAAAGAATAGTATGAACACCGTATACCCTCCACCTAAATTTAACTACTTCGGCATATTGCCATAAAGTCAGTTCTGTAACATGTATAACTAAAAATCATGGTGTGCAAAATGGTGCAATAGAAATCACGGCTTACAGAAATGCGGTTGAGGCGCAACCCCAAAACTTAATCAGCAACGCAAAAGGAACCTGATAAAACAGTTTTACAGATGCTAAAATGGTTAACAACTGCATAGTATATTAAATATGCCACTTGGAAACAGCTCAAGTTGTAGAAGTAGCTGTCGGAAGTAGGAGCTACTGTCATTGCAAAGTAGTAGAAGGAGGGTTATCTGAAACGTGACAAAGTTGTAATAACTGATGTGATGAATGTGGCTCATAAAAGTTAATTGATGTCTCAGTATTTTGAGGTATAAGTGTGTGGTTTTGTGTGTTATTGGGCAGTTTGATTCAGATGGATTCATTTTTCTGTCTTTGCTTTTTTAAAATTGTCATTTAATTTTTAAAAAAAATGTTTATTTATTTAGGTTGTGCCAGTTCTTAGTCGTGGCACGTGGGATCTTTAGTTGCAGGATTGCAGCACGCATGTGGGATCTAGTTCCCCAACCAGGAATCAAACCCGAGCCCTGTGCATTGGGAGCACAGAGTTTTACCCACTGGACCACCAGGGAAGTAAGTCCCTGTGTTTGCTTTCTTATTTTGAGGAAATGACACAAATGTGAAACTGGGATTTTGCTCAAATTGTTCACTTGCTACTTAAAGATTCTTCGTATTTTGACAGTTTGACTATCGTGTCTTTAGTTTGGTCCCCTTCAGTTTTCTTGAGGTTTTTAGTGGTACAGATTAATATTTCTTCCATCGGTTTTGTTGAATTGAGTTAGGGATCAAAGTTCCAAAAGACTGAGTTGACTAGAAGTTGTGGGATGAAGTACTAGAAAACAGGAAGCTTTACAGAAATAGTTCCCAGACATGTAGAGGTGTAGCCTTGAGTATTTGGCTGAGTACTTATTTCTGTGTCGGGGGTAAAACTAGAGTTCAAGGAACAACCAATGAAAAGTAGCAGACTGAAGTTTACAACAGGCTAGGAATAGTTTAAATTCTCATTAGCCAAATTGGAGAAACCTTGCAACATACAAGGACTGAATAGAGCCTTCAGAAGCGTTCTGCCTTAGTAGCGAAGCTAAATTTGCCTAGAGTAAAGATTGCTGTGGACTCTTCATAGCAAAGGATTTCTTTAAAGGATCAAACCAATCCCAAGCAACATACCTGTGCATCTGAACAAAGCTTAAAACTCTTAAAGGATACAATAATATAAAATTCACAATGTCTGGTATTAAATCAAAAATCATCAGTAATGTGAATGGATAAAGATGTATATGTATACAGTGGAATACTCCTCAGCCATTTAAAAAGGATGAAATTTTGCCATTTGCAGCAACATGGATAGACTTGGCATTATACTAAGTGAAATAAGTCCGAAAGACATACTGTCTGATGCCACTTATATGTGGAATCGACAGAATACAACAAACTAGTGAGTATAACAAAAAAGAAACAGTCACAGAACAAACCAGTGGTTACCGGTGGGGAGAGAGAAGAAGAGGGGGCAATACAGAGGTAGGGGAGTAAGAGGTACAAACTATTAGGTATAAAATAAGCTACAAAGGTATATTGTACAACACGGGGAATACAGCCAATATTTTATAATAACTATAAATGGAGTATAGCCTTTATAAAGATTTGTGAATCACTATATTGTACACATGTAACATAATATGGTATAGCAACTACATCTCAATTTTAAAAAGAAGGCATCAAAACGAAAAAAAATCAGTCATGCAAGTGAAAGCACAATAGAGAGTAACTCAAAGCCATATGGAGAAATATAAAGATCTCAAAGGTAATTACATGGGCAATATAAAACCTAGTGTTTTTGTAACGGTTTCTACTTTTTGTCTTCTATATGATTTAAGAGAGTGATATATTTAAAGAAAAAAATTAGTCTAGGGGCTTCCCTGGTGGCGCAGTGGTTGAGAGCCCGCCTGCTGATGCAGGGGACACGGGTTCGTGCCCCGGTCCGGGAAGATCCCACATGCTGCGGAGCGGCTAAGCCCGTGAGCCATGGCCGCTGAGCCTGTGCGTCCAGAGCCTGTGCTCCGCAACAGGAGAGGCCACAACAGTGAGAGGCCCGCGGACCGCAAAAAAAAAAAATTAGTCTAAGTTTTACAAACTTTGTATGCTGTTGAAGTTAGTTAAGCTGCTATAAATTCAAATTAGAGGGTTATAACTTTAGGATATTAAATGTTATCCCCGTGGTAACCACACACAAACTATAGAATATATACAAAAGGGAGTGAGAAAAGAATTTAAACAATTCACTACAAAAAACTAAACACAAAAGACAGTAAATCACAAAATGAGGGATGAAAAAACCTATAAGTCATATAGAAAAGAAATAGGAAAAAGACAGTTGTAAGTTCCTCCTAACCAGTAATTAAATGTAAATAGATTAAACTCATCAAAACAGAGATTGGCAGAATGGATATAAACACATGATCCAACTATATGCTGTCTATAAAGACTAGATCCAAAGACAAGTATATTGAAAGTGGAATGATGGAAAAAATATATTCCACGCACATAGTAACCAAAAGAAAGGAGTGGCTCTACTGATAACAGACAAAATAGAACCTACAAAAAGTCAAACAAAAGACATTGTGGAGATATAACAATTAGAAATGTTCATGCACCCAATGACAGGACATCAAAATACTGTGAAGCAAAAATCATCAGTCATGCAAGTGAAAGGACAGTAGACAGTAACTTGAGGCTGTATGGAGAAATAAAGATCTCAATAAAGGTAAATACATAAGCAGCATTACTGGCAATTGAAGGGAGATATAAAATTATAGTTGGAGACTTAAGTACCTCACTCACAATAATGGACAAAACAATCAAGAAAGTAAGGAAATAGAGGACAGCACAATAAACCAACTAGATATAACAGACATACAGAACACTGCTCCACAATAAGAGCATACATATTCTTCTCAAGTACACATGGGACATTTTTCAGGATATGCCATATGTTAAGCCACAAATCGTTTCAATAGATTTTAAAAGGTAGATAGCATACGAAGTATCTTCTCTGACCACAACAGGATGAAGTTAGAAATCAATAACGGAGGGAAGAGTGGAAAATTCAAAAAATTGTGGAAACTAAACACACTTTTCAATAACCAATGGGTCAAAGAAGAAATCATAAATTAGAAAATACCTAGAGTTGAATGCAAATGAAAACACAACATACCAAAACTTATGGGACACAGCAAAAGCGGTGCTAAGAAGGAAATTTATAACTATAAAACGCTTACTTTAAAAAATAAAAACTCAAAACAACCTAACTGTACAACTTTAACTAGAAATAGAAAAAGAACAAATTAAATCCAAAGCTAGCAGAAGGAAGGAAATAAAGATTAGAACAGAGAGAAATGAAATAGGATAGAAAACAATAAAGAAAATTGATGAAACTAAAAGATGTTTGTTGGAAAAGATGAATAAAATTAACAACTTTTTAGCTAGATGGATTAAGAAAAAAAAATTACTAAAATCTACAAGAAATTAGAAAATACTTAGAGATGAATGCGTATGAAAACACAACATACGAAAACTATGGGACACAGCAAAAGCAGTGCTAAGAAAGTGAGGACATTACTACCAATTTTCCAGACGTGAAAAGCATTATAAGAAAATACAATGAACAATTTGTATGCTCACAAGTTAGATAACCTGGATCGAATGGACAAATCCTAGAAACACAAAACCTACCAAGTCTAAATCATGAAGAAACAGAAAATCTGAATATACCTATAGCCAGTAAGGACACTGAATCAATAATCAAAATCTCCCAACAAAGAAAAGCCCTGGACTCGACCCAGTGGCTTTACTGGTGAATTAAACCAAACATTTAAAGAACTAATACCAGGCCTCCTCAAACTTTTCAAAAAATTGGAGAGGAAGGAACACTTTCTAATTCATTCTATAAGGCCAGCATTACCCTGATACCAAAGCCAGACAAAGACACTACAAGAAAACTACAGACCAATATTCCTTATGAACAATGATACAAAAATTCTCACTAGTAGCAAACCAAATTTAGCAGCATAGTAAAAGTATTATGCACCATGACCAAGTGAAATTTTATTCCTAGACTGCAAGAATGTTTCAACATGTGAAAATTAATCAATGCAATATATCATTAAATTAATCAATGCAAAAAAAATTAAGTGAAAAACACCTACATGGGACTTCCCTGGTGGTGCAGTGGTTAAGAATCTGCCTGCCAATGCAGGGAACATGGGTTCGAGCCCTGGTCTGGGAAGATCCCACACGCCATGGAGCAACTAAGCCCATGTGTCACAACTACTGATCCTGCACTCTAGAGCCCATGAGCCACAACTACTGAGCCCTCATGCCACAACTACTGAAGCCTGCGTGCCTAGAGCCCGTGCCCTGCAACAAGAGAAGCCACCACAGTGAGAAGTCCGCACACAGCAACGAAGGCACAATGCAGCCAAAAATAAATAAATAAATTTATTTTTTAAAAAAACAAAAGAGGGGCCTTCCCTGGTGGGCCAGTGGTTAAGAATCCGCCTTCCAATGCAGGGGACGCGGGTTCAAGCCCTGGTCAGGCAACTTAGGATCCCACATGCCGCAGAGCAACTAAGCCTGCACGACGCAACTAAGACCCGACGCAGCCAAATAAACAAATTAAAAAAAAAAAAAACCTACATGATCATCTCAATTTATGCAGAAAAAGCATTTGACAAATTACAACAATTTCATGATAAAAAAAAAAAGGAATAGAAGGAAACTACCTCAACATAATGAAAAGCCATATATGAAAAACCCAAAACAAACATCAGACTCAATGGTGAAAGACTGAAAACTTTTTCTTTAAAAAAGCCAAGGATGCCCACTTTTACCACTTCTATTCAACATAGTATGGACGTTCTAGCCAGAGCAATTAGGCAAGATAAAGAAATGAGAGGCATACAAATTGGAAAGGAAGACGTAAAATTACATTTGCAGATGATATGATCTTACATGTAAAAAGCCCCAAAGATTACACACACACACACACACACACACACACACACACACACACACACAAAAGCTGTTAGAACTAATGATTTCAGCAAAGTAACAGGATACAAAGTCAACACACAAAAATCATTTGCATTTTTATACACTAACAAGAATCTGAAAAGGAAATTACAAAAACAATTCAATTCATAATAGCATCAAAAATAAATAAAATATTTAAAAATTAACTTAACCAAGGAAATGAAAGATTTGCTCAGTGAAAATTACAAAACATTGTTGAAAGAAATTAAAGAAGACAAATAAATGGAAAAAGATCCCATGTTCATGGATTCAAAGACTGAATATTGTTAAAATGTCAATATATCCAAAGTGATCTACAGATTCCATGTAATCCCTATCAAAATACCAATGGCATTATTCACAGAACTGGAACGAATATCCTAAAATTTGTATGGAACTACAAAAGACTTTGAATGTCCAAAGCAATGTTAAGAAGAACAAAGCTGGAGGTATTATGCACCCTGATTTCAAGCTATACAGCAAGCTACGGTAATCAAAACAGTGTGGCACTGGCATAAAGACCCACATTTAGACCAGTAAAATAGAATAAATAAACACAAATATGTTCAAATGAGTTTTGACAAGCAAGCCAAGACCACTCAATGTGGAAAGGTTGGTCTTTTCAACAAATACTGCTGGGAAAAGTGGATGTCCACATGCAAAAGAATGAGGTTAGACCCTTACCTAACACCATATACGAAAATTAACTGAAAGTGGATCAAAGACCTAAGACAATAACACTCTTAGAAGAAAACATAGAACAAAATCTTCACAATATTGGATTTGGCAATGTCACTTCTTAGATATGACATAAAAGACACAGAAAACAAAAGAAAAAATAGACAAATTGGACTTCATGAATATTTTAAAGTTTTGTACATCAAAAGACACTATCAACAGAGGAAAAAGCAACCCACAGAAAGGGAAAAAAATCTGCAAATCCCATATCTAATAGGGATTAGTACCTAGAATATATAGAGAGAACTACTAAAACTCAACAACAAAATAACAAACAACCCAATTTAAAAATGGGCAAAGAAAAAAAGAAGGGCAAAGAACTTGAATAGATATTTCTTCAAAGAAGATATACAAATGGCCAATAAGCACATGAAAAGATGCTCAACATCACTAATAATTAGGGAAATGCAAATCAAAACTACAGGATATCACCTCATACCCTTTAGGATGGCTACTATCAGAAAAACAAAACAACGGGAATGCCCTGGTGGTCCAGCAGTTAGGACTCTGCACTTCCACTCCAGGGGGCATGGGTTCGATCCCTGATTGGGGAACTAAGGTCTCGCAAGCCACGTGGCGCAGCAAAACAAAAAAAAAGAAAAGAGGGACTTCCCTCGTGGTGCAGTGGTTAAGAATCCGCCTGCCAATGCAGGGGACACAGATTCGATCCCTGGTCCGGGAAGATCCCACATGCCGCAGAGCAACTAAGCCCATGCACCACAACTACTGACCCTGTGCTCTAGGCCCTGTGTGCCGCAACTACTGAGCCCACGTGCTGCAACTACTGAAACCCATGTGCCTAGAGCCCGTGGTCTGCAACAAGAGAAGTCACTGCAAATGAGAAGCCCGTGCACCACAATGAAGAGTAGCCCCCACTAGCAGCAATTAGAGAAAGCCTGAGTGCAGCAACAAAGACCCAACGCAGCCAACAAAAAAAAAAAAAAAAAAAGAAAGAAAAGATAAACAAAACAAGATACTGGAACCCGTGGGTATTGTTGGTAGGAATGTAAAATGCTACAGCTGCTGTTGAAAACAGGATGACAGTTCCTCAAAAATTAAATTACCACTTGATTCAGCAATTCCACTTCTGGGTATACACCCAAAAGAATTGAAAGCAGGGTCTCAAATAGGTATTTGTACACCCATGTTCGTAGCAACATTATTCACAATAGCTAAAATGTGGAGGCAACCCAAGTGTCCACTGATGGATGAATGGATCAGCAAAATGTGATACACACACACACACACACACACACACACACACACACACAATGGACTATTATTAAGCCTTTAAAAGAAAGGAATTTCTGGCATATGCCACAACATAAACAAACCTTGAGGACATTATGCTAAGTGAAATAAGTCAGTCACAAAAAAAAGACAAATACTATATGATTCTACTTATATGAGGCACTTAGAGTAGTCAAAATCATAGAGACAGAAAGTAGAATGGTGGCTAATTAAACTTAAAAGCTTTTGCACAGCAAAGGAAATCACCACCAAAACGAAAAGACAACCTAGAGAATGGGAGAAAATATCTGCAAATGATATGGTCGTTAAGGGGTTAATGATGGTGGTGTCATGGGCTACATGAGCTGAGGAGAAGTGAGGTGTGAGAGAAGGAAAACCGTGCCTTCTGGTGGGTGGTGGGGAGGGACTTACCTAAAAGGGAAAATCTCTTTCTGGCACTTCTGTGGTGATAGAGAGGCATTCTGAATTGCTACCTGCCTACCTCACCATTTCTCATGTAGGACTTCTGGGTCTATCATCACCATCATCATCTGAGGAGGAGCTGGTTTTGTCGTCTGATTTGGTGTCTCTGCTGCACAGAAAATGCAGCAGCCATTTTGCCACCTTTGTCCTCTGATTCAGAGAACTCTACTTTTCTAGATGAGGGAGCCTCTTTTCTCAGTACTTTCTTTTTCTGTTTTATTTTCTACAATTTTTTAAAAAATATTTATTTATTTATTTGGCTGTGCCGGGTCTTAGTTGTGGCATGTGGGATCTTTTAGTTGTGGCATGTGAATTCTTATTATGAACTCTTATTTGCGGCTTGTGGGATCTAGTTCCCTGACCAGGGATCGAACCTGGGCCCCCTGCACTGGGAGCATGGAGTCTTAGCCACTGGCCCACCCGGGAAGTCCCTATTTTATACAATTTTTAAAGGTTATTTTCCATTTACAGTTATTACAAAATATTGGCTATATTCGCCATGTTGTGTAACACAGCCTTGAGCCTATCTTACACCCAATAGCTTGTATCTTCTACTCCCCTACCCCTACATTGCCCCTCCTCCTCCCACTGGTAACCACTAGTTTGTTCTCTCTATCTGTGTCTACTTCTTTTTTGTTATATTCATTACTTTGTTGGTTTTTTTAGATTCTTTTTTATGGCTGAGTAGTATTCTATTTTATTCTCAGTACTCTTATCACTTTTTGTCACTTCTATCACTTTTTGTCACTTTACCTGAAGTTCTCCCTGGAGAAACAGAAATACAACTTTTTCTTGTAGGGCTTTGCTGCTGGGTGCTGGGGAATGATGAATTTCTGGTGGTAGAGTTGCTGTAGGTGATGTTTGGTGCTTTTGCCTTGGAGGACTTGAAGGAGATAACCTGCTGAAACCATGCAACTCAGATCGGGACTTGAACCCACGGTCTTTTAACTGAGATCACATACCTGGTCTCAGGACTTAACGAAGCTCAGGTTCTTGATGTCTTGCTGCAGAAAGAATTCTGTGAGAGACAAAGTGATAGGTAAGAAGTGGGTTTATTTAGAGAGAAACACATTCCACAGATGGAGTGTAGGCCATCTCAGAAGGCAAGAGTGGCATCAGGGTATGGGGTTGTCAGTTTTTATAGGGGTGGGTAATTTCATAGGCTAATGAGTGGGAGGAGTGGTCCAGCTATTTTGGGGAAGGGGTGGGGATTTCCAGGAATTGGGCCACCTCCCATTCTTTGACCATTATGGTTGGCCTTGGAACTGTCATGGCACCTGTGGGTGTGTCATTTAGCTTGCTGATGTGTTACAATGAGCGTATACTGAGGCTCAAGGGCTAGTGGAAGTCGACTCATCCACCATCTTGGACCTATTTGGTTCTAATCAGTTTATGTCACGTCCTCGGGCTATGCCGTTCTGTTAAAGGTTGTGCCCTGCCTCCTTCCCTCCTGTTTCACTACCAGTTTTTCAAGGGGGCTGAAGGTCCTCTTGGGAGACTTCTTTGTCAGTGACCCGACACAAGACAAAGTGGACAATGAACTACTCCTAGACAAGAATGCTGATGAGTGCCTTTTTCATCTCACTGGAGATCTGCTCCGTCTATGCTTTGGTGGAGTTCTTCCTCCAGGTGATGGCTGCCTCCTTGGGCTTAGCTGTCTTCTAGGTGAATATGATCTTGATGGGATCTGTAGCGCCAGCAAGATCAAGTATGAGAAGAAGCGTGAGATTTTGGTTGATTCTTCTCCTATTCCTTTTGTTTTTTGGAATTTTTTTTTTTTTCCAGAGAATGTCCTTTAGCTTTGGTACAGTTTCAGGCTGGGGAAATTTCAGGATATCACTAAGTGTCAGAAGTGGTCACTTGTACTGAAGGTTCCGGGAGTGCTGGAGTGTTCTTTTCTGGAGCAGAGGAAGGACTCTGGCTCTTGGTTCTTTGATGAGAAAGGCTGAACATGATTGTGCTTTCTCTCTGTCCTGACTGGGCAGGATTGTCTTTTAGGGTAGGAGATCTGGACTGGAGTCTTCTTAGACTTCAAGATCTCTACCTTTTCTCTCTACTGCTTTCTTTTTCTTCTTTATCTCTCTTTTCTTTGTCTTGCTTTTTTCATAGGTGGCAATTTTTCTTCAATCTGTCTGTTTCCTTTCTTCTTTCTTCAGGTCTAGGAAAGTGAAAGGGATTCCAGCGATATTTTCTTGTGGAGGGGCCACAGTTCTCCCATAAATTCTGTAGAATTTTTTTTCATTCAAAACGCCAGTTTGGTTGATTCGCATCATTTTAGAGCCTGGATTCTCCAAAAACAGCCAAGAGAATTGGGCCAGAGCCACACTGGGTCACTCTGTTGTGACCTAATAAGGTGATGGTACTACACTTCAGATGCAAAGAATAATTTCCATCGTGGTTCAGCCCTTCACTTCCAGTTGGTTGACTAAACTCAGTCATAACATTCTCTTTATTTTTTAAAAAATAAATTTATTTTTGGCTGCGTTGGGTTTTCATTGTTGCGGCTAGCGGGGGCTACTGTTTGTTGCAGTGCGTGGGCTTCTCATTGCAGTGGCTTCTCTTGTTGCGGAGCATGGGCTCTAGGCGTGTGGGCTTCAGTAGTTGCAGCGCATGTACTCAGTAGTGGTGCATGGGCTTTAGAGCGCAGGCTCAGTAGTTGTGGTGCGTGGGCTTAGTTGCTGCAGCATGTGGGATCTTCCTGGACCAGGGCTCGAACCCATGTCCCCTGCAGTGGCAGGTGGATTCTTAACCACTGCACCACCAAGGAAGTCCCATAACATTCTCTTTAAACCCAAGGATTTCTGTAACTCATTTTGTTATCCAAGGCTTTTGAACCTCAAAATTTATTTTTCCCATGTCTGCCTTATTTTTCTAAGCATTCTGCACATTTCAGCTACTTCAGTAGTTTGTTGTTGAACCAATGATCTTATCCTGCACTTGTTCTGTGGAAGAATCCAGGAGTCATATTGCTCTGAGAACACTCCCTATCCCAAGGTGCATGGGAGATTATGTATATATATATGTATATATATATATATACACACACTCACACACACACACATACATATATATATTTAATACATTTTAAGTGGTTTGAAGCCACCTGTATTATAATTATATTATAAAATTATATGTTAATTTATACATTATATAAATATATGTTACATATATATTTTATGTAATATTATTTTTTATTTTATTATTTTTAAAAATCTACTAATATTTTATTGGGTCATTCAATCTCAGGACATCAAGAATGTAGAAGAAAGGGAAATGAGACAGCAAAAGATGGAAAACAAATACAAAGGTATGAATTACTAAGCTGGCCATTTCTTTAAAAAAAAAAAGATCGGTTTCTTGTCATCAGTGACTTGCCCAGACGTCTCCATAGAATCATCCTGCCTTAGAAGAGTCTATCAGGTAAAGGAAGGGAAAGAAATATATTTGCCAGTTTCATATCTCTCATTGGTCAAAGCTTATCCTAGCACGTTGATTCTTGCCCAGTGCCTCCAGTCAGCTGCTGGGGAAGCGCAAAAGCTCAGTGCTTCACCTGAGTCTGGAAGTGGTGTAAGTGGCGAGAGCCTCTGTGCGTGTAGGCAGTATTGCTTTAGCACAAGAGATGCTACTTTGCTACTACAGCAGCGAGCCAGAGGACCAGAGAGCAAATGGAACTGAGCAAATAGTTAGGTATCCTAGAGAATTAGAGCCTTGGTTCTCCAACCTGTAAAAGATTAGAGTCATCTGAAGAATTTTGGAAGCTATCTGATAATCCAGTGTTCAAATTATCTATTTCTGCATTAAAAAAATTACTCCAGGGCATTCCCTGGACGTCTGGTGGTTAGGACTCTGTGCTCTCACTGCGGAGGGCTCCAGTTTGATCCCTGGTTGGGAAACGAAGATCCCACAGCCCATGCAGAGCAGCCCTCCCTCCCAAAAAATTACTCTAACACATGGCTTAAAAACCACTTAAAATATTTTATTAAATACATTAATATACTATCACAAATGAATATAATTATATAATATTACATTTTGTATATTAATATGTAAATTTAATTATAATTAATATATGGTTTCTATTTATTTAATATACATTTAAGTGGTTTCTAAGGAACATATTAATATATTAATAAATATATTTATTTCATATATAATTTACGTATATATACTTACTATATATTTTATAATTTCTGTCATTAATCCTTCTGTAACCCATAAATTGTTTTTTAGAAGTATTTTAGAGTTTCCAAACTGAAAGCCTTTTCTAGTTTTTAAAAAAAATTAATGTCTAACTTAATTGCATTAAGTGATCAGAGAATGTTAACTGTATAATATTAATGCTTTGAAGTCTGTTGAGGCTAGCTTTATGGCTGAGTGCTGTGGTTTCTTTTTATAATGTTCCTAAGATAATATATATTCTCCAATTGTTATATATATATTTATATAAATTTATTTCTATAATATATAAAATATATTTATATACATATTAGAAAAAATATATTTTCTAATAGACATATGTTACCTAATTATAATTGTGCTGTTCAAATCTTCTATCCCTCCATGTATACACAAATGTATCAAAGACACTTACAGGACTTTTCATAGCTGCTTTATTCACAATAGCAAATGTGGCAGTCAACTAGCTGACCTGCTTAGATCTCCTTTAAAGACAGGCTCTGCTGTGAGGAGTGCAGTCAATTGACACAGCAGTGTGCAGGGGCCTGTTAGTACTGGCTTTAAAGACCTGACTGTAAAAATTTCAGGGTATTTGCAAACTGTTTGTTAAACACAGCCATTATTAAAAATTAAGTTTTGCTAAATTGTAATTAAATAAATTATATTCAAAACAAAGATAATTTCTCAAAACTCTTCACTTCCTCTTCTGTTACTACATTTTACTTATACTTAGGCTCTCAAGATTATTTGCATCTACTCTATCTGTATGGTGGAAAAACTATATAATGGTGTCCTATTGGGCATCATTCCCCAAGTTCATGTTCAGTGATGTCACACTGGTTACTTGAAATTGGCCTTGGCGAGGGTACTGACATCATGGAAATCAGCGAGTGCTACAGGTTGGCTTTTAAACTTAGAACAATGAGGAAAATGCTAATAATACAGAAAAAACTTAGTGTGTGGTGTCTGTAGCTGTCACATTGTGAACAGCACAAAAATTTAAGGAAAATTCTTTTAGTATTAGAAAAGTATTTATTCTAGAAAAAAAGTTACTCACACATTGGCAGACAAGTGAAATTCTGACATACATGTTGGTTGTTTCACTTTCATCTTAGTCATTAATATAAACAAAAATATCAACCAGCATTCATGCTGGAACTACATTCACCAGTTGCAACCATAGGTTGGCTATAGATATGAGTTCAGCAAAAACCAATGAAAGTACTCTGGGAGAATCAATTGTGAGGGATTTACAGTAAAGAGTATGTTTTATTTATAAGTTGTGTGCTACAATTCTTTATATTACTAAAATTTATAAGTACAATCACATACACACACACTTTCTCCCAGAGAGCCAGTCATCAAACATTTACCAGCATAACACTGGCCAACAGCCAGCAACCACAGCACTTCAGGGTTTTCTCACAGTGTTCCATTTGAGAACTTGCTCTTCAGAGGGAGTGCTAGCCAATGATTCAGATGGCAGGGCTGGTAGGGTCTGGCCATGTCTCCTCTATGAACAGTCTTTGTGCTGGAGTTCTCTTTTTACCTGGCTGAGACTTTCTCAGACCTTCACTGTAGTTTCAACCTTCACCTATACAATTATTCTCCTTTCCCTCTCTTTTCTAAGGTGTCAGAATATATCTTGTCCTGAAAACATTCCTACTCCCGTCCCTTTATCTTTCACAGGAACTTCCCCCAATAACTCTCTTTCACTTCTAACTCCTTCCTGGTATCATCTTCCTGAAGGACCCAAACTGACAGCTGAAAAAATGGAAACAATAAATGAGTGAATAAACTTAAGAAAGTGATAAAGACAATGTTAATGGCACGGATTAAATTTAAGAGTATGCCTTGACTGTAACTGTTACATTATGAATAGCACAAAATAATGAGGAAAATTCTTCCAGTATTGGAAAACTATTATCTCAGCAAAGAATACTATTCAGCAATTAAAAAGGAACAGACTACTCATATATACAACATGGATGAATCCCCAAAAGACAGTATGCTGATCAAAAGAAGTTAAGAGCAAAAGGAGTACATACAGTATGATTCCATTTATATGAAGTTCTATAACAGTCAAGGGAATGTGGAATGGGGAACAGACTGGGAAGAGGCACAAGGGATTTTTCCAGGATGACTGAAATGTTCTATCTCTTAATATGATTTCATGAGTGTACGCATTTGTCAAAACGCATCCAGCAATATATTTTTTTGTACACTTAAAAAAAATATGTTTATTTATTTGGCTGTGCTGGGTGCGGCACACGGGCTCTTCCTTGTGGCATGTGGGATCTTCAGTTGTGGCATGTGAATTCTTAGTTGCAGCATGTGGGATCTAGTTCCTTGACTAGGGATCAAACTGGGCCCCCTGCATTAGAAGCACAGAGTCTTAGCCACTGAACGTCCAGGGAGGTTTCCCAACTATACATTTAAGATCTATTCATTGCACTGTGTATGTTACATCTCAATACAAAAATAATTCTTCCTATGATGATGTAAGATTTGTCATTTTCTTCTTGTAGATCTGTCCATTTCTGCTGTATATATTTTGAGGCTATATTATTAGATATCTGCAAATTTATGTATATATAACTGAATGACTGCTGTACATCTGAAACTAACACAACATTGTGAATCAACTATATTTCAATTAAAACAATTTTAAAAATATATCTGCAAATTTAGAATACTGCTGATGAGTGGAAGCTTTTCTGCTCTTCTATAAACACATACAATGTGTCCTCCACACTCATTCCTTCTATCGTATTGTAGCCTAATCTTCCATTTGCAGTGCTTCAGCACGTAGACCTGTCTTGCTGGTTTTGGGTCGGACTTAAAACGAATCCCAAGAGGGGGACGTGCAGCCACAGAACTAGCTGCATGCAAATGACTGGAAGTCCCTTCTCTGGTCACTTGGGGCATCCATACCTCATGGGCTTCCAACTCTGGCTTCTGCTCAGAATCCAGCCAGCATCTGTTCCAGTGGTCGAAGCAAATGCTCAGTCAAAACAAAGAGCAGCCTGAAGAAGGTGAGGGAATAGGGGATTTTGCAAGTTCTCACACTCCAGACCAGCGAACAAGAAAGACTTGGTATAAAGGGCTCAGATCTCAGAGAAGGGTTCTAGACATCGCACGCTGCATACTCTACTTTTGTGGTGGCGGTGGCAGGTTGTAGGGCAGGGAGCGGGAGGAAGCTGAAGAAAGGGAGGGGAAGGTTGCTGCAGCCTCAGCCTCAGGAGATAGGGGCTTTAGGTATCAGGTGCCTGGACTGCACCACGCCTGCTATTTTAAAGCTAGGCCTCTCTTCCAGGCGCGTGGTGTAGGGGGAAGGCGTCATTTGAAGCACCCACATCCCAGGTGGGAGATGTTGATGGGGGTGAGATGGAGATGACACTTGTCTGTGGCTACTGCTGGGCGCTCTCGCCCTCCGACCCCCACCACTATAAAGCTGAGCAACCCAAGGAGCAAACACGCGGTCCATACACTTGCACTTTCACTCACTGGTGGGTGGACCAGGCTCCACCCAACTCTGGGCTTTTATTGGTCAGCCGAGAAGGGATAGCTAGCAGCCTCCTCCGGATTGGTCGATTTCTGCTAGCTCTCAAGTCAATCAGAGTAGAAGGTACTGGACTCCCATTCTCTGGCTTCCGGGGGAGCCATGTTGGGTAGCGGCACGCAAACCTTCCAGTCCTGAGGCCGCAACGTGATAACATCCCCAGCTTTCCTCTGCCGCCGCCGTCTCCTCCTAACAGGTTATTTCAATGAATAAAAATGCGCTTTTTCACTCACAAAACGTGTCGTTTCATTAGTATAATGTGAGAAGCCTGCGTTTAGGCAGTGAAGCGCGAAGGAGGGGAAGAGGTGCCCTATTCTGCCCACCAGCCCTCTAAACCAGCAAAGATTCAATACTGATTCCCGCTATCCAGGAGGCCCCCACTTCGGGCCTCCCGCAGCGGGCGCCGGTTTTGAGTGACTTTTGGCCCCTAGCGGCACCTGTAGCGTCCCTAGTTACCGGACCCCTAGTAACCACCTCCCCAAGCAAGGAGCCATCGGGCGCCTACGGCCGCGCCGGCTTCCACGCCCCGGGCCAGCGCGGGCGCTCAGGCCTCGGTGGCGTGGTGATGGCCGCCTCGCACCGAGCAGCGAAGCTGGCGGCCAGCAGTCTCCAAACCCCGGTCAATCCCAGCACCGGAGCGCGGGTCACCCGTTACGAACGCAAAGACCCCGTAGAGTCCCTGTCGGCGGCGGCAGCGGCCTTGGAGGAGACGGAAGAGGAGGAGGAAGAGGCAGCGGGGCTGGCGCGGGCGCCGGTAATGCAGGGGCGGGAAGTGGGCTGGGGCTAGGCCCCGGGGGGTGCAGCTGGAGGCTGGTCAGCGACCTCGCTGGTGAGGCGAGGGCTGGGAAACGCGCGCCCTGTCCAGATCCCTCCCTACCGGTGAGCCTGGCCCACCACGTTCTCTGTGCTCCCACGGAAAATACTCAAAACCAAGGCGTTGAAAAGTCTTTTAACTTTAACTAAAGAGATTGTTGTAAAAATTTCTTGGAGAGCATTTACGTTAGTCTGTTTCCAGAGAGTGAAAAGTACAGAACTTTACTCCTTATGCCCCAGCATCTGTTGGGAGTAGATATTTGCTTTTCTTTTTCTTTTCAACTTGAGGAAAACTGTTCTATCCATAGAGGATAACCCATAAAACGCAAGTGAATCAGCTGTGCTGTCAGGTGTGTTTTGTTGTCATCTTGATGTCTTGGTTATTAGTGCATTTTAATACAGAACATGAGAGATGATGTTTAAAACCAGCAAGAGTTCGCTGGGTAAATCAGACAAATATAGTTAAGCCTCCAGAGAAACAAATTACCGAGGTTCCAATGTTTCCACTCGGCTCTTAAGGGTGGGGTGAGACAGCTTTTTCACTGATCAATTTTCAGTGTCAAATGTGTTGTGACCACCTGTCTACCAGGTAGAGAGTCAAGTCTGCCATCGGCTCTATTCACTTAAAAGATGGGAACCTTGAATTTTAACTAGCAATCTGCAGACATAAACCTCCTTAACCCCAAAGATTCTTAATACCATTTGTCCAAAGCTTCTCAGATTCAAATCATTGTGGTCTAGGGCTAATAGAAATTACTGGATATTTTGGAATTCTAATCTCTTTAATCTACACTAAAACTGTTAATGAGAAAATCTGTAGCAACACCTTTTATGGGCAGTATTTTACCAACAGATAAACTACTTGAGGTTATCCAGAGTAAGGCAGATTGAGACCCTGAACATGAGCCAGGGTCAGTGACCTAGGACCAGATTCATTCATGGTAAAGCTTCACCTCAACACAAATTTCAGGAGCCAACGAAGGAGGCAAACTGATGTTGGAAAAAGATTTGAATGGAGAAAAAGGATTTGGAGTCCTGGGCTAGGATCTGTTCATTTGCTAGTTGATATTCAGAAGTAACTTCCTTCAATCTCAGTTTCCTTATCTGTAAAAGAACTATAATAACTGTCTCTCTTTCTTGTCTCACTGGGCTATTATGATAACCAAATGAGAGAGTATGTTATAGCTAAAGGACAGTTTGTATAAATTAGTAATAATAATAGCAACTGCCAGTGGGACTGTTATTTGAACAACTCTCGCAAAGATTAAGTTCTACTTTGGCTTGCTGTGGTGGAGGAAGCAGTCAGTTCTGTAATCACAGGTATACTTCCAGAGTGTCCTGGTAAACTGCAGATCTGTATGAGAAACGTCACCTTAGGAGAGGTTAGTTTAATGAGCTAATTTCCAAGGGGCATGGTCCTACTAAAAAAAAAAAAAAAAAAGGAAGCTAAGTTTGGAGTTTGACACTGTTTTGAGACCACTGTACTTGAAGGATCCAAAAGCAAATCTGGGTAAGCTGCCACTGTAGAAGGCCTGATGGTCAGAGGACATGGGGTTGGCAGACAAAGCACTGAAAAGCCAAGGAGAGTGCAGGAGCCAAGCTTTGCCTTCTTCACAGTTTGGCTTGGTCTCCACCTTGGGTTTTTTATTCTTCTATTTATTTGTTTTATTTATTTATTTATTTTGGCTGCATTGGGTCTTTGTTGCAGTGTGCGGGCTTCTCGTGGTGTCTTCTCTTGTTGCAGAGCACAGGCTCTAGGTGCGCGGGTTTCAGTAGTTGCGGCACATGGGCTCAGTAGTTGTGGCGCACGGGCTTAGTTGCTCTGCAGCATGTGGGATCTTCCCGGACCAGGGCTCGAACCCGTGTCCCCTGCATTGGGAGCACAGAGTCTTAACCACTGCACCACCAGGGAAGTCCCTCCACCTTGGTTTTTTAAAGGTTAGTTTGTCTCAACTTCGTCATCTATAAGATGGAGTAAACTCAGCTTACCAGAATCACCACACAAAATTGATTAGAGAACCAACTGTCACAGTAGGCCCCTTTAAGTCCTTTGGTTTGCCAAAGCAACCCCCGCCCCACCGCTGGCTCCATGCACACCCCTTGCAGGACTCTGTGCCCATATAGGGCACTAAGCCATATTTCTTGAATCTAGCCTCAGTTGGAGATAACAGTTCATAGACCTTTATGGGGTTGATGATGACATGGGTAAAGCACTATTCTATAATTCACAGTTAAAATTTCACTGACTTTCCTAATGGGATGGCCTTCTATTTTTCAACAAATATTGAGCATTTATTAAGTGCAAGTCACAGACTATTCAGTAGTGAATGAAGCAGACATAGCTCATGTCGTCACAGTGCTTCCATTCTGATGGGGAAGTTAGACAATAAAAAATGAACAGTCAAATGATTATAAGACAGGAAATGTTGGGAAAGAAATGAACAGGTTACTATAATTAAAAAAAGAAATAGGAAGGAACCTATTTCAGTGAGTTAACATTTAAGCCAATGCCTGATTGATGAGAAAGAGCAGCCATTTGAAGAGTGGGGGAGGGAAAAGCATTCCAGGCAAAGCGAGTGGCATATGCAGAGGCCCAAAGATAGGAAGAGAGAGAGTTTTGTGTGATTAAGGATCTGAAAGAAAGCCAATGGGACTGGAGAAGAGAGAGGGGGAGAGGGGAGGGGATGAGATTGGAGAGGTAAGGAGGGTCTTGTAGACCAAGGTAAGGAGTTTAGTGTTTATTGTAGGTGCAGTGAGAGGTCCTTGAAGACTTTTAAGAGATCTGACATGTTCCTATTTACATTTTAAAACGATGACTCTGATGGCTTTGTGGAGAATGATTGGAGGGTTTGACAAAGAAAGGAGACTGGGTAGGAGGCTTTTGCAGTAATTCAGGTGCCAGAAGTGGTGGCTTGGACCTAGAGCCCAGGGGAGATGGCAAGAAATGGACAGATTGCATAGGACTTAGATTAGATTGGATGTGAAGGCCAAGGAAGAAGTCAAGAATGCTCATTCCCACGTTTCTGGTTTGACCAGCTGCACAGAAGATAACGTCATTTACTGAATTGTGGGTAACTTGGGGAGGAATAGATTCAGGGGCTGGGTGGGAATCAAGGTTTCAGTTTTGAACATGGTAAATTTGAGATACCTGTGAAACTACCAAGTGGAAAGATGTAGGAAGCAGTTGGGCCTATGAAACTGTAGTCCTGTTGGGTGTGGGATGGAGAATCTCCATCTGGGAGTTTTCAGCATTTTTGAAGCACTGGATTAAGTCACTTAAGGGGAGACTTCAGAGAAGGAAGAGAAGGGGCCTAGTATAGAACTCTTAAAACCCTTGACATTTAACAGGTAGAGAAAAAGGGGGCAAAAGAGATTAAGACCAGCTACAGTGGTAGAAGAATTATTGCAGGGGTGTGGAAGTTTCCAATTCATTGGTTTCAATGCTAAGGGAAAGGGGCAAATGCTGCTAAGAGAAGGACATTTCATCCCCGAAGCAGGAGGGAAGGAGCAAAGGGGCACAAAGGCAGGCAGTTTTGTAGATGGGAAGATGAGGGAACTTCCCTCTGACGGTTTTTTTTTTTTACTGAAGAAATAAAGGAATTATCATGGGCAGTTGGGAGTCGGGGTGGGAGCAGGTAGAAGAGCAAGGGACAGGTAGGCAGGATCTCTGGGGCAGTGTGAGAGCCACTTCCAGAAGGAGCACGGGAGGTACCAGGCAGACCAAGCAGCCATGAGAAATTGTTCATTTTTAAATTTAGTATTAATATTCACAAAACATTCTTTTTCTTTAGTTACATTTTAATTATAGAAGTAATACATGAACACATTCTCCTTTTAAAATTTCAAATGTTATATCGTGCTTGCTTCGGCAGCACATATACTAAAATTGGAACGATACAGAGAAGATTAGCACGGCTCCTGCGCAAGGATGACACGCAAATTAGTGAAGTGTTCCATATTTTTATAAAGATGTTAAAAAAAATGTTACAAATAAGGCTTAGGCCCTTTTAACACTTCTCCCCTCAAAAAGAAAATCTGGTTCCCCCCTCCCTCCTCATCAGTAGCCACTGTTTTGAAACTGATATATATTCTGGGCTTTTTCCTGTCTCCTGTGTACATAATATTTTAATACATGGTAGCATTTTATAGATACATATTGTTCTGCCACTTGCTTTTTTTCTCTTATGTACATTTAGATCTGCCTCATTCCTTACAAATCCCTTTAATGCAAAAAACTTTTTAAATAAAAATTCCATAATTGTAGATCGACTATAACACAAATAATTATGAGTGCTGATTACTAATGAAGCAACATGTGTTGGAAGGAGACATCATCTAACTGGGTCAAGCCAATCTAGGGAAGATTATCCTGTAATCTAGTGGCTGCATGTACAACAACATTCCACAGAAAGCTCAACAATTAAAGGGAAAGGGTGCTATTTTAGGCTCTTGGAAAATAATGTCCTTGGCCTAGATTATTTGAACTACTAAATGTTTCCTTCTGTGTGGAGACAATTTAAGATGAAATTAGAGTTGGAAGTTGCTTACTAACCATTTATCTGTTTTGGGTAAAACACTGTGATATCAGTTTATCCGAAAAGTTCAGGCTAGTGTTACCAGTATTAAGCTGAAATGGAATGGATACTGTGCAAAAGTCAGTGCATAAGTATAATTATCATTTGCCACATCTCTTCAGAAGCTACTCATCCTTCTATATCTTTTTCAAACAGTTTTTCCAGGTTCAAATAAACTTCATCCTTTCTGTGAAAATGATTGTTATAAGGCCTTGTTTTAAGGAATGTTCTAAAAGAATGAATGGAGAGCACGTGGATGCTTTTGCCTAAAAGCGAGTCTTTGGAATATCCACTGTGTTTCAATGGTAGTTTTTGGAAAATAAGCCCTTTCCTTAATACTCAGTAGGATATCACTCTTAAGCAGCCAATATTTCTTTGATTCGGTCTTTATGAGGGAATACCTGTCCTCTTCCCTTGGGAGAAACTTAATATTGTTTTAGCTGGACATTCGCTCATCCAACAAATACTTATTGAGCATCTGCCATTGGCCAGGCACTTTTCTAGGCACTGGGGACACAACTGAACGAAGCACACAAACGCTTGCTTTTGTGATGCTCGCTTTTTGGTGGGGGCAGGCATCCAGTACACAAATCAGCAGAGATATCAGTTGGTGGTGAGTACTTATGAGAGAAAGCAGCAAAGGGAGGCTGACAGTGAGTCAGGGGAGGGGCTGTAATTTCAAACAGGGTAGTCAATGAAGGCCTTGCTGAGAAGATGACATTTTGAGTGAAGGTCTGAAGGAGTGAGCAGGTGGGCTGTTCAGATATCTGGAGGCAGGGAGAGGGAACAGTAAGCCCTTGAAGTGATCTTGCTGATTCTGTGAGCTTCGGAAAAACTGCAAACTGGAATCCGCCGCTTCTGCTAGTACGATCTCCTGCCGCCAGGATGGACGAGGAACCCTGCTGGGGCGGTACAAGCGGATTAGCAGATGGAGAACTAACAGGAAGGAATAAGTCCCTGCTTCTTCCTCCAGCCTTGCAGTCTCCCTGTAGCCCCACTGTTAGCAGAGTCTAGCGGGAAGCCGCTGGCAAAGTGGAAATGTGGTTTGCAGAGTCCCAAGCCCAGCATCACATAGCACGGCTTTGGAGCTGAGACACCAGTTTAACACCTGGCTCACATACTTTATGTATCGTAAAGCTGAGGTTCAAAAGGCTAGGGCCCACGTCACATGGCTAAGAAGTGCAGAACCTAGGCATGAATGAGAATGCTGACACCACGTCTGTAATCTTTTCCCCACGCCACGAGAACGCTCCAAACTGAAAAGTTACTTAACTTTCATCAAACCCTTTCAGCGTTGAAGGGTTGTAAAGGGGCTGAAACCAGGTGACGCGTGAGTGGTCAGGAGCCAGTGGTAGCCAAGAAACAGAAACCACCGCCTGCTTGCCGTAACTTCCCTTTCCAGGCTTGCTTCCCAAAATTGCTTTATGCATTTTTACTTTCCTTTTAGCCTGCAGCTGTGTGCACGTTGCTTTCCACCACTTACCACCGCCCCCATCCCCAACACTTTTGCTAACGTCATTTCCTTTGGAGTGCCTGTTCCTTCTTTCCCCGTATATAATACTTTCCATGATCCTCCAGATTCTTCCATTCGTTGACTCAGCCCCCATATCACCTCCTCTAGGAAGCCTCCCCTTATCTTCCAAACTCAAACCAAACCAAAGCTCCCTTCTTTTTTTTTTTTTTTTTTTTTTGCGGTACGCGGGCCTCTCACTGTTGTGGCCTCTGCGGTTGCGAAGCACAGGCTCCGGACTCACAGGCTCCGGACGCCCAGGCTCAGCAGCCATGGCTCACGGGCCCAGCTGCTCCGCGGCATGTGGGATCTTCCCGGACCGGGGCACAAACCCGTGTCCCCTGCATCGGCAGGCAGACTCTCAACCACTGCGCCACCAGGGAAGCCCAAAGCTCCCTTTTTTAAATACCCTTATCACTTTGTTGCTGAACTCAAGTTTGTGTGCCCAATGCACAGTGAAGCCAAACAAACCAAAATAGTGGAGTTTGGAGCAGAGAAAGGTTTATTGCAGCCCCAAGCAAGGAGAATAGGCGGCTTGTGCTCAAAAAGCCCAAACTCCCCTGATGGGGAAGAGTTTTTATAGGCAGAATTAGGGGGGAGGGCTGCAGGGTGTGTAACCTTTCTCTGATTGGTTGATGGGGAGGTAACAGGGTGGTGTTCCAGGAATCTCAGTCATCAGCCTTCTGGTTCCAGCCAGTCTGGGGCCATGTGCTTAGGCTTAGCCTAAAGTTACCATCCTCCACCTGGGTGGGGGTCTTAGTTCCTGTAGAAGAACTCAGAGATTCGTATCAGATTGTTATGTATATCCCTTGAGAAGGAACCAGGACCCTCCGCTTTCCTCCACTACTGTTTGACTGTTTTTCCTTTGTTTCTGCATTCCCTCACTCCTCGAATTAGTAACTGTTTGAATCTGCCCTTTGAAATGGGGACACAGAAAGACTTCTGTGCCGAGGAGGACCCCACAGGGTTCTGCTCAGTTTCAACTAGATCTTTGTATCTCTCATGACTACTGTCCATTTCATGTTAGTCCTCCTGTCACTGCTTATTTAGATGCTGGTGTTTGCCAACATTTCCATCCTCAGGTTCTTGCCTCTCATTGCCCACAGGCAGCCTTATCCACACCCAAGGATGCACCTGCACTTCTGTGTGCATTGCTGGCTCCCATATCTCCATCTGCAGCCCAGCCTTCTTACCACGTCTCCAGACCTATTTTCCCCCCTGTTTCCTATACATTTGGCTGCCCTACTATCCTCTCACACTTAGTGTGTCTAAAACAGAGATTAGTTTCCTTTCCCTAAAATACTCTTCCTCCCTGTATTCCCTATATTAATGAATGGAAGCCCCATCATCTACCTAGACATACAGCACTCCAAACAGAAACCTTTTCAATTTCTTGCCCACAGTCCAGGCTATTATCAAGTTGATGATTCAGCTTCTTAAATCTCCCAAGGTAGCCTCCTTTCTTGTGTTCCTGGTGCTGTTCCCTAATTCTGCCCTTAATACCTCTAACTCGGACACTTGCAGTAGCCCATGAACTGCCGCCAACCTTGCTTCCCTTCACTCCACCTCACTTGCTACCAGAGAGTCCTTCTGAGTGTTACTGACCATGTCTCTCCTCTGCTCACATCCTTTAAGGCTCCTGTTGCCTGTGGCTTGGCCCCCTGGACTCTTGGTACTCTTGGTTGGGCTTTTTTTTAAAAAATATTTATTTATTTTTGGCTGTGTCAGGTCTTTGTTGCAGCACTCAGGATCTTTCGTTGCAGTGCACAGGCTCTTCGTTGTGGCACGTGGGCTTCTCTCTAGTTGTAGTGCAGCACAGGCTCAGTAGTTGTGGCACGTGGGCTCACTAGTTGTGGTGCCCAGGCTTAGTTGCCCCATGGCATGTGGGATCTTAGTTCGACCAGGGATCGAACCCACATCCCCTGCATTGGAAGGCAGATTCTCAACCACTGGACCACCAAGGAGGTCCCTTGGTTGGGGCTCTTGACATGCCTTTTTCACCTTGCTTCCCATCCTCTTGTGCTCCATATGCCCTATTCCCCACCCCCACTCAGACTATATACCTCTCTCCGAGCACAGCATGCCTGTTCCTTCCTCCTGTGGCTAAAAACCCTCCTGTCCTTGGGAGGAGTGTGGTGTGTCTTTGGAGCCTAATAGACTTGGGATTGGATCCCAGCTCTACTTACTAGCTGTGTGACTATAGGCAGGTCACCTAACTCCTCTGAGCCTCAGTTTCCTCACCGAGGACAGAGTACCTGCCAGTTGCATCATCATGAAGTAACATGATGAATGTGCTAGCACTGTGCCTCAGTTTCTCTGTTTTTCACTGTTTCCCTGCTCTGGCAAACTTTGTCCTTATCCAGCCTTATGTCTCCCGTCTGGCTCACCTCTGCAAATTTTGTCTCTTCTTTCCCCCAGTCAGAATTAGGTATTCCTTCTGTGAGCTCTCATGGTCTCTGATATTGTAACATACATGGTCACTCATCTGTCTACCTGCTCAGCTGGGAGCAACTCGTGGGCAGGAATCAGGAGTTCTGTCTCATCCAGAGTCTGCTATCAATTATTTATCTACATGTCCTGTCCTAAACTAGCTGGAAGCTTCTCGAAGGTGGAGTTTTCATCTGATTTGTATCTTTCAGCAGCTAGCTGAGTGCTGGGTGTCTCTAAATATTGAATGAATGACAAAATTAACAAAGTACTTGTTCCCACAGCTAAGAAGGTAATGGTGAAGAACACATACAGGAACAGCAAAAGATATCAGAAAATTCTCTTAATTGAGTTATATGACTCATAAAGCAATTCTCCAATTTATTTGAAAATAAATTTCTGCACACTGTTTCTACTGAAGGAAACTTGTTTTCCTTCGTTTTCTCTAAGTTATCCCAAGTGGTAAAACACTGGCCTCCTGTACACTGTTTTTAGCCCATTAAAATATTATATCTATAAATATTATATACAACTGACTCTTCTGAATTTTCCTGTTGGGAGACACTACTCAGATTTATTTTCTAGAGTCTTATCAGACTGGATCTCTAATTTTCCATTGGCAAATATGCTTTTTCCATTTTGAGTCTATTTCAGGCACTAAGCTAAATTTAACGCCATGGTCAGCAGCCTTTTATGCATAGTATCATAAATAATTTCAGTTGTTTCTCACCTGAGAAAATATAATTTTTTTTTTATTTGTGGAGAATATGGGGTTTTACCTCTTTAGCTGCCTCAGTTAAAAGAACTTTGAAAGGTATGCAAAAGGAATGAGGGGAAAAGATCAGTCATGCCCTTCTAGGCATGTATATAGAATACCCACCCTATGTGTTCTTGTTCTGTTGTCACCCCACAGTCCCCGTCACCGTGGGAGCTACTGCTCTTGGTGCCCACGGGAGCGGCTATTCCGGAAGTCCCTCCCACCTCCTCCCAGGCCCTCCTACTCCCTCCTGAGGTACCCGCCCTCCCCACCCCGCCTCCCGTACCATACCCCTGAGGACATCCTGGAGGGCTTTTCCCTGGCTCCTTGATGAGCCCCTGAGAACCTTGTTCCCTCCATTCTTGCATTCCCCTGACTTTTCTGTTCCCTGCTCTTCTCTCCATTGGAACACCCACCCTGGGGGCCCACAGTGCAGAGCCCACCTGTGGGCTACGGTTGCTTGGTTTGCAGCCCAAGGAACTATGTTCTTCATCTCAGGTAAACCTACACTCAGAAGGAGGTTTTTTTTTTTTTTTTTTTAACACCTTTATTGGAGTATAATTGCTTTACAATGGTGTGTCAGTTTCTGCTTTATAACAAACTGAATCAGTTATACATATACATATGTTCCCATATCTCTTCCCTCTTGCGTCTCCCTCCCTCCCACCCTCCCTATCCCACCACTCTAGGTGGTCACGTAGCACCAAGCTGATCTCCCTGTGCTATGCGGCTGCTTCCCACTAGCTATCTATTTTATGTTTGGTAGTGTATATATGTCCATGCCACACTCTCATTTTGTCACAGCTTACCCTTCCCCCCCCCATATCCTCAAGTCCATTCTCTAGTAGGTCTGTGTCTTTATTGCCGTCTTGCCCCTAGGTTCTTCATGACCTTTTTTTTTTTTCTTAGATTCCATATATATGTGTTAGCATACGGTATTTGTTTTTCTCCTTCTGACTTACTTCACTCTGTATGACAGTCTCTAGGTCCATCCACCTCACTACAAATAACTGAATTTCGTTTCTTTTCATGGCTGAGTAATATTCCATTGTACATATGTGCCACATCTTCTTTATCCATTCATCTGTTGATGGACACTTAGGTTGCTTCCATGTCCTGGCTATTGTAAATAGAGCTGCAATGAACATTTTGGTACATGACTCTTTTTGAATTATGGTTTTCTCAGGGTATATGCCCAGTAGTGGGATTGCTGGGTTGTATGGTAGCTCTATTTTTAGTTTTTGTTTTGTTTTGTTTTGTTTTGTTTTGCGGTACGTGGGCCTCTCACTGTTATGGCCTCTCCCATTGCGGAGCACAGGCTCTGGACGCGCAGGCTCAGCGGCCATGGCTCATGGGCCTAGCCGCTCCGCGGCATGCGGGATCTTGCCGGACCGGGGCACGAACCCGTGTCCCCTGCTTCGGCAGGTGGACTCTCAACCACTGCGCCACCAGGGAAGCCCTCTATTTTTAGTTTTTTAAGGAAACTCCATACTGTTCTCCATAGTGGCTGTATCAATTTACATTCCCACCAACAGTGCAAGAGTGTTCCCTTTTCTCCACACCTTCTCCAGCATTTATTATTTGTAGATTTTTTGATGATGGCCATTCTGACCGGTGTGAGATGATATCTCATTGTAGTTTTGATTTGCATTTCTCTAATGATTAATGATGTTGAGCATCCTTTCATGTGTTTGTTGTCAATCTGTATATCTTCTTTGGAGAAATGTCTATTTAGGTCTTCTGCCCATTTTTGGATTGGGTTGTTTGTTTTTTTGATATTTAGCTGCATGAGCTCCTTGTAAATTTTGGAGATTCTTTGTCAATTGCTTCATTTGCAAATGTTTTCTCCTATTCTGAGGGTTGTCTTTTTTTTTTTTTTTTTTTTGCAGTACGTGGGCCTCTCACTGTTGTGGCCTCTCCCATTGTGAAGCACAGGCTCTGGACGCGCAGGCTTAGCAGCCATGGCTCACGGGCCCACTGCTCTGTGGCACGTGGGATCCTCCCGAACCTGGGCACGAACCCGCGTCCCCTGCATCGGCAGGCAGACTCTCAACCACTGAGCCACCAGGGAAGCCCCTGAGGGTTGTCTTTTTGTCTTGTTTATGGTTTCCTTTGCTGTGCAAAAGCTTTGAAGTTTCATTAGGTCCCATTTGTTTATTTTTGTTTTTATTTCCATTTCTCTAGGAGGTGGATCAAAAAGGATCTTGCTATGATTTATGTCATAGAGTGTTCTGCCTATGTTTTCCTCTGAGAGTTTGATAGTGTCTGGCCTTACATTTAGGTCTTTAATCCATTTTGAGTTTATTTTTGTGTATGGTGTTAGGGAGTGTTCTAATTTCATACTTTTATATGTACCTGTCCAGTTTTCCCAGCACCACTTATTGAAGAGGTTGTCTTTTCTCCACTGTATATTCTTGCCTCCTTTATCAAAGATAAGGTGAACATATGTGCATGGGTTTATCTCTGGGCTTTGTATCCTGTTGCATTGACCTATATTTCTGTTTTTGTGCCAGGACCATACTGTCTTGATTACTGTAGGTTTGTAGCATAGTCTGAAGACAGGGAGTCTGATTCCTCCAGCTCCATTTTTCTTTCTCAAGATTGCTTTGGCTATTCGGGGTCTTTTGTGTTTCCACACAAACTGTGTAATTTTTTCTTCTAGTTCTGTGAAAAATGCCAGTGGTAGTTTGATAGGGATTGCATTGAATCTGTAGATTGCTTTGGGTAGTAGAGTCATTTTCACAGTGTTGATTCTTCCAATCCAAGAACATGGTCTGTCTCTCCATCTGTTTGTATCATCTTTAATTTCTTTCATCTTATAGTGTCTTATAGTTTTCTGCATACAGGTCTTTTGTCTCCCTAGGTAGGTTTATTCCTAGGTATTTTATTCTTTTTGTTGCAATGGTAAATGGCATTGTTTCCTTAATTTCTCTTTCAGATTTTTCATCATTAGTGTATAGGAATGCAAGAGATTGCTGTGCATTAATTTTGTATCCTGCAACTTTACCAAATTCATTGATTAGCTCAAGTAGTTTTCTGGTAGCATCTTTAGGATTCTCTATATATAGTATCATGTCATTTGCAAACAGTGACAGCTTTATTTCTTCTTTTCCGATTTGGATTCTTTTATTTCCTTTTCTTCTCTGATTGCTGTGGCTAAAACTTCCAAAACTATGTTGAATAAGGGTGGTGAGAGTGGGCAACCTTGTCTTGTTCCTGATCTTAGTGGATATGGTTTCAGTTTTTCACCACTGAGGACGATGTTGGCTGTGGGTTTGTCATATATGGCCTTTATTATGTTGAGGAAAGTTCCCTCTATGCCTACTTTCTGCAGGGTTTTTATCATAAATGGGTGTTGAATTTTGTCAAAGCTTTTTCTGCGTCTATTGAGATGATCATATGGTTTTTCTCCTTCAATTTGTTAATATGGTATATCACATTGACTGATTTACGTATATTGAAGAATCCTTGCATTCCTGGAATAAACCCCACTTGATCATGGTATATGATCCTTTTAATGTGCTGTTGGATTCTGTTTGCTAGTATTTTGTTGAGGATTTTTGCATCTATGTTCGTAAGCGATATTGGCCTGTAGTTTTCTTTCTTTGTGACATCTTTGTCTGGTTTTGGTATCAGGGTGATGGTGGCCTTGTAGAATGAGTTTGGGAGTGTTCCTCCCTCTGCTATATTTTGGAAGAGTTTGAGAAGGATAGGTGTTAGCTCTTCTCTAAATGTTTGATTAAATTCGCCTGTGAATCCATCTGGTCCTAGGCTTTTGTTTGTTGGAAGATTTTTAATCACAGTTTCAATTTCAGTGCTTGTGATTGGACTGTTCATATTTTCTATTTCTTCCTGATTCAGTCTTGGAAGTTTATACGTTTCTAAGAATTTGTCCATTTCTTCCAGGTTGTCCATTTTATTGGCATAGAGCTGCTTGTAGTAATCTCTCATGATCCTTTGTATTTCTGCAGTGTCAGTTGTTATTTCTCCTTTTTCATTTCTAATTCTATTGATTTGAGTCTTCTCCCTGTTTTTCTTGATGAGTCTGGCTAATGGTTTATCAATTTTGTTTATCTTCTCAAAGAACCAGCTTTTAGTTTTATTGATCTTTGCTATCATTTCCTTCATTTCTTTTTATTTCTGATCTGATCTTTATGATATCTTTTCTTCTGCTAACTTTGGAGTTTTTTTGTTCTTCTTTCTCTAATTGCTTTAGGTGTAAGGTTAGGTTGTTTATTTGAGTTGTTTCTTGTTTCTTAAGGTAGGATTGTATTGCTATAAACTTCCCTCTTAGAACTGCTTTTGCTGCATCCCAAAGGTTTTGGGTCGTCGTGTTTTCATTGTCATTTTCTTCTAGGTATTTTTTGATTTCCTCTTTGATTTCTTCAGTGATCTCTTGGTTATTAAGTAGTGTATTGTTTAGCCTCCATGTGTTTGTATTTTTTGCAGATTTCTTCCTGTAATTGATATCTAGCCTCATAGCATTGTGGTCAGAAAAGATACTTGATATGATTTCAATTTTCTTAAATTTACCAAGGCTTGATTTGTGACCCAAGATATGACCTATCCTGGAGAATGTTCCATGAGCACTTGAGAAGAATGTGTATTCTGTTGTTTTTGGATGGAATATCCTATAAATATCAATTAAGTTCATCTTGTTTAATGTATCATTTAAAGCTTGTGTTTCCTTATTTATTTTCATTTTGGATGATCTGTCCATTGGTGAAAGTGGGGTGTTAAAGTCCCCTACTATGATTGTGTTACTGTTGATTTCCCCTTTTATGGCCGTTAGTATTTGCCTTATGTATTGAGGTGCTCCTATGTTGGGTGCATAAATATTTACAATTGTTATATCTTCTTCTTGGATCAATCCCTTCATCATTATGTAGTGTCCTTCTTTGTCTCTTGTAATAGTCTTTGTTTTAAAGTCTATTTTGTCAGATATGAGAATTGCCACTCCAGGTTTCTTTTGATTTCAATTTGCATGGAATATCTTTTTCCATCCCCTCACTTTCAGTCTGTATGTGTCCCTAGGTCTGAAGTGGGTCTCTTGTAGACAGCATATATACGGGTCTTGTTTTTGTATCCATTCAGCCAGTCTATGTCTTTTGGTTGGAAAATTTAATCCATTTACATTTAAGGTAATTATCGATATGCATGTTCCTATTACCATTTTCTTAATTGTTTTGGGTTTGTTATTGTAGGTGTTTTCCTTCTCTTGTGTTTCCTTCCTAGAGAAGTTCCTTTAGCATTTGTTGTAAAGCTGGTTTGGTGGTGCTGAATTCTCTTAGCTTTTGCTTGTCTGTAAAGGTTTTAATTTCTCCATCAAATCTAAATGAGGGGGCTTCCCTGGTGGCACAGTGGTTGGGAGTCCACTGCTGATGCAGGGGACATGGGTTCATGCCCCAGTCCGGGAGGATCCCACATGCCGTGGAGCGGCTGGGCCTGTGAGTCATGGCCACTGAGCCTGTGCATCCGGAGCCTGTGCTCTGCAACGGGAGAGGCCATAGTAGTGAGAGGCCTGTCTACCGCAAAAAAAAAAAAAAAAAAAAAAAGTTTGAAATCTGAATGAGATCCTTGCTGGGTAGAATAATCTTGGTTGTAGGTTTTTCTCCTTCATCACTTTATATATGTCCTGCCACTCCCTTCTGGCTTGCAGAGTTTCTGCTGAAAGATCAGCTGTTAACCTTATGGGGATTCCCTTGTGTGTTATTTGTTGTTTTTGCTTGCTGCTTTTAATATTTTTTCTTTGTATTTAATTTTTGATAGTTTGATTAATATGTGTCTTGGCGTGTTTATCCAGTATGGGACTCTCTGTGCCTCCTGGACTTGATTAACTATTTCATTTCCCATATTAGGGAAATTTTCAACTATAATATCTTCAAATATTTTCTCAGTCCCTTTCTTTTTCTCTTTTTCTTCTGAGACCCCTATAATTCGAATATTGGTGCATTTAATGTTGTCCCAGAGGTCTCTAAGACTGTCTTCAATTATTTTCATTCTTTTTTCTTCATTCTGCTCTGCAGTAGTTATTTCCACTATTTTATCTTCCAGGTCACTTTCCATTCTTCTGCCTCAGTTATTCTGCTATCGATCCCATCTAGAGAATTTTTAATTTCATTTATTGTGTTGTTCATCACTGTTTGTTTGCTCTTTAGTTCTTCTAGGTCCTTGTTAAACATCTTGTAATTTCTCTATTCTATTTCCAAGATTTTGGATCATCTTTACTATCATTATTCTGAATTCTTTTTTAGGTAGACTGCCTATTTCCTCTTCATTTGTTAGGTCTGGTGGGTTTTTGCCTTGCTCCTTCATCTGCTGTGTATTTTTCTGTCTTCTCATTTTGCTTACCTTACTGTGTTTGGGGTCTCCTTCTCGCAGGCTGCAGGTTCGTAGTTCCTGTTGTTTTTGGTGTCTGTCCCCAGTGGCTAAGGTTGGTTCAGTGGGTTGTGTAGGCTTTCTGGTGGAGGGGACTAGTGCCTGTGTTCTGGTGGATGAGGCTGGATCTTGTCTTTCTGGTGGGCAGGTCCACGTCTGGTGGTGTGTTTTGGGGTGTCTGTAGCCTTATTTTGATTTTAGGCAGCCTCTCTGCTAATGGATGGGGTTGTGTTCCTGTCTTGCTAGTTGTTTGGCATCAGGTGTCCAGCATTGTAGCTTGCTGGTCGTTGAGTGAAGCTGGGTCTTGGTGTTGAGATGGAGATCTCTGGGAGATTTTTGCCATTTGATATTACATGGAACTGGGAGGTATCTTGTGGACCAGTGTCCTGAACTTGGCTCTCCCACCTCAGAGGCACAGCCCTGATGCCTGGCTGGAGCACCAAGAGCCTTCCATCCATACGGCTCAGAATAAAAGGGAGAAAAAGTAGAAAGAAAGAGAGAAATAAAATAAAATAAAATAAAGTTATTAAAATAATTATTAAGAAAAAATTTTTGAAAAGTAATTTTAAAAAAACACAAAAAATGGACAGACGGAACCCTAGGACAAATGGTAAAAGTAAAGCTATAAAGACAAAATCACACACAGAAGCATACACATACACACTCACAAAAAGAGAAAAAAGTTAAACTATATATATATCTTTGCTCCCAAAGGCCACCTCCTCAATTTGGGATGATTCGTTGTCTATTCAGGTATTCCACAGATGCAGGGTACATCAAGTTGATTGTGGAGATTTAATCCGCTGCTCCTGAGGCTGCTGGGAGAAATTTCCCTTTCTCTTCTTTGTTTGCACAGCTCCCGGGGTTCAGCTTTGGATTTGGCCCCGCCTCTGCGTGTAGGTCTCCTGAGGGCGTCTGTTCTTTGCTCAGACAGGACAGGGTTAAAGAAGCAGCTGCTTTGGGGGCTCTGGCTCACTCAGGCCGGGGGGAGGGAGGGGTACGGAGTGCGGGGCGAGCCTGCGGCAGCAGAGGCCAGTGTGATGTTGCACCAGCCCGAGGTGCGCCGTGCGTTCTCCCGGGGAAGTTGTCCCTGGATCATGGGACCCTGGCAGTGGCGGGCTGCACAGGTTCCCAGGAGGGGAGGCGTGGATAGTGACCTGTGCTCGCACACAGGCTTCTTGGTGGCTGCAGCAGCAGCCTCAGCGTCTCATGCCCGTCTCTGGGGTCTGCGCTCAGAGCGTGGCTCGCGCCCGTCTCTGGAGCTCCTTTAAGCTGCGCTCTTAATCCTCTCTCCTCATGCACCAGGAAACAAAGAGGCAAGAAAAACTCTCTTGCCTCTTCGGCAGGTCCAGACTTTTTCCCCGGACTCCCTTGCAGCTAGCTGTGGCGCACTAACCCATTCAGGCTGTGTTCACGCCGCCAACCCCAGTCCTCTCCCTGGGATCCGACCTCCGAAGCCCCAGCCTCAGCTCCCAGCCCCGCCCACCCCGGCGGGTGAGCAGACAAGCCTCTCGGGCTGGTGAATGCTGGTCGCCACCGGTTCTCTGTGCTGGAATCTCCGCTTTGCCCTCCGCACCCCTGTTGCTGCGCTCTCCGCCGTGGCTCCGAAGCTTCCCCCTCCGCCACCCGCAGTCTCCGCCCGCGAAGGGCCTTATTAGTGTGTGGATACCTTTCCTCCTTCACAGCTCCCTCCCACTGGTGCAGGTCCCATCCCTATCCTTTTGTCTCTGTTTATTCTTTTTTCTTTTGCCCTACCCAGGTACATGGGGAGTTTCTTGCCTTTTGGGCGGTCTGAGGTCTTCTGCCAGCGTTCAGTAGGTGTTCTGTAGGAGCTGTTCCACATGTAGATGTATTTCGGATGTATTTGTGGAGAGGAAGGTGATCTCCGCGTCTTACTCTTCCGCCATCTTGAAGCTCCTCCAGAAGGAGGCTCCTTACAAAGGGTGGTTTGGCTTGATCCTACTATAGTGTGTGGGTTAGTACATGATCTGGGAATCTAACCATCCTTTATAAAATGGATTAAACATTTATTTTCTGGCAACTTGGTCTCTCTCTCTTGTTCTTAATAAAATGTCATTAGGAGAAAATGTGCATAGGCCACAAGTAACTTATAATCTGTTATATGTACATAGTCCACAAATAACATATAACCTATTTAAGTGGACTTTTTAAAAAGCAGCATTGGGAACCAGTGTCAACTTAATTTGTCTTTCAATTCTAGACATCATATAACAGGTTTTTTCCTCCTACCAGGCTGATTTTAACACCAACATTTCTGGGGTAAATGAACAAAAACGTATAAGCTGTGAGGATTTTGTGGACCTTTCTGATATTTACCACTCTAATGAAGAGTACTTCAGGAAACTAGAAGAGCTGAAGGCAGCCCACATGGAAACTATGGCAAAGTTAGAGAAAATGTACCAGAATAAATTAAATTTAAAGGAAGTTCAGCTAGCAATCACCATGGAAGAAGCCGCTAGTGTCTCTTCCAGGTAAGTTTGTACATAATGTTATTTGTGGACTGTAAAGTAAAATGTATACTTAAAAGTGCAGAACAAAATTATTTCAGAATATTTTCTTTCAAATATCCCTTTGTGCTTTTAATGATATACAGAGGTGAGATTTTATTCAGATTGTTTGATGGCTTATCAACCTATTAGGTGGCTTCTTGCCTTGTGGGTCATTTGGTGGCCCTTTGTTCTTTTCTGTCTGACCCACCATTCTTAGACATGTATCAGAATATTTAGTCTGGGCCATTTTCAAATGATGAATATTAAAATTTAACTTTAAAAGCCCTTTTTAAATAATATGTGGATTAATATGAGCTCAGTAAAGATATAGTACAGAAGGTTCAGAGCTAAGACATAGATCCGATTTAAGTTTTCAAAATAGTCATTTTTGCCATAAACTTGCTTCTTTTGAAACTTGAGTTGGTCAGCTCTGATTGTGCATCTCCTGTGTGCCAGACCTTGTCTGGGCACCGAGGAGTCAAAATCAAGATGCCCTCAAGGAGGTCAAAGACTAGCTGAGATCCAAACACACAACATGGTGTAACAGAGTGTCATGGAGACAGAGGAAGAGCAGTTGATCATGTCAGGGTGTCAGTGGAGGGATACAGGCACATCGAGTGTCGTATCTGAGTTCAGTCTTGAAGGAGAAATAGCTGAAGCAGATGTAGGAAGCAAGGAGTGGCCTTCTAGGCAGCAGGAACCATGTGTGCCAAGCATGGCACCGTGAGAAATCACCGTGTGTGTGTGAGGAACTTCTGTGATTGGATCTTTTTTTTTTCCTTGTGCTGGGTCTCCGTTGTGGCACATAGGTTCTTCTTCGTGGCAGGTGTGCGGGCTTCTCTAGGTATGGCGCGAGGGCTCCAGAGCCCGCAAGCTCAGTAGTTGCGGTGCACGGGTTCCCTAGTTGCAGTGCGTAGGCTTAGTTGCCCCGAGGCATGTGGGGTCTTAGTTCCCCCACCAGGGATCAAACTCGCATCCTCCTGTATTGGAAGGCAGATTCTTAACCACTGGACCACCAGGGAAGTCCCCTGTGGTTGGATTTTTTTTTTGGCTGCATTGGGTCTTTGTTGCTGCGCACGGGCTTTCGCTAGTGGCGGCGAGTGGGGGCTACTCTTCATTGTGGTGTGCAGGCTTCTCATTGCAGTGGCTTCTCTTGTTTTGGAGCACAGTCTCTAGGTGTGCAGCTTCAGTAGTTGCGGCTCACGGGCTCTAGAGCGCAAGCTCAGTAGTTGTGGCGCACAGGCTTAGTTGCTCCGTGGCATGTGGGGTCTTCCCAGACCAGGGCTCAAACCCGTGTCCCCTGCATTGGCAGGTGGATTCTTAACCACTCTGCGCCACCAGGGAAGCCCCCTGTGATTGGATCTCACTTAAGAATGGTGACGGGGTAGGGAGAGGCAAGAGGTGAAACTGGAAAGGAAGGCAGGGGCTAGTCTTGAAGGGCTTTAAAATCTAGACTTTTCTTTTTTCAATTTAAAAAATTTTGGTGGGGCTGCATTGGGTCTTCGTTGCTACGCACAGGCTTTCTCTAGTTGCAGCGAGCGGCGGCTATTCTTCGTTGTGGTGCACGGGCTTCTCATTGCAGTGGCTTCTCTTGTTGTGGAGTACGGGCTCTGGGGTGTGTGGGCTTCAGTAGTTGTGGCACGTAGGCTCAGTAGTTGTGACTTGTGGGCTCTAGAGCGCAGGCTCAGTAGTTGCGGCACACAGGCTTCAGTAGTTATGGCACACGGGCTTCAGTAGTTGTCGCGTATGGGCTTAGTTGCTCTGTGGCATATGGGATCTTCCCGGACCAGGGCTCGAACCCGTGTCCCTTGCATTGGCAGGCGGATTCTTAACCACTGAGCCACCAGGGAAGTCCCTATAATCTAGACTTTGTAACAATGACAAATCATTGGAAAGTTTCAGGAAGGAGAGTGATTTGATCAGATGTATGTTTTAAGATGGTGACTCTGGAAAATGTGTGGATAATTCAATAGTGATTAGACCCAAGGAGCCTCTTCTGTCTTAGGTTCCTGCCCTGTAAAATGAGGGAGTAAAACTAGATCATTTATCGGCATCTCCCAGGCTCTGTTCTAAAAAAAAATTGATAATTTTCACAAGCCCTATCCAGCTCCTATTTTCTAACTGATTTTGCCTTGATCTTAGAAATTATGTAGTTCTTAATTTTTATATTTGGTCACATGCAGCTGAAAGAGTAACCTAATTATTCTTCTCATTTACTTAGGTCTGTATCAGAAAAGAGCTCCCATCATCCTGTTTCATTAATGACATCAATTTCAGAGCCTGATTTAGGTCAGTCTTCCTCCTTGATTGTGTCTTCCTCTGAAGATGAGTTGCCCAATGTAGAAAAAGAGTATTCTGAGAAAAGCAGAATGATGACCTATGCTAAGGAGCTCATCAACAACATGTGGACAAACTTCTCTGTTGAAGATTATATTCAGTTTGAAGATGCTGACTTGCCAGCACTCGAAAAAAAAAAAAAGAAGCCAAAAGAATGGGTGCCAAAGATTACAGTACCTGAGCCTTTTCAAATGATGATTAGAGAGCAGAAGAAAAAAGAAGAGAACATGAAATCTAAATCAGATATTGAAATGGCACGCAAACTGCTCAAGAAACAAGAAGAAGAATCAGAGTGTAAGAAAAAATTCCGAGCCAACCCAGTTCCTGCGTTCGTCTTTCTCCCCCTTTATCATGATATAGTCAAGCAAAATGAAGAACGGAGGAGGTCTATGAAGGAGAAAAACAAAGAAGCTCTTTTGGCCTCTCAAAAGCCGTTTAAGTTTATTGCAAGGGAGGAACAGAAGCAAATTCGGGAAAAGCAGCTGAAAGACTTTTTTAAGTCTAAAAAGAAAACAAACCAATTTAAAGCCAGACCGATACCTCGATCTACTTATGGTTCAACTGTCAATGACAAGTTAACAGAAGAAGAGCTCTATAGAAACATTAGGACGCAGCAGAGAACCCAAGACTTTTTACAGAATTCATCCCCTCTGCCTTGTAGTCCAGCTCTCAGAAGTTATGCTACAAGGAAGCCCAAGTGTCCTGAACAGGCTGAAAAGTCCAAGTGTAAACACAAGTTTAGGTGCCAGACTGCTGATACTGAAGACCTTCCTGAGAGATATAAGAAACATCACTCAGAACAGAAGTGTCCAAAACCCCTGACAGTCTGTGAACCATCTGACCTTCATGCAGCCTCACATGCATCCACTGAAAGAGAGAAAATCTTGGCAGATATTGAAGCAGATGAAGAAAATTTAAAAGAAACACGTTGGCCTTATCTGTCTCCAAGGCGCTGGTCACCAGTTAGAAGTAGAAATGCAAAACCTGTGCCTTGTAGCTGCAACCCTCCCATGCCCACGGTGTCCTCCAGGGGAAGAGAACAAGCCACAAGGTAAATAACTGATACAGCACTGATTGACTCGTGGTTGCTCCATTGATTTTGTATTGGGGAATTTGAAACTATGACGTTATTTTATCTGGTAACATATTTTACTATATAATATAGAACATTTTGCCAGAGGGTGTTCTTCTAAGAAATGAATGTATTTTCCATTTTATGAATCTTTGGGGATAGAAAAGGTTACAGTCACCCTATTGATTTTCTAATTACAACTCAGATCCTTCTCAGAAGGTTGCCCCTTGTTTTCAACCGTTGAATTATCCCGTGTTGTCTTTGCTAAACAACATTCTCATTGGCTTAAAGTGAATTAAGCCTTAGTTTGTTGCCCTCAGGAGATCACTTGAGGAAAAGAAAATGTTGGAAGAAGAGAGAAATCGGATCCTAACTAAGCAGAAGCAAAGAATGAAAGAATTGCAGAAACTCTTGACAACCCGGGCTAAGGCTTATGACTCACATCAGAGTTTAGCTCAAATGTCTAAATCCAGAGTAAAATCTCTCAGGTATCATGAGAGAATCCTGACCCTCCAGATCATTGGTTTTCAAACTTTTTTTGGATCAGTGGACCCCTCAATATATGAACAAATTAAGAATAGTATTAGTATTTCAGTTTCTGGATTCAAGTTACTATCAGTTACTTATAGTTAACTTACACACACACACACACACACACACACACACACACACACACACACACACACACACACACACACACACACACACACACACACACACACTCATACTCACTCACTTCGTGGTGAGAACCAACATGTATACTGACTCCAGGACCATGACGCCATGTTGATGAACAGAAAAACATGTGGCCATGGTTCACAGTTGTAATCTTACATCAGCATCTAAACTTTTTCTTTATATTATTTTTTATTGCACAGTGCAATATTGAGAAAAATCTTGATTCACACAGATAAAGCTCTTTTTAATAGCTTGCCGTGTAATCTCAGAATATTCTTCAACAAACAGATATGTCAGAGAGCTTTGTTCTAAGGTCTGCATGATATCTGATAGCACAAATTAACACATTGATGTTAACATCAGTTATGTGGTGTGTCAGTTAACACGTGTGTTAAGGTTTAGTAGTATGTATTACATGCTGCAATTCTGCAGTACAAAGTTTGAAAATCAGTGTTCCAGAGGAACATTTTTATGTTGCGACATAAAAATGTTCATGTTTAAGTAGTAAAATATCTCCCTCAAAGCTGGGTAAGTAATATGATTTATTAATTTTTAATCTGATTTATAAGTACCCCAAATCTAGATTTGCTTTTAATTATGAGTGTTCCTTTTTAAATGTATATTATGTATAATAATTATTATATTCCTTTGTAACAGATGTTATGTATACATTCCTTATAATGTGTATCAATGTAATTCATTGACAAAAGGAGCTTGATTTGATGAACTTGAGCAAAATATTTGTTAGAATTATACTAGTCATCCTTAGAAAGTAAATGGGATTTTCCATAATGCTAAATTGTGTATAGTTAAGCATAATTATCATTTTATGGTATAATTATTTTTTCTAATCCATGAAGTCTTATGATCTTGGTAGAATTAGTGTATTTTACATAGAGAAAGTCGCATAATTTAATTTATTATAGGATCTGGTTCAAATAGTAAGTATACTTACTGTGAATTTGTGTATTTTGGTTCCTGTTCCTCTCTATGTGGTATTCCCATACTCCCCATTTCTCCCCTCCCCTGCTCCCATTTAATTAACTGTGCCATCAACCTATACGAGATATCATTTAGGGGAAAAAAGAAGAGCAAGGTCTTGTTTTCAGAAGAAATTCCTTAAAGAGAAGATACTAAATTTGGACCAAACTTTTTTGGTTTATAAATACTTATAAATGAGATAAGAGAGCATTCATTTATCTCCTCAGGCCAGTTTGAAGCCACTGAATCCATTATGCTTTGAAGATTTCAGGAACCTCAAAGTACCCAGACTGTTCCCGGCATGTAAAATGTGTGCTCTCAGAACCTAGAACTTTTATCCTGCATTCCATAAAAATTTACCAGTCTGGGAAAGAAATTGTGATAAACTGTGCTCATGACTTAATTTCTGATTTGTCATCTACACTAAATGTTATATGTGCAAATTCTTATTTCTTTTAAAAATTCCATTCCTTTTATTTGATTTTAGAAAGAGTGAAAAAGAAAGGATGAGAGAATACCGACGAGAACTAGAAGAAAGAGAAGAAAAATTAAAAAACAGGCCGCTGCTATTTGAAAGAGTTGCTCAGGTTGTGTTTGTTGGAATTTGAGAGCTATTGTCAGCTTTTGTTCTTTTTTTTTTAACATCTCTATCTCCTAATTTTTATGGTCCATTTTTCTTATGTGTTATATAATTTACTGAGATAGTATTATTTCTGTGACAGCTTCATCACATCAGTCAAGTAAGTAGTTTTGCTTAAATCTGAGCATTGAATCTTGATGAGGCTCGTAAGCTTGATAAAGAACATGCTGCTAATCCAATCATTTTCAAAATAATAGTTTCACAACCTGTTTTTAATGGCTAGTACCAACTTGGCCAAATATTAAGGTGAGTTTTGGAAGTCTTTGAAAAATTAAAAATGAAACAAAATGGCTAATTGAATCAGATTTATTCCTGCCAGTTTTTTTTTTGTTTGTTTTCTTGGGATAAAATTGACATATAGCAGGTATAAGTTTAAGGTATACAGCATCATGACATACGTATATTAGGAAATGATTACTACAATACATTTAGTTAACATCTATCACCTCGTATTGTTACCAAAAAAATTATTTTTCCTTGTGATGAGAACTTTTAGGACCTACTCTCTTAGCAGCTTTCAAATATGCCACACAGCAGTGTTAGCTGTGGTCACCATGCTGTACGTCACACCCCCAGTACTTATTTATCTTATAACTGGAAGTTTGTACCTTTTGACACCTTCATCCAATTCCTCCAGTAACCACAAATCTGATCTCCTTTTCTATGAGTTGTGTGTGTGTGTATTTAGATTCCACGCATAAATCAGATCATATAGTATTTGTCCTTCTCTGTCTGACTTACTTCCCTTAGCATAATGCCCTCAAGGTCCATCTGTATTGTCACAAATGGCAGGATTTCCTTTTTTATGGCCGAATAATATTCCATTGTGTGTGTGTGTGTGTGTGTGTGTGTGTGTGTGTGTGTGTGTGTGTATCACATTTTCTTTATCCATTTGTCTTTTGGTGGCCATTTGGGTTGTTGCCACGTCTTAACTATTGTCTATAATGCTTCAGTGAATCGACATAGTGATTTCATTTTCTTTAGATAAATACCTGGGAGTGGAATTGCTGGATTGTGCAGTAGTTCTATTTTTAAGTTTTTGAGGAACCTCTATACTTTTTTCCATAATGGCTGCACCAATTTACTTTCCCACGAACAGCACACAAGGGTTCCCTTTTCTCTACATCCTGACCAGCATTTGTTATGTCTTGTCTTTTTGAGACTAGCCATTGTAACAGGTATGAGGTGATATCTCAGTGTGGTTTTGATTTCATTTCCCTAATGATTAGTGATGTTGAGCACCTTTTCACGTGCCTGTTGGTCATTTGAATATCCTCTTTGGAAAAATGTCTATTCAGATCTCTTGCCCATTTTTAAATTTGATTATTTGGTTTTTGCTAATCACTTGTATGAGTTCTTTATGTATTTTGGATAGTAACCCCTTATCAGGTAGATGATTTGCAAATATTTCTTCCCATTCAGTAGGTTGCCTTTTCATTTTTAAATTTTTGCCTTTTCATTTTGTTGATCAGTTTTTTTAAGTGAGTCTATAATTTTTAGTCTTATCTACAATTACCGAAAGGACTTCCTTTTTTTAAAAATTGAAGTATAGTTGATTTACAATGTGGTATTAGTTTCTGGTATATAGCAAAATGATTCAGTTATATATGTATATGTGTGTGTATATGTATATTCTTTTTCAGATTCTTTTCCATTATAGGTTATTACAAGATATTGAATATAGTTCCCTGTGCTATACAGTAGGACCTTGTTGTTTATCTGTTTTATATAAAGTAGTGTGTATCTGTTAATCCCATCTCCTAATTTATCCCTCCTCACCCAATTTGGTAACCATAAGTTTGTTTTCTATGTCTGTGAGAAGCACTTCCTTTTTATCAGAAAAAATACTTTGATCCTATGGACGATGAATTCTGATTTTACTAGATTTATACTCAGTTTTACAGTCTTTCCCTTAAGAGAAATTTGTCAATTTCAGATGATCTTCCCCTTTGTGTCCATGAGGGAGGGGCTCCTATGGGCGACATGGTTTAACAATGGACAAAATCACTGGAGGTTACAGGTGCTGTGTTGTGAATTTCAAGCTGTTACATTTGGAGCTTCCTGCCAGCAAGTGTCTGGGACAGATGAGTGTCCTTATAGGACTGCCCATGTCAGTGACTCACTGAGGACAAAGGACGTGTGTTATTGGTAAATGTACATATTACAGCCTCTCAAAGTTATGGGAACCCTTTACTGACTGATTTGGATATAATTTTACGTAATGCTTTTCATTTTAAGGGATGGTGGTTTTTTTCATATCTCAGTTTCAACTTTAGGGGAAAAAAATTATCTTAAGCTGTTCTGTGTTACTCAGCATAAAGTGATTGACTTTCGCCTCAAAGTAGTTATCTCCAGCTCCCAACTGCAGGCTTTTTTTTTTTTTTTTGCGGTACGCGGGTCTCTCACTGTTGTGGCCTCTCCCGTTGTGGAGCACAGGCTCCAGACGCGCAGGCTCAGCGGCCATGGCTCACGGGCCCAGCCGCTCCGCGGCATGTGGGATCTTCCCAGACCAGGGCACGAACCTGTGTCCCCTGCATCGGCAGGCGGACTCTCAACCACTGTGCCACCAGGGAAGCCCCCTTTTTTTTTTTTTAAAGTAAGTATTTTAGTCTTTTTATTTATTTATTTTTGGCTGCGTTGGGTCTTTGTTGCTGTGCGCGGGCTTTCTCTACTTGTGGTGAGCAGGGGCTGCTCTTTGTTGTGGTGCGCAGGCTTCTCATTGCGGTGGCTTCTCGTTGCAGAGCACGGGCTGTAGGTGCGCGGGCTTCAGTAGTTGTGGCTCGTGGGCTCAGTAGTTGTGGTACACAGACTTAGTGGATCCGCGGAATGTGGGATCTTCCTGGACCAGGGATTGAACCTGTGTCCCCTGCATTGGCAAGCAGATTCTTAACCACTGCGCCACCAGGGAAGTCCTCTTCTGTGTTCTCTTATTACTCTTTTGTGCATCTCTGTCTTTGCTCCTGCATGTTGTGTGGAAATTATCTGTTCAATGCTCTCTTCTCTTTCAGCTAGTTACTTTTAAAGGTGTTGGTCAAATCTTTGTATTCCTAGCACTTAGCACCTAAGACAATGTATGGCACAAAGGGGATGTTAAGAAACATTTGTTGAACCCAAACTGAACTGTTTCTTCCTGGGATTAGTCCAGGCTGAGAGCACTACCCTGACAATACTAGTGATGAGCCTCAGTATTAACAAGCAGTTTTACCGTGCTGTGAATTCCCACTCTTTCTAAGCACCAGAGAAAATGTGGTAAAATAAGTGGTGTGTGTGAAATTAAACCCATAAAGAAATGTTAAATATTGAAAACATAGGTTAGTTTCATAGCTGATATTTCTTCCACCACCCTTGGCCCACACATATGCTGTTCTCTTTCCCCATATAGCCTCTACCTCCCGTGAGGGCTTGTCACAAAATAAGTATTCAGTTATTATTAAATAAAGGAAAGAATTACTATAAACTAAACTTAGGCTCATAAAAATTAAGTATTTTTCCCCTTCAAACTAGGGCAGTGATTGTAGACAGACTTTCATCATTCCTCATTATTTTGGTTTCCTCAAGAAACAAAGTTAATTTGTTTTTTTTGCAGTCTTAGATAGAAAAACAAAATAACCACACAGTTATTTTAACTACTTTTTATTTCATGGTCTTTACAATTCTTTTGCATTGTGAAATTCAAGGGGGAAATGTTTGTTTCAATTAGGAACAATTATACACTATTCACCTTGATATAAAATATTAAAAGGTAATAAATTCTATATACAGGGTGACTGAGGGTGACTCACCATTGTTTTGGTTTTGTTAACATAAATTAGAACTTCTTTTTTTCTTGCAGTGACTATTGCTGCTAATTAACAGCTGTTATTTAATAAATTCACTCACAACTTTATGCATTACCCGTTTATAAGTGTTAATTGTGGTCTTGCTGCTGTTGAGTTATCCCCTAGCAGAGTAAGCCTGTGATCCAGGACAGAGCAAACCATGTTTTCCTGTTTCTTGAAAATCACAGGATTTATTAACTGAATAGATGTTAAATTGGATTTTAAGCCAAATTCAGATGAAGGCTTACAAGCACTAACATTGATTAGTATCATTTAAATCTTTTATATTTCATTTGCTTAAAATTAGAATATATTTTTCTTAATACATTGGGTTACGTTTGGGGTTTCTTTATTCTGCTTTATAGTCTTTGGGGCATAGTTCTCATCTCACTTTGCTGTGCCTTTCAGTTCCCCAAGTCTTGTCTGTTTGTGTTCATAGCCTCTGGTTGCATTTTTACTTACTTTTCTGAAATTTATTATTATTCACAGTGGGTGCATTTTAGCAGCAGTTTGAGTGCTTCTTTTTTCAGTTTTCTAGCATGTCAGGAAATGCACTGGTGATAGTTTTATCCATTGTAATCAGTCTTTGCCATTTTGGTTTCTCCCATGGGACACTAGACTCCATGGTCCTTCCTTATGCTGGAATCCCTGGGTTAGGAAAATATCTGACACTGATTTGCTGAAGTCAGGCTTTAGGCTACCTTCAAACTCCAGGATAACCACTTCCACTTAGAAAGCAGCATGGTGGAGTGGAGAAGACTCAGGAAAGGATTAAGAGACTTGGTTTTCCCTCTCACTATATCCTGTGACCTTAAGCAAACAGCTTAACCTCAGCAAGAGTGGAGGGAGTGTCTTACTTATTTGTTAAATTTGGGGTGAGACTGGGTGCTCTTCCACACCCTTTCCAGGATGGGATGCCATTGGTGCATTGGGGCTGGGCCATTCCTCGGGCCTTTCCTTTAGTTTGAGGTCCAGATGACGATTTTTGGCCCTATACTAGTTCATGTCCACTCATAGGAGATAAAATTGGAGTAAAGCCAAGGCACTAATGAGAACCCCAGTCATCTTATGTCCCTGTAAATCCTGTGGCCTCAGGAACTGTGACAACTGACTTGCTTTAGGTATGAGAGTGTCATCACAACTCCCACAAAGCCAGGAAGTAACATTCCGGAGAGTTGAACCCAGTTCTAAATTCATGTTTTTCTTGCTGTATCTCTTGCTTCCTCTACAGAATTAAGGTAACAACATAGATGATTTTATCATCTTTGGTGGATTAGAGATATGGCGTGTAAAGGGTAAAATTTACAGTAGGCACATAAAGAACTCTCTGACAACTATCACAGGAACTTATTTTCTTACTGATTTTTTTCAGATATCCTTGAACAGTCATGAAACAGTATAAAGAATAATTATAGATCAAAATTCATGTGGCCACTACCCAGGTTAAAAGCATTAGAGCACTGCCAGTACCCCAGAAACCCTGTGTGCCTCTCACCTAGAGGTAGCCACCCTTCTAACTTTTGACATAAGCATTTCCTTGTTTTTCTTTACAGTTTTACCACTGCTGTACGTATCCCTAAACAACATAGTTTAGTTTTGCCTGTTTTTGGACTTTATGTAAATGAATCATACTACGTGTACTCTTTTGTGGTATGCTGCTTGTGAGATCCGTCCATGTTGTGGCATATAGCTAGAGTTCATTTTCGTTGCTTTATTTTAGTCTGTTACATGAATACGTCACAATTTATTTATCCATCCTACTGCTGATAGATATTTAGGTTGTTTCCAGTTTGGGGTTGTTACAAACAGTACTGTTCTGAACATTTTGGTATGTCTCCTTGGGCAGATATGTAGGAGTTTCTCTGGGCATATACCTAGGAGTGGAATTGCTGGTCAGAGGGTATGCATATTTTTCAACCAACTGTGATCATTGAATTTAATTTTCACAGGAGCTTTTAACCCGTACATTTGTAATGGAAACTTAAAGTCTTTTGTTCTTATCTAAAAAGGTTTGTCTTTCCTATAGAAAAATGCAAGAATGGCAGCAGAAAAGCATTATTCTAACACCTTAAAAGCACTAGGAATATCTGATGAGTTTGTTTCAAAGAAAGGCCAAAGTGGAAAAATATTTGAGTACTTCAGCAATCAAGAGATGAAAAGTTTCACTGAAGATAAAGAAAGGTAACATATATAAGATGTCTGAATGGTTTACCTTTGAAAAAATTCTTACTTGCAGGAAAGCTAAAATTCTGTTCTATGATATTTTAAAAGGTCTTTTACCTAATGGAATACATGTGAACTACTGTAAGATATACTGACATTTTAACATGTTTGACACTTCAAAATATTACACGGTGATGAAGTATTTTGTTTTTAAAGTAAAATAATTTAAATTTCGGACATAAATAATGAAAATAATAACATGCTTTCAAATGAAGTTTGAGTCAATCAAGTTTTGAAATAAATTACTTCTCAGAAGAATATCTACTTTCCCAATGGGTACTTTTATAGACTTCTCTTGATAAATCGGAGCTTATACACTTGAGGAAGACTAACTGCAGGATGGCGTACATTACAGAGGGTTTGTTTACCTTTAAACCAAATTATTTTTCCTTTGAAAGATTGATAAATTTCTTCCTCTAGCTTTAATGAAGAGAAAATAGAAGAAAGAGAGAATGGGGAAGAAAAGTATCTTACTGATACCAACAGCCAAGATTCTTGCAAGGAAACAGGTAAAGCTGATGAAGAGAGTGGAGAAGAGAATTGTGTTGAAGAATAAAACTGAATCAGTCGACAGGGTCTCCTCTCTGTTCCGCTGATGTTGTTGGCAGCATTGGGTGTCAGAAGCCGCGCCTGTGGTGTTAAGGACATCCATGGGAACCCGTCTGATAACGTGCAGGTCTCTTTTTGCTCCGGACGCGCAGGCTCAGCGGCCATGGCTCACGGGCCCAGCCGCTCCGCGGCATGTGGGATCTTCCCGCACCGGGGCACGAACCCTTGTCCCCTGCATCGGCAGGCGGACTCTCAACCACTGTGCCACCAGGGAAGCCCCGTGCAGGTCTCTTGAGCAAAGTCCTCGTGTAGCCTGAAAAGGCCGAATCCAGCTGATGGATCATTTGCTCAGTTAGAGTCAGGCTTTGCCTATACAGTTTTTAAAAGTACTACATATGGTCTGTTTGCAACTTTGATCTTACTTCTATTTTTAAAAAGTGTTTGAGAAGCACAGCTGTCACAAACTGATTAGGTATAAAAATATACATAATTTTATCATTTTGGGTGGAAAAAATTGCTTAGCATTGAGAGCAGAGGGGAGTATTGGCCTTTGGTTTGAAAAAAAAGTTCTGGAAAGCATGAATCAATAAATATTTTTAAATTATACTACTTGCTCCTTTTTCTCTGCAGTACATCTCACAAAATGAATCCTCAAACTTATTTTACTAGGTATTTTAAATTTCTTATCTGAGCCATTTTTAAAAAGTAATAAAACAGGAAAAAATAGATAACTTGCACATTTACATTCATTTATGCACTGAGAGTTACTGGTTTTTATTTTGAAAAATCCAAGTCTATTGTTTCATATGCCCTTAGGGAGCTGCCATTAAGCTAAATAACGGAGGATGTCAGAATATAGAGGCTAACGAATAAAACTCAAGAGTTTTCAAATGTAAAAATAAAAAAGAAAAGGAAGAAAAGTTGTTATTTGGGTAAGTTTAACATCAAATTGAGTGTGGCTAAATATACACCTGAAGGCTTCTAAAAGTTTGATGGGACTGGACTGCTAAAGAAACTCTAAGCCTGGTCTGCAACCGTTAAAGCAACACCAGACCTGCTGCACCAGTCAGAAGCCAGTTGTGAAAGGTGTGCAGAACCCAGGGAGGGCACATGCTTCAAAGTCCGTTTTATTATTTATTTATTTAGGCCACGCTGTGCAGCATGCAGGATCTTAGTTCCCCGACCAGGGATTGAACTCATGCCCCCTGCATTGGGAGGGTAGAGTCCTAACCATTGGACCGCCAGGGAAGTCCCAAAGCCCATTTTAAAATGGAGAAAAATTAATCTCCAAGTGGCAATTCCAAGGCCAAAGAGAGAGTTACTGTTAAATTAGCCACACCATCATCACTTTTTCTCTTTTATCCCTACTTTTATTCCAATTTATTTTTGATACATAAATTATTAGAAAAGCTTTTATACTAGTTTTTTTAACCCTGTGTATTAAGACAGGTGGAAATAATTATAGCATCTGAGTTTTAACCTTAATTGGAGTTAAATATCACCCCTGTTTTATATATGATGAAATTGTGTATAATAACTTTTTCAAGGCAAGTCTCCAGAATAATTCAGATTTGACCCTTTAATACGGGACCCAGTTGTGCTCAACTCTTTACACATTATTGCAGACACACTTGTCTTTCTGTGCATGACGTTAATTTGATTATGTGAATCCATCATTTTGCTCTTTGAGCAAATTTTTGTTTTAAAAACTCAAACCAGTCATAAAGATGTGATTGGGTAAGAGTTCTCTTTTCCTAGAAACAATAAACCTTTAAAAACGAAGAACTAATAAAGGTGTATATAATAGCAGTGTCTTCCAACTGGCAATTTATGCCTTAAATTAAAACATGAGGTGATTTTTCTCAATTAAGAGCAAATGTCCACTCATAAACTCCTTTCCTAAGTTTGTGTTAAACTGTTTGTCACTATCATTAGATTGTAAAGTCCTTGTGAGTTGGCACAACTTAAAAATTCATCTTTCTATTCCTTAATATTTTGCACAGGATTGTACATACAGTAGGTATTTAATAAAGACTTGGATGAGTAAGTAGATGAATATGGTTTTTAATTTTACTTATAATTACTTCAAAATGAGTACACATGGATTAAAAACATTTCTCTTCCAATTTATTGAGAACCTGTGAAACACAATCCACAAATTGTAACGTTCAAAACGTAACTTGCTTCCTAAGGATTTACTCCCCATTCTGTTTCTTCTCAGTTTCATCGGCAGTGTGTGGGACTTGCTTTCAGGACCAATCTTCAGTTTTCTTTAAAAATGGGAATAGTACCCATCTTGGGTGGCTGTAGGAAGAACTGGTGTAATCGTATATGGAAAGGCTCTTTGTAAACTAGGGTATTCAAGTGATAGTGTCAGAGGACAGGATATTACTCAAGAAACTTTTAACTTTAAACATTCTTTTATTTAAGTGAGATATGAAATGGTTTAAATATTATTTTGTTAGAAATAATATTTGAACTACTTATTTACTACTTATATTACTACTAATTTATTATTTTTAAAATTATAGTCGATTTACAATATTATATTCATTTCAGATATACAATGTAATGATTCAATATTTTCATAGATTCTACTCCATTTAAAGTTATTACAAAATAATGGCTATATTTCCCTGTGCTATACAGTATATCCTTGTTGCTTATTTATTTAATAAATTTATTTATTTTCGGCTGCGTTGGGTCTTCATTGCTGCACGCGGGCTTTCTGTAGTTGCAGCGAGCCGGGATCACTCTTCGTTGCAGTGTGCAGGCTTTTTATTGTGGTGGCTTCTCTTGTTGCGGAGCACGGGCTCTAGGCACGTGGGCTTCAGTAGTTGTGACGTGCGGGCTCAGTAGTTGTGGCTCGTGGGCTCTAGAGCACAGGCTCAGTAGTTGTGGTGCACGGGCTTAGTTGCTTTGCGGCATGTGGGATCTTCCGGGACCAGGACTCTAACCCGTGTCCCCTGCATCGGCAGGTGGATTCTTAACCACTGCTCCACCAGGGAGGTCCCTCCAATTCTTTTCTATTTCTCACATTTTCCTCATTTTAAGACATTATTTGTTGTATTTATTCACTCTAGTCTTCATTTTTGAGATGACTTTTTCTTTCTGATGTTTCCTGGGTTTTTTACTCCTCTTTTAAAATCTTTTTTCAGTCACTTTATTTCAGTTTTTCACATTGTAATTTACATTTCCCTTTACAGTTTTTATCATTTTCTTTTAGCTAATTCTGAAGTATTATGATAGCTATAGTTTTCTTTCCTTTTGTGGGTATGTTTTTCTGATATGGTTTCATTGTCCAAACAGATATTATTCTTCTCTGGTTCTCCTGTTTAAAAAACAAAACGAAACAAAGAAGAAAAACACTTTGAATGAGATTCAATTGTGATCCTTTTTCTTTGCTCATATTTTAAGTGGAATGAGTTGTACTGTACTCCTACAAGGGAGAAGCAGCCCAGGACAGATTTTCTAGATTCTGTCAAGAACTGTGCAGGGTCTAGGATTTTACCATATTTATAAGTTAACAAGTTAGCATGCCACAGTTTCATGGATGTTGACAGAAGACATGAGACTCCTATATCAAAGACAAAGGACTTTGTTACTAATGGTAAAAGCAGTAGTTGAAGTGTCAGCATGCTCTTCATTTGTGCTGGCTCCAAGTTCCTTGGGGGAGATGCAGAGGGACCCCCATGGATGCCTTCACACCCAGTGGGCTATGTTATAGGAGGGAAACACTGAGCTTGGGAGAGTCCCCACTTTCATAGTATTTGGGAACAAGACTGTAATTTGGGGTGGAGGTGGGGAAGACATTACTTCACCCCTCAAGGTTGCTTGCTGCAAACAAAACCCTGAGAAAATGGCCCAGCTAAAGAGTGGTCAGTACATTGCCTTCTGGCCTACCTAGCAAGAATGTGCATGGACTCTCAGGGCCTGGGTCAGATGGCCTCCCCCAACAGCTTTCAACTCTGTTGTTTGTATGATGTGATTTTTTAAAAATATGGTCTTGAACTTTCTGAGATTTTCTACGTTGCTCACCCACCACCTTTTTTCTGGATCTCCTATTTTCTTTGCCTCTGCTATCCCTACTCATAGAAGTTTCTCCTCAATGTGGAACTTTTTTTTTTTTAATATTTATTTTATTTATTTATTTTTATTTTTTGGCTGTGTCGGGTATTAGTTCTGGTACGTGGGATCTTCATTGCAGCACGCAGGATCTTTCATTGTGGCACGCAGCCTTCTCTCTAGTTGTGGTGTGTGGGTTTTCTCTCTCTAGTTGTGGTGTGCAGGCTCTGGAGTGTGTTGCACACAGACTCTCTAGTTGAGGTGTGTGGCTCAGTAGTCGTGGTGCGTGGGCTTAGTTGCCCCGTAGCAATGTGGGATCTTAGTTCCTGGACCAGGTATCAAACCTGCATTCCCCTGCATTGGAAGGTGGATTCTTTACCACTGGACCACCAGGGAAGGTGGGACTTTTTTGGGAGGAGGGTGCTTTGGTCATTTCAGGGCCCCCAGACCACTTCAGCATTATCAGACCTTTCCGTAGTCTCATCATACTCAACTGCATATTGGAGCCTGCAGAGTCTGTCTTGATTTCTGCTGCTGTTCTCAGAACAGCCTGCTCAATTGTCAATTCTCAGAACACCTGATGGTAGTTTTAGGGTTCTCGGATTCCCAGGGCCTTCAAAATTGCCTTTGGCTTCTGTACTTCCTTTCATATTTTTCCTGACACCACGAGGATCTTGTTTTCTCATTTTGGAATCTATGGCTCTTTGTATCGCCTGATTTTATTATAGATGTTAGCTGAGGGTTTTGAGTTTTGTTCTTGTCATTAAATGGGAGGATACAGGATGATTCAAACACTAGACTGCTACCATTACCATCTTCCCAGAAAATTCTCAAGACTTAGTTTTCCTGTGTACTTTTTGAAGTGTTTGAATTTTTTTTTTTTACTGTATTACTTAGAAAAATAATTTAAAAGAAAATATTGGACTAGGAGTAAAGATTTTGCCCCCCTTCTACCACCGAAATGAAATGAAATAAAAAGATGGTGGTGATAAATGCAGCTGATACAGAAAATTAAGGGGGATGAGGGAAAGCTTGTGCTGCTAATTTAAAGGACCTTGTTAGAAAAGGTGACCTTCAAAAAAGCCTTGAAAGGGTGAGGGGTGGGCCCTGTGGATATCAGGGGGGAAGGGCTACAGGCAGAGAAGAGCCAGTGCTGAGTTCTCCAACGGGGCGGTGGGGCGGGGGAGGGGGGCGAAGTGTGCTCAGATGTTTGAGGAATAGCAAGGAGGCCAGGGTGGCTGGAAGAGAGAGAAGAGGAGCAAAAGACACAGGAATGAGGTCAGAAAGACATGGTGGGGGGAGGTGGGTACAGAGAAGGAGAGGATCTTGGAGGCCATTGTAAGGATTTTGGCTTCTTTGACTGAGATGGGGAGCCACTGGGGGTTTTGAGAAGGGTGACGTGATCTGACATCACTTAGTGTCTTTCTGCAGCTGGGTGAGAATGGTCTGTAAATGGCAAGGGCAGAAACAGGCAGGTCACTAAAGAGACTTTTTTTTTTTTTTTTTTTTTTTTTTACGGTACGCTGGCCTCACACTGTTGTGGCCTCTCCCGTTGCGGGGCACAGGCTCCGGACGCGCAGGCTCAGCAGCCATGGCTCACGGGCCCAGCCGCTCCGCAGCATGTGGGATCCTCCCGGACCCGGGCACGAACCCATGTCCCCTGCATTGGCAGGTGGACTCTCAATCACTGCGCCACCAGGGAAGCCCCTCAGAGACTTTTTTAATTACCCATATTGCAAATACAGGTGTGTCTAATTTCAAAGCCAGTTCTCCTATCACTATACCTTATGCACTGAAGTGGTCATAAGGGTGATTTACTTCTAATGTATGGGTAGTTATTTTTTCCCCAAAACTGCTGTATTACAAACGAGCCGTGAAAATATACTTTAAAAAAATCATCTTAAGACCCACCCACTACAGTTTTGCATATGTAGTGTCTTAAGTTCTTTTATTTTTCCATTAGAAGCTATTCCCCCAAGAGAAGAAAAACTGACTAGCTTTAGTAATATAATAGCATTGAGAAATTCAAACCAGCACTTATGACTCAGTCCATTAGGGACTGAAAGCAGCAGTGTGGCAATTTTGTAAAGGTTCTTCTTTATTGATCTTATAATTAAGAAATAACCATTGGGTTGCAGACATGATCTTGAAATAAAGTAATATTTTTCCAGGAAAAGGATGTGGTAGAGACTGCCAGTTGTTTGACCAGCAACTATTTTTCCTTTCTTCCTTCCTGCTTTTGCTGGAGGTGGCAATATACCCAGCTGGAAACAAAAACAAAAACCTGTATTTCCCAATTTCCTTGCAGCTAGGAGGTCACGTGATACCATCCTGGCCAGAGAGAAGTAAATGGGGTTTTCAGGAAAGGTCTTTAGAAGGGAAAGATTTGGCTGGCTTGGCCTTTTGGTCTTTGCCTTTTCTCTTTTCCTCCTTCATCCTTCCTGGAACTTGAATGTGATGGTTAGAGTCACAGCATTCATCTTATAATCATGAGAGAAAGGCCAAGGAAAATCTGAGAAACTTTGGCCCTCACACCTTTGAGCCACAGAAATAATACTAGAAACTGCCAACCTCCAGACTCAGTGTTATCTTGTTTAAGCCTCAGCCATTTGAGTTGTTATTAAATGTAGGAAAACACAGTTTCTAATTCAAGAGCTCTATGCAACCCATCATTAAACATAGTTTGGAAAGAAGTAACATTTCTGAATTTTCACAGACTACATGTGCCTGTTATGCTAAACATGTACACTGAGGTCTATCTTTTACTTGTCTTTGAAGAATGCTCACTTTTTCCAAGAAGAAAAATATTCCTTGTATTTATCTGTGAGGAAGGAAATGCAAGATAGGAAATTAACATTCTAAAGAAAAACAACAGTGGCGCTCTACTCAAACAAATAACAATATTTCTGTTCATCTTGAATTATTAATAAAAAGAAGCATGGTACATTTTATTATGGAAATAAGTGATATTGTGGCATCATAATCATGTTCAGATGGATGGGGTGTGGTACAGTATCCTTTTGCCAACCTTAAAAGTTATGTTCCTGAAAACCATGCCAAGAGAACATGTGGCTGACAAACTGAAACACTTCATGAGGAATGTGGAGGCAGGAACAAAAATATGGCAGGATGAAGCCGAAAAAAGTACATTTAAAAAAAATTATTTATTTTATTTTTGGCTGCGTTGGGTCTTCGTTGCAGTGTGCAGGCTTCTCCTTGTGGTGGCTTCTCTTGTTGCCGAGCGTGGGCTCTAGAGCACAGGCTCAGTAGTTGTGGCGCATGGGCTTACTTGCTCTGTGGCATGTGGGATCTTCCCAGACCAGGGATCGAACCCATGTCCCCTGCATTGGCAGGCAGATTCTTAACCACTGTGCCACCAGGGAAGCTCAAAAAAGTACATTTTTTAAAATGTTCACTAATATAAAACAGCCTGTAACAGAGAAGAAAAAACCTGACTTCGTATCGGACCTATTCCTTTAGTTCTAACCCTGGTGCTCTGTTGCCTGTACTTAGTCATGCTGACTCTGCACCTTTGTAAAAGAATGTTGCCTATAGCTGGAAATGGTAGCCCATTCTCAAGGCTCTGACCTTTAAAGGTATAACACTTTTTCCATCATTTCAAGGTAAGAAGTTGCAGAAGAGAGAATAACATTTGTCTTGTTAGAAGTTTATAGGAACATTGTGACCAGGCCTACATGGACAGCTGCAAGAACAAAGGATTCCAGCACCAAGAAGTTTACAACAAACAGCCACACCCCCTCCCCTTCTAGTATAAAAGGTGCATGAATTCTAAGTCAGGTAAGATGGTTCTTTGGGACACTAGTCCACCATCTTCTTGGTCTGCTGTCTTTCCGAATAAGGGTACTACTCCTTGCCCCAGCACCTCATCTCTTGGTTTATTAGCCTGTTGTGGGATAAGCAGTATGAGCTTGGACTCTGTAACAAGCTCACTAAATAAAGGTCATATCAATGACATTATGGACATACATATACATAATTAATAATGAGTGCCATACAATTCATTTTCTTTGTTATTCCTTACTCACCAAGAAATTTTCAGAACTTGTTTATCTCTCATTGTTTTAATGAGATCTTGTAAATTTGTTTTACTCTTATGGGAGTGAAGAGAAATTGCATTTTGCCTCAGTTTTTCTTTCTCTCACAAGGAGACTCTGAACCAATATTTCCTTGTTAGTTCTTCTGTGCTCTGCTGTTAGTTCTACCTCTCTCTAACTTCCCCAGTTTCTTATCTCAGACCAACTGGGTAGCTGGACTAGCTCAGAAGGCTCTCTGACCTGCCATCACTTCTGGAACCATTAGGAAAGTATGAATTTTAAGAAAAGGGGAAAGGAGGAGTGTTTAAAAGCAGCAAATAAAAATAAGATCCTTGAAGGCAGAACTTTCTTTTTTTAAGCTATTGCATTATTTATTTATTTATTTTTGGCTGTGTTGGGTCAATTTTGGCTGTGTTGGCACGCAGATGTTCTCTAGTTGCAGTGAGCAGGGGCTACTCTTCATTGCGGTGCGCGGGCTTCTCATTGTGGTGGCTTCTCTTGTTGTGGAGCACATGCTCTAGGCACGTGGGCTCAGTAGTTGTGGCTCACGGGTTCTAGAGTGCGGGCTCAGTAGTTGTGGCGCATGGGCTTAGTTGCTCCGTGGCATGTGGGATCTTCCCGGACCAGGTATCAAACCACTGTTTCCTGCATCGGCAGGCAGATTCTTAACCACTGGGCTACGAGGGAAGTCCCTTCCTTCAACTGTTGATCCCCAGGGCTGGCCTGGCAGCCAACATACAGGAAAGGCTCAGTCTGTGTTTTTGAATGACTGATTAATGAATAGATCTATAATCATAGAGCACAATATGTTTCAATAAACAATCTCCACTGTATGACTCTAAGAATAACATTTTTCTAATATTGTTACACTAATCTTTATATGAGCATAGCTCAAGAGTTTTCACTACCATCTTCTTAAAGTATGGGATTTAAGCATTCTTCTTTAAGTATGCGATGTTTTACTGGAAGCTTTTGATTCTTTTATTTTAACCAGAGATCAAACCTATAAATAATCCATACAAAATAATCAGAATGCCCCATAATACATAGTAATTTATTCAGTCAGCAAGAGCTTAATCTAGGTACTGAGAACATATCAGCAAACAAAAAAGAGTCCCTGCTCTCCTGGAACTTACATTTTAGTGGGAGGTGGTAAAAACTTACATTCTAGTGGGAGGTGATAAAAATTATATGTCAGCTGATGAATAAAGAAAAATAAAGCAAGGTAAGGCAGTAAAGAGTGACTGGGGAGAATTTGCATAATTTGAGTCAAGGAAGGCTTTTCCAATAAGAGGACACTTGAGGAAAGACATGAAGAAAGTAAGGGCTATAGGTGTGTGGATAACTGGGAAGGGCATCTCAGATACAGGAACAGCAAGTACAGTGGCCCTGATGTGGGAGTGAGCCTGGGGTTTTGAAGAACTACAAGGAAACCAGTGAGGCCAGAGCAATGAGAGACAGGGAGAGTTGTAAGATGTGAGGTTAGGAAAATAGCAGGGGCCAGATTCCATGGAACTTTCTGGGCCATAGTAAGGACTTTGGTACTTTATTCTAAATGAGATGGGGAGCTCTGGGAATGCTGAGAACTGAAGAGGGACTTGAGCTTGAAATGGTCACTCTGGCTGCTGCCTAGGAGACCAGTGAAGGTGGTTTCAATGACCCAGTAATCCAAGAGAGAGATGATGGTGGCTTGGACCAGTGTTATAGTAGACGGGATAATGAGAAATACTCAGATTCTGGATATATTTTAAAGGTGACATTAAAAGGATTTTAAGGTGGAGTGTGAAAGAAATTGATGAGTCCAAGGATGAAGTTTCTAACTTGAGCCACTAGAAGATGGAGTTGCCACTTGCTGAACTGGGGAAGATTTAGGAAGAAATGGGTTTAGGGAGTTAGCAGAAGCTATTGATGCGCTGTCCCGCCTCCCCTGGGCATACTTCTGAGCTTACTTACGAGCCTGGCCTCCTTGTAAGTAGCAGTGGACAGTTCCCATGCACTCTGACACCTTCCACCCCGTGCTTATCCTCATCCCTCTACTTCCCTGCCTCAGGAACCTCTCCATTGCTGGGGAACTTGTTCAGCTTGGCTGCAGAGCAGCCCCAAAGTGCTGGGGACCTAAATACTCCAGGAATCCCTCTACCAGTGAGAAATGGGGGAGGGAGTTATTGGATAAATAACCCAGCTTCTCTCCCTGGGTGGGACAGTCCTGAGATGCCTTCTACAAGATTCCTCAGAGGGTATCCAGTACGAAGGAACTTCAATTCCCACAGTAGTGACCTGCTCCTTAAAACACCCTTTGTTAACTTTTCTCCCTTCTCTTTCTTTCTCCCCGTTTCCTCACTTGTACTTCCTGGGGTAACCTCCTGCATAAATTAGCTTTTGCTGCATAACAAACCGCTCCAAAATTTAGTGGCTTAAAACAACTATTACTTTTGCTCATGATTCTGTGGGTTAGCAATTTGGGCTGGATTCAGCTGGGTGACTCTTCTGCTGGTCTTGCCTGGGGTCACTTAGCGGCAACAAAACTGGCAGCTTGACTGGTGGTAGATGGTTTATGAGAACCTCTGCTGATAGATGGTAGAGGCTAGCTGTCAGCTGGCTGATTTAAGAGGCTTCAGATGGGAGGGCTCATCTGCTCCCCATGCTCTCTCATCCTCCACTAGGCTAGCCTGGGACTCATCACATGGCAGTCCTCGGGGTAGTATTCTCAGGGCACAAAGGGAAACACAAAGCCGCCAAAGCATCATGAGGCCTGGAGTCAGAAGTCTCACAGTGTCACTTCTATGCACTCTTTTGGTCAAAGCAAGTCATAACCCCAGGCCAGATTCAAAGGGTGAAAGAAATTCCGCTTCTTCATGGGAGTGATGTCCAAGTCACGCTGCAGGCACACAGGAAGGGAAGAATGTTGAGGACATCTTTGCAAACAATCTCCCCATCTCCCTGACTCCCCAAGGTAACTACTGGTCTAAGTCCTTGTTTTAGAGTCTGCTTTGGGGGAGTCCAAACTAAGATGGGGGTGGCTGGGAATCAAGGCTCTGGTTTGGACATGCAAAGTCTGAGTTGCTTATTGGAGAAATCCAAGGAGGGATTTTGAATTAGCAGTGGGATAGGAGATTGCAATTCAGAACCGAGGTCTGGGCTAGAGATACTCCATTTGGGAGTCGGGGAGATATACCTAGGTATGTAAAGTAGTAAGCGTGGATCCGAGCACATAGGGAATGGATGTGGAGAGAGAAGAGGTCAGAAGCCTGAGCTCTGGCCCACTCTAGTGCTGAGAGGTCAAGGAGAGGAAGAGGAGCCAGCAAAGGATGCTGACAAGGAGCAGCCAGTGCAGTCCTGGGGTGATCGTGGTGTCCTGGAGACCAAGAGTGATAAGCTGACAGGAAAGAGCATTCCCTGTACTCTCCAGGTAGAGTGATGTGGAGATCATTGCTTCATATGTGCCAGCATTTTGTAATCATCTTCATTGTTTTCTCATTAATTCACTTGTAAGAATTATTTTACAACTCAAGGGCAGAGGTAAGTAAAACATTTACTGTTGGGTGGGTCTTTTAACATGGAAGATGCTGAGAAGGAAGCCAAGGAGAGGCAACGGCCCTCAGGTTCAGCACACTAACAAGGTTAACCAGTCTCTGCAGCCCTGGGGAGTTTTCACGATTTTTATACAGTTTAGACCTGGATATGGGAGTTACCATGGTTCTTACAAAGGAACTAGAGGATCAGCCATTTATAAATTCATATTTAATGGGACTTCTCTTGTGGTCCAGTGGTTAAGACTCCACGCTCCCACTGAAGGGGGCGCAGGTTCAATCCCTGGTTGGGGAGCTAAGATCCCACATGCTGCACAGCGTGGCCAAAAAAAAAAAAAAAAAAAATTATTTTAAAGGAAGTCAACATGATATCATTTATTTACAATTAGCTTGTGATCAGGCATTATCCAGCCTCCCGCCCACCCCATCTATTCTGTTGTGCTCTTCATGCCTTTTTTTTTTTTTTTTTGGCAGCACCTTGGGGCTTGCAGGATCTTAGAACCCACACTGGCAGTGAAAGTGCCGATCCTAACCACTGGACTACCAGGATATTCCCTTTCATGCCTCATTTTAATGGTTTGGTCCCCTCCCCTCCCCCAGGAGTAACAACTAACCTTTCCCCTCCAAGCCTTCCTGAACTTTTACTTGTCATGCATCCCAAGTATAGTAATGCTATAATTTCCTGGATAGTACATCCTATGCCTAAAAGAAAGAAAAAGAGCCTACCTTAAAACCTGGGTTCCACTCATAACTAGAAAATTTTTTCCATTCCCTGTAAATAATTACTAAGAAGCTTTAAATATGTTTACTGTTAATAACTAAAATCTCAAAATACTTCTTTTGAAAAGATAAGGCAATTTTCCTTTTCTCTCCATGCAGTGGTTGCCAGATGGCAACTGCCCCCCTCCTTCAGTGAGCATCCTGAGAAGGGTTACCGGGTCTGTTACAGGAAAGGCAAGTGTTCAACGGCACTTCTTCTCTTCTCCAGCAGGTGGCAATGAGTAAGTGACAAAACCCCAAGGAGAACCATTCAGAGCCAAAGCCAGAAGGGCACTGAATATTTAAAATTCTTAATTAAATGCCAACTTTTAAAATATTTAAATTTCGTTTAAATTGGCATAAAACGAAAGGCCTACAAAAGGTTCTCAGGATTACAAACAATTGTGGGGAATTCCCTGGCAGTCCAGTGGTTAGAACTCTGAGTTCTCACTACGGATGGCCTGGGTTCAATCCCTGGTCGGGGAATTAAGATCCCACCGCATGGCCAAAAAAAATAAAAATAAAAACAAACAATTGTGGCAGAAACAGGCATTTTTAATGAAAACAGAGCACTAAATTCTGTGTCTTTTTATGTAAAAAGATGATGTCAGACCAGTACCAGGGGTGAAATAGAATAGTCTGCAGATGACCCCAGGAGATCACTCTGGGTGGCCTGGACAATGGACCAGCTGTGACCAACAGCCTCCCTATTTCTTCCAAATTCCCCTTTCTTTGGCACAGGTGGCTTCCTCCCTCCCATCAGGAGGGGTTGCAACTTCCCAATGGACACCCAAGGAGTCCTGATACAGGCAGCTGACTCTCTCAGATAATTCTTTTTTAAAAAATAAATAAATTTATTTATTTAGGCTGCTTTGGGTCTTTGTTGCTGTGCACGGGCTTTCTCTAGTTGCAGTGAGCGGGGGCTACTCTTTGTTGTGGCGCGGGCTTCTCATTGTGGTGGCTTCCCTTGTTGTGGAGCACAGGCTCTAGGCTCGTGGGCTTCAGTGGTTGCAGCACGTGGGCTCAGTAGTTGTGGCTTGCGGGCTCTAGAGCGCAGGTTCAGTAGTTGTGGCGGTACACGGGCTTAGTTGCTCTGTGGCATGTGGGATCTTCCTGGACCAGGGCTCGAACTCGTGTCCCCTGTGTTGGCAGGCGGATTCTTAACCACTGTGCCACCAGGAAGCCCCCCCTCAGATAATTCTTGACAGTTGACATCTAAACAATCTGATACCAAGTAATCTGTGTGAACCCCACTGACAAGGATGTTTACAACTTTGGTCTTGAATAAGAGAGAGCACGAGAAGAAGAGAGAGAATGCCCCTTCACTGGAATGCTCGCTTATGACATGTCCAACAGAGAACCCTGCCCCTTGTGCGACCCCTGTGCCGTCCCTTGCAGACTCTTGGCTTGTAAAGTTCCTAGCTAAGCCCATTCCTTTGTCTATGACGTTGTGAATTTGCCCAAGCTCTGTTGCATGAAAACCTATGCTTTAAGTTGCTTTCCAGATGATGAGCACTCCTTATGCCTTCCATGGTCTCACCATTGTGATCTCTCTGGGGATCAACAAAGTATAGAGTGAGACAGCAATTTTCCTACTTAGAAGAAGGCAAGTAAAACCATGATCTGTTTTCTAGGGGACTGTCTCTAAAGGGCTTACAAAGCACTGTTAGGATTTGGAATGAGACTTAAGAAATTTATAATTCTCATTTCTCTGTTTTTATTTTTGGCACTGTCGGTTTCATTGATTTGTAAAATTTACCCTGACATTTTGTGCCCCACATGTCTATGGAAACATCCAGTGTACTGAACATCCTTTTTTCTGTGGATTGCTCTGATGGAGGTATTGAGGCTGAGGTCAACTGGAGGAAAGGAAGCTCTCCACTGTTAAATCCACTTTTTACTTTTCCATGCTTCAAAATTAATGCATAAAAGACTTGATCACACATACAACAACAAACTAAGTCTCATGATTTCACAATTCCTTGTGATATGTTTGTATGAGCAAAATCTGTTATCTTTGGCCTACCCAACTCATGACTGAAAAATGAAGAGAGAACAGCTCTCTAAAGCTGAATTATGGAAATCCCTATTGCACCAACATGCAAAAATCATTACTCTCTTGAATGTGATTAAAATATTGTGTTTGTGAGGGCTTGAGGGTTCAACTTTTTTTTTGTCACATCATGCAACAAAATTCCATAAGTTGATGCTGAGAATCTTAACATGTAAAATTACACAAAATCTTTATAAGTTATTTTTTTCACTCTCTAAAACCCATCATACTATAAGTTTAATTAATCACTTTCTCAGAACAAGAAATTAGAATTTCAAACAGAGCAATCATGGAAAACAGTTCCAAAGTTGAATAAAGATAACCTTGTACTTAAATAAGAAAAGATCATGCCAATGATACAGAAACTAAAACAGTTCAACCTATGAATTTCAGTAATAATTTTAAGAAGTAAAGTAATAGCTATCTATTTGCATATGTCAAGGTAATGGTTTTCTTTTCTTTATTGACATTATTTGACTTACAAATGGAACCATACTGTTTTATAACTTGCCTTTTCTGCTTAATATATCTTGGACATCTTTCTATCTCATTCTTTCAAAAGACTGTGTAATATCCCAATACACGAATATCATTATGCTAACCAATTCCGTATGTATAAATATCTGCATTGTTTTCAATCTTTTGCTATTATGAACAACGCTGCAGTAAATATCCTGTACATATATCCTTTTAACCTTGAGTGATTACTTGTATAGGATCAATTGCTAGAGGAAAATTGCTGAGTCACACAGTATGAATGCTTAAATTTTAACAGATAGTGCCAAGTAGTCCCTCCAAAATGTCGAACCACTATATGTTCTTGTATAAACACTGTATCAGGATAGGGCAGTGATTTTCAGACTTTTGTTGCATGGGAACTCTTTCTTTGAAAGAAATCTTTTTCAGAATTCAGAATGTAAATCAGAAAATGAACTTCATTTTGGCAGAAGCCGATACAGAGGTAGGAAGCCTGCAGCTCTGCTTACCTTAGCCTCTGTGGCACCTCCATGTGGCCTCCTGGAACACAAAACAATACAATACAGACAGTTTTTTCTTTGTCCTCAAATATTATTTGGCTGAAAGTAGGACTAACATGATATAAGACCTAAAAATAATTATAAAATCCCTAATTATACCTCAATTTCAGACACAATTTTCAGTAATTTAGTCCCAGCACTCTATAAGGGTTCTTTCATTGGTTTCTTTTCCTTTATAATGCACATCTGATTGTGGCTAAGTTCTGGTCCTTTTAGGTAGTCAAATGATTTCCATCTTTGTCTAAATTGTGCTAAGTATATGAAACCTAAATTTGCTCTCACTGGAATCAGCGCATTCATTTTTGGATTCTCCTCATTTTAATAAAAATAAATAAATATTCAAATATTTAACTTTCAATATTCAATATTTGAATAAAACATTCAAATAATTACATAAACAAACTCATCAACAAAGGTAGTGGCTTCCAAAACTGAACCGAAACTCTTGGCTCTATTACCATATATTTCAAAGTGTTAATTCATTAACTGATATAGAAAAACTTGAACTGAGGGAAAGGTGGGTTGAGGTGTGAGTAGAAGGGCAGGTGGTAAAGATATGAAGAACCACCTAGAATCACTGCAATCAGTCACCTTGTTCAGTGGTTTAGAAGCCTATTTGCAATTTTTTCTTAGTAGTTTTATCAGACTTTAACAAGCCTACTGTTTCCAGGAAAACAATTGAAAGAAGAGTGCACCAGGTAAAGAATACATAAATGTCCACTACGGCTGGGGAGCCACTTCAGATCTAAGCTTCTGTGAGATTCTTCTTCACGGAGGCCTCTTCTTCCCCTGATTTTCCAGGAGAATGCTAATCTCTCTTTTTTTACCCCGAAACCTTTTCACTTTTATTCTGATTTTTGTCAGATTGAAGAGAAATCATCCAAGGTTTATTTCAAGTTGCTTCACATAGGCATAATTAGGCTTATTATTTTTAGCCAACCAGCTATTGTCCCCCTTCTTATCACTATATAATGCTTCTTAAAAGCATCCAGAAATCCTGGCCCTTAGAGACAAGGCCGGAACACATTCAACTCTCTAAAAGGAGCAGATCTTCAGCCTCAGTCAGATGCTTATTGTGAAGGAAGAAGAAACTCAGTAGAGAATACACAGAATACTAGAATGATTTTATTCATTGACTCCACAAATGTATGAGTCCTTAAGAAGCAATGTGCTAGTTGCTAAGGGGGTACAAAATGCATAAACCGTGATCACTACTCGGAGTTTATGATATCACCGGGACTCACACACCAAAAAAGTTACATGATAATTTAAGTAGTTTACGAATAAAATATGAAATGTGTGGTACAGGTTATAGTTGCTATAGAAGACCCACTCTTTCATATTCTCTGTTCATTAACCCCCTTATAGCTTCACGTGCCCTTGTACCCACTCTAGACTTTATGCCCAGCCATTGTAATTACATCATTACCTTAGAATCCTTTGCCCACTTGATTTTTCATATATGCCTTATCAATCTTCAATCCTAGGTGAACTCTGCTCTCTGCTTTCTCAATTTATTCTCCCAGAGTGCTACACACAGCTGGAGAGAATTATATTCTTTGCTCTACCTGATTCTGTTTGTGCTATCTCACAGTAGCTCTTCCCATTTTTCCTACACTCCTGGAGCTCCTGGTCCCAGAGGGTCCTTCATCTCAGAGGGTGACCTGACCCCCTTTGCTGCAGGAATCAAGGACATCTGGCTTGATTTCACCTTCCATCCTTCCAATCTGAATTTTTTTCTGATCCTCATTCTTCCTTTCCAAAAATAACTTCTCCACCCTTTCCTAAGGATCCTCTCCCCTACGTACATCTTCCAGAATTTGACCTAGCCATGATTTCCCCTCTCCTGTGGAATCTGCAGTCGCTCAGTCTCCATTGGCTACTTCTTCTCAACCTGCAAACATGTTTAAGACTCTCCTGTTTCGACACCTTCTGCATCAGTTATCTATTACTGCATAACAAATTACCTCAAAATTTAGCAGATTAAAACAACAAACACTTATTATCTCACAGTTTCTGTAGGTCAGGAATATAAGATCAGCCGCTTAGCTGGTGGTCATTCTGGCCCTGGGCGTCTCAGGAGACTGCAATCAAGATGTCAACCAGAACTTGGCTGGGGCTGCAGAATCCATTTCCAAGGTTGAGTTCCCTCACAGCACACCAGGGGGCTTCCCCCAGAGCAAGCGCTCCCAGAAGGTAAGAGATCTGAGAAGGAAGCCAATGCCTTTTATGACCTAATCTCAGAAGTGGCAGACTATCACTTCTGCCTAATTCTGTTTGCTAGAATCAAGTCACTAAATCTAGCCCACAGTCAAAGGAGCAGATTTAGTCTCCACTTCTTTTTTATTTTATTTTTTTGAAGTATAGTTGATTTACAATATTATGTTAGTTTCAGGTGTTCAGCAAAGTTATTTGTTTATACATATATATGTATATATCTATATGCTTTTTTCTATTCTTTTCCATTATTGTTTATTACAAGATATTGAATATAGTTCCCTGTGCTATACAGTAAATCCTTATTGTTTATCTATTTTATATATGGTAGTATACATCTGCTAATCCCAAAGTCCTAATTTATCCCTTCCCCTGCCCCTTTCTCCTTTGGTAACCGTTAGTTTGTTTTCTATGTCTGTGAGTCTGTTTCAGTTTTGTAAATAAGTTCATTTGTACTATTTTTTAGATTCCACATATAAGTGATATCATATATTTGTCTTTGTCTGACTTACTTTACTTAGTATGATAATCTCTATATCCATCCATGTTGCTGCAAATGGCATTACTTCATTCTCTTTTATGGTTGAGCAATATTCCATTGTGTATCTACACCACATCTACTTTATCCATTCATCTGTCGATAGGCATTTAGGTTGCTTCCATGTCTTGGCTATTGTAAACAGTGTTGCTATGAACATTTTGGTGCACATATCTTTCCAAATTAGTATTCGTCTTTTCTGGATATATGCCCAGGAATGGGATTGGTAGATCATGTGGTAACTCTATTTTTAGTTTTTTAAGGAAACTCCATACTGTTTTCCACAGTGGCTGCACCAATTTACATTCCCACCAACAGTGTAGGAGGGTTCCCTTTTCTCCACACCCTCTCCAGCATTTATTATTTGTAGACTATTTGATGATGGCCATTCTGACTGGTGTGAGTTGATATCTCCTTGTAGTTTTGATTTTCATTTCTCTAATAATTAGTGATGTTGGGCATCTTTTCATGTGCCTGTTAGCCACCTGTATGTCTTCTTTGGAGAAGTGTATATTTAGGTCTTCTACCCATTTTTTGACTGTGTTTTTTTTGTTGTTATTGAGTCATATGAGCTGTTTGTATATTTTGGAAATGAAGCCCTTGTCAATCGCATCGTTTGCAAATATTTTCTCCCATTCCATAGGGTGTCTTTTCATTTTGTTCATGGTTTCCTTTGCTGTGCAAGAGCTTATAAGTTTGATTAGGTCCCATCTGTTTACTTTTGCTTTAATTTCTATTGCCGAGTGTCCACCTCATAAAGAAAGGAATTTCAAAAAAAATTGTGAACATGTTTTAAAGCTACTATATCTCTCAAACCATTTTTTAGCCTGCTAGTTCTTCAAACTGTTTTGCTGTTCTTACTCCATTCAGTGCCGCTCTTCTCAAAATAACGATCTACTCCCTTCCTTACTTTCTCATTACCCAATATTCAACTGTTGTTGATAGTACAGATTATTATCGCCCAAATGAACACTACTGCTATTGAGCATAAAATCCAAATTAGCATGGCATTCAAGGCCCTACAAAAGCTACCTTTTCATTTGCAGCCTACCTTTTCATTTTACCTCCCTGTTTCATTTATACTTCAGTCAGTTGGACTTATCATTCCCCAAATATGCCCTCTGCTTTCCCACCTCTGTGCCCTTGCTCAGATGGTTTCCCACATCAGGAAGACCCTCTCCTTACTTTCTCATTGGTCGAGATCCAGTTCAAATGCCATTTCATCCAAGAAGATTTCCTTGATCTTCCTAACTAGAAACATTCCCCTCCTCCTCTGCACACCAAAGCACACTGTCAGCTTTACTGCAGTCACTTAATCTTATACCATAGTGTGTTGTATACATCTTTGTATTTCTTTCAGCACTCCAACAATACCTTGCTCATAATGTCTGTCATCTTTTTCAAATGAATACATTTACCTAAATCATTAAAATCTAATTTTACTCTCATCAAAAGGCAAATTAAAGTCCTTATAATCTCTAACTCTATTAGACTAATATATTGAGCTAAGGGAAATTGCAGAATGGTCTCTGCTAAAGAAAAAAACAGTCTTCTTTTCTATTATTTGAACAATTTTAATGGAGTGACTCAAATTAACTCACAATTATTCTCCAAAAATGTTTGCTTCCGAGACATGTTTGCATATAGTATTTTTACAATTCCTGGTCAACATGAAATTTCCATGGAAACAGATCACACATACTGGAGAAGAAAGGAATTGAATTGTGTTTGAGCTGCATTTTGTCATCTCCATGGAGCTATTTGTGCTAAACATTTGAGTGCACAGGGAAAGTATAATTTAAAACCACCTAAGTAAAGACGTAATATTTAATGTTCTTCAAAATGACAATATCTGCTATGAGTTTTAAAGATTTTTATTAATATGTGAAGATAATATAAAGTTCGAATATAGCTTGACTCATACATTAGTATCAGCAAGTAAAATACCCCCTTTGCCTCTTTGCTAGTACGTAAAAGGGAAAGATATTAAATGTTCAGCATGGAAAGGGTGACGATGTTGTTTTTGTCCTCTGGATAAAATGACTTCTTCTGGATATCATTCAACTGTTTGTACAAAAAAGGTTCTAGTCTAGATTCATTGTCTAGCAATGAGCTATCTAACAATTTTGATTTTAAATATGACTAATCAAATAGGGACAGTTTGTTTAACTCAAGGATGAAAATATTTTTTACTCACTAAATAGTGCTGTAAATCTTTCTGATTTACGATTTGAGAAATGTATTCTTTTCCTAAGCACTGTAAAAATTTACCCTTACTTAAACTTACTTAAAATCACTAGAAAGACTGTATCTTAAAGATTATGTATTTCTAATCTGCCTTTGTAATATTAATCTATCTTTGTAAATTAAAATTCTTAGGCATTTTTTCAAACAACTCAAAATGTTCAAGAGGTACCAGCAGCACTTCAGGATTTTCTTTAAATTCTCATGTACTATGCATCAACTGCTGACTTTTATTTTTACATTTCAATAAATGTAATCAGAACAAACATAACATAGAAAAAAGGAAAAGAATGACAAAAGCTGTATACTGTGTTCATTGAAAATGTGCACATAGGCTATTAATATAAAGAAGTTACATCACACTGGTATTATTTGTTCTACAACGATACAATTGTTGGTTTTTAATATTAATGAAAGAAGGCATTGGTAACAGCAATTTAAATGTGTTAGTAACATACTTAGCTTATTCTTTATAGACCAACTCTCTATACCAAAATTTATCTTGCAAAAAAGGACATCTTTTACTCTGCCAGGGCAAAAAGTGTTAAAAAACAAGAAGGTAAAAGTAAAAACAAAACCAAAATGAAAAAACAAAAAAACCAGCAGAAAGCTGCCAATGGAGTATCACTTCCATTTGGCCGATTTTAATTTTTTCTGATAGTTACCCTCCAGTGGAAATTTGAATGAAGCTTCTACCTAGTTGGGCAAAATAAGGCTGAGTGATAACAACCCCCTCAGATAGGTTTGCCACATGCTCGCTTTCTTCAGTTGGGGGAGGGCTGCCTCATAGTGCTATGCTTCTGTTTCCTCAAAGGTCTTTGCAGGGCTGCCTATACCTTCAACTAAAGTACAGGCAACCATGCTTAAAGGAGTTAAGAGTTCCAGTTACAGGCTTTGTCCCACTTATAGGAACAAGCTTTCCTTTTCTGGGGCAGCTGTGGCTATCATCGAAATAAACGGCACCTCAGAGGCTGAGATGATTACACTTTGACCCTTCCACAGGGTATGTGACTTTGATAGACAGAGGGCCATATGCCCTCCAAAAAGGGAAGTCTAAAATCCAAGATGTGACTGATGACAGAGGCAAAATAAAGGTTGAAAAAGCTGAAATACTCAGGTCTGGAAAGTGATACTTTGATTAAATTTAATGAAAATTTACACACCATAGATAATCTATTTTCCCCTTCAGATTCATTCTCCAGCCTACTGTATGCTCAGAGAGGCTGACCTATATGGACTGCATCACTGGACCCCATTGCCCTCTGGCTTCCACTTGGTTTCAGCCAATGTGGAAGGGGCTGATACTGGTAGGAAATTGGTAAGAGAGAGAAGAAGAGATATTTTTCCTGGCTCCCTCCCTACCACACAGCCATAGGTTGGCTCTTTCCCTCTGCCAAATTTCCACTCCTGTCAGGTGGCCCTCATAACATAGTTCTCCCTCAAGGGTTTAGAAACCATTCCCTCCCCTAACCCCTTCAAGTAATAGCTCTCTGCTATTCCTGGCACGGGGGTCCACACCATCTCTCCTTATTTTTTCTAAACCTTGCCTTTGTTAAACTCTCCTTAATTACCCAGTCTGTAGTACCATCTGTCTCCTGGATCCTGACAGATACAGATGGTATTGATTTCGAACAAGAAATCTCAGAAACATAATTCTACATTGCAATTCGACTACACAATAACATTCATGTTATGGAGGTATTTCCTTGTTCATGGCATATTTTATAACTAAAACCTTCCCAATCCTCAAGCCTATCCTGGAGGTGCACTCTTTTCTCTCTCTGCACTTCCGTCCTGTGGATAAACTGAGATGCTGGGCTATTATGAAAAATGGGTCTGGGGACTTCACTGGTGGCACAGTGGTTAAGAATCTGCCTGCCAATGCAGGAAACACAGGTTCGAGCCCTGGTCTGGGAAGATCCCACATGCCATGGAGCAACCAAGCCCATGAGCCACAACTACCAAGCCTGCGTGCCGCAACTACTGAAGCCCTCATGCCTAGAGCCCGTGCTCCACAACAAGAGAAGCCATCGCAATGAGAAGCCCATGCAACACAATGAAGAGTAGAAAGCCCATGGGCAGCAAAGAAGACCCAACGCAGCCAAAAATAAATAAATTTATTAAAAAAAAAAAAGAGTCTGTAGCTTTCTTTCAAGTTGTAGCCAATCAGCCTGACTAACCTTCAGTCCTGGTTACTGGTTTTCAAATTTGGCTCCCTGCTGACACTGGAGCCTGACCTTGAACCCCAGACTTGTAAATCTTGCCAATACTTTCTCCAGAGATTTTTTTTCCCCGTTGCCTTTCAGTGACCTGTTTCTTCCTATGTCACTAGGATAGACTTCCTTGTCACCATATCTCTGGCCTGTTCCTAAACCTGAAAGCTCTCCGTCTCAAAGATCCCTTCTATTAACTACCCTTGTTCCTCGATTGGAATCATATTCACTGAGTCTCCTGGGATTTTCTGTTTGGACTGCTAGCCCCTCCTTGGAGGTTATGCCTATAGGATGACTCATAAGATGATTTATCCCCCAGCTCCCATGCCTCCTACATGAGCTACTGACATTGAGATTTTGGAATACTTTGTGACCAAGGTTACATCACTCATGATCGATGTAAACAGAAGGGAATGGAATACAGTGTTTAAAATAAAGAAACAGAAAGCAAGAATCACTTAATGTGCTTTCAGCAAAATACTAAGGATAATGCATTCTAAGCAACCAGTACAAGTATTTCTCAATTTATTAACGAATTGGCATAATGTTTTGGGATTTAAAAGCCTGAAAATCAAGATCCTGAAAAAGGGAGCAATAATAATTCTTGGACTCCAGCGTAAAGACTCTGCCAAGAAACAATCATAAATGTCTAAAATTAGGAGAAAGATTAAAATTATGGTATTAATAATGGCTACTTTGTTGGGCACCTACCATGTATCAGGTATTTTACACATATCACTTTATTAACTCTAACACTCCTGAAAATTTGGCATTTTACTATGACTGTGGCTGAGAAAAATTACCTACCTCTAGTCACACTGCTAGTATTTGGGGAACTAGAGTTTGAATTCAGTCTTGTTTAAAAAGCTCACATTCTTCTTGCTATATTATGCTGCTGTATCAATATGATAAAACATTAGGCAGCCCTTAAAATGATAAATATGATGACTCAATCACTTTAGATGAAAATGTATATGAAAAATGTAAATGTAATATAATATAAAAACATAAATATTCAATGATCCTAAAATCATTTATGTAATGGAACTGAGAGAAATTAAAATAGTTGCCACTTTAGAGCAATAAGACTATGTATTGATACATTTATACCTAAATATTTCACTTTTTTGAGCTATTATAAATATTATTTTTAAATTTTTGGTTTTTCAATTCATTATTAACGTATAGAAATACAACTGTTTTTTTGTGTCTTGACCTTGTAACCTTGCTAAACTCACTTACTAGTTCTAGCAGATTTGGTGGGGGGGTAGAGTCCTTGGGATTTTCTTTGTATACAATCATCTTCAAATTTCTTCCTTTCCAATCTGTACACCTTTTATTTATTTTTCTTGTTTCCACTGGCTAGTATTTCCAGTACGATGTTGAACAGGAGTAGTGAGAGAGACAGCCTTGCCTTGTTCTTGATCTTAGGGGGAAGCAGTAAGCCTTTCTTTATTAAGTATGATGTCAGCTGTACATTTTTTGAAGATGCTCTTTATCATGTTGAGGAAAGTCCCTTTTATCCCTAGTTTGCTGAGAGGTTTTTTAAAATCATGAATTGATATTTAGTTTTTTCAAAATATTTTTCTGCCTCAATTAAACAGTCATGTTGTTTTTCTTCTTTAGACTAGTAAGTTGGTAGATTACATTAATTTTTCAATACTGAACCAGCCCTGCATTCCCAGAATAAACCCTGCTTGGTCATGATATATTATTCTTTTTTTATATTACTGAAGTCAATTTGTAAATATTTTGTTGAAGATTTTTCTGTCTAAGTTCATGAGGGACATTGATCTGTAGTTTCCGTTTCTTGTAATGCCTTTGGTTTTAGCATCAGGGTAATGATGCTCTCATAAAATGAGTTCAGGCTTGTTCCTTTTTCGTCCCTCTCTATTTTTTCTTGGATGAGTTTTGGTAGTATTTGGTTTTTGAGGAATTGGTACATTCCATCGAAGTTGTTGAGTTTATGTGTATAGAGTTGTTCATATTATTCTCTTATTATCCTTTTAATGTTTGTAGAGTCTGTAGACTCTTTCATCTCTTTTTTTGTCAGTCTTGCTAAAGTTTTATCAATTTTATTGATTGTTTCAAAGAAACAGCATTTTTTTTTTTTTTTCGGTAAGTGGGCCTCTCACTGTTGTGGCCTCTCCCGTTGCGGAGCACAGGCTCCAGACACACAGGTCAGCGGCCATGGCTCACGGGCCTAGCTGCTCCATGGCATGTGGGATCTTCCCGGACCGGGGCACGAACCCGTGTCCCCTGCATTTGCAGGCGGACTCTTAACCACTGCGCCACCAGGGAAGCCCAAGAAACAGCTTTTTGATTATTGATTTTCTCTATTTTTCTGTTTTCAATTTAATTGATTTTTATCCTCCTATCTTTATTTTTTCCTTCTTGCTTTTTGCTTTGGGCTTATTTTGCTTTTCCTTTTCTAAAAGCCATTCCAATTTTCTTTTGATTAGAGTTTTTAAAATATATCTTTCATTCTCATTAATGAATCTCTAAATCATATTTGAAACGAGTTTCTCATATACAGCATGCGTTGGGTCATAACTTTTATTTTGGTCCATTTTGACAACCTCTGTGTTTAAGTTGGTATATATAGGTCATTTACACGTGATGTAATTACTGATATATTTAAGTTTAGGTCAACCATTTTATTATTTGCTTTCTGTTTGATCCCTTTGTTTTTCATTCCTTTGTTCCCCTTGTCCTGCCTCTTTTGCTCTTTATTTGTACATTTTTTAGTGTTTCATTTTAATGTTTTGAGATTTTTTTTACTATATTTATTTGTCCAGATTTTTAGTGGTTGCTCTAGGGATTATAATATACATACTTTTCACTGCCTACATAAAATCAATACATGACTACTAAAAGTGGACTATAAAAACATTACTATCATATAACCTCAATTGTATGTTGTAGTTGTCTTATGTATAAAACCCCTATACAATGAAAACCCCATCAGATATTGTTATAATTTTTGCTCTCAACCATTAAACATGTTTTAAAGAACACAAGAGGAGAAGAGTAATTTTATATCTACCATTTCTGTTGCTCTTCCTTCATTCCCAAGGTTCTAAGTTACCTTTTAGTATCATTTTCCTTTGCCTGAAAAACTTGCTTTAGCAATTCTTTTAGAGCAAGTCTGCTAGAAACAAATTCTCTTCATTTTCATTTACCTGAGAATTTTTTTTTTAACCTTAATCCTAACGGATTTTTTAGCTGGATATAGAATTCTGAGTTGAATTTGTTTTTTCTTTCAGCACTTTAAAAATGTTCGACTTCCTCTAGCTTTTATGTTTTTTAATGAAAAATCCACCATCATTTGAATAATTGTTCCCCTATATAATGCATGTCACCCCCCCACACACACACACTTCTGGATTTCTGGACAAAAATCTCTTTCAAGAGCTTTTCTTTGCTTTTAGTTTCAAGAAGTTTGATTATGATGTGTCTCGGTGTAGGTTTCTTTGGGTTTATCCTTTTTATCCTTTTTTCTCTCTGTTGTTTAGATCATTAATTTTTATTGCTCTTCCTTCAAGGTCACTGACTGTTTCTTCTGCCATCTCCATTCTGTCCTTAAAGCCATCTGGTGAGCTTTTAAATTTGGTTATTGTGTTTTTCAGTTTTTTGGTTATTGTGTTTTTCTCCAGTTTCCACAAGTGGAATTCTTCTATTTCTTTGCTGAGACTTGCTATCTTTCCATTCATTTCAAGAGTGTCTTTGGGATATTTTTACAATAGCTACTTTAAAGTCTTTGTCAGATTATTCCAACATCTGTGTCATTTTATCATTGGTGTCTCTTGATTGTCTTTTCCCAGTTTAGATTTTCCTAGTTTTTTGAAGGCTGGATTTTAGATTGTACCTTGGATATTTTGAATACTAAGCTATGAGACTCTGAGTCCTATAAAAATGTTGATATTTTTATTTTAGTAGGCAATTCATCTGGCTGGGATTAGACTGTATGTTCCAAGCCGAATTTCTAGGTCATGATTTCAATAACAGTTGTCTTTGCAAAGATGTTACAGCATTACTTGCATCTGTCCTGTATGTTTGCCACCCAGTAGCTAGTCAAATTCCTGGGCAGTGCTCTATCTTGTAGTTTAGTTCTCAAAGCATTTGATATGATGCTGAGGGTCAGATTCACACATGCACAGCTTGGAGGTTAGCCCAGAAGTCATAAACAACTTCTGCTCTCCTGAGCTCCTCTCTCTCTCTACTCAATCTCCTTGGTTCTTTCCAGTTCTATGGGACTCCCTATTACAATACTTTGATCAGAAAGCTAGGGTTTTATATACCTCATTTTGCTCTTTACTTCCTATGATGGTGCCTGTATCTGGCCTAAGCAGTGGGGGAACAGACGTTTTTAAAAACACAAAGGTTTTGTCCTACTTCAGAGTTTTGGGAGCATATCTACTCTGACCAGAGAGGAAGGTTCTCTTCCCTGAGTTTGAGACGCCCTTTATTATTATTATATTTTTGGCTTCACTGGGTCTTCATTGCTGCTCTCAGGCTTTCTCTAGTTGTGGCGAGCGGGGGCTATTCTTCATTGCAGTGCACGGGCTTCTCATTGCAGTGGCTTCTCTTGTTGCAGCAAGAGAAGCACGGGCTCTAGGCACGCGGGCTCAGTAGTTGTGGCTCACGAGCTTAGTTGCTCCACCGCATGTGGGATCTTCCTGGACCAGGGCTTGAACCCATGTCCTGTGCATTGGCAGGTGGATTCTTACCCACTGCGCCACCAGAGAGATTTCTGGGCACAAGTATTAATATCATAATTTGAACTACTGGATCCATAATTGTCTCTTGTAGTAATTGGAGGGTTTATGCCTCCAACATTCAATGTATTAGAAGAAAAATATATTCATGCTCATCCCTCCATTTTTTGTGTGTGTGTTTCTGTTTGCAATGTAACACATTTGCTAGTATTTCTCATTTATCCCATCAAAAATGTCACATAAAAATTCAAGTAACTCAGAACTTTGGTGTGGAATTCACTTATGATTCTTAAGTCACACGCAGAATTTGACTTACAAGGGAACACACGGTGAAACATATGTAAGGTTTAGTGTTAGTTAGGATTTGGCTTAGCAATAAATGACAAAACCAAAAGTAACAGTAAGCTACATAATATATATCTATTTTGCTCTCGCATAAAGTAGAAAGTAAAGGGTTCAAAGTTGATATGGTGGTTCACTGTGTCAGGAATTCAGGTTCCTTCTTTCGTGATGCTCTGCCATGCATGACTTTGATTACTTCATGATTATCTCATGATTATTAGCTCATTGTGACAGCTCCAGCCATCACAGGAATAAGGGAAGGTAAAGGAGAAGGCACATGGCTCCTCTCTTTTAAGGACACTTCCTGAAAATTGCACACAGCACTTCAGTTTATACCTCTCAGGACAGAATATAGTCATAGGGCCACACTTCATCACAAGAAAAGTTGGGAAATATAGTTATATTCTGGGCAGCTATACCCACCTAGAAGTTGAGAGTTATTATCATTGAAAGGGGAAGAATGAATACTGAGGGCCAACAAGCATTCTTTGACAGGACTGTATCCTTAAGAAAACTTTATGTTGTAAGAAACAAAAACTAAATTCAAATTAGCATAAATAATAAAAGAGATATAGGGCTTCCCTGGTGGCACAGTGGTTGAGAGTCCGCTTGCCGATGCAGGGGACACGGGTTCGTGCCCCGGTCCGGGAGATCCCACATGCCGCGGAGCGGCTGGGCCCGTGAGCCATGGCCGCTGAGCCTGCGTGTCGGAGCCTGTGCTCCGCAGCGGAAAAGGCCACAACAGTGAGAGGCTTGCGTACCGAAAAAAAAAAAAAAAGAGATATAGGCTTATATAACTGGAAAGACCAGAGGTAGAGGGAGCTTTAGAGTTTGATTCAGGAGAATTTTGATGTCATGATGGACTCAACTTCCTTCCCTTTTTCTGGTTAGCTTCCTTCTCTGTTAACTTCATTATAAGGTTAGCTTATTTATGGCAAAATGTCTTCAGAAGTTATAAGCTTCACATCCTCATGCCACATTGCTCAGAAGGAAAGAAAGCATTGTCCTCTGGTAACTACAGTGACTGTCACAGTTTATTCAGGACTATAGTAAATACTTAACATAAATTTATAAATTTAAAGCAATTTAAATTACCTATTATAACCCCAACAATTTCATTCTATTCTCTGTAATACTATTATAAAGTTTGAAATGAAAGTGTAAAAATATTTTTAACATCTGGTCACTTGAAGAAAGAGAATGTCAACAAATAAACCTCCTTCAGTTCTCTTCCAGACTCACAAGGAAAATGATTCTAATGGATCCCATATCACATTATGAGTTTATTTAAAGATTCCTGTGTATCTGCTTAGAGATTCTGATTCAGAAGATATTTAGAAACTACTGTATTACATGACTGTGAGTCACTAGTGTAAATTGAATATATATGTTTCATCCTCAACCTTCAAGCTGTATTTGTCTCTTTCAAGTACTAGTTAGGAAATTTTGAAAGCTTGATGCTATGGGCTGACTATTTGTGTCCCACAAATTTCATATGTTGAAGCTCTAATCCCCGACGCGATGTTATTTGGAGATGGGCCTTTGGGAGGTAATGACATTTAGATGGGATTATGAGGGTGGAGCCACCATGGTGGAATTAGTGTTCAGTCTTGTAGAACTGAGTCCTTGACCTCTGGGATCAGATACTATCTCTGGGTAGTTTCAGAATTGAGTTGAATTGTAGGATACCCAGCTGGTATCCAGGAATCGATGGTGGTATGGAAATTCCCCCCAGCAGTTTGGAATTGGGAGCAGAACCATTATTCCCAGCCACCTCCTTAAAATTACTGAATCCAGGGGTGAAGCACAGGAGTATCTTTTTTTAATTAATAGACTTTATTTCTTAGAACTGTTTTAGAATTATAGAAAAACTGAGCCAATAGTACAGATAGGTCCCATATCCTACCCTTCCCCCTACACATTTTCCATTATTATTAACATATTAGTATGGGACATTCATTTCAATTAATCAGCCAATATCGTTACATTACTATTAACTAAAGTCCACAGTTTATTCAGATTTCCTTAGTTTTTACCAAATGTCCTTTTTATGTTCAAGGATCCCATCTGGAATGCCTTGTTACATTTAGATGGTGTGTCATCTTGGGGTCCTCTTAGCTGTGACATTTTCTCAGACTTGCCTTGTTTTTGATGACCTTCACAGTATTAAGGAATATTGGTCAGGTATATTGTATCATTCACCTCTACTGGAATTTGTCTGACTTTTTCTCATGATTAGACTGGGGTTATAAGTTTTTGAGGGAGGTTCACAGAGGTAAAGTGAGAATAAGCATTTTTAACAGGTACCCTGGTGATTTTTATTTACAGACTATAGTTAGGCCTTGATGTTAAGATATGTATGTCTAGTAATTGTGACTTTGGGTGCAGCTTTAAGTATTATACTACTATACTGATATTTTCAAGGACAGAAAACATGTGTTACTTATCTTTGGATTCTTATGGTTCAGCATAGGGCTTATCACATAGTACACATTACAATTCTATTTATATCAGAAAAGGAAACTAATATAAACTAAAAATAATTATTTCTGTGAAAATGAAAATGAAAGGGAATCACCAAAAATAACTTATATGAACTAAATGTTTATGTGGTGACAAATGTTTGTGGGGTACCAAATTCGTATGTCGAAGCCCCAGCCACCAATGTGACTATGTTTGGAGATAGGGCTTTCACAGAGGCAATTAAGGTTCAGTGAGGTCATAAGGATGGGGGCCCTGATCCAGTAGGAGTAGTGTCCTTATAAGAAAAGCAAGAGACACCAGAGAGCTCTCTCTCTCTCTCTCTCTCTCCCTCCCTCCCTCCCTCCCTCCCTCCCTCTCTCTCTCTCTCTCTCTCCCCACCATGTGAGAACATAGCAAAAAGGCTGCCATCTGCACACCAGGAAGAGTTTTCACCAGAAACTTACTACGCTGGTTCCCTGATCTAGGACTTCCAGCCTGATCTATTTCCTCCAGTGAGAAAATAAATTTTTGTTAAGCCACCCAGTTTGTAGTATTGTGCTATGGCAGCCCAAGCAAACTAATACAGACTTTGATACAAAGAAGTGGGCTGCTGCTTTTGTACTAAATACCTAAATATGTGGAAGTGGCTTTGGAACTGGATGATGGGTAGAGGCTGGAAGAGTTTTGAGGTACATATTACAAAAAGCCTGGACTGTCATGAAGGAATTGCTGGTAGAAATACAGAGATTAAAGACGATTATAGTGAGAGCTCAGAGAGAAAAAGGAGAGCTGGAAAGAAAGTCTCCATTTTCTTAGAGAATATATAAATAGTCATGAACAGAATGTTCACAGAAATCTGAACATTAAAGGTCATTCTGGTGAGGTCTCAGAAGGAAATGAGGAACAGTTATTGAAAAATGGAGAAAAGGCAATCCCTGTCGTAAAGTGGCAAAGAACTTGGTTGAATTGTGTCCTCATGTTTTGTGGAAGACAGAATCTGTGAACAATGAAATTGGATATTTAGCTGAGGAGATTTCTAGACAAAATGTTGAAGGTGCAGCCTGGGTCCTCCTGACTACTAATAGTGAAATTCAAAAGGAGACATATGAATTGAATAAGGAATTGTTAAAAAGGAAGTAGAACTTAAAAATTTGGAAAATTCTCAGCCTATCCATATTGCAAAAGATGAAAAAACTTGTTCTGAATAGAACACTAAGGGTGTGGCTGAACAACCATTTGGTAAAGAGATTAATACGGGTGTGAACCATGAATTTAATCAGCCACCTCAGCAGAAGCCAGGAATAGAGATGGGACTCTACCAGCAAAGACAAGGTCAGTTAGAATGAAAGGGGACAGAGAAAACGAGAGGAAATGAAGGAAGGCTGCTGGACTTACTGGATTTTACAGACCTGGGTGAAAGAGCTATGCTGCAGCAAACATGTTTTTTATCCTTCAAGAAAAGGGAAGAATGACCCTGAAGGTTGTTCAGAGATCATCAGGGCTGCCACTCCCTTCACAAGCCCAGGATACAAGCTTGCTTCCTCCTTGATTTCACAGACTGGTGTCCTTGTAGAGCATTGGACCCAAGCCTTAAGATCTAATGGAATTATATATAGTTATATAATAATTATATGTAAATGGAATATATATTATATTTATTATATATAATATATATTATATGCATTATATATTATATATATAATGTGTTATATTATAAATAAGTCCTGGATGTAATGTACAGCATGGTGACTATAGTTAATACTATATTGTATATTTGAAAGTTGCTAAGAAAGTAGACCTTAAAAGTTCTCATCACAGGAAAAAAAATTTGTAACTAAGTGTGGTGATGAATGGTAACTAAACTTATTGTGGTTATCATTTCACAATATATACTTATATCAAATCATTATGTTGTACACCTAAAACTAATACAATGTCAATTACATCTCCATTTTTTTTTAATTAAAAAAAAGATTTAATGGGATTTGCCTTGCTAAGTTTTAGACTTGCTTGAGACCACTCATTCCCCTTTCTTCTTTTCTATTTCTCCCTTTTGGAATGGGAATGTCTATCTTATAACTGTCCCACTACTGTATTTTGGAAGCACACGACTGCTTGGTTTGTCAAGTTCCCAGCTGGAGAGGAATTTTGCCTCAGGACGAATCATACCTCAAGTCTCATCCATGTCTGAGTTAGATGATATTTAGATGAGACTGTGGAATTTAGATTTTAGAGTTAATGCTGGAACAAGATAAGACTTTTGGGGTTGTTGGGATGGAATGAATGTATTTTGCATGTAAGAAAGACATGAATTTGGGGGGCAGAAGGCAGACTAATACAATGACTATACATTAGGTTAGGGCAAGAGAAGTTTAAAAGATGAAAGTAAGTTTAAAAGAAGAAAACGGCTTCCCTGGTGGCGCAGTGGTTGAGAGTCCGCCTGCCGATGCAGGGTACACAGGTTCGTGTCCCGGTCTGGGAGGATCCCACGTGCCGCGGAGCGGCTGGGCCTGTGAGCCATGGCTGCTGAGCCTGCACGTCTGGAGCCTGTGCTCCGCAACGGGAGAGGCCACAGCAGTGAGAGGCCCACATACCGCAAAAAAAAAAGAAGACGAAGAAAACAATTGTAGAAATTTAGAATTCTACACTCATTGCTCTGTGAGTATCCTTAAGTTCTTCACATGAAAAAAAATTAACACTTGCAACAATAGGCAATGTGTTACGCGTATGGTTTATAGAGGTTATCTGAGGAACTCCAACCAGAACCCAAATTCAAAAAGTCTTGGGCCTACATCAAAGTATTAGAAGATAATTATTCATACATCTTAAGTTAAAATAAAATGTTTAAGTATACATCTGTCAATTAGAATTTGCACTTGACTACTAATATCCAAGATCCACACTTATTGTGTAATAAGTCACACAAGGTCTTATTTTCTCACTGAAAGGAAGGCCTGAGATAGGGAGAGTTTGGCAGCAAAGTTATCAGCAATCAGGCTCCTTTTATGCCATCTCCAGTGGCGTATAAGATGGCTGCCAGGGCTCTGACCATCATAAATGAATTCCAGATAGGAAGCAAGAGGAAAGGGAGAAGAATGAAAAAGTTATTTCCCAGAAGTCACACTCAACAGAATCCACTTATATCTCATTGACCAGCTCTAACTGCAGAGGAGGCTGAGAAATGTCTTTTGGTTAGTACACTGCCTATGCAGAATGAAACCTCAGTTTTATTGGTAAGGATGAAGGGAAGAATGAAAATTATTTAGGCAGCTAACAGGCCCTGCCAGTGTATATAATTTTGTAATGATTTCCTGAGTTAGTGACTTAAAATTAATTAACCAGCCCTAATGGCATCAGAGAAGAGAGCATCTACTCTACAACCTATTCAAGTGGGATACTGGAAAGCTGTTTGGATTTGGTTTTTTTACTCATGTGGCATATAAAAGGTATAAAATCAGCTAAAATCTGAAAATATGAGACTTGAAGGTTGGTCAGAGTTTAATCGTGTGACATGACAGCCTGTTGGATGAACTCATAGAAGGGTAGAAAGAAAAAGAAAGTCTAGGACATCAGCTCAGATAATCATAGTTAAAGAAGAGTGAAGAATGTTAAAATAAAAAAATTAGAAAGGATAGAATATTATATCATGAAGACGAAGGGTGAAAAAAGTGGGTGATCAGCATCAAATGAGATAAACAGGTGAATGAGGACTAATTAAGCCTTTGGGTTTAATGGTAGTCACTGGAAATATTCAAAGGAATAGTTTTGGACCTCAGTATTTATCTTGGAGGCTTTCTTTAAATGTCTAGTGATCCTTGGCTTTCCATTCATAATTAAAGGGTAAGTTGATTGGACTATCTGTTTATGTGGGCATTTTATTAATTAAAGGACTTTACTGTCAACTTGGGGAGGGCGCTAAGGGACCTAACCATTTTGTTGAGGGTACTCCCAAAATATCACCTTGAGGTTATTTCCTCTGAAACCTCAAGATTTATTTAGAGAAAAATCTCCTTCATGGGGTGTACACACATGGCTATCAGTGCTCTGAGAGCAAAGAGTGGAAAGGGGCAGGGGTGGGTCTCACTATTCAGTACAGAGACTTTCATTTAGTCTGGTTTTTTGCTTGACATGAGGTCCCTGAATCTGGGTCTCCTCTGGTTCAAACTCTCTGCCAACTAATCCTCGTATTTCACAGAAATGACTAGGGGTGAGCTAGTAACTTGGCTACGTGTCCTAAGGATGGTGAACTAGACCTAGAAGTCTAACTACTTTGTACAGATTTTCAATCAATCCTCTGGTCTTTCCTTCCACACCTTCCCATTGATGAGGTACTTCCAGTTTATGAGGCTGTGGTACAATAAGACATATATTTGGTCTTTGTCCCCAGTTCCTGACACAGAGCTCCTAAAACCTTTGGAATTTCCTGACTGATAGTATCTTTTGTTACTCAGAAGGTGCCCCTTTTGAGCACACATTTTATGCTAATGAGGAGACTTAGGGGAGAGCTCCTAGATGGCCTCAGGATGGGGCTGGTCACCAGAAAGACCAGGTGATTAGAGGGCTGGAACTTTCAGCCCCAACCACAGATTGCCAGGAAAGGGAGAGGGGGACTAGAGATTAAGCTCTATAAAAAATTCTTAAACAGGAGATTTGGTGAGCTCCTGGGTTAGTGAACACGTGGAGGTTCTGGGAGGGTGGTGCACAAAGAGAGGGCATGGAAACTCTGTGCCCCTTCTCCCTACCTTGCCATATGCATCTCTTCCATGTGGCTGTTACAGAGTGTATCCTTTCATAGTAAATCAACCAACGTAAGTAAATATTTCCCTGAGTTCTGGGAGCCATTCTAGCAAATTCTTGAACCTGAGGAAGGAGTCATGGGAAGGTCAATTTATAGCTGGTTGGTCAGAAGTAGAGGTCGCAACCTGGACTTGTAATTGGCACCTGAAGTGGGGGTAGTCTTGAGTCAGGGTTCTCCAGAGAAACTGAACCAATAGTATATAGATAGATATAAGAGGAGTTTTATGACAGGAATTGGCTCACATGGCTATGGAGGCCAAGAAGTCCCATACACTGCTTGCTGTGTGCAAGCTGGAAAAACAGGAAAGCTGGTGGTGTAATTCAGCTTGATTCCAAATACCTGAGAACAAGGAGCACCACTGTGTGAGGGCAGAAGATAGACACCCCAGCTCAAGAAGAGAGAATCTGCCTTTCCTTTGCCTTTTTGTTCCACTGGGGCTCCCAACAGATTGGATGATGACCACCCACATCGGTGAGGGCAGATCTCTTCTCAGTCTGGTGAGTCAAACGCTAATTTCTTCCAGAAACACCCTCACAGACACATCCAGAAATAATGTTTTACCAGCTAACTGGGCATCCCTTAGGCTAGTCAAGTTGACACATAAAATGAGCCATAACATTTTAACCTCTGGGATCTGATGCTATCTCCAGGGGGACAGTGTCAGAATTCAGTTAAATGTGTAGGACATCTAGTCAGCGTCTGTCAAGAATTGGAGAACTGCTTGGTGTGAGATAAACCCCCACATACCTAGTGTCAGAAGTACTGAGAATAGAAGAGAAAAATAAAATTTCCCTTTACAGAGCCTTTCTGGAGTACTGAAGTATGAATTACAAGTTTCCCTCCCCCACTATCCGAAAGGAGAGCATTCCCATGAAACCTTTCCTAAACCGAAATGGTATAAAGCGAAGACACAATTACCTTGGGGACACATCTTGCTAACAGATGCACAAAATAAATCGAGATGCTCAAAGACACAGTTCAAAGCTATGGCAGCTTGATGCTGAGATGCTCTGTACAGCTCTTACAATAGAACACACTAACACCTCTCATTCTCTATTGTCTCTTCAGCACTCTTTGTCTTTGTGGGTTTTACATTTTCTCATTTCAGTGGGGTTTCACAGGGAAACAAAATAACACGTTTCACCTCTCAAATTAAATCAAAAGTCACTTTGTGGAATATGTTTCCAAAATTATGAACTTTAAAAATCAATGATGGAGTTTTCAATTTCTTTGTTTTTTTCTGATTAGAAAAGTAATGCTTGCTCACTATGATAATCCAAATAATACAGAAATATCTAACAAAGAAAGTCTCTAATAGTCCTAACTCTAGACAAAGTCACAGGTTGGTTTCTATCAAATAAACTGTTTAGTGATTCTATGCTTATAAAACATATGATAGGAGAAAACAGAAAGATATTAAAATATTAACAACAGTTAACTCTGGATAGTGGGATTAATGGATTTTCCCCTTCTTTTTGTTTATTTGTATTTTCTAATGTGCCCAAAGAAACATCTAATTTTTTTTTGGAACTTTTTTATTTAGAAAAACTTATAATGTTAAACTATAAGTATTTTCCTTAAAATATGTGTAATTATATACAAAGTCTTCTTTTTGCAGTTTTTTGAAATGAAAATTTTCACTTAAAACAATATTCCAAGAATAAAATAGTAAAAGGCTCTATCTACAAATTAAGAGAAATTTAAAATTATAATTAATAGTAGCCAACGAGTCAGTATAACCTACCATAAAGTTTCCATCACTTAGTTTTGTAACTCAGTTTTGTAATTTGTTTTAAGATAAACAGGTACTTAAGCCTGAAGAGTTTCACAGATGAGCACACTCTCAATTCTTCCTTTAAACGTCCTTCACCAGATCGTCTGGAAATCTGGAAGCCTTACTCATCTGCCAGGTCTCCCATGGAGGTATTACTCTCTCGAAACATTATGTGATTCTTGTCCACTCTCTGGGGCTCCAAACGACTTTTACCAAAGCTACTCATTCATCACCATAAGTTAGATAATAGCCAAAGTGAACGGAATGAATTGTACAACGCCATTTACCGGCTGTTTTTAGTATTATAAAGACACAAATCAGTATTATAAAGACACAAATCAGGGAACCACTTTCCACAGGCAATTCACAAAGACTGCCTTAAAAGACCTCACGTCAACATTTCTACCCAAATGTCCTACTGATACCCTAAACCCAATGGCCATTTATCTTGAATGACAGTCGTTCAAAAATTGGTTATCAACCCCCACCCCAAACACAAGCTTAGTCAGGTCTATCTAGTTCTCAGTAACCAGGACGGTGACCCTCACGAGTTAACGCGAGGGTGTGAGCCTGCTCATCTGCCGGGCCCCTCACCTGCTAATAGTCTACTCTCTCGTATCAGCTTCGCTGTATCAGTGCGGTCTAGCGGGTGGGGGCGAGGGGGGGGTTCGGGGCAGCGGGCCCCTCCACTCCCGCTTTCCCGCCCCGGTCTTCCCCGCCCTTCGCTACGCAGGCAGCGGCCCGCACCTGACCCGACCTTTTGGCCTGGGCCTCGCCTCTCCCTCCTCCTCTGCAGTTCCTCGCCTGCACTGGGCCAGGCCTCGGAGGAAAGCCTCGATTGACTCACGCGCCCGGCTAGTTACGCGTGTGAGAAAGATTAACCGCCTACATTCTCGAGGCCAGGCCTTCATAACTTCCCTCGCTCCGCCCAGTTCCCCAACTGGAGCACCCACACTGGCACCGGGGAGACCGGCAGGAGCGCGAGGACGCCTCTCCGCATGCGCGCCGCGCCGCGCCGCCCCGCCCTTCCATCGGCCTGAGGAACCGGGGGCCAGTCAGAGCGTGCTTCGCCTCCGCGCCCGGCGCTCCGTCGCGCACCCTCCACCTTTCCGGGCGGCATTAGTACACAATAGTCGGCTCGCGGCATTTAAGCTTGCCGTGTTCCTGCAAGTTGTCACCCGTAGAAACAGCCTTCCCCGGGGCGGCCTCGAAGCTCCTGCGGAGTGACGGGAAGAGGCTGGTGGAGGGGAGGGGGAGACAAGGAAGACTTTAATTTTAAAGAAAGACTTTCGCCCTCGCGACCTCCCCCGCACTCATCTCAGGATAGAAACGCCCCTTGACTGAGCTAATGGTGTTGTGTTAAAGGAAAGAGATGGTTTTTCTTTTAAATGTAACAGTTTCTTTCTTGTGAGGTAACGCGGGGCCAGTGCGTACCCAGAATTCCCGAGGTCTCTCGTGGCGTGTTACCGGTTACTGTGCTCTCGCGGCAGCGGCAGGGCGAGGCTCAGACGACCGGCATCCGCTTCTCTCAGCCCCTGGTCTGGCGGGCTCGTCACCCGTTGCCCGTTTCTCTCAGCAAATTAACAGTTTCCTAGTATTTTGTGATTGTAAGAAGAACACTGCTTTTTAAAAAAATGCCTACTCCCTGCAACTGTCCAGTAGTAAGTACATAAACCTGTATGAAAGAAACTTAAACTCACCCACGATCTCGTCGCCCAGAAATAACCGTATTAACGTAGTGCTGTATAAACTTGGAGACTTTTCCATATATACACGTAAAGCTTTTTTTAAAATAGGAAAATGTGAGCATGTTATATTCTCCAAATAATGTCTCATATCTTTCCAGATAAAGTAGGCTACGTAATCATTTTTAATGGCTATGTGTATGTAATGGCATTTAATGGCTATATGGTTATAATATGTACAACCAACCCCTAAATTGTTGGACTTTTAGGGTATTTACAGTTTTTTACTTGTGCAAGCAAAACTAGATGAGTGTTCTTATACATAAACTGTACATATCCCTGATAATTTCCGTACTGTAAATTCATACAAATATAATTACTGGATCAAAGGGAATGCACATTTGTAAGATTCTAGATGTTGTTACCAGACTCTTCCCTTGAAAAGTATTGAATACTTTTCCACCAACATAGTGGCTAGTGAATGACAGCTGGGTCTTCCTCTCTTTGCCGGTCGAGTATTGTTAATCTTTGTGATCTTTGTCACCTTTTAAAAAAATCTTTTATCATCTTTATCGTCTTGTTCTAATTTGCATTTTGTTGACTAAGTGTAAAACTGAACATCTTCCGTATATTTATTGGGTCTGTTTCTGTGAATTGCCAGTTCATGATTTCTGCCTATTTGAAATAGTCACATTTTTTAAATTACAAGGGCTTTTTGTAAGTTAGGAATATTATTAACCTTTGTCTAAAACATAATCACAAGTATTTTTCAATTTTTCAATTTATCTTTAAATATAGCCTGTGGTGTTTATTTGCTGAAGGAAGTTTTTCTTTCCTTTGTTTTCTTTATATGGCTTCCACCCAATAAAACTTTTATTGGAAGAAAAAAAGGGACGTCTAGCAAAAAGAACATACGATGCCAGATGGACTAATACAATTAGCAAAGGATACAGTTCATCTCTAGGTTATTTGTATATTATCAGTTTCAATTAAAATGCAAAAATATATATATACTTTATAGATCTCAAGAAAACAATACTAAAACTCACTTAAGAAAAAGTACATGGTTATAACTTTCAAAGAAAGTTATTTTAAAAGGGGAGAGAGAAGCAGAGTAGAGAATGGACTATCCTGACATGATGCGTGGGCTAAATAGAAAGACAGTAGGAGTACAAGAAAAGTACATGATAAGGTTATATAAAATGTTTACCATAAAATTATATATGTTCAGTTTTGTATTATGTAAAAACTGTTTATATAGAATTAATCAGAATCAGAACCCATAAATAGGTGCAAATGAGTAGTAAGTTTAAGGTGATGGGGTTCTTGTGAAGTTTTTCATTTTTAGGTAGGTCTTTTCCTTTATTTACATTTACAGCTTTAATGTCATGCTTAGCAGTGTGTATTTTCTTCTAACGTTTTTAGGTATCTTCTTAAAAATATTTCAATAGTTAATCCTTCTGAAATTTGTTTAGGAGGAGGAAAGGAAGAATCTAGCTTAATATTTTTTTCCCTAAAAAACGACTTGATGGTGCCCTATACCATTTATTGAATGCTCAGTCTTCCCTGTAGATTTGAAATTCTACCTTTATACAGTACTAAATTTCCATATGTACTTTATTTTCTATTCCATTGATTTATTTGTTATTGGATAATAATAATATTGTTTTAGTGTACTTTTAAATTATTTTTAAATTTCTGGTAGGGTAAATCCCTGCTTAGTGGTCTTCTTTTTTGGAGTATTTCTTTAAGAAGTGTCTTTTTGTAGAGAATGGACTTGAGGACACGGGGAGGGGGAAGGGTAAGCTGGGACGAAGTGAGAGAGTGGCATGGACATGTATACACTACCAAATGTAAAATAGATAGCCAGTGGGAAGCAGCTGCATAGCACAGGGAGAACAGCTTGGTGCTTTGTAACCACCTAGAGGGGAGGGATAGGGAGGGTGGGAGGGTGACGCAAGAGGGAGGAGATATGGGGATATATGTATACGTATAGCTGATTCACTTTGTTATACAGCAGAAACTAACACACCATTATAAAGCAAGATGTTAAAAAAAAGACGTTAAAAAAAAAGACACTGGGGTTTGTGTTAGTCATTATCCCTCTTATAAGCATAGAAAAAAGGGAATAATCAGAATCATTGACATAGGAAGAGCGGTGTTACTGGTGTTTTACCAAGAAAAAAAGAAGTGTCTTTCAAAAATATATTTGATATATATAAAAGAAAATTTTGTCATATATGTACATTAAAAAACATAATGTGAAACAAACCACCAATGTAATATCTAGAACATAACCAATAACTTGCATCAGTCTCTGTGCTCTTCACATTCTACCTATGCTTTTCTCTCCATAGATATTTCTTCCATAGTAACTTTAAAATTATTTTATCAAATTAAGAGTTGTGATTTTGATTTGAATTGCATTAATTTTATAGACTAATTTAGGGGAAATGGGCATCTTTATAAAAGTAATAAAATACTTATGTGGTTTTTACTGAGTGCTTTATATGTGTTAATTCATTTAATCCATGCAACAACTCTATTATCATCACCCTCATTTTACAGATGAGGAAACTGAAGCATAAAGAGATTGAATAACTTGTTGAAGGTCAAGCAGCTAATAAGTTGGCAAAGTCAAACTCAGGCAGTTTGGTCCCAGAGCCTGTGCTCTTAACCTCTGTATTGTATTTCATCTCCACAGTGTGGAATCTGCTCATCTATAATGGACATGTCATTCAATTTGCCTGCACCACTCACTCATGTTCCAGTCTGCATCCTTATCCCATGTTAGTAAGCAGATAGCCATTTAACCCTCTCCCTTCCCCTGCCATAGCTGCTTGGACCAGGAGTAGGTGGATAACGGATTCAAACTGGTCCAATCAGATTCTCTCTCAAGAAATTTGCAGTCAGTCTTACCTGGGCTCTTGACCTAGAAAGTGATGACACAAGGGTAAGGCAGGGAGAGACGTTTGACCCACGTGCAGGTAGTACAGAGAAAGCAGGCCTGCAGAGAGCAGCAGATGCACAGAGAGCAGCAGAGTTAGGAAGCCCTGTGGTCCCCAAAGAGGGTAGTGGGGTAGTTGCCTGGCGTTCTGGGGCTTTCCAGGTCCTGGTTTGCCCTACTAAGGTCTTACTGTCCTTTCTGCTTCTGGGGACCTACACAAGTTACCTCTCTTCAAATAAACTTCTCTTTCAGTTTAAAGTCACCTGATTCCTCTTCCTTTTGAAACCAAATATGCAGTCTAGAAATATGTGGTCCTCTATTTACCCAAGTTTTCTTTTAATGTTTCCCAGTGGCATTTTCTTCATAGATCCTGTACAGTTCTTGTTCAGTTCATTCCTAAATATATCTTAGGTGTTTTTTGCTCTTTACAGTGATAATATCTGTTACTGTTGTCCGCTTTACATTTTAATCTACAAAAATTCTACTTTCATCAGTTGAGTCTGCCAAATGTCAGTGGCTTGTAAGTGTGACATTAGCCTTTCAGATGTGTTTCAAAATGATATGTTTCCACTAGACATTTTTTTTAGTTCTATACTTTCAGTTGTTCTGGTGATGATTCATGTGAGGATGATGATGATTCATCTGATGGGAGTGAGCCACAGGATCCCGAAGAAGTATAGAATTTCCTTAATTTAAAAAGAAAGTATCATATATGAATAGAAGCAGTGAGTTTCCAACAGTATTTATCTAATGTTAAAACAGATAAAATGAAGAAAGCTTTTTTTGGGGGGCCACACCGTGCGGCTTGTGGGATTTTAGTTCCCTGACCAGGGATTGAACCTAGGCCCACAGCAGTGAGAGCACAGAGTCCTAACTACTGGACCGCCAGGGAATTCCCAAAAGCTATTTTCATTAAGACCAGTTTTTCAGATACAAAATGAGAAAACAATAGGGGGCATTATTTAGATAAATATTTCAAATACAGTAGACAAAAATACAGGGATTAGAGAAATTGATATCTCAATACAGGCACATAATCCTTCATCCAAACCCTTTGGGCCAAATGTGTTTCAGAATTCAGAATTGTTGGGATTTTAGACAGGAATATAATGCATATACCATATTTTCTATAACACCTCAGTCGGGTCTGGAGTAGCATCTTAGAATCAAACATATTAATATTCATGCCACAAAAATGCATTAGTATTAACACTAATTTGGATAAAGCCCTATAACATAAAATAACTACATATCTGTTTGGGTCAGATTTTGCTGCTAAATGAATTTGCCTTAAACTTGTGAAAAATTTTACGTTTCTAGAGCTTTTTTGGAATTTGGAATTTTAGATAATGGTTTATAGACCTGTGCAAGCAAGTATGTTCTGATTTCAACATCTGGCCAGCTCTGGGGTTCAATTAAAGCGTTCTTTGAAGTCCTGGCTATGTTAGATAGTCTTGTGGTTTGGAGTGTTTAGTCTGAAGGGAAGAGAGTTCACTTTTAGAAGAACAAAATACAGACTTTGAAGTAATTATTGAAAAAGTAATGGGTAAAGTATCTTAACTTGAATTCTTGACCTTTGTCATCAGTCATTTCAGTGTGAGGTGTTCTGGTTGAAAAGAATTGTAATAAACAATAACACTTCCTAGAAAATCTTAACATTAAAAATTGCCTTATTTATCCTTAAGCCTATTGATGAAGGGATCCTTGGTGTGTTTTCATCCTTTATTTTTAGCCCATAGAAGCACTGCCTTCTAAATAACATATGACTGTAAAAATATTGTTTCAGTTGAGTCTTTTAAGGTATCAAAATTAAGGAACCTATTCAGTCATTATATACATTGAGTGCCTACTCTGTCAGACTGTGCTAAATGCTGAGGATATAGTCTGGTGGGAGAGAGACACACATAAATAGGACATTATAATATCCTGTGATAAGTGATGGGATAGGGTAAGTACAGTGTGCCGTGGAACACCATGTTCTGGGGTGAGGGAAGGACTGAAGGTTAAGTAAGAAATTAGGCAAGTGAAATGGGAAGGGAAATAAAAAAATGTTTTAACACAATGATTTTCTAAGTACAGTTCATGGACCAGCAGCATCAGCATCACCTGGGAATTTGTCAGAAATGCAGATTCTCAGGACTTATCCCAGACCTACTGAATTTAAAACTCTGAGAGTGGAGCCTAGCAATCTGTTTGTTTTGTTTTTAAGGGTTATTTTATTTTGTTTTGTTCGTTTTTGGCTGCGCCAAGCGGCCTGTGGGATCTTAGTTCCCTGACCAGGGATAGAACCCGTGCCCCCCCTGCAGTGGGGAGCACAGAGTCTTAACCACTAGACCACCAGGGAAGTCCCTAGCAATCTGTTTTAATAAGCCTGATCAGCCGGGTGATTCTGATGCACACTAAAGTTTGAGAACCACAGTTCTAAACAGCAAAAGTGGAAAAAACAACAACAACACATCAGAGCACATAGGCAATCTGCTATAAATGGCAAGATGTTTAGTGTAACTGAATGGCGTTATTCACTATTTAGTGTATCTGGATGGGAGTGGTGTGCCAGGGTGGAGGAGCCATGGAAATGAAAGATGAGGTTGGAAAGGTAAGCATGCTTCATTTAGGATCTTATAGGTCATGTTAAAGAGTTTGGACTTTATTTATTCAACAGATGTTTATGCCTACATCATAAGTACAGTATACAAAGTAGATTCCCTGCTCTCGGGGAACTTATCCTAATAAGCAAATAAATATGTATGTATATATGTCAGGTGATAAAAGATGCCATTACAAAACAACTTGGATGCATCTCCAGGGAATTATGCTAAGTGGAAAAGGCCAATCCCAAAAGGTTAATACTGTATGACTACATTTATATAACATTCTTGAAATAACAAAACTATAGAAACGGAGAACAGATTAGTGGTTGTCAGGGGTTAAGGAGGGAGTAGAGGCTAGAGGGTGGTTGGTGTGGCTGTAAAAGGGCACCATGAATCCCTGAGGTGATAGAACTGTGGAAATGTTCTGTATCTTGGCTGTATCAGTGTCAGTATCCTAGTTGCACTATTGCACTGTAGTTTTTGTAAAATGTGACCATTAGGGGAAACTGAGTAAAGCATAAACAAGATATCTCTGTATTATTTCTTGCAAGTGCATATGAATCTACAATTATTTCAAAATAAAAAGGTGTTAAGAATAATAAATCAGGGTAGGGTATCGAGAGAGATGAGGGGACTTATTTTATACAGGATAGTTAGGAAAGGCCTAGGTAACAAAGAAGGTAGAGCATTACGTAGGAATATTTGTAGAACATTAGAAGTCCAAAGGCCCTGAGATAGAGTGTGCTTGGTGTCTGTGAGGAGCAGCAAGGACACTATTGTGGATACTGTGGGTTCAGCAAGAGGGAGAGCAGTAGGAAATGAGATCAGAGAGTTGGTAGAGGTGGTGTTGTTGGTGGAAACATCATAGGGGGCTTATAGGTCACAATTAAAGACTTTTCATTTTGAGTAAAATGGGAAGCCATAGGAAAGTTTTAAGCAGAAAAAGTAACAATCTAACTTACATTTTAAATGCATTGCTTCACAAGATAAAAAACTGACCAAGTGAAGGGGACATGAGATGATAGAGGTTTGGACTAAGTTGGCAGAGCAGAAGGTAATGAGAAGTAGTGTGACTGGTAGTGTGAATAAGTTTACAGCTGACTAGATGTTCTGATGGACTGGATGTGGGGTGTGAGAGAAGGAGAGGAGTCAAGAATGATTCCAGGGTTTGGGCCTGAGCAAGTGGAAGAATGGTGCTACTACTTTTATGAAATGGAGAAGATGAAGGAAGAGCGATAGGGTACAAGATTAGCAGTTTAGTTTGGGGCTTGTTGAGATGCCTGTAGACATCCAAATGGAGATGTCAGTAGCCTGTTGGATATGTATACCTGTCTGCAGTTTGTGTAGGAGTTGGGCTAGGTGTATGAATTTGTGAGGCAATAGCATGTAAATAACATTTAAAGTCATGGACTGGATGAGAACTCCAATGAGTGAGTGTATGTAGATAATGAAGAGGTCTATACAAGGAGTCCTAGACACTCCAATTTTTAGAGGTTAGGAAGATAAAGGAGAACTCAACAAAGAATGCAGAATGCAGAGAAAGAATGGCCATTGAGGGAGGAGGAGAACCAAGGAGGGAGGTGTCTTGGAGATCTAGTGAAAAAACTGTTTCAGGAAGAAGAAACCAACCAATAAGTCATATGCTACTGATAGGTGGAATGAGATAACAGCTGAGATTTGTCCTTGAGATTTAACTGCATGGAGGTCATTGGTGATTCTCATAAGCACAGTTTTGATGACACAGTGGGAGGAAGACCTGATTGAAGTAGGCTCAAGAGAGAAAGGAGAGTCAGTGGAAATTAAGTAGACAATTCTTTGGAAGAGCTTTGATCAGGGAAGAGGAAGTGCAAAGAGAAGAGTCAGTAGCTCTTGCCTAAGAACAATGGGGAGTCCATGAAGAACTCTTGGTGTCTACCCTTTCAAGGACAGTTTAAAATACTTGACACGACTGCTTTGTTAATGTGTCTTCATTAGCTATTACATGCCAGAAAGAATGATTATGTTAGCTAACATTTAAATTTTGTGTCCTGTGGAACAATGTCATTGAAAGTGAATAAATAACTCAACTATTTAAAGAATATTTGATATCAGATTTTGATTGTCTGTTTTAAGTAATAAGAGATTTGTTCTATGCCTTTGTGTGTATATACATGTGTGTGTGTGCATGTGTGTATGTATATATACAGTTGACCTTTGAACAACTTGGGATTGAATTGTGAGGGCCATTTATACACATATTTTTTCAATAAATATATTGGAAAAAGTTTTTGAGATTTGTGACAATCTAAAATAACTCGCAAACTGAGTAGCCTAGAAATACCAAAAAATAAAAAAAAGAAGAAGGTATGTCATGAATGCATAAAATGTATGCAGATACTAGTCTACTTTATCATTTACTACCATAAAATATACACAGATCTATTATAAAAAGTTAAAATTTATCAAAACACACTTACAGACCATACATGGCACCATTCCCAGTCAAGAAAAAGGTAAACAAACATAAAGATTTAAATCATATTTACATTTAAATCATATTTAAATCAGTATTAAATCATAACTGCATAAAATTAACTGTTGCACATAGTATACTACTGTAATAATTTCGTAGCCACCTCCTGCTGCTATAATGATAAACTCAAGTGTTGCGTGTTATGAGTACAGTGCTGTGTGACGCTAATCATCTCCATGTGAGCACTTGTCTCCCTAGTAAATTGCATATTGCAGTAAAAAGTGATCTCTCATGGTTTTCAAGTATTTTTCATCGTGTTTAGTGCAATGCCATAAACTTTGAATAACACCAGGGACCCATATGAAGTGCTGCTAGTGATCCTGGAAATTCTCCCAAGAAGCAAAGTTATGACATTACAAGAAAAAACTGAATTGCTTGATATGCAGCATAGATTGAGGTCTGCAACTGTGGTTACCCACCATTTCAAGATAAATAAATCCAGAGTAAAGACCGTTGTTAAAAACGAAAAGGAAAATCATGAAAACTTGTAGCTGGTGCAAAACTTTGCACTTTTGGTGAAATACTTTCTTATCTCATATTGAAAATGCAGCTTTTATGTGGATGCAGGATTGCTATAAGAAAGGGATACCTATAGACTCTAATATGATTCAAGAGAAAAACAAAGCCATATGACAACTTAAAGCAAAAGGAAGGTAAAGGATCTAAAGCTGGAGAAGTTAATGCCAGCAAAGGATGGTCTGATAATTTTAAAAAGAAGTTTGGCTTTAAAATGTCAAGATAACAGGAGAAGAAGCTCCTGCTCACCAAGAGGCAGCAGAAAAGTTCCCAGATCCCATTAAGAGAATCATTGAGGAGAAAGGATATCTGTCTGAACAGGTTTTTAATGCACACAAAAGTGCCCTATTCTGGGAGGAAAAATGCCACAAAGGATATTTATTAGTAAGGAAGAGAAGCAAGCATTTAAGGCAGGGATAGGCTAACTCTAGTGTTTTGTGCAAATACAGTCAGGTTTATGATCAGGACTGCCCTTATCTATAAGGCTGCTAACTCCTGAGCTTTGAAGGGAAAAGATAAACACCAGATGCCAGTCTTTTGGTTTTACAGCTAGAAGGCCTAGACAACCAGAACCATTTTTCTGGATTGGTTCTGTCAATGCTTTGTCTCTAAAGTCAGGAAGTACCTTGCTGGTAAGTGATTGCCTTTTAAATTTCTTTTAATATTGGACAATGTCTTTGGCCCCTTCGAACCCCATGAGTTCAACACCAAATGTGTCGAAGTGACCACTTGCCCCCAAACGCAACGTCTCTAATTCAGCCTCTAGATCAGGGGTCATAAGGACCTTTAAACCTCATTGCACATGGTACTTTATGGAAAGGATTGTCAATGTTATGGAAGAGAACCCCAAGAGAGAGAACATCATGAAAGTCTGGAAGGATTACACCATTGAATATGCCATCACAGTTATAGAAAAACCCATGAAAGCCATCAAGCCTGAAACGATGAATTCCTGCTGGAGAAAACTGTGTCCAGATGTTGTGCATGACTTCACAGAATTTACAACAGAGCCAATCAAGGAGATCATGAAAGAGATTATGGATATACAGTAAAAAAGGTGGGGATGGAGGGTGAAGAGTTTCAAGATACGGATCTTGGAGAAACTTAAGAGCTAACAGACACCACACCAGAGGAATTAACAGAAGATGACTTGGTGGAGAAGAGTGCTTCCGAACCAGGGCCAGGAAATGAGGAAGAAGACGTAGAAGAAGCAGTGGCAGAAACAATTGACGGTAGACAATCTGGCAGAAGGTTTCTGATTATTCAAGACTACTTTTGACTTCTTTTATAACCTAGGCCCTTCTGTGATATGGGCACTGAAACTAAAGCAAATGGTGTTTGCTACCATATAAAAACAATTTTAGAGAAATGAAAAAGCAAAAAAGTCATTTCAGAAATTACAATGTATTTCCTTCAAATTACACCAAGTGTGCCTGCCTCTCTTGCCTCCCCTTCCATCTCCTCCACCTCGGCCACCCAAGACAGCAAGACCAACCCCTCCTCTTCCTCCTCAGTGTGGAGACATGAGGATTAACTGAAATAATGTACATGAGGGGTTTATTACAGAGCAATAACAAAAAGTACATCTGATTTGATTTTTTTAAAGCAAAACTATTAATTCTTTTGCAACTAACTAGTTCACATCTAATGCTTCCATATATTTACATATATATATATTCCCCCAAACCCTTTAATGTAGATTTACATGAAAATATTCCTTGGTTCCAGAAAGAAATATAGAAGTGAAATCAGCTTTAATAATTGTTTCCCAATTTAGAACATTATGTGGGCTGGAATTCTGCTTTTAATGGACTAATCTCTTAAAATGTACAGATGTAAAACCTAGAGATGGGGGAGGGGACAATCCTATAAGACAGGAGATTTGGACATTTCTGCTGTGTGGTCTGAATAGTATATAACCAGTTTTCAGAGAAAATAGTTATATGTAACATTTACCAAGAATTTACTGTCAAACTACCAGGCTCTGGTGCAGAGAGGTAACCTGACCAAAGCTCTGTAGTTTGTAAGTGAGAGAGGTGGGATTTGAACCCAGGCAGTCTGCCTCGGGAGCCCAGGAACTTCACCACCACCCTCACAGATAAAGAGAAAGAAATTGACACAACAAATTGCAAGAATACCGCTTAAATTTGCCTAAGCAGAAAGCAAAAATGGAAGTTATTATAAAGACACAGCAAACCTGGTTACCTCCCAGAATCCAAGGGCAAGGTGTCTGGAAGGACTGTGAACTGGTGATTCATCAGGAAGCAGGCAAGATGTCTCATTACCAAATGGCAGACTTTATACGGAGTCTGCAGTATAAGTTTGGGGCTTCTACAAATAAAATATTTTATCTTCAATTATGTTCTTTTCCATAAATGTACAATAGCACACAATATGGATGAATAACATACAAAATCACAAACTTTCTTCAAGTATAAGAGAAGCAGCACCAGCCTAGGAGTCTGAAGATTTGGTTTTTGTTCACACATAAAGTTGACGGAAGCTTTTGGGAGTGATGGATATGCTTGATAATGTTTAATATCTTGGTGGCGGTGTTGGTTTCACAGATGTATACATATGTCAAAAGTTAACATGCAGTTTATTGTAAATCATTTATACCTCAGTAAAGCTGTTTAATCTTTTATTTTAATTGAAGTATAGTTGAGTTACAATGTTGTGTTAGTTTCTGGTGTACAGCAAAGTGATTCAGTTATACATATATGTACATATTCTTTTTCCTTTTCTTTTCCATTATGGTTTATTACAGGATATTGAATATAGTTCCCTGTGCTATACAGTAGGACCTTGTTATTTACCTAATTTATATATAGTAGTTTGTATCTGCTAATTCCAAACTCCTAATTTATCCCTCCCCCACTGCCTTTCCCCTTTGCTAACCATAAGTTTATTTTCTATGTCTGAGAGTCTGTTTCTGTTTTGTAAAGAAGTTCATTTGTGTCATATTTTAGATTCCACATATAAGTGATATCATATGGTATTTGTCTTTCTCTTTCTGACTTACTTCACTTAGTATGATAATCTCTAGGTCCATCTATGTTGCTGTAAATGGCATTATTTCATTCTTTTTTATGGCTGAGCAGTATTCCATTATGTATATATACCACATCTTCTTTATCCATTCATCTATCAATGGGCATTTAGATTGCTTCCATGTCTTGGCTATTGTAAATAGTGCTGCTATGAACATTGGGGTGTATGTACCTTTTTGAATTAGAGTTTTCTCCATATGTATGCCAAGGAGTGGGATTGCTGGATCATATGGCATTGATTTTTAGTTTTTTTAAGGAACTTTCATACTGTTTTCCATAGTAGCTGCACCAATTTACATTCCCACCAACAGTGTAGGAGGGTTCCCTTTTCTCCACACCTTCTCCAGCATTTGCTATTTGTAGACTTTTTAATAGTGGCCATTCTGACCAGTGTGAGATGGTATCTCATTGTAGTTTTGATTGGCATTTTTCTAATAATTAGCAATGTTGAGTATCTTTTCATGTGCCTATTGGTCATCTGTGTGTTTTCTTTTTTTTTTTTTTTGTATGTCTTCTTTGAAGAAAAGTCTATTTAGGTCTTCTGCCCATTTTTTGATTTTTTTTTTTTTGTTGTTGTTATTGAGTTTTATGAGCTGTTTGTGTATTTTGGAAATTAAGCCCTTGTCAGTCGCATCTTTTGCAAATATTTTCTCCCATTCTGTAGGTTGTCTTTTTGTTTGTTTTTTGTTTGTTTCCTTTTCTGTGTGAAAGCTTATAAGTTTGATTCGGTCCTATTTGCTTATTTTTGCTTTTATTTCTATTGCCTTGGGGGACTGACCTAACAAAACATTGGTGTGATTTATGTCAGATAATGTATTGCCTATGTTCTCTTCTAGGAGTTTTATGGTGTCATGTCTTGTATTTAAGCCTTTAAGTCATTTTGAGTTTATTTTTGTGTGTGGTGTGAGGGTGTGAGGGCAGCCACATGTAAATCAACTTTATTGATTTACATGTGGCTACCCAGCTTTCTCTGCTGAAGAGACTGTCTTTTCTCCATTGTATAGCCTTGCCTCCTTTGTCAAAGATTAATTGACCATAGGTGTGTGGTTTATTTCTGGGCTCTCTGTTCTATTCCATTGATCCATATTTCTGTTTTTGTGCCAATACCACACTATTTTGATTACTGTAGCTTTGTAGTATTGTTTGAAGTCTGGGAGGGTTATGCCTCCTGCTTTGTTCTTTTTCCTCAAGATTGCTTTGGCAATTCTGTGTCTTTCAAGGCTCCATATAAATTTTTGAGTTATTTGTTCTAATTCTGTGAAAAATGTCATGGGTAATTTGATAGGGATCACATTAAATCTGTGGATTGCTTTGGGTAGTATGGCCATTTTAACAATATTAATTTTTCCAATCCAAAAGCATGGGATATCTTTCCATTTCTTTGCATCATCTTCAGTTTCCTTTATCAGTGTTTTATAGTTCTTTCATCTCCTTGGTCAGGTTTGTTCTTAAGTTTGTTTGTTTGTTTTTATGTGATTTTAAAAGGGATTGTTTTTTTCTTTCCCTTTCTGATATTTCATTGCTAGTGTAAAGAAATACAACAGATTTCTGTATGTTAATCTTGAATCCTGCTACCTTGCTGAATTTGTTTATCAGTTCTAGTAGCTTTTGTGTGGAGTCTTTAGGGTTTTCTATACATAGTATCATGTCATTTACATATAATGACAGTTTACCTCTTCTCTTCCAATTTGGATACGTTTTATTTCTTCTTGTCTGATTGCTATGGCTAGGACTTCCAATACTATGTTGAATAAAAGTGGTGAGAGTGGGCATCCTTTCTTTGTTCCATATTTTAGTGGAAGGCTTTTCAACTTTTCACCGTTCAGTATTATGTTGTCATATATAGCTTAAAAAGCTGTTTAAAATGTTTATGGAGTGACCAGAATGTCATCTGTTAAGAACTAAAGCTAAAAGAAGATGCAAATTATGTTTAGTGCAGACTCAACATAGAAAATGAGTAGTAAATCTCTAACAAAGTGCCCAGCTCATAATAAATGCCCATCACAATAGTTTTTGAATGTATAAATGAATGAATAAATTTGAATGTATTGCTATATGTCCCATATAGGTCCTTTGAAATGACTTGTATATCAACCAGTAATTTTTTTTTTCATCTCACCTGATTCTATCTCATTTAAACTTAAAAGTCCTGGCCAAGGATCCAGCAAGTGAAATAATTTCCTTTAATAAAGACTTAAGTTTACTTTCTATGTATTTCCTTAAAGAACCTCTGGCACATATATTAAGAGCAGATCTTATAAGCTCTGCAAAGTGGCATTGTTATGGAATACTTAGATGAGTGGATTCTCTTTAATCTAAATAATATTGAAAACATTTACATAACTATAAACTTTAGTATTAGAAAGAAGCCCACGGTGATTGAACACATACTACTTCCCTAAATTATTATCTCCATTAATCCTCACAATATTAGTTGAAAGAGGTATTACCCTCTTTACTGCTGCAGGAACTGAGGGTCTGGGAAGTTAAGTAAATTGCTCAAGGATAAATAGTAGGTAGTAGAGTGAAGATTCAAATCCAAGTCTTTGGATTCCATGAAGAGGGTTCTGTCTCCTTGTGCTTGCCAAGTCCCAGGCATTAGAAGTAAAAGGAAATACAAAGATGAGTAAGGCATAGTCCCTGCCCTCTAGAAGCTTAGAAGCCAACTGGTCAGTTAGAAACGTAAGCGGATAGTTGAAATAAGTTCTAACTTCTTTGTGTACTGGAGAGTTATCCAGTCTCCTGGAGTAGCTGCAGCTTAAGGTGGACATCACATCCCAGGTCTCTTTCTCAGTTTAGCATTATTTTATTTTATAGTATTTATAAGTTTTAGTTTCTTTATAAAGATTAACTCATATAATTCTCATTTAACAATGCTATGAGAGGGCTTCCCTGGTGGCGCAGTGGTTGAGAGTCCGCCTGCCAATGCAGGGGACATGTGTTCGTGCCCCGGTCCAGGAAAATCCCACATGCTGCGGAGCGGCTGGGCCCGTGAACCATGGCCGCTGAGCCTGCGCGTCCGGAGCCTGTTGCTCTGCAACGGGAGAGGTCACAACAGTGAGAGGCCCGCGTACCGCAAAAAAAAAACCAAAAAAACAAAAACCCCCACAATGCTATGAGGTAGTCACTATTATATCCCCATTTTACAGATGTGAAAATAAGGTACAGGTAAGTTAAATAACTTATCCAAAGTCACACAACTAGTAAGTGGCAATGCTAGGATTCAAATCCAAGCAGTCTGGCTCGAGAGTCTGTATTTCAGCCACTAGATTATGTTGCCTCTAAACCTTTCTAGACTCAGAAAAATTAACATTAGCATCCACCAAAGTGATCTGATTCTAGGACATTGACCCATTAGGTGCCATCTTACTGCTTAACAATGAACAATATAACTGTCAAGTAGACTGGATACACTTGTTTGTTTATTACGCTCTCTCTAGGCAATTCTACCTAAGAAGGCAATTTATAATCAAAGGCTTGTTGGTGTGCTTGGAATTAGATCAAGGGGAATTACTGGCTGATCTTAAGGATCTTCTGATTCCATTTTCACTATAAGGTTATATCTGTGGCAACCATCTCCCTGGGCAATACTGAAGGCATACTGCTTTTGAGACTCTTTCTAAACTTAGGATGATGACCAATCCTCCTCAAAGTTTGAAATACTCTTTAGACATTTGTGTTAGTCAAAATCCCTCTATTTTTAAGTGTGGAGAGTCCCAACTCAAATAAACTTTAGCACAAATGGGAATTTTTTGACTCATGTCCCTGGAAAATGAAGAGGTGGATGTGGCTTCTCATATTTTCTCTCAAATGAAATCATCCTCCAGATTTCTTTTTCTATCTGTGTCCCTCACCCTCCACAACTCTTGGCTTTGCTTACCTCTGTGTGTTGACCTTATTCATTCCTACAGAAAGATACTTATTGGGCCATGCTGGGTCACCTATTCTGTTTTCGATCAATCAATATAGTCAAGAGAATGAGATACTCTTGTTTGGTTGGGTTTGGTTCACTTGTCCATCTGTGTGGCCTTGGGGTTTGAGTTTGCTTGATAATCTCACCAGGGGAACAAGTTGGAGGGAAGGAGGATACATTCCTCAAAGGAAGTAAGGATGATGTACAGACAAAAACAATAGGATCAGTAAACCGTATGGTAGCCTAAGATAAGAGAAAAAAATAATTAAAACTAATTCTATCCTTGTTTAAAATCTTGATGGGTTCATCATGGATTTTTTGCCTTAATTTTGATTTTTAAAATATTGCATTAAATATTATTTATCTTGATTTTTTCAGTTTTTTGGCATCCCTTAAATTTTACATTAAGGGCAGATGTCTCACTCGCCAGGCTTCCTCACCCTAGACCTGGTCCTACCATGAAGAGTCAACTTACTTCACAGATTAACATGGTGTCTGACTCAAAGTAAGTGCTCAATAAATGTTTGCAAAATGAATAGATTTATGAATAAATTGAAAAGTTTAGTCACTGAGATGTATGATAAAGCTACTGTCAATTCTATCATTTTTTAATATACAAAAGTACACATTTTATAAACTTATGTTAAGCAAACATAAGAGACTGAATGATAATCAGAATGCCGTTTTAAAAGTTTACAGTTAGAAATGTGAGACAGTAAACTTCTTGGAGGGAAGGGTAGAAGAGTAGAAAGGTTACTAATGTTTGTTGCGACCTTATACTGTGGATGTACTATCCACTATGTGAGGCATTTTGGATGTGTCATTACATTTAATACAAGTCTATGAGGTTGATATTTTTGTGTTGTTTAAATAAGGAAACTAAAGCTCAGACAGACTTGCTCTATAACTGATAAGTGACAGAGAAAGGATTTTTTAAAATAAATTTATTTAATTTATTTTTATTATTTATTTTTGGCTGCATTGGGTCTTCGTTGCTGCACGCGGGCTTTCTCTAGTTGCAGCGAGCGAGGGCTGCTCTTCATTGCGGTGCGTGGGTTTCTCATTGCGGTGGCTTCTCTTGTTGCGGTGCATGGGCTTCAGTAATTGCAGCACGCGGGCTCAGTAGTTGTGGCGCACAGGCTTAGTTGCTCCACGGCGCGTGGGATCTTCCCGGGTCCCCTGCATTGGCAGGTGGATTCTTAACCACTGCGCCACCAGGGAAGCCCAGCAAAAGGATTTTAATCAAGGTCTTTCTGTCTAAAACACCCTTATTCTGGCTGCTGTGTTTGTTGGAGGCAAGGTAAGCTAGAGGGGAAGAAAAAGAGAAAAATATAGTGGTATCTGTCCACAGTGTCAAGCTCATGTCTTATACATAAGCACTCAGATATAATTATGAAACAAATGTGTAATAAATAAAATAACTCGCAATTGGTCTAGATAAATTAGTTATCTTGGCTAACTAAGGCATTATTCCCTTCTGAATTCTACTTTTTTTTCATTTAAACACAGAAAAGAAATAACTTGTCTCTTCTCCACACTCCCCAAATCTAAAAGTAATTCACAATTATGGATAGTGGTCTGAGAACATTCATCGACACCCACCTCTCACCTAAAATCCAGAAAGAAGCGTGTGTATGTGTGTGTATAACACACAAAATATGTACATGCATTCATTCTTTCATGCATTCAAAATATACAGTATTTATTGGATACTTACTATTTCCGTGGGACTGTTTTACATTTCTACATGCTACACACACACACACACACACACACATACACACACACACACACACACACACACACCTGTGTGTGTGTGTGCATATCAACTTATAATAGCCTGGAAAAATGAGAAAGAACTTTATCAGAAACATTGAGAAGTTCCTAAGAGATCTAAGACGGAATCAGATATATCTAGGAACAAAAATAAATAAAACCACAGGGACTTCGTTGGTGGTCCAGTGGCTAAGACTCTGCACTCCCAATGCCAGGGGCCCGGGTTCAAATCCTGGTCAGGGAACTAGATCGCACATGCTGTGACTAAGAGTTCACATGCCGCAGCTAAAAGATCCTGCATGCTGCAATGAAGGTCCCGCATGCTACAATGAAGGTCCCGCGTGCCACAACTAAGACCCAGCGCAGCCAAATAAATAAATACTAAAAAAAAAAAAAACAAAAAAAACACAGTCCAAAAACTTCAGGAGAAGACGGTTATACAGATAGGACTTTGGTATCATACCAACTCCAGACTCAGTGGATAAAACAAGCGAGATGGACAAGCCCTGGACGTTCATAAAAGTTATTAACTGAGGGGACGTAAAAGAAGTAACTAGGCTGGTTGACCACCAACTGTCTCCCACTCCTCCACTAAACAGCAAGTGGTAGCAATGCTTATTCATTGGTTAAAGAATTGTGGACACTGAAGCCAGAGAGAGAGGGCCATGCTGCCTCAGCTAGCTCCTGACCACCGAGAGCTCCTGACCTCAGAAAAGAAGTCATTAAGACACTCTTCCTAGTAGCATATCCCTTCCCTTTAGTTAAGAAAAGGCAAGCTAGTATAACATATATTGAATTTATTGAGCAGGAAACTAAGGATTAACAGATACAAAGATAAACAGATATAAGAATCATCAAAATTTTGTAAAAAACCAGCCCCATATAAGAAAAGCACTGAACTCAACAAACAGAAGGACTAAACACTCAAGGAAAGCGGGTTTATAGATGATCTGTTAATAGAAGAGAGATAGTTGAAGAATAAATTGAGTGGAAGATAGAGGCTGAGGAACTTTTCCTTATTCATTTCAAAAGACAAAGAAAAGTTAATAGATCTAGAAGTTTCAATATTTATGTAATAGAGGCACTAGGAAGAGAGAAAGAGAGAATGCAGAGGAAAAAATAATGATAAAAGTGTATTTCTCAGTTTAAGAAAGATGCAAGTCTTTAAGTTGAAAATGTTAACCAAGATGAATGAAACAGAACCAACACTTAGACTCGTCATGGTGAAATTTTAGAACACTAGGGATAAAGATAAAGTCCTAAAGGCTTACAAAGGAATAAACAGGTTAAGCTCAAAGCAATGAGAATCCGTGTGGCATCAGATTCCTCACTGGCAACACTGCTGGAAGACAACATAACAATATCTTCTAAGATCTGAGGAAAAACGATACTGAGAAAAACTAGCTTTCAAGTGAGAGTACAAAATATTTTCGCATACCCAAAGATTCAGAAATTTTACCCCTCGCCCCCCAGACCTTCACTGAAATAATTATTTGGGGATGTACCCTAGCAAATGAACGATGAATCCAAGAAAAAGGAAGATGTAGGATTTAGGAACTAATGTGAGGGGGAGACTGGGTAGGCTTGAGGTACAGTGTATTCTGGATTACTACTAATGACCTTGTATCCTAGACCTCCAACACCACACCAAATAGGACCCATTCCAATTCTAGATGGTACTTAAGATTTTCATCACCAACAAGCTTCCCTTCAAAAAATATAATCAGAAATTTTTTTGGCCATAAGGGACTTTACCAACTCAGAACTAAACTCTGGAATATGGCTTTACTCTATTGTTTCTTATAGGGTTAGAGTTAAGAAAGTCACATTTGCTATGAAAATAATTACATGATATTTTATGCATCACCATATTTTGCCAATTGCAAAAGTTTGGATTAAAAGGTGGTTCTTTCTCATAGAGGCATATAAAGATGGCAACTGGTATAGCAAAATGTTCTGTGATGTCATACCCATCTGGGTTTGAATTATGACTCTGAGATTTGATCTTGAGAAATATATTTAGCCTCTCTGAACCTCAGTTTATTTACACATAAGGATAATCAGACCTACCTCTCAGGTTTGTATAAGGATTTAAGAAGTTAAAATAAGTAAAGTAGCATGGTGTGCCAAGAGTTTCAACCCTGGTTGCATATTAAAATCCAGGGGGCTTTTAAAATCTATAGATGCTCAAGCCCCACCCCTAGAGATCTGGTTTCAATTGGTTCCAGGTTGGTGTGTATATATATATATATATATATATATATATATATTTTTTTTTTTTTTTTTTTTTTTTTTCGGTACACGGGCCTCTCACTGTTGTGGCCTCTCCTGTTGCAGAGCACAGGCTCCAGACGTGCAGGGTTAGCAGCCATGGCTCACGGGCCTAGCCGCTCTGCGGCATGTGGGATCTTCCCAGACCGGGGCACGATCCCGTGTCCCCTGCATCGGCAGGCGGACTCTCAACCACTGCGCCACCAGGGAAGCCCTCCAGGTTGGTATATTTTAAAAGCTTCCCAAGACCTAAATAGACATTTCTACAAAGAAGACATACAGATGGCCAAGAGGCACATGAAAAGATGCTCAACATCACTAATTATTAGAGAAATGCAGATCAAAACTACAATGAGGTATCACCTCACACCGGTCAGAATGGCCATCATCAAAAAATCTACAAATAGGGCTTCCCTGGTGGCGCAGTGGTTGAGAGTCCGCCTGCCAATGCAGGGGACATGGGTTCGTGTCCCGGTCCGGGAAGATCCCACATGCCGCGGAGCCTGTGTGTCCGGAGCCTGTGATCCGCAACGGGAGAGGCCACAACAGTGAGAGGCCCACGTACAGCCAAAAAAAAAAAAAAATCTACAAACAATAAATGCTGGAGAGGGTGTGGAGAAAAGGGAACCCTCTTGCCCTGTTGGTAGGAATGTAAATTGATACAGCCACTATGGAGAACAGTATGGAGGCTCCTTAAAAAACTAAAAATAGAACTACCATATGACCCAGCAATCCCACTATTGGGCATGTATGCAAAGGAAACCATAATTCAAAAAGACACATGCACCAGTGTTCATTGCAGCACTATTTACAATAGCCAGGACATGGAAGCAATCTAAATGTCCATCGACAGATAAATGGGTAAAGAAGATGTGGCTCATACATACAATGGACTATTACTCAGCCATAAAAAAGAATGAAATTGGGTCATTTGTAGAGACGTGGGTGGACCTAGAGTCTGTCATACAGAGTGAAGTAAGTCAGAAAGAGAAAAACAAATATCATATTTTAATGTATATATGTGGAATCTAGAAAAATGGTACAGATGAACCTATTTTCAGGGCAGGAATAGAGATGCAGACATAGAGAACAGATGTGTGGACATGGTGGGGAGGGGAAGGGGAGTAGGATGAACTGGGAGATTGGGATTGAGATATATTCATTACCATGTGTAAAATAGATAGTGGGAACCTGCTGTATAGCACAGGGAGCTCAGCTCAGTGCTCTGTGGTGACCTAGATGGGTGGGATTGGAGTGGGGGGAGGGAGGTCCAAGAGGGAGGGGTTATATGTATACATACACCTGATTCACTTCGTTGTACAGCAGAAACTAACACAACATTGTAGAGTAACCATACCCCAATTTTTAAAAATAAATTAAAAAAAAATAAAATACAGGCTTCCCAGGTGATTCAAATAGTGGGTTGGCCAAAAAGTTTGTTAGGATTTTTCCATAACATCTTACAGAAAAACCCGAACAAACTTTTTAGCCAACCCAATATATCGACAAGGTTGAGAAAATTTGACAAGCATATATATGGCTGGCACAAAGTTAAGTGCCCAATAAATGGTAACTTCAAAAAATTGGGGGGAAAATGTAACAGAAAGCTTCTAGGCAGAGGTGGATTTAAGCAAGTAAGGCTTAAGTTTTCGGACCCTTCACCGGCACAGTCTCCTTCTAAGGCTCAGTGTGGCTCCTTAGAGTGAGGGGAAGATGTTAGCAGCCCCAGCCCAGTGCGGGAGTGCTGCCCCACCTAGGGTCATCTGCCTAGGCTATCTAATTCTCTTTCGCTTCACTATTTCTCTTTCTTCCAATTGCAAAAGCAATTTTAGATATTAGAAGAGATCAGCCAGATTTCAGAACAAGGATAAAAATTATTTCCATGGGAAGACCTCAGTATACTCCACAAATAGGTAATTCTTGTTATTCTGTTTTACTAGTGTTGAAATAGACACCCAGAGATTATATCACTGCCACAAGTCACAAATCAGCAAATAGTAGCCGAAGCAGCATAGTAATAGAATCCGCAAGTCTTGTCTTACACTCCTGTGTCTAAGCACACTGGTATACCTCCTGGGCAATTATGCAGGTCTGTGCTGGGTGATCATGCATAAACTCCAGAGGATGGTGCCACTGACCTTTCAAAACTTGCCTCATTCCTTGAGTAATTGATACGTCCTCAGGCCTTACTAGCTTGTGACCTTAGAACAAGGCCACGCAGCTTAGTATCCAAACTGCAGCTCTGAGCCTCTGGAGTTGGGAAGTCTGTTCCTCTGCTGGATCCACACTTTCCTCCCCACCTCCCACAAATCCAAGGAGTGTTTAGGAGTTACTTTTCATCTCCATCAGTCCGTCACTTGCGTGGGCCTCCTCCAAGACCCTGGAAGAAGCCCTGGCAGTGTATTCAAATGGGTGTATGATTTTATAAAATTTGTAAATATTTTAATAGCAATCAATTGACTTCTTTCTACCACTTCTGCTCCTTTGCACTCTCCTGTATAGTGTGGTACTGGAACAGCTTTTTGTAGGATCTGGCTAGGAGGAAGGTAAATACTATACTATATGTATATGTTCCTCAAAAATATTTTTTAAAAAGAAAGTTAAGTTGGAAATATGCTATTTTTAGCAGGTTTAATGCCAGATGTTATTGACATACAATAAAGGCACATTTTTAAAGTGTACAATTTGGTAAGTTTTGACTTATGTATAGCAGGAGAAACCATCACCAAATCAAGATAATGAACAGACCCATCACACTCAAAGATTTCCTCATGCCTCTTTGTAATTCCTTGTTCCTGCCTTCACTCCCATCCCCAGGAAACCACTGGTCTGCTTTCTGTCAGTATAGATTAGTTTGCATTTTCTATAATTTTTCTATAAATGGAATCATACAGTATGTACTCCTTTTTGTCTGGCTTTTTTCATTCAACATAGTTATTTTGGGATTCATCCATGTTGTGTGTATCAGTAGTTTTTTCTTTTCTTTGCTAAATAGTATTCCATTTTATGGATATGTTACAATTTCCTTATCCATTCTGCTGTTGAGAGACATTTGGATTGTTTCCAGTTTGGAACTATTACAAAGCTGCATTGAACATTTGCATATAAGTCTTTGCATGAACATATGCTTTCATTTCTCTTGGCTGAATACTTGGAAGTAGAATGACTGTGTCAGATGGTAGGTATATATTTAATTTTTAAGAAATTGCCAGGTCTTCCAAAGTGGTTGTATCATTTTACATTCCCACTAGCAATGTATGAAAGTTCTAGTTGATCCATATCCTTGCTAGTACTTAGTATGGTCAGCCTTTTATTTTAGCCATTCTAATAAAGGTAGTGGAATCTCACTATGATTTTAATTTATATTTCCCTAATGGCTAATGATGTAGCATATCTTTTCATGTGCTTATTTGCCATCTTTATAGCTTCTCTATGAAGTATCTTTTCAAATCTTTTGCCCATTTTTAAAATGTTTGTATTGTTTGTTTTCTTATTATTGAGTTTTGAGAGTTCTTTATAGATTCTAGATATTCTCAGATGTGGTCTGGCTCCATATGGCCAGGATAAACCAATCACCATGGATGACAGAATATTTCCAAAGCTGATTACTGAGTCTTGAATAATGTCACGTGTAGGACATCTTCTACCCTACCCTGCAATGTAGTCTATACACTGGGCCAAACCACTCTGTAAGGGAAAAATACCTCCTGTGTCTCCCGTACTCTCACACTACTACCACACTTCACATCACTTCTGCCACCAGATGTGCTAGTTTTCCACACATCTAGAAATTCTGTCACACCATCTGGGTGTCCCATAATTTAACTCAATTCTGACACTATTGGAGGTAGTATCAGATCACATAGTTTAACGTCTCAGTCCCACAAGACACCCCCCCCCCGCTTCAGATGCCAATTGCAAGTCCCAGGTTGTCACCTCTGTTTCTGACTGATCAGCTATACATCTCACAACCTACTCCTTGGGTTTGATAATTTGCTACAGTGGCTCACAGAACCCAAGGAAATATTTAACTCATGTTTGCCAGTTTATTTTAAAAGGATATGACAAAGGATACAGATGAATATCCAGATGGAAGAGATGCATAAGGCAAGGTATGGGGGAAGGGACACAGAGCTTCCATGTCCTTGCCAGGCATGCCACCCTCCTGGTACCTCCATCCTCCATGTGTCCAGCCACCTGGAAGTTCCCTGTACTTTTGGGATTTCTATGGTGGCTTCATCACATAGGCAAGACAGATTATTAATTCAGTCTCCAGCCTCTCTCCCCTTCCTGGAGGATAGGGGGTGGAGCTGAAAGTTCCAAGCTTCTAATCACAGCTTGGTCTTGCTGGTGACCAGCTCCCATCCAGGAGCCCACCAACCACTGCCTCATTAGAACAAAAGACACTCCTATCAGTTAGAAAATTACAAGTTTTAGGAACTTTGTGCCAGGAACCAGGGGCAGAGACCAATACATACATTTTCTAATTATTTCACACACTCTAAGTCCTTTTCATGGCTTTTTTTCTAGCATGGGGAGAAGACAAGTTCAGACCTGCACAGTAACCTGCCTGCGGTCTAACATTACAATCTCCCATGAGCAAATGCTTTAACAAAAACACGCACACATCTTCCAAGAAGCATCACTTTCAGGGACACACCAGTCTACAGTTGCAATTAGAAAAACAAAAAACAAAACCAGCTCTCTTACTGGAAAGCATATAGTCTTGCTAACATTTGTTTCCCTGAATAAAAGGCTTAACATTTTAAGCTTTCAGATGCTTTACAATTGCCTGCAGTTTATCTTCACAGTGTCTCCAAGAGCAATTGATGGATTCCTGCTTGTCATTTGCATTTTGCAGGTTCCATTTTGGCAACTCTTCCCCAAAGCAAAGATTTTCATCTTTGCTTCTAGAGACAGAACATCTATAATATCATTTCTTCAGCTTCTCAAAACACTAAACTTGCTTGTCCACTGGACATTGAAAAAAATATATATATATATATACAAACATACATATATATGACTGTTGCAGATGTTCCATATAGTTATGTGTATATATAGCTGCAACTCTCCCTTCTATAGAACTTTTTTTTTTTTTTAGAACTTTGATTGAGGGGGGATGAGGAGTCTCTGGATCAATGAACAAGCACATTTCCAAACACCGGTAAAACTGACAGAAGAGTGAGAGAGTGACCCTAAATGGAGCCAAGAAGTGGATGGCAGAATTTTTTTTCCATCCTAAACTTTTCCCTGCTGCTATAACCTTTAGTTATACAAAAACAAACAAAGATTTTACAGAGGGGCATGGAATAGGAAAACTCATGGAAATTAGAGCTAAAATTGTGCAAAGAACAGCTGTAGCTGATCTAAGACTGATAAGAGGCCACAGAGCAGAGAGGGAGCTGAAGGAAGTCAGGGGTCTTGGAATAACTTGACAGTAGTATGAAAATTAGTCGTATCTCTGGATCCCAGGAATATGAAAATATTTCCCGAAGTTTTGCCATTTTTTTCTGCCTTAATGCCCTTTTTGTTTATGCTGCTTCTTAGTTTAAATGAGAAAATTACTTAAGTCATTTTTCATCAGCTTTTATTGCAGAATCTTGCAAAACTTTGGAAACTAAAACCAAGTCAACCAAAGGAATTAAAAAATCACAGTTGTTTGGGAAACAGTTATTATAGAATCAAAAAGCATTATACTCTTCAACATCCTTTGACCACCTTATCATAGTCAATGTAGTCATCATCATCGTATAACTATTGTCTTTTTTTTAAAAGATTTTTTAAAGATTTTTTTTTGATGAGGACCATTTTTTTAAAGTCTTTATTAAATTACAATATTGCTTCTGTTTTATGTTTTGGTTTTTTGTCCGCGAGGCATGTGGGATATTAGCTCCCCAACCAGGGATCGAACCCTCACCCCTTGTATTGGACGGCGAAGTCTTAACCCCTAGACTGCCAGGGAAGTATTATTAGTGTTATCCATCTGCCAGGCACCAAACCACATGCTTTACACATTGTGTCAATATCTTTCAATATCTCAGTACAGCCCTATGTGTTAAGATATTATCCCCTTTTCACAGATTGAAAAACAGAGGCACGGAGAAATTAACTTACTCACAGTCACAAACTAGTTAAAGTGAAGTTAAAAATCAAACGCCAACCCATTTAACCCCAGAGTCAGGCTCATAACTGGCTCACCATATTCACACTTTCACTCAGTGATTGATACTTGTGGAAGCAGGTTTACCATGACCTAGTGAAGCTTAAATTTCAGGCCCTTTCATTTGTACAAGCCCCTTCCAAAGCCTTGGGAGTGGGGGTCCATGATGATGTGTTCACATGACCGTAAATCTTTGTAAAATTAACAATCAGTTAAGACTGCTATCTCTTCACTCCAACTCCTCCTCCATCACACTTACCCTCACATCATGGGGCACTGGAGTGGCTATGGACATTTTTGGGATCATGCTGAATTGGGGGTTGGAGGATATATTTAATCTGAGTTTTATGTGATATTTTATGTAGTTCATAATCATGTTTGTGTACAGTTAAGCAATTGCTATCTATGTTGGTGTAGGAATGGCTTTCAGTAATTCTCTTAACCACTGATTGTGCCAACTCACCTGGTGTTGTGACAGTTAAACTAAAAGAGTAAAAATGTGGTGGGAAGAAAAAAGAAAAGAGAGGGGATTAGAGCAAATATTACATTTTTGACATTTTAAATTAAACTTGTGTAAGAATTCATAAGTCTTAAAATTAAGCTCCTTACTATTAGAATTAACTATTTTAAACCATTAATGAAATTAGGTACAGTATAATCTCTAAGACATTTTAGAGAGACTTTATTAAGTGTTTTATATAAATGATCATCATTTTTTTGGGTAATATGCTTGTATGAAGCAGCTTATTCCCCTGTGGTGCCTGATATCAGAAGCATATATTTGATGTGAAGGAGCCCTGGCATATGATCACATGTGATGTGTGATAAATTTATAACATTGGCCTTCCCAGTCTGAATTGTCAGATGAGCAGTGAGAGGCCTACCTGGCACAAACTTAATGAAGCATTTGTGAAGTGAATGAGCAAATGAATGAGTGAATGAATCATTAGATTTATAGGGTTTATATGTCATCAGATTTACATATCATTCTCTAGATTGAGACCCCTTGGTTCCGAGAGGCTGAGTGATTTACCTCCTAACACTCGATGGCAGAGTGAAACAAGGACCAGTTTGCCTGACTTTCAATCATGCATTCTTTAATAAGATTTCAGATCATGGATATTTTCTAGAAGGCTTTAAATAAATCTCCACCATTTCCAAGCACTAAAAGTACCTCTTTTATAGCCTAGAAACTGCTGTCCTTCAGTGGAAAAGAATTCCTCTTTAGAATATCTAGGAAATTAGGCAGTGATTGTTTTAAATATGCCTTCATGTTACCTGACCTGGTTCTGATAAAAAAGATGCCAAAAGAGTCTTGTGGCAGCCGGTGGGGTGGGGTTAGGAGTGGGGGGCGGTGGGGAGACTCTTTAGATCAAGGGTTTTCAAACTCAGAGTTTTGACCCATTAGTGGTTAGTGAAATCAATTTAGTGGCTGAATTTTTTTAATAGAATAAAAAGAAAATATCAGATTTCATTGCCACATGGTAAAGGAACTAATAAGTATTGCTTAGGGAAAACTTTGATGCACCTTGTCACAATATAAAATATAAATATATATATTTTTAAATTCATTAATTTTTTTATTTTTGGCTGTGTTGGGTTTTCGTTGCTATGTGCAGGCTTTCTCTAGTCATGGCGAGTCGGGGGCTGTTCTTCATTGCGGTGCACTAGCTTCTCATTGCGGTGTCTTCTCTTGCTGCAGAGTGTGGGCTCTAGGCTCACAGGCTCAGTAGTTGTGGCACACGAGCTTAGTTGCTCTGCAGCATGTGGGATCTTCCCAGACCAGGGCTCGAACCCGTGTTCCCTGCATTGGCAGGCGGTTCTCAACCACTGCACCACCAGGGAAATCCCTAAAATATATTTTTTACTGTGGATCATGGTCAGAATTTTTTTAATTAATTAATTTTATTTTTTAATTGAAGTATAGTTGATGTACAATATTATGTAAGTTACAGGTGTACAATATAGTGATTCACAATTTTTAAAAGTTATACTCCATTTATAGTTATTATAAAACATTGGCTATATTCCCTGTATTGTACAATATATCCTTGTTGCTTATTTTATACCAATAGTTTATACCTCTTCATCCCCTACCCCTATATTGTCCCTCCCCACAGAATTTTTTTTTTTAAACTAGTGTTGGTGACCAAGTGCCTAGAACAGAATAAGAGTATAACATTCAGCATAGTATGTATTTAGAAGGAATAAACCCAGGGGCGGAAATGTAATTGTTTTGGGCTGATGAGAAAAGGAAGGAGGAGGACTACCACATTTGGGCCAGCCCTTAAATGATGCACAGAGGACGGAAAGCTCAGAGCCTGTGTTGTAAGGCCAGAGGTCGAGGCCTGGAGGTTTTTACAGAATGGGTAGACCTCCAGGGCCATGGGAAGCTTCTCATTGGATGGAGATTCAGCCTGAGCTGGGCCTGTGATAGAATTTGATATGGACAGGTTTGCAAGAGGCTAAGTTGAAGTGGAGATATCACTGGGCATGGGGGAAGATCAAGGTTGTTGACTATGAAGTTGGTTGAGCTCCAGTTGCAAGTGTAGTTGGTTTATTCAGTGCTAGATTTTGAAAGAGTGGCATGAAAGGATGTAACTAGAATTCATTGGGAGTGAGTATAAAAACACTGGAGAAACTGGCACTGGGCATCTACTGAATTGTGGGGGACCCTGCAGGCAATGGGGTGGGGTAGGCAAGAACGATACATTGGGATTAAGAAGTCATCGCTATTACCTGTTTGTTTCAGACTGCTTAGTACATAAAAGTTATATATTTACAATACTGCAGTGCTATACCAAATAATATCCAAGTAGAATAATGAGTATGAAAGTGTTATATCCACCTTTTGTTAGCATTTTCCTAGTGAATCTTTTTCCATTCCTTTATTTATTTATTTATTTATTATTATTCTTTTGCGTTACACGGGCCTTTCACTGTTGTGGCCTCTCCCGTTGCGGAGCACAGGCTCCGGACGCGCAGGCTCAGGGGCCATGGTTCACGGGCCCAGCCGCTCCGCGGCATGTGGGAGCCTCCTGGACCGGGGCACGAACCCGCGTCCCCTCGGCAGCATCGGCAGGCGGACTCTCAACCACTGCGCCACCAGGGAAGCACCCCCATTCCTTTATTTTTAACTTTGACATATTGTTTTGTGTGTCTCTTGTAAATAGAAAATATTTTCATTTAATTAAGAATATATCAAAATGTAAAACAGTGTTTTGATTAGGAAGGTGAATAACTGTCAAGATTCTTACCTTAAAGAAGCAATTATAAGAAAATACTAAAAATTATTAACTATATAACTGGATGGGTTAAAATAAATAGTTCACCAGGTAGCTTGAAATACAATTCATTAAATCTGAATCTATAAAATTGTAATTACGGTAGAGTAAGTGACCAGAAGAAAAAGAGGTGTGGAAGCAAATAGTACTATTAGATCACACTGAACCAATTTCAGATTATTAGGGATTTGACATCCCGCTATTGCTGAAAGAAAAAAATGACAGAAAAAAAAAAAGATATGTGATCAATCTATTTTAAAAATCATTTGAGGCCTTGGAAAAAGGTCAGAATTTAACTTGAAATTTTTATATAAGAAAAATTCTCTAATAAATCTACATCTTAATGAAGTATTTGTCTTTTAGCTAAAAGAGTAAAAAATACATCAATCTTAAAATTCCTGGGAAAAAAACTTGAAATATGTTTATCATATTTATATAAAAATACAGTATAAAGGCTCCACTCTCAAGAATTCCAGGAGTTGAGTATAGTTTTATTGTTGTTATTGTTTTCATTTGTTTTTTCCAGTAGGAGGATAGGTTTTCGTTGAAATATTCATGCTCTCTTACCTGATCCACTTTGTCATATTGTGAGGAAGGCTGGCTAAGGATCAGAACCAGGAAAGTCAGCCTGCCCACACTGGCATCAAACTTTGGGGATTATGAGCATCAGATAACTCTCTGAGTGGACCTACTACAAATAGCTGTGAAATACATTATGCACGCTGACATTATTCAGGCAGCTGCATTTTCTGTTCTGATTATCTTTGCATAGAATAAGTTTTTTTCTCAGTTTCTGTGTTAACAGAAAGAGGGTTAAGATTGGATGGTCAGTGTGGTAAACATGGACCAACACAACAGTGCCCAACAGTTACCAAACAAATTCATTTTCATAGCCAAGCTAAGCCGAAACTTAAAACACAAAACAATCATATTCTCAGGTTAAGACAGAAATACTTTGTGGGCTATAGTGAGCTAACTCCAACAATAACATTTAACAATATATCAAAAGTCCCTTATATCAGCCATGATTAATTAGTATAAGGTAGCAATTATACCATTAATATGGAAAGACCAAGATATTATCTGAATGAAGTAGTAATTAAATCAGAAAGGATTTAAAAGATAACTCTGTCAGAAATCATGTCATCATACTTGCTGGAAAAATAATCATTGTTGAAGCTGAGTTATACTTGGAGGTTCTGTTTTCTCTACTTTTGTATATCTTTGAAATTTTCCATTAAATAAGTGAAAAGGAAACAGACAAAAGTTAGAAAAACCTAAATCACTTTTTTTTTACTTCTCTAGAAGTAAAAATAAAGCTTTAAGTGGCAGGTTATGGAAGAGTGAATGCTACAATGAGTATAACTAGACTTTACCACAAATTGAATTCATATTCATTAAAAATTTTTCATTCATTTTTGTGTGTATAAGCGTGTTGGTTTCAGTGCTCATAATATACGTGGTAAGGTTGAGTAAAATGTTTTTGTAAGTATATATCACAATATAAATGTCAGATATTCTTATTCATTCTGAAAATTACCAGTGGCTGATGTCACTGAAGCTGATAGAGGGCAGTATGGTCTTGTGATTTTTAGCAACGGATCCTGAGAAATGGGCTGTGATCCCAGTTTTGCTTACTAAGGAAGCAGCCCAATTCAATCGTCATTTAAGTGACATTCATTAAGGGTTCAACACCATACTAGAACAGCGTGACATAATGGTAGGTTTGGAGTCACACATGGGCTAGAATCCTGGCTTGGCCATTTATAGTCGTGTGATCTTGGGCAAAATAATTTAAACTCATTGGACCAGGCTCAGCTTCGTCTTCTGTAAATGAGAACAGTAATAGCTAACTGAGAGGGTTGTTGCAAGGATAAAATGAAATACAGCCCATTATGTATCTAGAACAGTGTCTGACATGTATTGACAGTATGTGCAATAAACGGTGGTTATTATTACTGTCTGCCCCATTGAGTATGATATATTCTCTCCATAGTGATAAGTAGAATATAGAAATATCCATAGTGGTAAGTAGAATGCAGAAATAGGTAATATCCTACTGCAGTAGGCATTCTAAGATAGATACGTACGCAGGGTAGCCTAGCTCTTGACATGGACAGCATTATTCAGATGAAATTTTCTTGCATCAGTCTTTCAGGCTCCTTTACTTTGGGGGAATCTAACATTAAAGTTCCTGCAGCCTCCTGAGGCTGGCATTTTGAGAAATCAGCCAAGAAGGAAACAGGCTGAAACCTATTCCACCCTCTAACTTTGCACCTATTCCACCCTCTAACTTTGAAACCTATTCCACCCTCTAACTTTGCACCCACTAGCTTCACAGCTGGACCTCTCTTCCAGGTGCCCTTATTTCCAATTGATCTGACTCTAGGTCTGCCCCTGGCACCATAACAATTGCCTGGAGCTTCCAAAGTCAGATGCCACCACCCCTTTCTTATCCCTCATATCAGACCACCCCTTGCATGCCATGGCCTGGGTGGAGTTTAGCCACTCGTCCTAGGCCTGAGTGTTAAGACTTCTATGCATCTCCGCAGTTAAGAGAGCATCCACATATATACAATGGAATGTTGCTCAGCCATACAAAGAAACGAAACTGAGTTATTTGTATTGAGGTGGATGGACCTAGAGTCTGTCATACAGAGAGAAGTAAGTCAGAAAGAGAAAAACAAATACCGTATGCTAACACATATACACGGAATCTAAAAAAAAAAAAAAAATGGTTCTGAAGAACCTAGGGGCAAGACAGGAATAAAGATGCAGACGTAGAGAATGAACTTGAGGACACGGGGAGGGGGAAGGGTAAGCTGGGACGAAGTAAGAGAGTGGCATGGACATGTATACACTACCAAATGTAAAATAGATAGCTAGTGGGAAGCAGCCACATAGCACAGGGAGATCAGCTTGGTGCTTTGTGACCACCTAGAGGGGTGGGATAGGGAGGGTGGGAGAGAGAAACAAGAGGGAGAAGATATGGAGGTATATGTATATGTATAGCTGATTCACTTTGTTATAAAGCAGAAACTAACACACCATTGTAAAGCAATTATACTCCAATAAAGATGTTAAAAAATTTTTTTTTTAAAAAAGAGAACATTCACCATTTCTAACAATTGCTTTCCCACTGCTGCCCTCTCCTTGGCTCTATTTCTCACCCACCCCAACTCCTCCTAGCATGCTACATGACATGCATAGTTATCTAGCATGTAGGGGATATTCACTAAATATTTGTTGAATAAATGATGTTTATGTTAATCATGAGGATGGGAGGATATTCAGCTAAGCATGGGCATGGGTGTAGGTAGTTCTATAAGTCATTGTATATTTAATACTCAACACCAGGCCTTTTGTTGATGTCTTTCTATTCATTCTGATTGTCTGAAGCTCATTCTCTAACCTATTTCTCAGGAAAGGCACATGAGAACAACATTCCCTAATAGCAGTTTCTTTGTGCCCTTTATACTTGAGTCAGTTTTGCTCTAAAACAGGTATTTCAAACTTTAACATCTCAAACTTCTCAAAACCCTGATCATTCTCTTCTATTTTCTCGTTGGCGATAGCGAACCTCACCTCCTACATTATAGAGGAAATAGAAGCCCCATTTCTTAATATAAAATATATAGGCCTACTTTCCTCCTTCCTGTCATTACAACAGAGAGTCTATCTTTATTGCTCTTTAATGTAAATCCCTCTTCTCATTTAGATTCCATTCCCTCCTTCTTTTTAAGGAACATTACACTGTCAATTATAGTTTTTTTGTTCACGTATATTTAAACTCTCGATTAGACCCTTCTCATCAAGTTTTAAATACATTCCAGTCATTCCCATTTTTTAAAAAAAGTCACTCAATCCCACATCCCCCTCCAACTATCATCTTATTATCTCCTTCCCTTTATGGACACACTTTATGAACGTGTGATTTGTACGTGCTATGTAGCTGCAGTGGTTGCCTTCTCAATATCCATCTCCCATTCTTCCACAGAAGCTGATTCTTTTAGAGCAGCAATGGGTCAAGCTAAAGAGTTACATTTCCTAGCCTCCCTTGCAGCTAGGAGTGGCCACATGACACAACTCTGACATATAACATGTAAGCTGAAGTCAGCTGAGGATTTATAGAAAATGCTTGCTTTCCTGGTATAGACACCAGACCTTTCCCTGTGATGTTTCTTTCTTCCTTCTGTCTGTAGCACTGGCTTGAGAGTGAGCAGCCATCTTGTATTCACAATGGAAAAAAAAAAAGCCCATATTGAGGATGACAGAGCAGAAAGAAGGGTTCTAGGATATTGATGACATCATGGAGCACTGCACCAGCCTGAATGTCACCCTTTGTCATTTTTGTTATGTGAGAAAAATAACTCTATTTAGTTAAGCTACTGTCATCAGGTTCCATTACATGTGACCAAATGTGATTCCTAAACTATAACCTTGCTCCCTATGTTTCCTCACCTTTGACTCATTCTCAAACCACTCCATTCTGGCTTCTGGCCCATCATTCCACTGGGCTCACCAATGACCTGCATGTTGTGAAATCCAGGGGACACTTTCAGTTCTCGTGTTACTTAACCTCCCAGGAGCATTTGACTCTGTGACTTCCTTTTTGAAACAGTCTTCCCGTGGCTTCTATGGGTTTGCTCCTTCACCTCCAGCTGCCCCCTCTCTGTCTCCTTCATGGGTTAATCTTCCTCTTCTAGCCAAACTTACCATCTTTCAGCCTCTATGACATACCACAGCCTCAGCAACATGCCTTTCCCTCTTTCTGGAATGCTCTGCCCTCCCTCCTTTTGCCAGCTAACTCTTCCTCACCCTTCAGTTCTCCATCCTTTTTTTTTTTTTAAAGGTTTAATTTTGTTTATTTTTCACTGCATTGGGTCTTCATTGCTGCGCACAGGCTTTCTCTAGTGGTGGCGAGTGGGGGCTACTCTTCGTTGCGGTGCGTGGGCTTCTCCTTGCGGTGGCTTCTCTTGTTGTGGTGCACGGACTCTAGGTGCGTGGGCTTCTCTTGTTGCAGAGCACGGGCTTAGTAGTTGTGGCTCACGGGCTCTAGAGCGCAGGCTCAGTAGTTGTGGCGCATGGGCTTAGTTGCTCTGCAGCATGTGGGATCTTCCCGGACCAGGGATCGAACCCACGTTCCCTGCATTGGCAGGTGGATTCCTATCCACTGTGCCACCAGGGAAGTCCTTCCATCCATTCTTCACTTCCTCCTTGTGAGGTCAAATTTCCCTTATTCTATATCCCTTCATAGCTCTTACATAGTTAAAACTTTACCATCTTTAGTGTAACTCTTTAAGTTGCCCCTCCCCTCAGAATGTAGGCTCCATGAAGGCAGGAACCAGTCTATTTTTGCTCATTATTATCTCCAGAACCCAAAATATTCCCCAACACGTAATATGTGCTAAAGAATTAGTTCTTGGAGTAAAAGGATGAATGTATAATTATACAGTGATATTTTATTGTCTGTCTTCTTCCAGCTCCATGAGAGAAGGAAACATATCTGTTTTATTCACAACCATATATGTGGTACCTAACACATACTGCATGGCACATAGAAGAAAACATAATAAATTAATTTTTTTAAGGAATAAAAGAATAAATGAATGAGTACGGTTCCAAGGCAGACATTCTAGTAGTTCTACAAGTAGCATGTCAGTGTTTGGGATTTTTTTTTTTAACTATCTTTTGATAAAGTTTCTGGTTATAATAGAGCACCAAATACCTTTATTGTCTCCAGAGAACAGTCTTTTGGAAAATATTACTTACTAGCTTGTTCTCCTTACAATATGTCATGCCTGAAATAGGCTGTCTATAGAGATCTTGAATCTATACACTTCTCCCCCCTTTTCGTTGCCGTCACTCTCATCAAAGTCACTGTCATATTTCCCCTGGACTAAATTGGGCCACACACTTTTCCTTAAGCATTATTTATTAAACTGTATATAAACTTGGATAGTCCAGAGTTTTTATTGTATCTCAGGGCCAAGTATCATATCTGTTTATGTTACCTCCAAAGAAAGGTAGGCAAGTATAATATTTTTACTACCAAAAAAAGTATAAATAATATTTTATTTTGTTGTGGGAGAGGATTATTTCCATTCTTCATTCTACAAAATATTTCCTTTACTTAAGGAAAATAAGTATTTTTTAAACTAGCAACAAATCTTTGTTTTCAAATGACCAAACTGAAAATATTCAGTTTAAAAAAAAACAAAAACAGCCAAAGACCTTTTAAGTCCCCCTACCTCCCTGCCCCATGAATTCTTAGCCTTTGAGGTACCTGAGATGCTCAAGGAGATTGACAAGAAGAGGCAATTATGCAACTGTGACAGCCCTGAGAATGTGCCCAGTCTTGTAGTCAGCATATCTGGATCCTGCCCTTCCTCCAAGGCAAAGCGCCTGTCTTTCTTCCTCAACAAACCTTCCCTTCACCCACTCATAGCTGTGAATCTCAACTTACTATATGTGTCTAAATAAACATATGTGTATATGTATCCTTTCCTCTCCAATCAGCCTGGGAAGGATGGAACATGTATCTTACACATTGTTGTATCCTCAGAACTTAGTGCAAAATCTTGTAGGTGTAATGTTTTTCTGCTGCTGCTGTTTATTAGTATTATTTTTGCTAATAAGATTTACCAAGCACTTGCTATTGTGCCAGGCACTGTGTTACGCTCAGTAGAGGCTATTATTGTTCCCTTTTAACCAATGACAGTTTAAGTAACTTGCACAAGTCTCATAACTAGTGAGCAGTGGACCCAGGACTCAAACCCAGCTTATCAGATTCCAGAGCTTGTGCTTTTCACCACTAGGATACCTTGTCCCTCGTGAATATTCATAGGTGCCAAACTCTTAACAAGCCTGCATTTGCTCCTGCCTAATGCTGAGAGGGTACCAGGTGAGCAGCTTTGCTTGTAACTACTCAGAGGCATTTCAAATTGTTTTCAAACGAAGTTGTAGCTCTGAAAATAATTAAAGAAACCATTTTTAAAACAGCAGGAAGGGGTGATGTATAGAGGTCCACTCTGACATTTTGATGTGTGTTTAAACACATAGCTCAGGGCTATAAAAAACCACTACACTGAGATTGCAGAAGCATTAAAAATCAAATTGCCTTTGAAAAATTAATAATTTTTTAGAGAACTGTAAATGACATCCTATCATCTCTGGGGAAATCTTTCCCTAAAGCTCCAAGCCTCTTGGTGACCAGGATGAATAAGTTGGCCTTCCTTTTTGTTTCTCCATTTTCTGCCCCAGAGGGCCAAAAGGAAACCATCTCAGTTTAAGATTTAAGCTTTATTTGTTGAAGTTACTAGCTAGTTAAACTGGAAGCAAGAAAAGCCATTTCATGTTGGCATGACAGTAGAAAGCATTCAGCCGCATTCCAACTTAATGATGGAAGATTAGCCAAGGTTATTATTAAATTTTAATCTCTTCACTTAACTAATAAGGTCGATTAATACCCTTCCTGTCAAGGGGAAAAAAAAGCATTACAAAGTCTTGACTATTGGTATTTTAACCAGCTTACCCTGTTGTATTGTGAATAAAAGGCACTATATCATGGACCGCTGAGTTTCCTCGAAAGCTCCAGAGAAACAAACAGATGGAGAAAAAAAGTCCAGGTGTAAGATAATCCAGAGACTTGAACCTGTAGCAAAATGGAGTTTCTCCAAATTAGGCAGCAGGAGAAGCAGCAGATAAGAGCAACTGGCAACTGAAGATATCCTTGTTATTCTCTGGGCTAGAATCATGCTGGCAGAAGCTTTAACTAACTAAATTTACTTGCAGGTTCTCCGAAGGGAGTGATCATATTGCACCAGGGTCACTTTTCATAACACACTATTTTGCAAATGAGTTCCCAGGGCCTTGTAAAATATTTGACTTCTAAACCTCAATATAAGTATTAAAATGTCAGCATGTCCATTACATGTCCCAACTATAAAAAATATGAGTTTAACGATCTACTTAAAATGGAAAGTCGATTAATATTTATGACTTCTTAGAGCATACAGTCTTCATTTTGAAAGACTTAAAGCCTCCAGGAGGTGTTTATTCAAAATTAGCATCCAGTAACAACACCTTGGGATATCCCTGTTCTGGCAGCACCTGTAGCCAGATCTGGTTACAGTTATTAAATCTAATGCTGGAGTTGCTGACCTCAGGAAGACAGGTGTCCTCTCCAACAGCAGGTCCCTATTCTGGTCAATAAAATTTGTGCTCTTCAGGCCTGGTCTGTTTGCTCAGGTATGTGGCCAGCATAGTAGCCTTGTCACAAAGAATTAATGGAGTTTTCATCTCTTCCCCAAATAAGTTGCTCTGTAGTTAATTGAGCATTACATTTCCCAAAAGAAATGCTCACTTGGCTAAATACATAATGCCATTCATCAGTTTATTTATTAGTTAATCCAATATTTATTGAATACCTATTATGTGCTAAGCATTGGAAGGTTATGGAGATACAAAAATTAATGACAAGAAATCTCTTTGATCAATAAGCTCAACTTAGTAGCCCAATAATTGTTTGAAGGATCCAGATTAGATCCTCTATCTATATTTTATCCACTCAGCCTAAACTTCAAAGCCTATTTCAGGTCTTATCTCTTCATTCACTCATTTAGGAAAACTTTATTGGATTCTTAAAACTGTGTTAGGCACTGGAATGATGAAGATGAAGAGAATATAATCCCCACCACCAGGATCCCCCAGCCTTGTGGGGAGATATGTGAGGTAGACAGGACCTGATGTGGAAGACGTTGTAAGCCAGGTTAACCAAGGAATACGGGTTTTATCCTACAGCAGCAAAGAGCTATTAGACAACCCTAAGGAAGAGAGAAGCATGATTAAATTTGCATTTTAGAAAAATCAACTTAACAATGACAAAGAAGATAGATAGGTAAGGAAGAATGGCCAGAGGGAAGAAACCAGAGGGGAGGAAAATCCAAATTCTAAAATTATTCAAGAAATAGAAATAACAACATTTTATTAACAAACTGAATGTGAAGACTGAGGGAGAGGATGAAGTCCAAGATGACTTCTACGATTCTGGTCTGAGTGGCATTAGCAGCAGGAGAGGAGGAACAGGGTTAGTGAGAAAATGAGTTCAACCTCAAACATTGCAGGTGCCTTTGGAACATCCAGGTGTCAACATTAGGTTTGCTGTTATAAATGTTTGTCTGCAACTCATGAAAGAGGTAAGGGAAGGAGGTAAGGATGCAGGAGTCATCACCTTATAGACTGTAGCTGAAACATGATTATAACATTATGAATGACATTGCCAATTCTGTAGCCATCTCATACTACTCCCTAGTCCCAAATGCCTTATCCTCATCCAACATTCATTTTTAAAATTAATTTATTATTCATTAGTTAATTTCTTCATTTGGTTGAATAATACCTATGGAACTCTGATATATTCCAGGCAATGCAAAAGACCCTGGGTGTACATACCTGAATAAGCTTTGATTCCCTACCCTAAAGGATCTCATAACCTGGCTATTGACTATAAACTAATTCTCTAATTCTATGTGTGTCTGTCATGTCTCCAAGAAGGGATAAACTCCCAAAGTTCATCCTCTTAGGCTCTTTTTAAAAAAAATCCCTGTAAAGACCTAGCACAAAGTTCTGCTCTTTGTAGATGCTCAGTGTGAACATTGAATGATAGAGTGATTACTTATTTTAAAACATAGACCAATTTATTTATTTTTAAATAGTTTTTGGGGAAGAGTTTGGACTAAAAAAGTATTAAATTTTCATTAGAAAAATTTAGAAACTACATTAAAAAGATAAAGAAAATAATAATTATTAATATACTGTCCAAAGATAACCACTATTAATATTTTATGGAAAATACTCATAATCCTTTTTCTAAGTGTAAAAACATGCTTTATTGCATTTTTGGTAAAAGGAATCATATTGAACATATTTTTGTGTCACTTCTTTAAATTAAAAAATGCTATATCGTGAACATACGCTAGTGCCATTAAATATAGGTTTTCATCATTATTTTTAAACCATTTCATTGTATTCCATTGTATGACTGTCCTATGATTTATTTAGCAGGTCCTTCACTGATGGAAACTTAGGTTTCCTAAGAAAAACCTAAGACTTTTTAAAAATAGAAATACAGCATATATTCATAAAAGTTCACAGATCAAAACTGAGCTTGATAAAATTTTATAAAATGACTACACACATGAAACCCAGACTAAGAAACAGATCATTACCAAAATCTCAGAAGCCCTCTTCTGTCCTCTAGTTACTACACACCGTGACCACCTTCTTCCCAGGAAGCTCTCAGCCAGTGACTAAGCGTGGTATAGCTACTAGTACCTGGACATTTCTGCCCAACATTGGCCCCCTCTGTGGGCTGGCCAAGATTTTGTCAGAGCTATATACCTCAGTCTAAGGCTCTTCCTACTCAGTCCTTCCTTTCCCCTCTCCTTTCCCATGTGTCAGACCTGTATCACGGTCTAAAATTCTACCCTGACTACTCCTGCTCCTTTCCCCTTTTGTCCTTTAATAGATGTTACCAGCAATAAATCTCTTGCATTTCTAACTCTGCCTTGATATCTGCTGCCCAGAGGAACCACCAACACAAATGGTACTGGAAGTGGACTGAAATGACAAGCTCAGTTTGAAGACTGGACCACATACCTCCCTCCTGTTAAGGAGGATCCCTTCCAAGTGGTATGTGGACATGGATAGTCTCAGCCACCAGTGGTAGCCCAGTTGCTAAAAATATCACTAGTAGTGACTTGAGAGTGACATCCTAGTGCTGAATGCCCTGGCTGGTGAGATGATGCAAGCCTTTTTAAATGCCTGTGATCAGGCATAAGGAAAGTGGAATTGGCTGGGCATTAAAAAGTTGCATTGACATCCTACAGAGGAATAATTGGAAATGGAGGGCAATTAACAAATAGTTATGGCTAAATACAAGAGCCAGAAGGTCTCTTTAGTAGCTTACAAAGTAGAAGAGTTAGCACAACACAGGAGTAAACTCAGGATCTGATAGCTAGGAGCCCCCCAAACAGTTGACTGCTCAGACAGGGCAGGTCTGTTATTCCCTGGTTGAGAAAACCTGGGACCCTGAAACATGGGATGGGAACATCTCAGTGGATACCCTCAAAGATAGTGCTTCGGCAGACTCCCCTGAACCCCCAGAATTTACAGAGGTGGCCCACCCCTCGCTGTGTAGGACAACACTGCACAGGCCACTCCTCAAGGCAACAGATACCCCTCAGGAGCTGTGCCACTCCTCTTCTGGCTGCCAGATTGATAGTTACTGTTAAATCCCCACATAAGTTGACTGGGACATACTGGACCTGATAAGAGCAATAATGTTCCTCCGTCAGCTCACACCTATGGCACAGGGTGCATCCAGTATGACCAGCTAAAGGAGGAGGGAAAAGGCCAATCTTGTTACAGTCAGGTCAGTGCAATTGTGGGTGCAAGCTTTGTCACTGGAACTGGCACAATGGGCACATGAATGGAGTGGCCACGGTGGCAGAGACAGAAGCTATGCATGGGCCCAATGGCATGGACTCCCACATATCAAAGCTGGCCTTGCAATTACTGCCTTTGAATATGCAACCTGTCAGAGACCAGTGCCCAGCCCCTTATATGGCTCTGTTCCTTGAGGAGGCCCACCAGTAATAAGTAGAATAATTGGGCCCCTTGCATCCCGGAAGACAGAGATTCATTCTCACATAAATGGACATTTATTTGAATATGGATTTGCTTTTCCTAACCTCAGAGCTGCAGCCATTGCCACTATGCAGGTTTCCAGGGGCTTACAGAGTATTTGGTCCACAGGCATAGAATCCCACACAACATAGGATATGACCAGGGGACCCTGTTCTCAACAAAGGAGGTGTGGGTGTAGGGCCAGGATCTTGAGATTCGCTGCAGCATCAGAAGATGCTGACCTGATAGAGTGATGGAATGACCTGCTGAAAGCATAGCTGAAATGCCATCTTAGAGGCAAGACTCTTAAGGATCGGGCACTGCTCCTGGATGCAGTATATGCACTGAATCAGAGCCCTCTATATGGTGCTGTGTCCCCAGTAGGAGGAAAATATGTGCCTAGGAACCAAGAAGTGGAAGCAGGAGTGACTCCACTCACCATCACCTCACTGGAGGACTTTGTGTTTCCCCTTACAGCAACTCTGGACTCTTCAGGGTTGGAGGGCCTAGTCAGGAAGTACACTCTTGCCATTGAACACAGTGAATGACAAACTATGGCTGCTGCCTGGGTACTTTGGATTCCTGTGTCTGAGGACCAACAGGCAGGAAGAAGAGTCACCATACTGGCAGTGGTCATTGTCCCTGATCAGCAAGTGGAGGCAGGGCTCCTGTTATACAATGGGAGAAAGGAGGACTATGTGTGGAACTCAAGAGACCCACGTGGGTGCCTCTTAGCAATTTATCATCAAACTGCAACCTTGAGTGGACAGGTGTAGCAATCCCAGCCTGAGAAGGGTATGGTTAAAGAAAGCTCAGACGCCACAGGATGGAGAAGCATGAAGGAGCTGCTCCCTGAACCTGTGCAGAGAAGTAAGTCTGTGCGGCACAAGGCATGAACCACGGCAACAACGGATAGGTGTGCTGTTCAAATGTCCCTTCAAGAAAGAACTTAGTGATGAGCTGCAAGGAGCAGTTAACTGACAGTCTCAATTTGCAGCACCGTAGGGATATGCTGCAGTAATTGAGCTGAGGCCGAGCTTTTCCCTGGCAGTCTCCAGCCCACGACTGAGCATGGCAAGGGTCTGCCCAACACGCTCCTTTATGTAAGGGAACTTCTCTACCCAAACTCCAATCATAGGTTTCCCACAGGAGCAGTCAGGCTCTTATATGTCCCGGCTCCCACCACCCAAGTTGACTGGTCTAAGGATGGGTACCTGACCCAAGCTAAGCCACCCATAGTCCTTCCCTTGGATTTTTTCTTTTTTTTAAGTTATAACTCAGGGTGACTTGCCTGGTGGCACAGTGGTTAAGAATCCACCTGCCAGTGCAGGGAACAAGGGTTCGATCCCTGGTCCGGGAAGATCCTACATGCTGCGGAGCAACAAAGCTCCGTTGCCACAACTACTGAGCCTGCACTCCATAGCCCGGGAGCCACAACTACTGAAGCCCGCGCACCTAGAGCCTGTGCTCCGCAACAAGAGAAGCCACCGCAATGAGAATCCTGTGCATTGCAACGAAGAGTAGCCCCCCTGCTCTCTGCAACTAGAGAAAGCCTGCATGCGGCAACGAAGACCCAATGCAGCCAAATATAAATAAATAAAATAAATAAATAAAAATAAAATAAACTATAACTCAGAAGAAGCTCTCTCCAGTGGACGAAGTTGCAAGAGGTAGTTTGGGGAGTTGTTGGTTTCTGGTCACGTGAGGAAGCCCATCTGCAGTGAGCGAGAATGAAATCAGCACACACAGAAGCACAAAGACAAGAGACAGAGAGTGCCTGCAGCGTTCAAAGTTCTTGAGGTCCAGCTGTACCCAGCTCCCTGGGGTCTGACTGTTCTAACTTTTCTTTCTATTGGGTAAGATAGTCTAGTGTGCTTCCAATAAATAATTAATTGGAATCAGATGTTGATTACATGTGACCACATAAGTTCTAGCACACACTTAGAAGTATCCTATGCTTATTTTATATTAATAGTTAACACTGATTGAGTTGAGGGTTTATTATATTCCAGACACTGGTCCAAGCACCTTACATATATGAATTCATTTAGTCCTCTCAGCAATAATATGAGTCCACCCAAATGCCCTCTCTCTGTTGTTTTCCCCAAGGCTACTTTATTTTAAAATCATAAATAAATAAGAGATTCTACATGACCTTTTAATAGAGGCTCCAAAGAGCCAACTTTGGAGATGTACAATCTTCAGCATTTTCGTCTCTCACCCGGTGATGCCAGCTCTGATTTGGGGCTTCAGCAAGACAGGTTTGCAGGTACAGGTGTCCTTCAGTGCCTCAGAAAGGCCCATTTTTAATAATAGAGAAAGTGGTATTACAAATAAGCAGAACAGATAATTTCCTATGGATACACATTTTGGAATTTTAAATGGGATTCCCAAGGTTTGACAAGTGTGAATACTTACATGGTCAGAACATGTAAATCAGGACAATCTTTGAAGTCCAAGAAGGATGCCACCAGCACCTATCAACAGAGACTTCTACAAGGCCAAATACCCCCTCACTGAGGCCTGAAATCCAATTGACAGTGAGCCATTCCTTTATGTAAGGCATCCACATGACCTCTGCTGTCTTTTAAAATTAAATACTCTGTAGAGGTATGATTAGGCACCTAATCCCTTCCCTACCTCAAGGGTGTGAGGGGTAAGAAGTATGGAGAAAAAGGACGAATGGAGACAACTAGAGTAGTAAAAATTGGGGAAAGGCCTTCCAACCCCACCACTTGACTGAAACTTCTGTTAGTACCAGGATCCTACCTTCAGATCAAAGCTGTCCAACAGAAATATAATGCACACCACACATTCAATTAATATTTTTCTAGTAGCCACATTAAAATTTTTTTCTACAACCAGGTGAAATTAATTTTAATAATGTATTTATTTAAGTCAACATATCAAAAATATTATTTCAACATGTAGCAAATTAAAATTATTAGTGAGCTATTTTATATTCATTTCTTTCATATAAGTCTTTGAAATCTAGTGTATATTACATGTACAACAAATATCAATTTGAATGCTAACTGTATTTAGAGTTCACAAATTTTTAGTTGAAAAGTAGTTTTATATATCAGTGTTCAAAATATACTTAAAATTTTCCAGTAACTGAATCAGATGTTTTAAAATTTAAATTTAGACTAATTAAAATTAGGGACTTCCCTGGTGGTCCAGTGGTTAAGATGCTGTGCTTGCACTGCAGGGGGCGCATGTTCCATCCTTGGTCGGGGAACTAAGATCCTGCATGCCATGGAGTGCGGCCATAAAATAGAAAATAAATAAATTTTTAAAAAAACTAATTAAAAGTTCAGTTCCTTGGTCACAGTAGCCACGTTTCAATTGCTCAGTCGCCACATGTGGCTAATGGCTACTGTATTCAACAACACAGATGGAGAATATTCTATGAGTGCAGAAATGTTATGGGACTATGCAGCTCTAGACGTAGCCTTTGGTGTACAGTAAACTCTACTCACTGCTTGGCTGGCAGTGTCAGGGAAGTGGGTTACATCTATAAAACATATTCCTTAACAGATTCCAGAAGCCTCGCCATGCCTCTCCATTGACTACCAGACTCCAGGTCCCCTCTCCCATGCTGCGCCAGCCTCCATCCACACCCAGCAGGCTAGTAAAGAGCAAGGGCTCTGGAGTCAGAGATTCAGTTTTCATCTCAGTTCATCACTTACCAGTTGACTTCCAACAACTTAATTAACTTGTTTGAGTCTTAGTTTTCACATTAATTAATTGACGATATTTTAAAGGATTGTTGAGTAAGTGAGGTAATGTGCACAAGACATTTAACACAATGTCTACCACATAGAAAAGAATAAATCGTAGCTCTTAAACAAAAACCTCTGTATACGCTTTTGTATGTGCTTCCACAACTTCCCGCCACCCAGGAGTGGTTATTCCTGGGTATTCTTAAGTGGGGCAGGAGTTAATGGGAGTGGGGGAGAGAGGTGGGGAAGAACCCTGGCATCTGGGCACTGACATGTGTCCCAACTCAGCCTTGTGGCTAATTTACAAACAGTTTTTACTGCTACTGTTTTATTCAGCTCTTCCTTCCCAGCTTATCAGTTCAGATGGCTTTTGCTCTGGAACTCCAAGTCCCACATGGCCCCCCTCATTCTGCTCTGAACTAGAACAAATGATTAACCACACAAAACAGCCATCAACACTCTTTCCAAGGACATCAATGACCTCTTTAAGCCCAAGCCCAGGGACACTTTCTCCTCAGCCTCTCTGCAGTGTGTGACATTGTTGCTTCTCTCTCATCATCCTGGTTCTCCTCCAACATCCCTCAGACCATTCTTCCTCCTTTTTTTTTTTTATAAATTTTTATTTTATTTATTTATTTATTTTTGGCTGCATTGGGTCTTCGTTGCTGCATGTGGGCTTTCTCTATTTGTAGCGAGCAGAGGCTACTCTTTGCTGTGGTGCGCAGGCGTCTCATTGCGGTGGCTTCTCTTGTTGCAGAGCACAGGCTCTAGGTGCGCAGGCTTCAGTAGTTGCAGCACGCGGGCTCTAGAGTACATGCTCAGTAGTTGTGGCACACAGGCTTAGTTGCTCTGTGGCATGTGGATCTTCGTGGACCAGGGATTGAACCCGTGTCCCCTGCATTGGCAGGCAGATTCTTAACCACTGCGCCACCAGGGAAACCCCAGGCTTTCATTATTTCTGACTTAGACAATAGACTTCTAACTGATCTCTCTTCCTCCTTACTTTTCCTTTGCAAGTCTATTTTACACTGATGCCGATTAATCTTAGAGCTCTCATCATCTTACTCCCTTGTTTAGAATCCATAGTCTGGCTTTCAAGGTCTTCCACAATGTGATCCCAGCCCAGCATGAGTTAAGGGAATGTTCGATCAGGAAGGAGAGGGGTGGAGGTCAGAGGCAAATGGAACATGTTCCCCAGGTAAAGCATAGTTTCTCAGGCCCCCCTATTCAATAGGAGCTTCAGGGCCCTTCTGGAAGAGGTAAAGGCTGGTTAACCACCCCAGATGTGTCTTTTGCAAAGTCCAATAACCGTAACCATGTGCTCTGGTTCAGAACTTCTCTTAATATTTCCTTTGGAAATTCACAAAAGAAGAAATACAAACAGCCAATAAACATTTAAAAGTTCAACATCACTAGTTAGAATGTCAGCCATGAGAAAAGGTGTGTACCATTTTTTTCTTTAAAGAGCTTATCCATTATTATCTAATAGCTGGACAGTTTAGCTGGCATCTGCTTTCCCCTCCTCTCTGGTCTGAATCCTTTGGGGAACTGGATAGGCCTGGCAGGGGGCACTAACTGCAGAGAGCATGTGAGGCATGTACCTCTGTGTCACGGAAGCTGCGACACTGAGCGAGATTATTTTTAGAGGTGACCTTCTAGGTTCCAAGGAAAAGTAAACAGACATGCACATGATTTCCTCTGAGAGACTAGTGGTAAACAAATTGGCATGCACACACTCACTATTATCCCATGTTCTGACTCCAGGGCGCTTAAAGAGCAATTTCAGGTGAAAAGCTTTACTGAAAGCTGAAACCAACCAGGATGAAGAGAGGGGTAAACTGAGTGAAAGTTCACAGCTTCTAGCTACTGGGTCAGAGAACTGCAGGTGAAACAACTTATCTATTCCAAATTCTTGGAAAACATGTTGTTTTAAATGAAGTTTCAATAATTCCTCATGAAAATATTGCTAAAACTTATTATTTAATGTCTCACCTCTTATTTTGTATTATTCCATTTGTTTTACTTTTGTTGTTTTTCCTATGTAATGTGTTTATTATTTTTAAGTGAACATTATAGAAAATGCAGAAAGAAAAAAATCCCTATAATCCTGCTCCTTATTGTTTGTTATGTATCCTTCAGGTATTTTTATGCATATACTTATATCTATATATCAACAAAAGAAAAACATACTGTCATAAATTTCTTTGTCATCTCATACTGGATCTAGGGCATCTTTTCACATTGGTATATATAGGTCTGCCTCATTCTATTGATGGACATTTAGGTCATTTCCAGTGTTTTACTATTACAAACAATGCATAAGCAAGCATCTTTGAACAGATATCTTGAGCACTTGCATGAAAATTTCTGTTGGACAGCTTCTGGGAAGAATTTCTGGATCAAAACATTTACATATTTTTAAAGGTTTTGGTTTTTTGTTTGTTTGTTTGTCTTGGCCGCACCACACTGCTTGTGGGAATCTTAGTTTCCCAACCAGGAATCAAACCCGGCTTTCGGCAGTGAAAGCGTGGAGTCCTAACCACTGGACCAACAGGGGATTCCCTCAAGTTTTAATTTAGTTATTGCCAAGCTGCTCTCCACCTGTTTCCTGGAAACATGCAAATAAATTAATTTCTCATGGAGACTTAGAAGCAAACACAATGCCTGGCACATAGTAGCTGTTCGTTAATTGATGGTTAGATTAAAGCTTCATAAATATTACTTATTGTTCTGACTGTGACACTACTGAAGTGCATTGCCCTGCCTGCCTCACTCTTAATTATCCCAGACAACTGAGGTATTTAAGTGTGGTAAAGTAGTAAATACAATACACATTAGTAGTAAATACAATAAAAAAAATAGTATTAATACATACCACAACACATAGCACTTCTGATTGTCTCCTCTGTGACAAGACATTGTTGTCATCTGAAATCATAAAATTCTAGAGTAGACAGGAACCTAGACATCAAATAGTGTTTCTTTTTTTTATATGAAGAAGTGAAAGCCCAGAAAGGTAATGATTGTCCAAAGGTTTGAGAATTAATAGATCCTACTGAAAACACCTCTTATTTCTCACTTTCCTTCCTTGACTTAAATGCACAGATCTATTATTATTTTATTTCACTTGACTATATCATACAAACAAGGCACATTATTGACTGAGATATGTGTCCTCAAGTCTTCTTAGTTCTGTCAATTTACCTGCCTAGAGCTTTCCTGCTTGCCCTTCTAATTTTCTACTTCAAGTTGGCCAAGGATTGAAAACAAGATAGCCAAGCTTATTAGAACTATACATCAAGTGATGGGATCTGAGAGTGAGTCTAAGATTTTCTTATGAGTGAAACACAAGAGTCTTAATACTTTTTTGTCAGCTATTTTGGCTACTCAGGACAGCTTGTGTGTGTGTGTGTGTGTGTGTGTGTGTGCATATGCACTTCCTAAGCTTTAGCAGCTTAGGAACATGTTGCCATGTTCTGGATAGATGAGACTGTTATCTATATATAAATAAGTGTATATGCAGTTGACCTTTGAACAACACAGAAGTTAGGGGCATCAACTCTCCTTGCAGTCAAAAACCTGAGTATAACTTTACAGTCTGCCCTTGGTACCTGTGGTTCTGCATCTTCAGGTGCAACCACACCTCAGATTGTGTAGTACTGTAGTAGTATTTATTGAATATAATCAGAGTATAAGTGGACATGCACAGTTCAAACACCTGTCAGGGGTCAACCGTATATGAAATATTGCTAAGAGTAAAATCCTGGAAGGTATTCAGAACCATTTAGATTTAAAAATTTTCCCAATTCTAAGGAAACAAATAGTCAAAGCATTTGTCTTCATGTGCTATCAACATTTGGCCAAGGTCTATTTAAAGGACAGTGAAATAAGAATCCTTTCTCCTTCCATTTGCCGATATATAACGCCAACTTTGGTCTGATCATCAGTAATTTCAGGAATAGTTTCTGTGGCAGTCAGAATAATGGCTGCCCAAAGATGTCCACATCATAATTCCTGAAATCTGTGAATATGTGCCCTTACATGACAAAAGGGACTTTGCAGATATGATTAAATTAAGGATCTTGAGATGGGGAGATTAGCCTGGGTCATCCAGGTGGGCCCAATGTAATTACAAGCCTCCTTAAAAGGAAAAGAGGGAGGCAGGAGAGTCAGAGAAGGAGATACAATGACAAGAGCCGAGGTCAGAGTGATATGATTGTTTGAGGAAGAGACCATGAGCCAAGGAATGCAGGCAGCCTCTAGAAGCTGGAAAAGGCAAGGAAGCAGATTCTACCTAAGAGTCTCCAGAAAGGAATGCAGCCCACTGCCAACACTTTGATCCTGGTCCAGGAGACCATTTTAGATTTCTCTCCAGAACTGTAAGAGCAAATTTGTGTTATTTTAAGTCACTAAGTTCATGGTAATTTGTTATAACATCAACAGGAAGCTAACACAGTGTCTTACCATAAGCCAGTGTAAGTTTGAGTTTTGATTGAAGGACAATTGTTCTTTTGCATCTGAATCAAATATTTAAAGAATGTGAAAATGTTTAAAAGAAAAAGAGCTGAAAAAAGTAACCACATAATAATAGTAATAGTTAACATCAATTGAGCACTTACTATATACAAGACATTGGATTTCCAAAATTTCATGGAAGGTTTACAATGAAAGGATGATGTAGGACTATGACAATAATCTGTTTATTAGATAAGAAAGCAAATATAAAGAAGGTGAAGAATTTAACTTTAATAAGCGAAGAGATTAGCTGAACTATCCTGTGGTAAGGTGCAGAATTCCATCCTCTCAAACCAAGCAGGGAAAATTTGAAGGTAGTTACTATAAAAATTAGGCAAAGGTAAAGCTTGTAAGATTGCTAAGGGATAGGTGATGCCTTAGGTTGTGAAAATAAATCCCACCTGAAATGCTTTGAGTTCCTACTACATGGCAGGCAGCTCCCAGCTATCACAGTGGGCTCAGCTTGTTAACTGGCAGACCAGGTGGAATCCCCAGAAGGTGCATCCTTTCCTCCCCCACCCTCCCTACCCGCATCTGGAACCTTTGACCCATAATCCTGAATTCATAACCCCAATCTTGTCTTTGACTGACAACGCTGAATACATGACATCAGATTAACAGTCCCAAAATAAATCTGTTCCCCTCCATTGGAATGTCATTGGGTAATGACTGCAATCCCAAATAATATACACAATGATATAGTTCTAATGACATCTTATATTTACAAGATGTAGTGACAAATTTTTAACTCACTGTGCTGTTTGTGTATGTGTTCTTTGTATTTAAGGTATTTGAAATGTTTTAGAGAATCTCACAGGTTGGATAAAGATCTGACATTTTAAACTGACTTTTCATTGAAATACTTAGGATTTGACCAATTACGGATATAGTGAATATTTAAACGCTTTAGTGAACTATAGGTTTGATTTTTATGCTGCATAGATGCCTAAGAGAATCTGATTTACTAGATTTACAATAACACATTTGTTAAGTGCTTATTACTTACCCGGACTGTTATAAGTGCATTGCATGGACTAACTCAGGTAAACATCATAACAACTCTATATGAATTTGGTATTATTGCTACTCCCACTTTCAGAGGGTAAAACAGAGGCACAAAGAGTTATGTGACTGAACCAAGATCAGGCAGCCGGTTAGTAGCAGAGCAATCTGGCTGGGAGTACATGCTCCTAACCAATGTCCCCTCGGTGCTCAGGAAGACTCTTACAGGGGTACTCTGATAAGGGCTCAGGACTCGGCAGAGAATGGCCCAAGATGATTTACAGAGTGTAAATCTGCCTTGTTAGAAGTGTGAAGTACCTGGGACAATCAGATACAGCAATGTGTGAATTTGACATGTTAAAGGGAATTTAATAAATGAGGTTTATAAACAGTGTCTAAATGTGCAAGAGAATGCGATTTGTTAGATTTGTATGCTTTTGTGACTTTAATATGTAATGCTTAAAAAAATTCTATCCCATTTATAAATGGGAAGTTTAATACATCAAATTAATATGCTCACTGGTATTAATCAAAGAACAAGTGAAAGTGTTTTAACATGAAATTGACAGATTTAGAAATGAATTTGATTTGTGTTTAAATACTTAATAGACTTAAATTTTACAACCCTAATAAATATCATTTAAAACACAAGCAACTTTATGGGTTCCTTCCCATGCACAAGAAGTCCACTCTGACATTTAAAATGTCAACTGATCATTGGTACAGTTTTAGCCCTGTTTTGCAGAGGGGGAAACTGAGGGGAAGAGAAATAACTTCCCAAGGTGGCAGAACTGGGAGGTGATGGATGCTGCATTCCAGCCCAGATGACACCAGACTGCCAAATCCAGCACACTAACCACTCTCCTATACCACCTCCAGGTTCTAGAGATGCCATTTCTATAGAATACAGTGTCAGTTGTGAATACATAACCTGGAGGAATATACACCAGTACAACAACACTGGTCTTTCCTGGAATGGGAATTATGGAGGACTGTTATTTCTGTAACATTTAAGATTTGAGTAAAAGGAGTTCTCTACCCCTTCACCCCACTTTCCAACTAATTTCTTTATTGACAAGAGAATTCTGCATCTCTTTATATTTCACTTCTCTGCATTGTCAATCAGCATTTTGTAGTCATTTATTAATATCTACCTCATGAGCTTTTTTTTTTTTCAAACACTCCTGCTTATGCTCAGATGGGTATCATTACTGGGTGAAACATTGTATGCCCTCATCCCTGTATGTCCCATAGAATGTCACTTCTTCAATTATGCTACTTTTGTATCTAGTATATGCTTTTGTTAAGTGTATAACACTGAATTATAGTTATTCTATTCAGCCATCTTCCCTATTAGAATATCTGTGTTATATATGACTTTCCCCAGGGTCCAGCACAGAATTTGGTTGGTTAAACCACACATATTTTTCAGTTATGGAATCTGAAGTATGCTTTGCATAGGCAATAGTTATAGTTTTTCCTTTTCGTAAAAGGCTTACTTTCTTTCGGTCTTTGAACTCTTTGGTCTAGCACTGGGGTAAATGACACAATGCAGACTTAAGTAGAACTGGGATTTCCCTGGTGGCACAGTGGTTGAGAATCCACCTGCCAATACAGGGGACATGGGCTTGATCCCTGGTCAGGGAAGATCCCACATGCCATGGCAACTAAGCCCATGCGCCACAACTACTGAGCCTGCGCTCTAGAGCCCACGTGCCACAACTACGGAGCCCTCGTGCTGCAACTACTGAAGCCTGCGCGCCTAGAGCCCGTACTCCACAAGAGAAGCCATTGCAATGAGAAGCCTGCGAGCAGCAAAGAAGACCCAATGCAGCCAAAAAAAAAAGACTTAAGTAGAACTAAAAGTGGAGGAATTCAGTTAAGAAGTTATTACAAAACTAGAAAAAAGTTTCTGAAAACACGAATCATTTACAAGGAGGAGCTGAGAGTGGAGCTGTGTAACATATTAAAAACTGGGAGAGAAGGAGAATCTCTTTGCTTCCCGAGGTGCTCCGTGTTTGGTTGCTCTCAGACTAGCTAGGCTGCCACATCTGGTATGTATTTCTAAGGGTCAGGTTTTCTGCTTAAAAGAGAGAAGAAAAAGCAGTTAACCCCTTAATCAATAGAATAGTTTTATATAGTTGTGGGCCAGAAATACTTCAGTTACTTATCATGACCCCAGTACATTTGCATTTTATCCTGGATTGCATCTATGGTGGGAATCTCGGGGGCGCCGGTAATGTTTTGGATGATGCAGCCCTCCAGACCACCTAACTCCCACAATAGTGCTCCTGTGCCCTCCAGCCTGGGGGCGAGGGCGGTGACGCTGGAGCTGGCTCCGGCCACTTCCTCCCTTCCAAGTCTGCGGCCAGGGCGGGAAAGTGAAAATGAAAACAGAAACTGCTCTGATTGCCCCCTCGCCGGCTGGCGACCCGCGCTGGTCACGTAGACTGTGTGAGAGGATGGGAAGAGCCGCGAGATCACGGGCTGGCGACCCTCTGAAGAGTTTGCCTTCTCCTCTGGGGAAAGGGCGGGGGATCTCTTTTCCCACCGCGAGCGGACTAGTGCAGCCCGACCGCCCACTTGGGGGAGGCTCTAGCTGCCCCGCCCCGCCTCGCTTGTGCTCGCCCCATGAGTCTCTGCCCCCACGAGGCCCCGCCTTCCGCTTTGGTCCCTAAGGCCACGCCCCCTGGGGCCCCAAGCCCCTGAGGCTCCGCTAGGCCTGGCCAGCCTAGAAGAGGGAGTTTCCTTTTCCTCTCCTGCTCCACCTCCTCCTCTTTCTGGTCTCTCCGCCTTCTCCGCGCTGCCTTGGATCGCCTGATGCAGAAGTTCTGGCAACGACTGGGCCGAGGCGAAGCCAGGGTGCTTTCTTATTAGGGCCTTGGCCAGGCCTGGGGATCCGGCGGCGACGGCCGACTCGACCTTGGGGTTGAGTCTCCTTCCAGGCACATCTCTGCAGTGAGAACCTTTTGGGGAGGGTAGATCCTGAAGATCCGTTTGGGAATTTCTTTCTCCTGGCTCACCAGCCCCACGTCCCCCAAGTGTAAGTGATAGGATGGGGAGTAGGTAGACTGTTGAGAGGTAAAGAATGCAGCCGAGTTACGAAGTGCCTGGCCAAAGAAAAATCGGGGAGCAAGGACATGAGAGCAGTAAAATTTGGGGCGGCCAATTCATTGTCAGTTAAAAAAATACAAATGGCTAGACTCATCATCGAAGTATCACTAATTTCAAACTGCCTTCTAATTAATTACGGTTCACAGGATGCCTGTTAATTACAGGAGACACCTGACCTAATGTTTGCAAACGAAGTGCAGATGGCAGTGTTTAGAGAAATGCAGGCATGAAGCAGGAAAATGGGGTGTTGGTGTTTTCAGAGTTCCCATCAGGTATCTGAAAGATAGTGGGGTATCTATCTGAAAGATAGATCCAACGAATATATATCAACGACATAATCAAGAATGACTTAGTCACTGCCTTCTGTAGTTCTCTGATAGCAGATTGTAGTCAGGGCAAGTTATTCATTGGCTGGTGTGAACCCTTGTGATTCAAATGAAGTCAGATGGTTTAACACATACAGTTGTTTGCCTATATTCTCGGACACTGAAGAACGTTGCTTTCACACTTGTAAGGAGTTTAAAGGAAAAAAACAAAACAGTTACCTGCTTCAAGTGCTTAGCATTGTACTCAAACAGTTATAGACGCCATTTAGCTTCTGTGAATTTTTGCCTAAGGAAATGTATAGTTGTGAGACTTACTTCATGACTACCTATTCCTAGTGAAACTTTGTCCTTTAGAAATTACTTAGCAGTGGTTGGTTGCAGAGTGAAAGGTACACACAACTGTATATGCCTGTCAATGCTGACAAAGACATACTGAAAATTCTAAGAGTTGTCAAACGAGATATAAGTTCAGGCTGTTTCTCCAGTGTTCTTTCTGCCTCTGACAAAGAATAAGTGAATATGGTTAACAGTCAGAAGTGAGGAAGAAATGAGTTTATAGATTTCTATTTGAAAGACCCCAGATAGAAATTTAGAAATATGAAGGTTTTTTAAAATCCTACCTAATAGTAAAAGGTGAATTGAGAACAGGCTGTATGCTGGACACTTGCTGTTCTTTATTTCACAGAACATTCACAACTCTGAGATCACCACTATCCACATTTCAGAGAGAAGTATCTAGGCTTTAAGAAGTTAAGGCTGCCCACGGTCACATGGCTAGTAAGTGACGAGTTTAAGATTGAGCTCAGGTCACCCATCTCTCCAAATTAAAAACCATGCAGAATGCATGTGTATACATTTATCTAAGTGCATCAAGATGTACAGTTTAAATGGGTGAATTTTATCTAAATCATACCCCAGTAAAGTTAATTTTTAAAAATCATGCAGGATGAATGTGATGTTTTTATAATAAAACTCATCCAAGAAAGAGCACTATGATGATTTCACACCTGACAGTTTCTGAGGAAAAAGAGATGGAGATGACACATGTATGTTATTAGCATACACACTGAAAGACTGGTGACACCACAGACTAGAATTGTTCATTCAGGTGACCGTCCCAAATTTAAGATACAGACATACAGAAATATCAACCAGGATGCTACCATGTGTAAGAGGCATGCAAGTCTCTTGTGGAAATCAACCAAGCAAATGCAAAATTGGAAAAGACATTTGAAGTATGAGATATCAAAATTGTCTAACAAAAATACGTCCCAAGTGCTGGGCATTAAAAAGTTAGATACTTTTGCTGTGGTATGCATTAAAGTAACATTTTCTGTGTGTAAGATAGTATGTACTATATTAAGCATTGCGATTATAAGCTGTATAGCAGAACTTACACATTATTTTCAATTAAAATTTGTTTGAACAGTATGTCAAAACATGCCAAGGCACCAGTTGTTAGTGCTTTTGTGTTTGAAGGCTGTGTTTGGCTGTTTAAAGAGAATATATTGACTCCTTTTTCATTTTATGATGTTCCATTTTGAAGTTTCACCAGTTTCAGAAACATTTTAAACTTAAAGCTTTAATTAAAATGTATCAAATTTTTAAAATAAATTTATTTATTTTTGGCTGTGTTGGGTCTTTGTTGTGGTGCGCGGGCTTCTTATTGCGGTGGCTTCTCTTGTTGTGGAGCACGGGCTCTAGGTGTGCAGGCTTCAGTAGTTGTGGCATGCAGGCTCAGCAGTTGTGGCTTGTGGGCTCTAGAGCGCAGGCTCAGTAGTTGTGGTGCACAGGCTTAGTTGCTCTGCGGCATGTGGGATCTTCCTGGACCAGGGATCGAACTCATGTCCCCTGCATTGGCAGGCAGATTCTTAGCCACTGTGCTACCAGGGAAGTCCCTCAAATATTTTGTGAACTGGGTATTCTGAATAATCACAGTTGCCCATACATATGTAGAAACAGGACACAAAATATCTCAGTACTTTTTACAAGCACCCAAACTGGCTTTCTTAGGATGCTTAAACTGATAGTTGCCATCCCCACCTGAAACAGATATATCTGTATTGGTCAGTTTAACAGCCCCAATAATGACAAACTCCACAAGACCTCGGAATAAGATTTGATCAATGAGATTTCACTCTTAGGAATTCTGCACAACCTTAAATTCTCCCAGAGAATATATTCTTCAGTGGCAATCATGAAGGCAGTGACATATCTTGAGTGAAAAAGAGAACAACTGTGACAGAAAGCATGAGTCTTTTTTGTCACAAATGAGGCAATTTGATCAGGATGCATACTTAGCACCCCTCTTGAAGTCCAAGAGGAAACCCTAACCCAGCGCTCCCCATCAGGAGAGTCCTTTGCAAGTCTGAGCGTAACAACAGAAAATCACTACTCTTGGTAATTCAATATAACCAGGGTGGTGGGGAATAGCACAGAGCCTGAGATGAGATCTCTGAACACCTATCCTTCCTCTCTTTACTATTTTACTGCTTTAACATTTGTTTAGTATTAGTGCAGCTTGCTTGGCAATGAAAGCTATGTCTTCTCAGACATGCATAAGCCTATAAGCCTATAGTTGATGGACTACTAAAAATGTTTCCACTCCAACTAACTGCTAGTGTGGTTTTTCATAATTTATTCACCAAATTTATGATTCATTCCAGAAATGTACAGTTTACTAGAAACCATTCTGAACAGGTGGAAGCAGTTTCATTTTGCATACCATGGATGTGTTATCCATAATAAATGCACATTTTTTTCCTGTTCATAGCATATCACCTCTAGTCCTTCTATCTGCATAATAAAAATTGAGGTACAATTTCAAAACTATACTTCAAATTCTTAAGATACATTTTGGTGAGATATATAAAGAACCTTTAAAAAGTATATGACCTTTGATCCAATAATTGCCCTCTAGAAATCTATCCAAAGAAAACAGAAATTCAAGCAAAGATTTTTATACAAAAGATGTTCACTGTCGTGTCATTTATGAGAAACATTGGAAAATCTAATCTAAATCAACCTTAGTAAAATCCTTTAATGAATTGATGTATCAATTTATGGTTATTTTAAAATATAGTCATTTAAAATTTATGGGAGCTTGGTTCAAGATGGTGGAGTAGAAGGATGTGTGCTCACTCCCTCTTGCAAGAGCACTGGAATCACAACTAACTGCTGAACAATCATCGACAGGAAGACACTGGAACTCACCAAAAAAGATACCCCACACCCAAAAACAGAGGAGAAGCTGCAATGAGACAGTAGGAGGGGTGCAATTACAATAAAATCAAATCCCATAACCGCTGGGTGAGTGACTGACAAACTGGAGAACAATTATACCACATAGGTCCACCCACTGGAGTGAAGGTTCTGAGCCCCAAATCAGGCTTTCCAACCTGGGGGTCCAGCAATGGAAGGAGGAATTCCCAGAGAATCAGACTTTGAAGGCTAGTGGGATTTGATTGCAGGACTTCGACAGGACTGGGGGAAACAGAGACTCCACTCTTGGAGGGCACACACAAAGTAGTGTGCACATCAGGACCCGGGGGGAAGGAGCAGTGACCTGCATAGGAGACTGAACCAGACCTACCTGCCAGTGTTGGACGGTCTCCTGCAGAGGCGGGGGTGGCTGTGGCTCACCACGGGGACGAGGACACTGGGAGCAGAAGTTCTGGGACATACTACTTGGCGTGAGCCCTCCCTGAGTCCACCATTAGCCCCACCAAGGAGCCTGTGGGCTCTGGTGCTGGGTCGCCTCAGGCCAAACAACCAACACGGAGGGAACTCAGCCCCACCCATCAGCATACAAGCAGATTAAAGTTTTACTGAGCTGTGCCCACCAGAGGAACACCCAGCTCTACCCACCACCAGTCCCTCCCATCAGGAAGCTTGCACAAGCCTCTTAGATAGCCTCATCCACCAGAGGGCAGACAGCAGAAGCAAGAAGACTTACAATACTGCAGCCTGTGGAACGAAAACCACATTCACAGAAAGATAGACAAAATGAAAAGGCATAGGACTTTGTACCAGATAAAGGAACAAGATAAAACCCCAGAAAAACAACTAAATGAAGTGGACATAGGCAACTTTCCAGAACACGAATTCAGAATGATAGTGAAGATGATCCAGGACCTCAGAAAAAGAATGGAGGCAAAGATCTAGAAGATGCAAGAAATGTTTAACAAAGACATAAAAGAATTAAAGAAAAAACACCTAGAAGAATTAAAGAACAAACAGAGATGAACAATACACTAACTGAAATGGAAAATACACTAGAAGGAATCAATAGCAGAATACCTGAGGCAGAAGAATGGATAAGTGACCTGGAAGACAGAATAGTGGAATTCACTGCCATGGAACAGAATAAAGAAAAAAAGAATGAAGAGAAATGAAGACAGCCTAAGAGACCTCTGAGACAACATTAAACGCAACAACATTCGCATTATAGGGGTTCCAGAAGGAGAAGAGAGAGAGAAAACACCTGAGAAAATATTTGAAGGGATTATAGTTGAAAACTTCCCTAAATTGGGAACGGAAATAGCCACCCAAGTCCAAGAAACACAGAGAGTCCCAGGCAGGATAAACCCAAGGAGAAACACACTGAGACTCATAGTAATCAAATTGACAAAAATAAAAGACAAAGAAAAATTATCAAAAGCAATAAGGGAAAAATGACAAATAACATACAAGGGAACTGCCATAAGGTTAACAGCTGATTTCTCAGCAGAAACTCTACAAGCCAGCAGGGAATGGCATGATATATTTAAAGTGATGAAAGGGAAGAACCTACAACCAAGATTACTCTACCCAGCAAGGATCTCATTCAGATTCAACAGAGAAATCAAAAGCTTTACAGACAAGCAAAAGCTAAGGAATTCAGCACCACCAAACCAGCTCTATAGCAAATGCTAAAGGAACTTCTCTAAGTGGGAAACACAAGAGAAGAAAAGGACCTACAAAAATAAACCAAAAACAATTGAGAAAATGGTAATAGGAACATACATATTGATAATTACTTTAAACATGAATGGATTAAATGCTCCAACCAAAAGACACAGGCTCAATGAATGGATACAAAAACAAGACCCATATATATGCTGTCTACAAAAGACCCATTTCAGACCTAAAGACACATACAGACTGAAAGTGAGGGGATGGAAAAAGATTTTCCATGCAAATGGAAGTCAAAAGAAAGCTGGAATAGCAACACTCATATCAGATAAAACGGACTTTAAAATAAAGAATGTTGCAAGAGACAAGGAAGGACACTACATAATGATCAAGGGATCAATCCTAGAAGAAGATATAACAATTATATATGCACCCAACATACAAGCATCTCAATACATAAGGCAAATGCTAACAGCTATAAAAGAGGAAATTAACAGTAACACAATAACAGTGGGAGACTTTAACACCTCACTTACACCAATGGACAGATCATCCAGACAGAAAATTACTAAGGAAACACAAGCTTTAAATGACACAATAGACCAGATAGATTTAATTGATATTTACAGGACGTTTCCATCCAAAAACAGCAGATTACACTTTCTTCTCAAGTGTACATGGAAGATTCTCCAGAATAGATCACATCTTGGGTCACAAATCAAGACTTGGTAAATTTAAGAAAATTGAAATCATAACAAGCATCTTTTCTGACCACAATGCTATGAGATTAGAAATACATTACAGGGAAAAAAACACGTAAAATACACAAACACATGGAAGCTATACAATACATTATTAAATAACCAAGAAATCAAACAGGAAATCAAAAAATACCTAGAAACAAAAGACAATGAAAACACGATGACCCAAAACCTATCAGATGCAGCAAAATCAGTTCTAAGAGGGAAGTTTATAGCAATACAATCCTGCCTCAAGAAACAAGAAAAATCTCAAATAAACTATCTAACCTTAGACTTAAAGGGACAAGAGAAAGAAGAACAAACAAAACCCAAAGTCAGTAGAAGGAAAGAAATCATAAAGACCAGAGCAGAAATAAATGAAAAAGAAAACAATAGCAAAGATCAATAAAACTAAAAGCTGGTTCTTTGAGAAGATAAACGAAATTGATAAACCTTTAGCTAGACTCATCAAGAAAAAGAGGGAGTAGACTCAATAAAATTTGAAATGAAAAAGGAGAAGTTACAGCAGACACTGCAGAAATACAAAGCATCCTAAGAGACTACTACAAGCAACTCTATGCCAATAAAATGGACAACCTGGAAGAAATGGACAAATCCTTCCAGGTGTAGCCTTCCAAGACTGAACCAGGAAGAAATAGAAAATATGAACAGACCAATCACAAGTAATGAAGTTGAAACTGTGATTAAAAATCTTACGGCAAACAAAAGTCCAGGACCAGATGGCTTCACAGGTGAATTCTATCAAACATTTAGAGAAGAGGTAACACCCATCCTTCTCAACCTCTTCCAAAAAATTGCAGAGGAAGGAACACTCCCAGACTCATTCTACGAGGCCACCATCACCCTGATACCAAAACCAGACAGAGATACTACAAAAAAAGAAAATTACAGACCAATATCATTGATGAATATAGATGCAAAAATCCTCAACAAAATACTAGCAAGCAGAATCCAACAGCACATTAAAAAGATCATACACCATGATCAAGTGAGATTTATCCCAGGGTTGCAAGTATTCTTCAATATACACAAATCAATCAGTGTGATACACCATATTAACAAATTGAAGAATAAAAACCATATGATCATCTCAATAGATGCAGAAAAAGCTTTTGACAAAATTCAACACCCGTTTATGATAAAAACTCTCCAGAAAGTGGGCATAGAGGGAACCTACCTCGACATAATAAAGGCCATATATGACAAATCCGCAGCAAACATCATTCTTAACAGTGAAAAACTGAAAGCATTTCCTCTGAGATAAGGAACAAGACAAGGATATCCACTCTCGCCACTCTTATTCAACATAGTTTTGGAAGTCCTAGCCATGGCAGTCAGAGAAGAAAAAGAAATAAAAGGAATACAAATTGGAAAAGAAGAAGTAAAACTGTCACTGTTTGCAGATGACATGATACTATACATAGAGAATCCTAAAGATGCCACCAGAAAACTACTAGAGCTAATCAGTGAATTTGGTAAAGTTGCAGGATACAAAATTAATGCACGGAAATCTCTTGCATTCCTATACACTAATGATGAAAAATCTGAAAGAGAAATTAAGGAAACACTCCGATTTACCATTGCAACAAAAAGAATAAAATACCTAGGAATAAACCTACCTAGGGAGACAAAAGACCTGTATGCAGAAAACTATAAGACACTTATGAAAGAAATTAAAGATGATACAAACAGATGGAGAGATATACCATGTTCCTGGATTGGAAGAATCAATATTGTGAAAATGACTCTACTACCCAAAGCAATCTACAGATTCAACACAATCCCTATCAAATTACCAGTGGCATTTTTTACAGAACTAGAACAAAAATCTTAAAATTTGTATGGAGACACAAAAGACCCCAAATAGCCAAAGCAGTCTTGAGGGAGAAAAACAGAGCTGGAGGCATCAGACTCCCTGACTTCAGACTATACTACAAAGCTACAGTAATGAAGACAATATGGTACTGGCACAAAAACAGAAATATAGAATAATGGAACAGGATAGAAAGCCCAGAGATAAACCCATGCACCTATGGTCAACTAATCTATGACAAAGGAGGCAAGGATATACAATGGAGAAAAGACAGTCTCTTCAATAAGTGGTGCTGGGAAAACTGGACAGCTACAGGTAAAAGAATGAAATTAGAACACTCCCTAACACCATACACCAAAATAAACTCAAAATGGATTAAAGACCTAAATGTAAGACTGAACACTGTAAAACTCTTAGAGGAAAACATAGGAAGCACACTCTTTGACATAAATCACAGCAAGATCTTTTTTGACCCACCTCCTAGAGTAATGGAAATAAAAACAAAAATAAACAAGTGGGACCTAATGAAACTTAAAAACTTTTGCACAGCAAAGGAAACTATAAACAAGATGAAAAGACAACCCTCAGAATGGGAGAAAATATTTGCAAATGAATCAATGGACAAAGGGTTAATCTCCAAAGTATATAAACAGCTCATGAAGCTCAATATTAAAAAAGCAAACAACCCAATCCAAAAATGGGCAGAAGACCTAAATAGACATTTTTCCAAAGAAGACATACAGATGGCCAAGAGACACATGCAAAGCTGCTCAACATTACTAATTATTAGAGAAATGCAAATCAAAACTACAATGAGGTATCACCTTACACCAGTTAGAATGGGCATCATCAGAAAATCTACAATCAACAAATGCTGGAGAGGGTGTGGAGAAAAGGGAACCCTCTTGCACTGTTGGTGGGAATGTAAATTGATACAGCCACTTTGGAGAACAGTATGGAGGTTCCTTAAAAAACTAAAAATAGAATTACCATACGATCATGGAATCCCACTATGGGCATATACCCAGAGAAAACCATAGTTCAAAAAGACACATGTACCCCAACGTTCATTGTGGCACTATTTACAATAACCAGGTCATGGAAGCAACCTAAAATGCCCATTGACAGACGAATGGATAAAGAAGATGTGGTACGTGTATACAATGGAATATTACTCAGCCATAAAAAGGAACGAAATTGAGTCATTTGTTGAGACATGGATGGACCTAGAGACTGTCATACAGAGTAAAGTAAGTCAGAAAGAGAAAAACAAATATCATATATTAATGCATATATGTGGAATCTAGAAAAATGGTACAGATGAACCGGTTTGCAAGGCAGAAATAGAGACATAGATGTAGAGAACAAACATATGGATACCAAGGGGGGAAAGTGTGGGTGGGGTGGGGTGGTGGTGGGATTAACTGGGAGATTGGGATTGACATATGTACACTAATATGTATAAAATAGATAACTAATAAGAACCTGCTGTATAAAAATAAAATTTAAAACACAGAATAAAAAATAAAATTTATGGAAATTTTAGGGACTTCCCTGGTGGCGCAGTGGTTAAGAATCTGCCTGCTAAGGCAGGGGCCATGGGTTTGAGCCCTGGTCTGGGAAGATCCCACATGCTGCACAGCAACTAAGCTCTTGTCCCACAACTACTGAGCCTGCGCTGTAGAGCCCACGAGCCACAACTACTGAAGCCCACAGGCCTAGAGCCTGTGCTCTGCAACAAGAGAAGCCACTGCAAAGAGAAACCCGCACACCGCAATGAAGAGTAGCCCCCGTTTGCTGCAACTAGAGAAAGCCTGCACACAGCAACGAAGACCCAATGCAGCCAAAAATAAATAAATAAATATGTAAAAAAATAAAATAAAATTTATGGAAATTTTAAAATATGCTTCATTTTCATTTGATCATATAGAGCATCATCCCATCTTAATAAAAATACATGTATATGCATACAAAAAAGACTAGAAGCAATTACAGAAAAATGTTAACTGTGGTTATAGTTATAACTGTGGTTATAGCTGAATAGTAGGATTATGGGCCATTTAAATTTTCTTTACACCTTTAATTTTTTTCATATTCTCTATAATGAACATTATTTTTTTATTGTCAGGAAAATAAATGCTATTTAAAAAAATTCTTAGAGGGTTTAGTAAGCGCTTGACTTCTCAATTCATAACTAGTAGAATGAAATATTAGTGCTTATGCATGGGAAATAGCCCAGAAATAACCCCAAACAATGACTACTTTAGAAATCAACCAGTTTCACTCTGCCTCCTCCTTTCTTTCGTTCTTATCATGAACTAGTTGTTTAAAATGTTTCCTGTGGGGCTTCCCTGGTGGCGCAGTGGTTGAGAGTTCGCCTGCAGATGCAGGGGACAAGGGTTCGTGCCCTGGTTCGGGAAGATCCCACATGCCGCGGAGCGGCTGGGCCCTTGAGCCATGGCCGCTGAGCCTGCGCGTCCGGAGCCTGTGCTCCGCAGGGGGAGAGGCCGCAACAGTGAGAGGCCCACGTACCGCAAAAAAAAAAAAAAAAAAAAAGTTTCCTATGGTTGCAAGCCTATTTCTACCAAAGCAGAGTAGTATAAAATGAATTAAGTCTAAAAGCTTACAGCTACATAAACCTAAAGTGTTAACATAATAAAAAATAAAGAGAGGTTAATAACACAAGTCCCAAAACAAATATTGTATGTAATGACATATTTCCTTCTTTCCAAAAAATCCAAAGAGCCCTAGGCCCTGTGCCAAATATTTCAGAAGTACCATAACTGGAGGTTTTTTCTACTAAAACAGTTATATATATATATATATATATATATATATATATATATATATACACACACACACACACACACACAGACATATATATATGTTTAAACATATCTAGGAAAAGGTCTGGAAGGCTACACCTTGATATCAAGATATCAAGTCTCTGGGTTGGTAGAATTATAAACGTTTTCAGACATTTTTGCACGTCAGTATCTTCAGATTGTTCTAGAATGTACAAACATAGCCTTTTGTAAAAGAAAAAGGTGTTTTAATGTCATTTTGGAAAAAAAAGAAAAGATGCCACTGGGAGCTGTCAGAATTAGTCTCTCTGAGACCTCCCTAACTTAAAATTAGGAACAAATTACCAATTACTCACGGTATGGAAGGTTTTTTGTTTGCTTTTTGTTTTTTTTTTTATTATTATTTTTTTTACAGTAGGTCCTTTTTGGTTATCTATTTTAAATATAGCAGTGTGTACATGTCAATCCCAAACTCCCAATCTATTCCTCCCCCTCCCTTTTCCCCCTGGTAACCATAAGTTCATTCTCTAAGTCTGTGAGTTTGTTTGCTTTGTAAATAAATTCGTTTGCATCTTTTTTTTTTAGATTTTGCATATAAGCAATATCATATGATATTTGTCTTTCGCTGTGTGACTTATTTCACTTAGTATGATAATCTCCATGTTGCTGCAAATGGCATTATTTCATTCTTTTTAATGGCTGAGTAATATTCCACTGTATATATGCACCACATCTTCTTTATCCATTCATCTGTCATTGGACATTTAGGTTGCTTCACAGTATGGAGTTTTCACAGGCTAAATAATATAGCTTTATATTTGGTATCTTCCTATGACTTGGGAGAAAAAAAATAAGTCCTTTGAACTTATCTATGAAGCAATTTAGGAAATTCTCTTGGAAAGTTCAGTTATGCAACAGCTATTTAAATAGATTACACATCTTTCATTGGCAGTTGTATCAATGGAGTTGTACATTGATAAAAATTTAAAACAAAACAGGTAGAAAATTAAACAAACAAAGCATCATGTGAAAACAGACACGTTTCCTAAAAGAACTGCAACAAGTTAATAATTGGTCATTAAATAAAACACCTAGGACATTTTTGCATGTCAGAGGTTTTTGAGATGGACAGTTATTAGTGGTTTGGTAACATGGCCCATTTACAAAGTATATTAGCACAGTTTTTTACATAAAGTAGATGTTCAGAATCTTCTTATAAAAATTTATTTTGACTAAAACCTGTGCAATAGAAAATGATTCCAAGTTTATTTTACAAATTAATTTTTATTATTTACTATACAAAATACATGGTGCTAAGTTTTTTCCCTAAATTTGAGCATCTGGAGGAAAAACTTCAATTAATTTGAGTACACGTCTAACCGAAAGAAATAGAACCATCTGACTGAGGCACTCTGATACACTGAAAAGCACTCACTTCGAACTCTGGAATGTACTCCCAACGTTGCAGGTAACTAGCTTGTAACCTTGGGGTTCATTGTCTTCTGTTAAATAAAACAGGATCATCTCTCGCCAAGATTTCTTCTGGTTTTAAAAGTCTAAGATCTGAAAACAAACAGGAAGATTCTAAAAGGTAGAGAGAAGTTCGACCAACTGTGGACCTCGGGATCTAAGGCACAACACAGGGATGAGTCCTCTGGGTCATCTTTCTGCCTCATATATCCTAGACTCAGAGCTGAAGAAGCTGGCAACCAGCACAAATAAAGGAAAGCCCCAATAAAAGCCTACTCGCTTTAGCCAAAAGACCTGGAAAAGAGCAGCCTAGCAGGGCAGAAGAACTTCAGGCAATAAGTGCTATACTCTAGCGAAGCATGACAAAAGAAAACTGTGGCTCCAACCCCACCCAGACCAGTGGAAGCCAAGTGGAGATCTCAGACTTCTACTTTTGCCAGGCTGTAATGAAGTGCCCCAACCCTCTCCCCAGCTCTCCCTACCGCAAGTATGGTGTCAGAGGAAGCCTAGTGGCGAGTCAGGACTTTGATGGCAACCTAGTAGTAATGAGGCCAGACACCATTCACCCTATGCCTGTGGTGTCAGTGGAGTCCACATGGGGAGCAGTATTAAATCCCTCTTACCCCTCCCTAGTAGGAAGGTATCAGTGGAGGTATAGTGAGAAACTGGAACTCCCATCTCCACCTATAAGTAATGAAAATCAGCCACAGCTCAGGTACCAACAGAGGCTGAGAAGAAGCTGAGAGAGTCCACTACCCATCTGGATTTTACCCCCAACTGGCAATAATGAGGTAGCCACTCCCAACCCCCCCTTCCTTCTGCTGCTGGAGCAGTGTCAGAGGAAAGCAGCTAAAACAGAAGGTTTAAATGAGACACATATGGTCTCCTTTGAAGCACAAAAGTTTTTAATTTTGATGAAGTCCAGTTTATCTATCTTTTCTTTTGTTGCTCATGCTTTTGGTGTCATATCTAAGAATCTTTTGTCAAATTCAAGGTCATGAAGATTTGACCCTATGTTTTCCTATAAGAGTTTTATAGTTTTAGCTCTTACATTTAGGTCTTTGATCCATTTTGAGCTAATTTTTTATATGGCATAACATAAGGGTCAAACTTCATTCTTTTGCCTTTGGCTATCTACTTGTCCCAGCATTTGTTGGGAAAAAAAAAAGATTGAATGGTCTTGGCAGTCTTGTCAAAAATCGTTTGACCATAGATATATGAGTTTATTTCTGGGCTGTCAGTTCTACTCTATTGATCTATGTATCTGTCCTGGTGCCATTACCACACTGTCTTGATTAAGGTTGCTTTGTAGTAAGTTTTGAAATCAGGAAATGTGAGCCCTCCTACTTATTGTTCTACTTTTTCAAGATCAATTTTGTTATTCTGGATCCCTTGAAATTCCATATGAATTTTAGAATCAGATTGTAAATTTCTACAAAGAAGTCAGTGGGGATTCTGATAGGGATTAAGTTGAATCTGTAGGTCTGTTTCAAGAATATTGCATCTTAAGAATGTTAAGTCTTCTGATCCAAGAACATGGATTTTTCCATTTCCTTAGATCTTTAAGTTCTTTCAACGTTTTATGATTTTTTGGGAAATTTTACCCTTCTTTGTTAAATTTATTCCTAAGCAATTTATTCTTTTTTTTTTTTTCGGTACGCGGGCCTCTCACTGTTGTGGCCTCCCTCTCCTGTTGCGGAGCACAGGCTCTGGACGTGCAGGCACAGTGGCCATGGCTCACGGGCCCAGCCGCTCCGCAGCACGCAGGATCCCCCTGGACCGGGGCACGAACCCGTGTCCCCTGCACTGGCAGGCGCATTCCCAACCACTGCGCCACCAGGGAAGCCCCCATTTTATTCTTTTTGATGCTATCATTAATGAAATTGTTTTCTTAACTTCATTTTTGGATTGTTCATTGCAATTGTATAAAACTACAATTAATTTTTGTAAATTAATCTTGTTATCCTGTAACTTTGTGAAAACATTTCTAGTTCTAAAAGTTTTTTAGTGGATTCCTTAGGATTTTCTACATAAAAGATCATGTCATTGGTGAATAGAGATAGTTTTACTTCTTCCTTTCCAATGGATGCCTTTTCTTTTTTATGTCTTATTACCTTGGCCAGAATCTCTAATACAATGTTGAATAGAAATGGTAAGAGTGGACATCCTTGTCTTATTCTTGATCACAAGGGAAAAGCATCCAGTCTTTCACCATTAAGTATGATGTTAGCTGTGGGTATGTTGTAGGTATCTTTTATTGAGGAAGTTCTCTTCTATTCCTAGTTTGTAGAGTATTTTTATCACGAAAGGGTGTTGGATTCTGTCAAATGCTTTTTCTGTGTCTTTTGAGATTGCCTTACTCTGCTTGGGCTGCCATAACAAAATCCTGTAGATTGAGTGGTGTTAACAACAGGAATTTATTTTATCATAGTTTTAGAAGCTGGAAATCTGAGATCAGGGGCCCAGCATGGGTAAGTTCTGGTGAGAGCTCTCTTCCTGGCTTGCAGACAGCCACTTTCTCATTGTATCCATACATGGGGGAGAAAGAGGACCAAATTCTCTGGTATCTCATCTTATAAGGGCACTAATCCCATCATGAGGGCCCTTCCCTTATGACCTCATCTAAACAAAATTACCTCCAAAATGACCCATCTCCAGATACCACACATTGGGTATTAGGCCTTCAACATATGAATTTGGGTGGTACTCAATCCAGTCCATAGAAGAGATCATCATGTAATTTTTGTTTTTTATTCTATTGAAATGATGTATTACATTAACTTGTTTTCAGATGTTGAACCAACATCGCACTCAAAAATAAATCAGTGTTATCCACTATATAAACAGGCTAAAGAAGAAAAATTACATGATCATATCAATTAATGAAGGAGAGCATTTGATAAAATTCAACACTTATTATAAAAGCTGTCAGAAAACTAGCAACAGAGGGGAAATTTCTCAACTTGAGAAAGAGCATCTACCAGAAAAACACCATTAACATTATACCTAGGACTTCCCTGGTGGTCCAGTGGTTAAGATTCCATGCTTCCAATGCAGGGGGCATGGGTTCAGTCCCTGGTTGGGGGCCACATGCCACGTGGCATGGCCAAAAATATATATATATTATACCTAATAATGAAAAATTGAATGTTTTCCCCCTAGAATCCCAAACAAAGCAAAGTTGTTCAATACTATCACTCATTCAACACAGTGCTAGAAGTCCTAGCCAATGCAATAAAGCAAAAAAAGAAAATAAAAAGCATACAGATCAGAAAGGAAGAAATAAAATTCTCCCTATTTGCAGATAACATGATTGTCTATGTAGAAAATCCCAAGGAATCTACAAAAACAAAAACCATCCTAGAACTAATAAGTGAGTTCAGCAAGTTCACAGGTTATAAGATAAACACAAGAATCAGTTGCATTTCTATATGCTGGCAATGAATATGTAAACGCCAAAATTTTAAATTCAATACTACTCATATTCGCTCCCCTAAAAATAAATAAGGTGTAAGTCTAACAAAACATGTAGAGGATTTGTGTGCTGAAAAGTATAAAACACTGATAAAAGAAATCAGGAAGATCTAAATAAATGGAGAAATATACTGTGTTTATAGACTGGAATACTCAACAAAGTAAAAATGTCAGTTCTTTCCCAGATGGATATACAAGTATAGTTCAAGTCCTATCAAAATCCCAGCAAGGTTTTTTGTAAATAGAACAGATTATTCCAAAATTTATATGGAAATGCAAAGGATCTAGAATTGCTAAAACAATTTTGAAAAAGAAAAATAAAATGGGAGGAATCGGTCTATTTTAAGACTTCATTATATAGCTATAACAGTCAATATCATGTGTCTATTTATACATAGATCAATAGAACAGAACAGAGAGCCCAGAAATAGACACACAAATATGCTCAACTGAATTTTGACAAAGGTGCAAAAGCAATTCAACTTAAAACAGCCTTTCCAACAAAGGCTGGAATAATTGTACATCCATAGGAAAAATAATAAATCTTTCCCTAAGTCTCACATATTATGAAAAATTAACTCAGACTGGATCTTTGACTTAAGTGTAATACATAAAACAATAAAGCTTTTAGAAAAAAATAGGAGAAAATGTTTGGGATCTAAGGTGAGGCATAGAGTTCTAAAGCCATTCCACAAAAGGAAAAATTGATAAATTGGATTTTGTATGTTAAAAACTTTTTCTCTGCAAAAAACCCTGTAAAGATGGAAAGACAAGTTACAGACTGGGAGAAAATATTTGAAAACCACATATTCAGGATTAGTTTCTAAAATATTTAAAGAACTCTCAAACTCAACAACAAAATATAAACACTCCAATTAGAATATGGGTAGAAGATATCAAGAGACCTTCTACCTAAGAGGATATAAAGATGGCAAATAATCACATGCTGGCAAGGGTGCAGAGAAACTGGGTCACTCATTACATGATAGTGCAAATGTAAAATGGTACAGTCACTATGGAAAATAGTTTGTCAGTTTCTTAAAAAAACTAAACATGTAACCACCATAGGACACAGCAATAGCACTCCTGGGCATTTGTATCAGAAAAATGAAAATGGGTTCACCCGAAAACCTGTACACAAATGTTTATAGCAACTTTATTTATAATAGCCCCAAACTGGAAACAACCCAGATGTCCATCAATGGAGAATGATTAAACAAATTGTGGTACATCCATCCCATGGAATACTACTCAGCAATAAAAAGGAACAGACTATTAATACATGCAACAACCCCTGGATGAATTTCCAGAGGAGTGTGCTAAGTGAAAAAAGCTAATCCCCCCAAATTATATACTGTATGATTCTACTTATATAATATTCTCGAAATGACAAAATTATAGAAATGCAGAGCGTATTAGTGATTACAGGGACTAAGGAGGGGGTAGGGGCAGGAAGAAGCACATGTGGCACCTTGAGGGATTCTTATGGTGATGGAAGTGTTCTATATCTTGACTATCAGTATCGATATCCTGGTTCTCTAATTTTGCAAGATGTTAACATTGGAGGAAAGTGGGCGAAGGGTTCATAGGATCAATCTGTGTTATTTATTACGGCGGCATATGGATCTAAAGTGACCTAAAAAAAATGTTTAATTTAAAAAAGTCTATGATCTTCCATGCAGATAAGTAAGAAAAGCTGACATTATAATATTGCTGTTGTTTAAAAAAATAATAACTGCACTTTTCTGGTAGGTGAAATTATGGTTGAGTTTTCTTCCTTTATACTCTTCTGTATTTATGATGTTTTATTCATTGAGCATGCTTTATGTTTGAAATTAGGAAAAAAGAAGGAAGAATCAAAAAAATTCTGTGTCCTATGAAACACACTGTTACCTGGAGAATTTGAAAAAGGAGATAGAGTATAGATCAGAAACTGTCCTGAACTAGGATTCTTAGAATAAAGCAAAACCTTTTTGATTTAACAAAATTCTATTGAGCCATTACTTGTGATAGTTCTGAAGCACAGATTCCTAAAAACACTATTTGCCACAAATTCTGTTTTCGCTATAGTTAGGAGGATCATATAATTTATTATTTAAATTAGAATACTTTTGAAAGTAAAGAGGAATGTTATTAATTATTCTTGAAAAAATGGGTGAAAACTAATACTCTCCCAAAACACCTGGTACATATGCTTATCCTTGCTTTTGATCATGCTTAATTCTTATAAATCTAGAATTTTTTATATTAAAATCCAGCGACTTTAATATATGGCATCATATCAAATTAATGTACATAGCAACAGTGTTAAATACACTGTTGTTAATCATTCTCTCCTTGAAGAGCTACTTTCTTTACTTGGGTTCCAGGACCACCCTCATTTGATTCCCCTCCAGCTCCAGACTCTAACTGTTGGAGTGTCCCAGGGTTCAGCTCTCAGCTCCCTTCTTGTCTCTTCCATAGCCACACTCCTTCTCTAGGTAACCTCATCCTACCTTGTGGTTTTCTATACCTCTGAAATGCTGTTGACTTCAAAACTGGATATTCAACCCAGACCATTCCTCTGATTTATATATAGGCTCTTATATCCAACTCCTACACAAACATCTCCACTTGAATATCTAATAAGAATCTCAACTCTAACATGTCCTGTGAAGAATTCTCAATTCCCATGCCTCCTCCCCCACCAAAATGTGTTCCATTATTGGTAGTCTCCATTTCAGTAAGTGGCTTTAGGCCAAAAACTTAAACTCATCCTTGTTTCCTGGCTTTTACTCACAGCCCACATCCAGGTCATTAGCAGGTCCTGTTGTTTGTACCTTCATAATCTATCATGAATCCGTCTTCACTTCCTCATGTCATCTTCCTTGTGTGAGCCACCATCATCTCTTTCCAATTACTGCACTGTCCAATGGCCTCCCTACTTTCATTTTCGGTTTTGCTCCCCACAGATTATTCTCCAAACAGCAGGCTGAATGCTCCTTTATATAAATATATTTTTTGTTATATACATTTGTTTTATTTTTTAGATTCCACATATCAGTGACAACACAGAATATTGTCTTTCTCTGTATGACTTATTTCACTAAGCAGAATACCCTCTAAGTCCATCCACATTGTGGCAAATGGCAGAATTGCATTCATTTTTATGACGAGTAAAATTCCATTTTGTGTGTGCGTGTGTGTGTGTGTGTGTGTGTGTGTACACACACACACACACCACATCTTCTTTATCCATTCATCTGTTGCTGGACAGTTAGGTTGCTTCCGTATCTTGGCTATCGTAAATAATGCTGCTATGAATATTGGAGGGCATGTATCTTTTCAAATTAGTGTTTTTGTTTTCTTCGGATATATACCCTGGAGTGGAATTGTTGGATCATATGGTTGAATGCTCCTTTTTAAATTTAAATCAGTCATGTAGCTCCCCTACTCTCAACCCTGCAACGGGTTCCTAGTGCTGTTATTGTAGCCTACAAGGCCTTCACGATCTGCTCTCCTGCTTCCCCCCAACCTTTTCTCTAACCTCTTTTCCCGAGAAGCTCCCCTGTACACTGTGTTGCATACTGGCTTCCTTGCTATTGTTTAAACACCAAGCACATTTTCATCTCAGAGCCTTTGTACTTATTGTTCCCTCTGTCCAGAATACCCTTCCTCTAAATATCTACAGTTTCCTCTTGCTTTAAGGTCTCTGATAAAATGTGATGACTTCTGAGGGACCTGGTTACCAACTACCCTGCCAACCTAGTCATCCTCTAGCCCTTGACCCTTTCTATATAGCACTTACCACCACCATTACATATCTGTTTGCTTAGCATCTACCTCCTTCTCTAGAACACAAGCTCCGTGAGGACAGGGACTTTGTACATTTCTGAATCCCTAGAACCTAGGTCAGCATTTGGAACACAGACAATGCTCAATAAATATTTGGTAAATGAATGAATTAAGATAATAGGGGAAATGGGACACTAGATTTTCCGTAGGGATTGCCAAGCAGAAAGATATAGTGAAGGGCTCCCCTGGTGGTGCAGTGGTTGAGAGTCCGCCTGCCAATGCAGGGGACACGGGTTCGTGCCCCGGTCTGAGAAGATCCCACATGCCGCGAAGCGGCTAGGCCTGTGAGCCATGGCCGCTGAGCCTGCGCGTCCGGAGCCTGTGCTCCGCAACGGGAGAGGCCACAACAGTGAGAGGCCCACGTACCGCAAAAAAAAAAAATAAAAAGAGATATAGTGAAAATAACATGAAGGAAAAGTCATACCAACAGGCACTGAATGTGCTCAAAGGGAGATGACTGCTGACTGAGTATCAGAGTCTTGTTCTTGCCCTGCTGAAGATCTGGAATCAACAAGATAACAGCCTGGTAATATCTTTAATAGAAGTAAGACGATGTTATCTTACAGAAGTAAGATAATTTTGTGAGATAAGAAGATTTTCTGTGTTCATGTTTTTAATAAGTATTTCTATGGAATTAAAAATAGAGAGGGATGGGGAAGAAGTGCATTTTGGGGTCTTATAATATGTAAGACAATTTGGGGTGATGGTTATGGCCATGGTGTGACATGAACTTTGGTCATGTTTTTCTGAGTAGCTTTGATTCCTTACTAAAGATTGTGAAAGCAAGTTTGGCCTGATTTGGCCAAAGTGACACCAATTTCCTGAGACAGCAGTAAGCTGCCCACTTCATAACCTATTTTCACTAATTTCTAGACAGGTGGTTGTCTGTTGCTGGTGATTCTTGGTTTAGAATGTTTATTCCAGCTCAGAACTACTGGACTACCTCACAGCCTTAATATTCAATGTTCAGTCAAGCAGTAAATGTCATAGAACCTTGTGCATGGTAGATTCAGAGCCAACCTGGTTCTGGACCAGCTCAGGAGTGTGGATGACACAGGTGGTTCAGCAGCATCTCTGTTTGGAAAGAGGAATTTAACCCTGCCCATATTAGATTATCCAACTCTCCTAACCTTCAGCAGTTCATTACTGATAGGGTAGAATCTGAATTCCTCCAACATCATGCTTGATTGTACCTATTGTATCTATGTTTGGTAGAATTCAGTAGTGAAGCCATCTGGGCCTGGGCTTTTCTTTGTGGGTAGTGTTTCTTTTTAATTACTAATTCAACCTATTCACTTGTTATATATCTATTCAAATTGTCTATTTCTTCTTGAGTTAGTAGTAGTAGTTTGTGTCTTTGTAGGAATTTATCTGATTCATCAAATTTATCTAATTTGTTGCCATACAATTATTCATAGAATTCTCATCATTTGTGGCTTAGCTGAACTAAGTATTCCTAAACATGACCCATGCTTTCTTGCCCTTTCACTTTTGCACTTGGAATGCCCTCAACTTAATCTCTGCCTATTGAATTGTGTTGAATACCTACTGACACCAAAGCATTCTTCAGAGTTCTCTAGGGAATACGTGAACAAATATATATGATAAGGTCATGGCATCAAAGAGCCTACTGTCTAATATAATATTTCCTAAAGTGTGTTCTACAGAACTCCTACAAATTTCAACTCAAAAATAAGGTCCTGGGACTTCTCTGGTGGCGCAGTGGTTAAGAATCCACCTGCCAATGCAGGGGACATGGGTTCGAGCCCTAGTCTGGAAAGATCCCACATGCCACGGAGCAACTAAGCCCGTGTGCCACAACTACTGAGCCCATGCTCTGCAACAAGAGAAGCCACTGCAATGAGAAGCCCGCGCACCACAGCAAAGAGTAGCCCCCGCTCGCCGCAAGTAGAGAAAGCCCATGCACAGCAACAAATACCCAACAGAGCCAAAAATAAAAATTAATTAAAAAAAAAATTTTTTTTAAGTTCTATGCTCAAAGACATGAGGGAGACACATTCATTCTGTAGGTGATTCATAATTCTCATTGGCACGTTAATTGCTCTAAGAAGTACTGCCACGGAGAAGCCCAGCGTTTACCCCAGTGTTTTCCCGAAAGTATTTGACCACAGAACTCTTTCTTATATAACATCTATTAACAACCCAAAGAACTTCTGATCCATGGAACACATTTAGGAAACAGTGGTCTAGATAAAACATACACTCAAGTTTATGTGTAAACTTGGTACAGTACAAGTTAGAATGTCATATTTGAGAGTGAGTCCTTAAAACATGAATAGGAAGGACTGGAGAAAAGAATGGAAGAAAGGCAGAGAAGGAAGCATAAATGAAATATCCCAGGAAATAGAAAAGCAGAAGAAGTGAAGATAACAAGAGTTAAGCTAAAGAAATAGAGATCTGTCAACAATGTCAAGTGCTGCAGAGAGGTCAAAGAGACCAAGAAATGGCACTTGGATTTCACCGTCTTGAAATCAGTGTCAACTTTCAGAAGAACAATTCCAGGACAATGGTGGAAGCAGATGAAAAGGAAATAATGGGTAAGTAGAGTAAGCATGTGACCTCCAAGGAAGCAGGGGTTTTTGTTTTTTATTTACTGATGTTCCCCATCATGTAGAAGCGTCCTGGCATATTGAAAGTTTTCCATATATATTAGTTAAATAAGTGAATGAATTAATGTATGCATAAGTGGTGGTTGAAAAAAAAGGTCAGTGGGACTTCCCTGGCAGTCCAGTTGGACTCCGCACTTGCACTGCATGGGGCACAGGTTCAGTCCCAGGTTGTGGAACTAGGATCCCACATGCTGGGCAGTGTGGCCAAAAAAAAAAAGTTTGGGTCAGTGTGGGTAATAATGGAGAGACTATAATAATGGTGTCGTTGAGGAAAGGGGCAACTTGAACATGCTTTTAGGCAGAGAACTCCAGTGGAAAAGTGGAAATCAAAAGTTCAAAATAGGGCTTCCCTGGTGGCGCAGTGGTTGAGAGTCTGCCTGCCAATGCAGGGGACACGGGTTCGTACCCCCATCCGGGAAGATCCCACATGCCGCAGAGCGGCTGGGCCCGTGAGCCATGGCTGCTGAGCTTGCGCGTCCGGAGCCTGTGCTCTGCAACAGGAGAAGCCACAACAGTGAGAGGCCCGCGTACCGCAAAAAGAAAAAAAAAAAAAAAGTTTGAAATAGAAGAAACTGATAGAACACTATCATAATTGAAGCAATTATGAGAATGAGAACAGAGTCATAAATAGAATAGAAGGAAGCAGGTCCCACTTAGTATGTAAAATGAACTCATTCACAACTCTCTTTAAAAAAGTTGTTCCTCATCATGGGTACCATATTCCCATTAACTGTATGAAAACCCACTCAAGTACCCAAGCTAGAAACCCCAGGCTTCTTTATTACCTCCTTGTCTTCCATCTTCTTGCCTGCTTAAATGGATACCAAGTTACTTTAATTCCACTCCTGTAATGCTCCATGTATCCATTCCCATTTTTCATCCCCATTGGCACTACCCTAGGTAAGGCGTTCATCATTTTCTTGCCTGGAACGTTTTAATGATTTTCTAACTATACTCTGAATTCAGTAGCTTTCTGCTCTCAGTCCTTTCTCCATAATGCCACCAGAACTATGGTCTTAAAGCCCAGATATGATCATACCATTTTTCTCTTCAAAAGAGCAGCAATACATCATTCCTATTTATTCCATGTCATTTATTGGGTGCCTCGTATGGCTAGGTGCAGGAGATGCACTGGTGAGTTATGATAAAGGAAGCATTTAAAATTAGGGGTGAGGGACTTCCCTCGTGGTCCAGTAAATAAGACTCCACGCTGCCAATGCAGGGGGCCCGGGTTCGATGCCTGGTCAGGGAAGTAGATCCCATATGCATGCCACAACTAAGAGTCCGTATGCTGCAACTAAGAAGTCCATGTGCCGCAACTAAGGATCCTGCATGCCACAATTAAAACATGCCACAATGAAGATCCTGCGTGCCACAACTAAGACCCGGCGCAGCCAAAATAAATAAATATTTAAAAAAATAATTTAAAAAATAAAATTAGGGGCGAAAAAAATCAAATGGCCAAAACAAAAAAGATGCTCAAGAATGAAATGTTATTTTTCTCCTATGAGATTGGCAAAGATTAAAAAGAATGAAAATGCCCAATGTTGGCAAATATGTGGGAAAATAAGCAACCTCATCCATTATTGGTGCAAGTATTAATAGATACAGACTTTTTGGAGGGCAATTTAGCAATACGTGTTAAAACTTTAATAATACCCATTTGCCCTAACAATGGTTCTCTCTGGGGTTGTGGAATTATGAGATACTCTCTACTTTTCACAGTGTTTTTCACTACTTTTCACAATATTTAATGTTTATAATGTATATATTTTTATGTTTCAATTTGAAAAAATGAAGACACAAAATGGAAAAAATTATCTTTCTTTGACAGATTCACACTTCTAGGTTAACCTTCAACAATGCTCAAAATGAGTCCCTAGCCCAATTCCAGCCCCACATTCTGCCACTCCCATTCACCCAGGACTACCCCAGGTAGCGCTTTTCACTCCTGTCTGCCTCTGATGTTCCTCTTTTTTTTTAATTTATTTATTTTTTCATATTTTATTTATTCGGTTGTGCCGGGTCTTAGTTGCGGCAGTCCGGCTCCTTAGTTGTGGCATGCAAACTCTTAGTTGTGGCACGCATGTGGGATCTAGTTCCCTGACCAGGGATCAAATCCAGGCTCCCTGCATTGGGAGCGTGGAGTCTTTTTTTTTTTTTTTTTTTTTTGCGGTACGCGGGCCTCTCACTGTCGTGGCCTCTCCCGTTGCGGCGCGCAGGCTCAGCGGCCATGGCTCACGGGCCTAGCCGCTCCGCGACACGTGGGATCCTCCCGGACCGGGGCAGGAACCGATGTCCCCTGCATCGGCAGGCGAACTCTAAACCACTGTGCCACCAGGGAAGCCCGGGAGCCTGGAGTCTTTAACCACTGTGCCACCAGGGAAGTCCCTGCGTCTGATGTTCCTCTAACTGGAATGCCTCCCCTGCTTCCCCTTCCTCTATTAATCAAAACAGTACTCATCTTCCTAAAAGAACTCAGAATCATTTGCCTTTCTTTGTGAAGCTTGTCCTCCCATCTGATTTACATTGCCCCTCCAAAGGGGGTGCTAAGAGGGGAGTTTGTTTATACCTCTAGCAGGACATGGTTGGCTTGCATTGTTGTTACTTGTGTCTCCCTTACCATCATTTATTCTCCATTTCATCAGCCTTTTCTGTGAAATAAATGTTTATTTAAAAATATTTATTCAGAGTCTTGCATGTTCCATACCTAAATCCACTCTTAAACTATACATTTGTGAACAATTACCTTCAAGTCACAAAATGCTATTTTGTATTAATTTGTATTTGAAGAGAGTGCAGGAATTAATTAAACATGTCTATAGATGCCTGGTGTTTATCCACTGACAATGAGCCGGAATTATTACCTCACTTTAAGCCTTTCTCTGGTGATTTGTTTACAGAGAGTTGTGCTAAATAGCTGAATTGTTGTCATGACCCTTTGCCTAGATCTTTTCAAAACAGTCATTAGACTTGAGTTTTACATAACAAAAACACACACACAAAATCTCATAACCAGGAGAGATACTGAAAACAATTCTTAGAATTTTAAGCTTGCACATGCTTTAAGATTGGTTTTACACTGATGGGCATAGCACATGATTTTGTAACTCAACAATAATTAAATCTGACCATTTGTAAGTGCTGAAGTGTGTATGGTTGCCAAATTGTGATAACGTGTAAAATAAGTAACCTTAAATGAACTTGATCAATAGGGCTCCTTGCAGTAAATCAAAGAATTAACCACTTTTTGCTGTTTTGGTGACTACACAGTTTCAGGTCCCCAAGTGGGAGTAGCTCTTAAAGCTAAAGTGGCAGCCCCATTATCATTTGTAAATTTCCACTAACAAGCCAGGCTGGCAGCGGCTGCTGGCTGCAAGGGCTGTGACCTTTCTAACAGCATAGTATTAGTCATTGTTTTGTTTATGAGCATCTATATATGCCATGGAAGTTCTGGGGACAGAGTTTCAGAAAAAGAAAACTGAAACTAAGAAGGAAATCAAAAGCAAAATGCCTAAAACTACTTCTTTAGCCCTTTCTTTATGATCTCAGGACTTCAGGGACCTTGAAAGATTGATTGCCTCTCACTCAAGTTTCTTATAAAATTAGCTTTGGCTCATGCATCTGTAACACAGTAGTTAATTTTACAAGATAAGCAGTACAGGGGAAATGTATCTGAGGGGAAAATCCAGTGCTGGAAGCTCAAGAGACACTTACAAGGTCACAGAACAAAGCTGGTAAGTGAAGGGGTCCTACTAGAGACCTGCAAATAGCAAAGGATCTGCTTCAGGTTAATTTCAGTGTATCTTTCATCACACTTCACTTTTCTTCTCAGCCAGCATTAACTGTAAGTGGACCTTACTCAACCTGTCCTGTGAGAACCATTTGAATCACTCAGCCAAAGAACAATTGTGGTTTAAGTCCTGAAGTTTGAACTTTGCATGTTAGCATCTACTTCCCTGTAATGGTCCTGGAGGCTGTAGTAGCCACGGCAATGACTATCAACCAGTTCTTCCTGTTCACAACTACTTATGCCATTTCTAGAGACTAAATGTGCTTTCAGATAAGCAGCATGGGCTATCTGAGCAGGAAGGTATATTACAATCTTTTAAATTCAATCTCCTACTTTATAGGAGGGGGTCCCTGAGGCTCAGCTCAGAAAGATCAAGCAGGTTCTTTGGGAGCAGAGCTGGAATTAGAACCATGTGTCTCAACTAATCTAGGTTCCTAATCTAGAGCTCTTTATACTCACAGTGACTCAACACCAGAATAATTTCTCACTTTTATAGTCAGAGAAAGACTCTGTGAATTAATTAATCTTTTTATTTGGATTTGTTAATCTTTTAAAATATGCAGAAGACTCATTTAACTTCAATACTGTATATGTCAGTACTGGGAAAATGCTTACAAAGAAGCATGTTGGAGATGTCTTCTAAAACAATGTGATGGGACTGGCCTGTAAAACTGTTCAATGATCCACAAGCTACGAATTTTCAAAACAACATTAACTAGAACTATTAAATTTCCACCTGATTATCAAAGTGCTGTGGCACTCAACTTGCTTCAACAAAATTCCCTTCAAGTCAGTCAAATCACTAGGGTTTGTCTCTGTTGTACTCCAAGTGGGTGCAGCACCTCAACAGGAGAGTTCAGAGGGACACAAAATTCCTGTGGAACACACAGGACTACTTATGTTCACCTTCTCTTGATACTTCTCCCTAATACATGGAACTGGCATTTCCCAAGTGAGTCCCTTAGAATGTTAACTTGGATTTGAAAAAATGGTTCCATGATCAAGTAAATTTAAGAAACATAGTTCACTTGGTTTCTTTTATTATGCTAATTTGATTATTTATTCATTCAGCAAATTTTTTTTTCAGTGTCTACTATGTTCAGGCACCGTTTGGGGGGCTTAGGATACAGGGGTGAATGAAAAGGACACACATCTCTGCTCTCACGGAACTTAAAGACAATTCAGTGAATGTAGCTTTCTCCTTCTGTTGAATTAATTCTTAGGTTAATGCCCTCTTAAGAATTAATACTTAAGTTACATTACCAGGAATGGAACAATGAATTACATAATTAATAATTTGCAATAATAATAAGCTCAATGAAGGAAAAACCCAAAGTGCTATGGGAAGATAAAAATAAGAGGATTTAGGGGCTTCGCTGGTGGTGCAGTGGTTGAGAGTCCGCCTGCCGATGCAGGGGACACGGGTTCGTGCCCCGGTCTGGGAGGATCCCGCATGCCGCGGAGCGGCTGGGCCCGTGAGCCATGGCCGCTGAGCCTGCGCGTCCGGAGCCTGTGCTCCGCAGCGGGAGAGGCCGCAGTGGGGAGAGGCCCGCGTACCGCAAAACAAAACAAAACAAAAATAAAATAAAATGAGAGGATTTATTAGGAACTTGGTGCCAGAATCTCTTGTGGAGGGTTGTTCGCCTTGATGAGATTCTGAATCTGGCTGTGGGTAGGGAGAACTTGGTATGTTGAAAGCCCCTCCTGACATGCTTCCAGTCCCTTCCATTGCCCTCCCTTTCCTTCATGAGAACCCTAAACCACACCTCAGAGCTCCATTCCTGGGCAGAGCAAAAACCCAGCACAGCCAGCTGCTGTGGCCTCAGGCTCTTCCTCCCTCCCTAGGAGTTCTAGATGAGCAACAAGCAGCAATGGGCCCTGAAAGCAGAGCCAAGTGATGGAAATTTAGTCAGAAGGAAGTGACTCAAGGCTCTCACCATTAAAGACTGACATTTCCTTTAAACTTGACAACTAACTAAACTTTTTCTGAAATGTAAAAATACTTATTTTTGTGACATAAACCATGACAGTGTTCGTCATCTTTGATTCAGCAATCCCCCTCCTGGGAATTTAACTTAAGAATTAATTCAGGGCTTCTCTGGTGGCGCAGTGGTTGAGAACCCGCCTGCCAACACAGGGTACACGGGTTCAATCCCTGGTCCGGGAAGATCCCACATGCCACGGAGCAACTAAGCCCGTGTGCCACAACTACTGAGCCTACACTCTAGAGCCCGTGAGCCACAACTACTGAGCCCACATGCTGCATCTACTGAAGCCCACACGCCTAGAGCCCATGCTCCACAATAAGAGAAGCAACTGCAATGAGAAGTCCGTGCACCGCAACGAAGGGTAGCCCCCACTCACCGCAACTAGAGAAAGCCTGCGCACAGCAACAAAGACCCAACTCAGCCAAAAATAAATAAATAAAATGAATAAATTTATTTTTTAAGAAAATAATTAATTCAATAGAAGAATAAAGCTACATACACCAAGTTGGTCATTGTAATGTTAAATACAGTAACAAGGGGATAAAAGCAAACAATCTAAATATTCTACAGTTGGGAAACTGCTAGACTGTGGTATATTAACTTAGAATTATTAACTTGTGGCCATTATGTCAACTGTAGAGAAATATGAAGTAACAGCAAGTAAAAGGCAGAATACAAAGTTGTACATTAAAGAATACAAGCTATATAAAAATGGGTATGCAAAACACAAATGACAAGATTAAATGGAAAAGAGGAATCAATTTGCTAAGGTGGTAGGAAAACAGGATAGAAACCCATCATGAGCTGACTTAAGCAAAAAGGAAAAAAATCATTGGCTCAAATAACCAAGTCATGGGTAGAGCAGGGCTGGCACTGGCCTTGCCACTCTTGAAAGAGGGACGAAAATTGCCGTCAGGATTTTGCCTGCCTCTCTCCTCTCTTCCCTCTGCAGCAAAGCCTCTTTTCTCTCAAACCTCTTCCCAAAATAAGGAGATCTTCATCTCCCTAAGATGAGTTTAGATCCCGCTACACACATTCTTAATATATTCCAACTAGGATGAAAGTGCTTGCTCAGCTCCAGTTTAAGAACAATTCTGGGGAACAGTTGGGATTGGACTGGCTTCAGTCATGTGCCCATCCATGGACCAACAATGGCTAAGCTACCATGATTAGTACCAACCTCTCAACCAGCCATGCGGTCAAGGAATATGGATCACTTAAGAAGCTGGTAACTTCCATTAGGATACTGTATCTGGAGGGAGAGGAAAGCATTTCCCTGAAAGGAGAGAGGTGCTGCTCCGAGTGAAAATTAATTGGCCCATTGTTCAATATAACATTTTAGAAAGATGTCTTATTCTCTTAGTACCACTCCCAATAATGTTGTGATTTCCTAATGCAACATGCTTTATTATAATGCCACATAGTACAGTAAAAAGAGCACTACATTGAATGCCAGGAAAATGGATTCTTCTAGCTCTACCATGAATCAGCTGTGTGTCCTTAAGCTAGTCCTTAAATCTCTCTGATATCAGTTTCTTCATCCCTGCCAGAATACTGTCAACTCCATGAGGGCAGAAACCAAGTCTATCTGAAATGGAGATTTGCACTTGGGAAAAACTGTGGGGGCTTGGGTTAGGCAGAGGAAGAAGTTGAAGAAGTTGAACTATGATATGGTTGCCAAAAGGCCTCAGTTGGTCCCACAGGAAACGCTGGGATTAGGATGGCCTTTCAGAGTAGTCACAGCTTCCAGTGAGTGGGTCTACTTCATACGTCCGTATAGACTGGATGTGTGCTATCCCTACGGATGGACAGTAAACTTGGGCAAGGCAGTTGCTTGAGTCTCAGGTAATTCCTGGAGATGGATTCAGCTAAGAGCTGTTGGCAGCCAACACCCCCAGCTCCTGGGAGAATGAGTGCCTTGGTCCTGAAGGATGGCAGCACACTACAGCATCCATTACAATCAACATATTCACAGCACCAATAGGTACAGTGCCTGGCACAGGGTAGGTGCTCATTAAATATTTGTAAAATGAATAAATTATATAACATAGAAGGTGTGGATTAGATAATCCCTTTTAGCGATATTGTGTACATCTATTTGTCTCCTGGAGGATATGTGGAAAAGGTGGTAAATCAAAATCCTCACAGTTTTTGTTATTATTGTGTTTTTTTTAACATCTTTATTGGGGTATAATTGCTTTACAATGGTGTGTTAGTTTCTGCTTTATAACGTGAATCAGTTATATGTATACATATGTTCCCATATCTCTTCCCTCTTGCATCTTCCTCCCTCCCGCCCTCCCTATCCCACCCCTCCAGGCGGTCACAAAGCACCGAGCTGATATCCCTGTGCTATGCGGCTGCTTCCCACTAGCTATCTACCTTACGTTTTGTAGTGAATATATGTCTATGCGTCTCTCTCGCTTTGTCACAGCTCACCCTTCCCCCTCCCCATATCTTCAAGTCCGTTCTCCAGTAGGTCTGTGTCTTTATTCCTGTCTTACCCCTAGGTTCTTCATGACATTTTTTTTCTTAAATTCCATATATATGTGTTAGCATATGGTATTTGTCTTTCTCTTTCTGACTTACTTCACTCTGTATGCCAGACTCTAGGTCTATCCACCTCATTACAAATAGCTCAATTTCATTTCTTTTTATGGCTGAGTAATATTCCATTGTATATATGTGCCACATCTTCTTTATCCATTCATCCGATGATGGGCACTTAGGTTGTTTCCATCTCCAGGCTATTGTAAATAGAGCTGCAACGAACATTTTGGTACATGACTCTTTTTGTATTATGGTTTTCTCAGGGTATATGCCCAGTAGTGGGATTGCTGGGTCATATGGTAGTTCTATTTGTAGTTTTTTAAGGAACCTCCATACTGTTCTCCATACTGGCTGTACCAATTCACATTCCCACCAGCAGTGCAGGAGTGTTCCCTTTTCTCCACACCCTCTCCAGCATTTATTGTTTCTAGATTTTTTGATGATGGCCATTCTGACTGGTGTGAGATGATATCTCATTGTAGTTTTGATTTGCATTTCCCTAATGATTAATGATGTTGAGCATTCTTTCATGTGTTTGTTGGCAGTCTGTATATCTTCTTTGGAGAAATGTCTATTTAGGTCTTCTGCCCATTTTTGGATTGGGTTGTTTGTTTTTTTGTTATTGAGCTGCATGAGCTGCTTGTAAATTTTGGAAATTAATCCTTTGTTAGTTGCTTCATTTGCAAATATTTTCTCCCATTCTGACGGTTGTCTTTTGGTCTTGTTTATGGTTTCCTTTGCTGTGCAAAAGCTTTGAAGTTTCATTAGGTCCCATTTGTTTATTTTTGTTTTTATTTCCATTTCTCTAGGAGGTGGGTCAGAAAGGATCTTGCTGTGATTTATGTCATAGAGTGTTCTGCCTATGTTTTCCTCTAAGAGTTTGATAGTTTCTGGCCTTACATTTAGGTCTTTAATCCATTTTGAGCTTATTTTTGTGTATGGTGTTAGGGAGTGATCTAATCTCATACTTTTACATGTACCTGTCCAGTTTTCCCAGCACCACTTATTGAAGAGGCTGTCCTTTCTCCACTGTACATTCCTGCGTCCTTTATCAAAGATAAGGTGACCATATGTGCGTGGGTTTATTTCTGGGCTTTCTATCCTGTTCCATTGATCTATATTTCTGTTTTTGTGCCAGTACCATACTGTCTTGATTACTGTAGCCTTGTAGTATAGTCTGAAGTCAGGGAGCCTGATTCGTCCAGCTCCGTTTTTCGTTCTCAAGATTGCTTTGGCTATTCGGGGTCTTTTGTGTTTCCATACAAATTGTGAATTTTTTTGTTCTACTTCTGTGAAAAATGCTGCTGGTAGTTTGATAGGGATTGCATTGAGTCTGTAGATTGCTTTGGGTAGTAGAGTCATTTTCACAATGTTGATTCTTCCAATCCAAGAACATGGTATATCTCTCCATTTATTATTGTTTTTAAATACAGGAATGGAGATAGGCATAGGAAAAGAATATCTATTAAAATTAATGTTGACTGACCTGTTTAGCTAGAAAAGATAAAGCATTTTTTGTGATTGAGTTAATAGTAGAAAGCATTAAGGAAGCAATTACTATAGACATTACATAGAGTCAAACTGTGCCCTCCAATACAGTAGCTGCTAGTCACTGGAAGATAATTTAAACAAATTAAAATTCAATGAAATTTAAAGTTTGTTTCCTCAGTCACACTAGCCATATTTCAAGTGCTCAGTAGTCATCTCTGGCTTCTGGCTACCACATTAAACAGTGGAGATACAAAGCATTTTCATCATCGTAGGAAGTTCTATTGAACAGCACTGATCTACACTGAATAGTTGTGTTCTTTTCCTCCATTCAGAAAAATCTAATTTACTCTCGTGAATTTTGCTGCTCATTATTGTGACAGTGCTGGAAAGGGAGCAAAATTTTTAAAGGCTTGAGTGAAAAAGGATTGCCCCATATCCAAGTTTCTTCTTGGAAATCCAAGTAGTACAAGACAATCCCCAAATGGAATAAATATTAGTTGTCATTTCATGCTGTTCCTGCCAGCTGGATCATCTGGGTGTAAGCAGGACAGAAGGCCCTGGGCTTCGAAGAAGTGAGCTCTGCTCCTGGCTCCCCACAGCCAGTGAGACACGACTGCTCTTTCAAGCCTCAAACTGTCCAGATTTAGACATTCAACAATCAGAGTTGTGTTCTTTTTAAAATGCCTCCTAGAATCTAGGCATTAGCCCAGATGTAATGTTGTCCCTTTCTTTTTTTTTTTTTTTTTTTTTGCGGTACGCGGGCCTCTCACCGCTGCGGCCTCTCCCACTGCGGAGCACAGGCTCTGGACGTGCAGGCTCAGCGGCCATGGCTCACGGGCCCAGCCGCTCCGCGGCATGTGGGATCCTCCCGGACCTGGGCACGAACCCGCGTCCCCTGCATCGGCAGGCGGACTCCCAACCACCGTGCCACCAGGGAAGCCCTGTCCCTTTCTTTATTAATTTTTTTACCTCTTATATTATTGAAAATTTTGAACATATACAAAAGTAGCAGATTCATGTAATGAATTCCCAAGTACCCACCAAGCAGTCTTAATAATGATCAAATCAGAGCATATCTTGTTTCATTTATATCCCTACTCCCTCTCTCCATCAGCATTAACTTGAAGCGAACTCCAGATACCATATCATTTCATCTGTAAATATTTTCCTATGTATCTCTAAAAGATAGGGATGCTTTTAAAAAATTATATTAACCACAATATCATTATAATGCCTAAAAAACCCTAATAATTCCTTAAGCTCTTCAAGTAGCCAGTCATCCAAACAAGGTCCATACAGTGCAATGGTTGATGTATCCTTTTACGTCTTGAAATCTGTAAGTGCTCTTCCATCTCTCTTTCTCTGTCTCACAACTTTATGTAGAGGAAATCAAGTCTTCTATCTTGTGAAGTCTTCCAGAGCCTGGACTTTGCTCATTGCATACCCATGGTATAATTTAACATGTTCCTCTTTCCCCTTTATTTCCTGTATATGGGTAGTTGGACCCAGAGGCTTGTAAGACATGTTTATACATTGTATTGTATCCTTCTATTTGGTTGAAGTATCGGATAATGATGTGATCAGTCATTGCTAATAATTGCCTAGAACCATTAATTCATTTTAGGCAATAAACCCGTGATATTCTAATTCTATCATTTTCTTCATTTACTAGCTGGAATATATCCATTAAAAAAAGACACTACCTCTCATTAACTATTCAGTTATCCATAGGTAAACATAACACAGGAAAGTCAGAATAAATGCTTGATTTTTTTCTCTTTATTAACAATTTTCAAAAGAATGAGCTGATTCCTTACCATCCTCTAGGAGATTAACTGTGAGTTTTGTTTTGTTTTGTTTTTTTTAGCGGTACGCGGGCCTCTCATTGTTGCGGCCTTTCCCGTTGCGGAGCACAGGCTCCAGACGCGCAGGCTCAGCGGCCATGGCTCACGGGCCCAGCCGCTCCGCAGCATGTGGGATCTTTCTGGACCGGGGCACGAACCCGCGTCCCCTGCATCGGCAGGCGGACTCTCAACCACTGCACCACCAGGGAAGCCCTAACTGTGAGTTTTTATTTTTATTTTCTTAGTATCAGAAGAGGTAAACGTATCTGATGTGTTTTAATCTATTGTAGTTATTTTTCTTACACAAATTGTTCCATCTTTGGCCATTGGGAGCATCTTCAAGTTGGCTCTGGAGCCCTTTTGACATGACCTCAATAGTCTTTGATAATTTCTTTATTATCTAGTATAACAACATGTCCCCACTTTCTAATCTGTTTGCTGTTATATTATCCCATATTCTCCTGCAAATACACCAGTCACTGATTGTGCAGTCTCAGAACCTGAGATATTTCTTATATAAGAACAAAGAGAGGCAATCGTTATATCTTTAATACATTTTGAATAATTTATATTCATTTATTTATCTAACAAGTAGTTATTGAGAACTGGCAATGTATTAGGCACTAGCATAATTCTCAATCCAGCAGGAAAGACTGACAATAAAATTCTATTAATAGTTATATGTAAGTGTGCTATGGTGAAAAGGATTGTGAAAGAAAAGGAGAGGGTGCGATGAGGATATATAACACCTGGTCTAACGTGTTAGGGAAGGCTTTCCTGAGAAAGTCAGTGAAAAGTGCAAATTCAAAGAGTAAGTAGTATGATAGTAGCCTAGCAAAGGGGTAGAGACAGAGCAGCATGTGCAAAGTCTGAAGGGAGAAGATACTTATCACATTCAAGGAACTGAAAGGTCTCTGTGAGCAGGAGGGTGGTACGGAAGAGAAGGTACATGATGAAGCTGGAAACGCATGAGCGGAGGTCAAATCACACAGGGCCCTGTGGGTCACATTCAGGATTTTAGGCTTTCTTCTAAAAGGGATGGGAAGCCACTGGAGAGTTTTAAGAGAGATACAACACAATCAGATTTTTATGTTTCAACTCTAGCTGTTGTGTGGAGAGTGAACTGGTCAGGGCAAGAATGAAAATGAAAATTGGGGGTTATTACAGGTGAAAAATCACAGTGTCTTGGACTAAGATGACAGTGGAAATAGAGGGAAGTAGACAGATTCCAGAGATTTATGGACAACAAAAAGCCAGCTTCATGCTCAGTGGGGAAACAATGGAAGCATTCTCACTAGATACAGGAGCAAGACAAGATGTCCACTGTCACCACAGTTATCTAATATTGTTCTAGATGTGTTAGTCAATGCATTTGGCCAAGAAGAGGGAATTAGTGGTGTCAAAACTGGAAAGGAGGAATTATAAAGTATCACTATTGATAGATATGATTATATATCTGGAAACCCCAAGAGCCCCAAATGGAAAATCCATGATAAACAAAACAAGATTGCAATTAATGTATACAAACTAATAGCTTTTATGTAAACGAATAGCAATCAGTTAGGTATAGTGGAAAAAACACTGTTTATAGTGGCAACAAAAACAGAAAAATTCCCAGGAATAAACTTACCAAGACATGCACAAGACCTATATGATGAAAACTTTAAAATGTTCCTCAGGAGCTTCCCTGGTGGCGCAGTGGTTGAGAGTCCACATGCTGATGCAGGGGACACGGGTTCGTGCCCCGGTCCAGGAAGATCCCACATGCCGTGGAGCGGCTGGGCCCGTGAGCCATGGCCGCTGAGCCTGCGCGTCCGGAGCCTGTGCTCCGCAACAGGAGAGGCCACAACAGTGAGAGGCCCGCGTACCAAAAAAAAAAAAAATGTTCCTCAGGAACACAAAAGATTTGAACAGAAGGAAAGGCCAGTAGTGTTCTTGGATAGGAAGTCAGAAGATTCAATCACAAGGTATCAATTCTCTCTACGTTAATCTCTACATTTAGAAACAGATACATCTTTGTTGTTGTTGTTATTATTTTTTTGGCTGTGCTGGGTCTTCACTGCTGCGCGCAGGCTTTCTCTAGTTGCAGTAAACAGGGGCTACTCCTCGTTGCGGTGCGTGGGCTTCTCATTGAGGTGGCTTCTCTTGCTGTGGAGCACGGGCTCTAGGCGCGTGGGCCCCAGTAGTTGTGACTCACAGGCTCTAGAGTGCAAGCTCAGTAGTTGTGGCTCACAGGCTTAGTCGCTCTGTGGCATGTGGGATCTTCCCAGGCCAGGGATCGATCCAGTGTCCCTTGCATTGGCAGGTGGATTCTTAACCACTGTGCCACCAGAGAAGCCACTAGAAACAGATACATCTTTGATCACAATGGCAAACGTAATTTGGGTCACTCTATACGTGAAAACAGAAGACAGGAGGTAGTAAGGGGCTGAAATGCAAAAGATAAGTAGATGATGTTAGCTTAGTGTCTTTTTTATGGGAGTAGAGATGGAACAGCACGTGCAAAGGTCTGGGGGCTCAAAATACCTGTAACATTCAAGAACAGAAAGAGCTGCATGAGGTGGACTGTGGTAAGGGAGGATGAGAGGGTATGGGAAGAAGCTGGAAAGAGAGTGAGTCCAGAAGGATGAATAGAGAGTGAGGCAGTGGATATCAGGGAGGCAAGCAACTCTGTCAGGAAGACTAGCTGCTCAAGGGTGCTGGCTGGTGTTTCCTTCTTGAGGGAAGTATTCAGCCCCAACCTGGTTCCCTTTAAGTAAGAGGGCAGCATAGGGATTCTTCACTGCTACCTTCAGGGTAGTACTGTACATAAATCAGACCTTCATGAATGCCTCCTGAGATCACTGGGCTGAGAGACTTGCTCCTTCCTCACTCCCAGGCTCTCAATGGAAGTCGGTGACTTAGCAGTGTATTTTTCAGCCCTTCACTATATATACTGTTCTTTTCACAAGACATCCCCATGCTTGACTTAATACCAGCAGGGGAGGAACTTGGCAGTCCAGGAATGGGACAGGGCTAGAACCTCCACTCTCTCCAGGCCCACCCTACCGTGGTGAGATCTGCTGCACATTGGCCGGAGAACCAGCTGATCATGGGGGTGCAGCTTGTGGTGAGGAATGGGGGAGAGCTAACCTGATATTTGAACAAGACCCTGCCCTCATATCCAGTGTCCTGCCCAAGAGAGTTAACGAATGATGTGGCAGTACAGACCTAGATAACACTATTTAACACACCTGCCTAATGCTGATTTCCCAGAGAACTAATGTCCCAGAGAAGCTTGGGCCCTGGGAAGGTAACTTGAAGTCCATTTCCTGGAACAAAGGCCCATAGCAGTCCTGCTTCATGAGCTGCCAAGTAAAACTGTCAGAATCTATTTAAGAAAACCAGGCCAGTCTGGCTGTGTTTATTGAGAATAGCTACATGAGACAAAGGGGAAAAGAGTTTTCATTCCATTCATTCACAGATATTTACTGAGCGCCTACCATCTGCCAAGTCCTGTTCTAGGTGGTGGGCATACAGAAAAGAGCCAACTAGATGAAACACTCGTCCTCGAAAAGCTTACATTCTAATGGGAAGAGATAGACAATAAAGATAACAGAGCAAATATGTTTATATTAGAAGGTGGTAAGTGCTACAGCTTCAATTCATGTAGAAAAATGTCTACAGGACATTTTTAGAACACAAGTGGGTGCTGGTAGAGAGCATAGATAAGGTGGATATTAGTTATCATATTAGGTATTAGGTAGAATGGTTAGGGAAGAGTTTTCTGAGAAGGTGACATTTAAGCTGAATCCTAAAAGATGAGGAGCCAGCCTTGTGAAGAGTGAGGGAGAGAGAGAAATGTTACAAAGGCCTGAGTTAGGCAAGAACTTGGAATGTTCAAAAAACAGAACTAATGTCCATTTCTTCAGTGTGCTAAGCTAGGGGAGAGATCCTAAACACAAGGCTGGGGAGGCAGGCATGCCTTGATAAGGGATGTGGATTTCTCCTAACTCACTGTGCTCATTACAGCACAATTATCTATTTGACCATAACTCTGCCCACTCAGAACTCACCGGCTAATTCTGCTGCCTGGCTTCGACTCAGAGAGGACATCTTAAGAAAGTCCCAGGAGTGACCAAAACAGATGTAATAAAGGCTATACTCTAAAGCTCACACACAACACCCTTCAGGGAGCTTCTGGGATTTTCTCTCAGGTCATTTACTTTCATGTTAAATACCCTTTAAATAAATTTCCTCATCGGGTTTCCAAGCCCATAGCAGATTACAAGCAGCAGATTAGAAGCGGGGGGGAAGGGCAGGCACTCTGTTCAGCTGACATTTTAATTCAGTGAGTCATTTTGCTTGGAAACCACCTTTCCGTGTGACGGACTTCATCCTGTACTGTAAGGACTCCAGGACCCCTCGGAACGCATTTATCGTATCATGATGTAGTGGCAAGAACACTGACAAACATCAGTCCTCGATGCACGCCCTGACCCCAGCTTTCATAATTCCATGTTACCACTAGATGGGGAATGACTTAAGGACATCATGTCTTGGTCATCTCTGAGTTCACTCATAATCCATGCCCCTACTCCAAGCCAGGAGTAATGCTCATCATGTAATGGTGCTTGATAAATGGATCTTGAATGAATAAACAGCAGTATGACCTTGGATAAATTACCCTCTCTGATCCTCAGTTGCCTCATCTGTAGAAGGAAATAGCATCACCACCTCAAGGGCTTACTTGGAATGTTAAATAACAATATATGTAGAAAGCACGATGTACGGTGTAACACACAATATACATGAAAGGTATTTTGCAACTTGGGGCTGAATCAGAGGTGTCCTTCAAAGGGTCAAGGGAACCTTTAGGTCCTTGTGTCTACGACTTGAAATAGTTGCCACTAGATGGCAATGTTTTCTTAAGGCACGTTGAACCATTTTTCAGTTTACCCTAACCGCCTTCAAACTGAGGGTTCTCATACCACTGGGAGTGCAAAATGCTTTCCGAGACATGCTTAATTATGTATAGCTTTGAGGAAATCAACATTCCCATCCTCAACTTCTATGTGTCCTCTTTCCTAAAACTAACCTGCTTAGGAAAGTACCTGTGTTCACGATAACTCTTCTCCAACTTTTCAAAAAGAAAGGTATACCCATTATTCCTCCCAAATCTGACTTTTTTGGCATCACCAGGTGAATAATATCGTCTAGGACATCGAACAAAGAGGAAGTCTCCTTCAACGATTAACAAGGAACCAGTCTTTCCTTATCTTTTACATACTTCTGTGAAGCGTGAAACTTGGCTTTAGAAATGGAGTATTTTGGCTCATGCTGTTATGGTCTGAATAATATGTGGTATAGTGGGGTGGTGTAATTAAGCCTTCTTCTGTCCCCTAAGAATTATCAAAGAAAGCATTTACTTTAAGGAAAAGAAGCACAGAGAGCATCTTTTCAAAAATACTAATCAATAGTTTCTCAAATACTTAAATATAATTATTTTTACCTATTCTCAATACACATCACAAAGTCAGGTCATTAGCAGGAAAGAAATATGTTGGAATCACCAAAGTAGTTGATCATTTTAGGTGTAACTATAATATTTTCCAGGGTCACCAAATTTTTCATGACACACTAGCTAAACAAGCCAAGTTTTTACATGATTAAATTTCAAATTTGATGTGAGATAGTTAAAAACTATTTTTATGAAATCATATAATAAAATATTTATTCTAATTTTAATCAATTCTCATCTTTATTTCATCTTATTTATTATTGCCTATTTCTCATTAACAAAAATACAATTGTATGTTACATGCCAGATCAATTAATTTTTACAGTCTATATCTTTCCATTTCATTAAATCATGGGAAAAGTTTTATCATAATGTCTAATGAAATAATGGCACTATTTCTCATTTTTATATTTGAGACTTATTTATATATATATAAATAATATATATTATATATATATATATCCCAATATATCAGATATATAATATCTGGGATATATCAGATATATAATATATATCTGATATATAAATATATCAGAAGCCAAACCTCAGAGTTTGAAACAGACATGTAGATACATTTGACCAAAGAAATATCAGGACTGGTATCATATTCCCTGCTTTACAAATAGCTTATGATTTGGCTATTCATGACATTGCATTATTACAAATTAGGTAATGAAGAATAGCATATTGATTTATTACTTTGTTTTACTAACTTTAAAAATTGATTAATGAAAAAAAATAAATGAATTATATTAAATCTACCTTAAATTAATCTTGACCACTTTTAATCCTTACAACAACCCTTGAAATAGGTCCTGTTATTTCCCCCACAGAGAGGTTAGGAATTTATCCACAGTCACAAAGACAAAAAAAGGCTCTGAGTAAGCCAATATGAATGTCACCATAACCATGTAGTAAACCTTATGCAAGTTATACTTTATATAGTCCAACTTAACACAATAAAGTAAACTTGATCATCTGATTTCCAGCCTCACAGCAGAAAAGAAGAAAACTAGAGTGGGGAGTAGAATCTTGGAGGGACAAACATTTTGACACTAGTGAGAAGTGACAGTCAGCAGTCACTTGGAAAGCAATCCTCAAGATGAAAACTGGAACTATTTTAGTGAAGGTGCTAAAAATCCTACCCTATATTGCTATTTTTAATTAAATTAATATGTAATGTCTACATTATGACTGTGTAAATATTTTTACTGAGTCACTTAGTGTACAGTTATTTAAGTTGGGCAACTTATTGTTTTCCCTGGAAGTAATAATTGCTTCATTTTCTCTATTACTTAGCTTTCCAGATACCTATTATTGATTAATTCTCAAACTCTGACATTACAGAAAAATGTCTGCTAATGTACTCAAATTCTTCAGGTACATTTTTTCTTTCTCTTTTTTTTAAAATTTCTTTTTATTTATTATTTTTGGCTGTGTTGGGTCTTCGTTGTTGCGTGCAGTCTTTCTCTAGTTGTGGCAAGCAGAGCCTACTCTTCGTTGCGGTGCACAGTCTTCTCTTGCTGCGGAGCACAGGCTTTAGAGCACTTGGGCTTCAGTAGCTGTGGTGCGTGGGCTCAGTAGTTGTGGCTCGTGGGCTCTAGAGCACAGGCTCAGTAGTTGTGGCGCACGGGCTTAGTTGCTTCGCGGCATGTGGGATCTTCCCTGAGCAGGGCTCAAACCCGTGTTTCCTGCATTGGCAGGTGGATTCTTAACCACTGCGCCACCAGGGAAGCCCAGATACATTTTTTCTTGAAGTCATTCTTCTGGAGCTTTTCATTCTTCTGTTTCAGTCTGGACAGGTTCTCTGTATGCCTGAGACTCATCTATCCTCCTAGAACTTCTCATCACTACTTTCCTATGTATTCTTTTATTTGTCTTCTGTGTTCAACTCCTTGCTTCTTTGATTCCTTCTCTTTCTTGGTTTAATCCCTCAGTTTGGTGGAACACATTCTTTAATAACTTCCTGAGAAATGATGAGTGGGAGATAATTTATTTGAACCTTTCTACATCTGAAAAAAGCTGTATTTTGCCCTCAAGCTTGGTTAATAGTTTAGCTGACTATAAAATTCTTCAGAATTTTGATGGCCTTTCTCAATTGCCTTCCAGATTCCAGAAAGACTCTTGAAAAGTCAGATGCTGTCCTGATTCTCAAGCCTTTAGATGTTACCTGTTTTTCTCTATGGAAGCCCCAGGGTTCTGAAGTTTCAGAATGATGGGTCTTGCTTTATTGGGATATAATTTATATATTATAAGATATACCCAATTTTAAGTATATAGTGAGATGAGTTTTGATACATGTATATAGTCATATAATCTCTGCCACATCATGATATAAAATATTTCCAGCACTCCAAAAATGTCCCCCCTTGTGGGCTTCCCTGGTGGCGCAGTGATTGAGAGTCCGCCTGCTGATGCAGGGGACACGGGTTCGTGCCCGGGTCCGGGAGGATCCCACATGCTGCGGAGCGGCTGGGCCCGTGGGCCATGGCCGCTGAGCCTGCGCGTCCCGAGTCTGTGCTCCGCAGCGGGAAAGGCCACAACAGTGAGAGGCCCGCGTACCGCAAAAAAAAAAAAAAAAAAAAAAAAAAAAAACCACAGTGAGATACCACTACATATAAAACGTATATATATATATATATATATATATATATATATATGAAGCTAGAAGCTAGAAGAAGCAAGGAAGGATTCTCCTTTGGAGACTTCAAAGGGAGTGTGGCCCTTGGCACACCTTCATTTTGGACTTCTGGCCACCGGAAGTGTGAGAAAACACATTTCTGTTGTTTTAAGCCACCCTGTTTGGCACCTTAGAAATCTAATACAATCCAATTTATTATTTTTTTTCTTTTACAGTTCTGCCTTTTTGGTTCTATTTAAGAAATATTTGCCTTATACGAAGTCACTAAGATTCTCTCTCTTTGTTCTTTTTCCTCCAAAAGTTTTATAGTTTTAGCTCTTACGCTGAGGTCTATGATCAGTTTCACATTGATATTTTTTATGCTATGAAGTAAGAATTGGGGTTAATTTTTTTCGTGTGGATATCCAATTATTTCAGCACCATTTGTTGAAAAAATTTATCCATTCGCCATTGAATTACCTAGGAATCTTGGTCAAAAATTAATTAGCCATGATTCTGTGGGCCTATTTCTGTACTCTTTATTCTGTACCATTGATCATCATTCTACTGATATCACAATGTCTTGATTTCACGACTTTAGAAAAAGTCTTGATAATAGATACTGTAAGTCTTCCAACTGTGTTCTTTTTCAAAATTGTTTTAGCTTTTCTAGGTCTTTTGCATTTTTATCAAGATTTTAGAATCACCTTTGCTAATTTCTACAATTGGGATTTTGACTGGAATTGTATTGAATCATTGAGTTTCTTTTTTTTTAGTTATTATTTATTTATTTATTTGGTTGTGCTGGGTCTTAGTTGCAGCAGGCAGGCTCCTTAGTTGCAGCTCACAATCTCCTTAGTTGCAGCACGCCGGCTCCTTAGTTGTAGCATGCGAACTCTTAGTTACAGCATGCATGTGGGATCTAGTTCTCTGACCAGGGATCGAACCTGCGCCCCCTACATTGGGAGTGCAGAGTCCTATTCACTGCACCACCAGGGAAGTCCCCGTTGGGCCTTAACTGAAGCGATTTTATGCCCAAGGGGATGTTAGGCAATATCTGGAGACATTTTTGGTTGTCTCAACTAGGAGGTGCTACTGGAATCTAGTAGACAGAGGCCAGAGGTGCTACTAAACATCCTACAGTACACAGGACAGCCTCTTACAACAAAGAATTATCTGGCCCAAATGTCAATTGTTCTGCTGCTAAGAAATCTTGCATTGAATATATAGGTCATTTTTAGGACAAATGACATCTTAAATGGAATCTTTTGACCCAGAAGACAGTATTTCTCTCTACTTACTTAAGTCTTTAATTTCTCTTAACAATATTTTGTAGTTTTTGGTGTACAAGTCATGCACATTTTATGTTAAGTTTATCACAATCAACCATCACCACTATCTAATTACAGAACATTTTCATTATCCCAAAAGCTGTACCTATTAAACAATCACTGCCCATCTCCCTTCCTCCTGCCTCTAGTAACCACTAATCTGCTTTCTGTCTCTATGAATTTGCCTCTTCTGAATATTTTATATAATGGAATCATACGATATGTGACCTTTTGTGTCTGACCTCTTTCACTCAGCATAATGTTTTTAAAATTCATCCATGTTGTAGTATGTATCATTACTTTATTCCTTTAAGGCTGAATTATATATATATACCACATTTTGTTTATCCATTCATCAGATGATGGACATTTGGGTAGTTTCCACCTTTTGGTTATTGTGAATAGTGCTCTATGAACATTCATATATAAGTTTTTGTTTGAACACGTTTTCCTTTTTTTTTTTTTTTTTTTTTGGCCACGTCACGCAGCTTGTGAAATTTTAATTGCCAGACCAGGGACTGAACAGGAACTCTTGGCAGTGAGAGCGAGGAGTCCTAACCACTGGACCTCCAGGGAGTTCCTGAACACATTTTCAATTCTTTTGAGTATATACCCAGGAGGGGAATTGCTGGGTCACATGGTAATTTTATGTTTCACTTTTTTTTTTAATAGATAAGATTTTTTAAAATTTATTTTATTTATTATTATTTTTGGCTGCGTTGGGTCTTTGTTGCTGCGTGCGGGCTTTCTCTAGTTGCAGTGAGCGGGGGCTACTCTTCGTTGGGGTGCACGGGCTTCTCATTGCAGTGACTTCTCGTTGCGGAGCACGGGCTCTCGTTTTCTGGGCTTCAGTAATTGTGGTGCGTGGGCTCAGTAGTTGTGGCTCGCGGGCTCTAGAGCACAGGTTCAGTAGTTGTGACACATGGACTTAGTTGCTCCATGGCATGTGGGATCTTCCCGGACCAGGACTCAAACCCGTGTCCCCTGCATTGGCAGGCGGATTCTTAACCACTGCACCACCAGGGAAGCCCTATGTTTCACTTCTTGAGGAACTGCCAAACTGTTTTCCACAGTGGCAGCACCATTTTACATTCCCACAAGCAATGTACGAGATTCCATTTTCTCCACATCCTTGCCAACTCTTGTTAATTTCCTTTTTTTTTTTTTTTTTAATTGTCATCCTGGTGGGTCTGAAGTAGTATCTCACTGGGATTTTGATTTACATTTGCCTAATGATTAATGATGTTGAACATATTTTAATTTGCTTTTTGGACATTTTTATATCTTTTTTGGAGAACTATCTAGTTAAGTCCTTTTCCCATTATTAAATTGGGTTGTTTGTCTTTTTTTCCCTAAATATTGACATATGTCGTGAATTTTTAAATTTATTTATTTATTTTAAAGAAGATGTTGGGGGTAGGAGTTTATTAATTAATTAATTAATTTTTGCTGTGCTGGGTCATCGTTTCTGTGCGAGGGCTTTCTCTAGTTGTGGCAAGCAGGGGCCACTCTTCATCGCGGTGCACAGGCCTCTCACTATCGCGGCTTCTCCTGTGGAGCACAGGCTCCAGACGCGCAGGCTCAGTAATTGTGGCTCACGGGCCCAGTTGCTCCGTGGCATGTGGGATCCTCTCAGACCAGGGCTCGAACCCGTGTCCCCTGCACTGGCAGGCAGATTCTCAGCCACTGCGCCACCAGGGAAGCCCTATTTGTCTTTTTGTTGTTGAGTTGTATGTGTTCTTCGTACAATATATTCCAGACCCTTATCAGATATATGATTTATAAATAATTGCTTCCATTCTATGAATTGCATTTTCACTCTCTTGACAGTGTCCTTTGATGCATGAAAATTTTTAATTTTAATTCCCATTTATCTATTTTTTCTTTTGTTACTTGTTCTTTCAGTGTTGTATCTAAGAAACCATTGTTGAATCCATGGTCATGAAGATTTAACCCTATGTTTTCTTATAAGAATTTTATAGTTTATCTCTTATATTTAGGTCTTTGATTTATTTTGAGTTAGTTTTTGTCTATGATGTCAAGTAAGGGTCCAACTTCATTCTTTTGCATGTGGGTATCTAGTTATCCCAGCACCATTTGTTGAGACTGTTCTTTCCTCATTGAGTGGTATTAACACTCATGTTGAAAATCAATTGACTATAAGTGTATGGGTTTATTTCTGAACTCTCAATTCTATTCTATTGACCTAAATGTCTATCCTTATGCCAGTACCACACTGTTTTGATTACTGTAGCTTTGTAATAAGTTTTGAAATTGGGAAGTGTGAGTCCTCCTGCTTTGTTCTTTTTCAAGATTGTTTTGGCTATTCAGAATCTCTTGCAATTCTATATGAATTTAAGAATTAACTTTTCCATTTCTGCAGAAAAGGCCATTGGGATTTTGATAGGAATTACATTGAATCTGTAGATTTCTTTGGGTAATATTGCCATCTTAACAATATTAAGTCTTCTAATCCATGAACACAGGCTGTCTTTCTATTCATGTATATTTTCTTTAATTTCTCTCAGCAAAATTTTGTACTTTTCAGCGTACTAGTCTTGCACATTTTATATTAAATTTATCACCAAACAGTTCATTTTTGATGCTATTGTAAATTATATTTTTAATTTTAATTTTTTGATTGTTTCTAGTAAATAGAGATATATAGCTTTTTGTACATTGACTTGTATCCTGTGAACTTGCTAAATTCATTTAGCTTTTTGTAGATTCTTTAAGATTTTACATAGATTATGATGTCTTACATGAATAAAAAGAGTTTTACTTAGTGGAAGAGAAAATTTTTTTAATTTTTTTTTTTAACCGTGCTGCACTGTCTAGGACCTCTAGCACAATGTTCAATAGAAATGGCTATAGTGGGCATCCTTGCCTTGTTCTTAATCTTAGGGGGAAAACATTCAATCTTATACCATTAAGCATGGTGTTAGCTATAGGTTAATCATAGATGCTCTTTATCAGATTGGGGAAGTTTCCTTCTATTCCTAGTTTGCTGAGAGTATTTAGCTAAATAGATGTTGGATCTGTGAAATGCTTTTATTTTTATCTATTAAGATGACCATGTGGTTCTTCTCCTTTAGTCTATCAGTGTGCTGAATTACATATTTGATTTTTGACTATTAAACCTTACATTCCTGGTAGAAATGCCACTTAGTCATAATACATTATCCATTCTATATATTATTGGATTCAATTCATTAATATTTCATTAACGATTTTACATCTATGTTTATGAGAGCTGTTGGTCTGTAGTTTTCTTTTCTTGTAATGTCCTGGATAGTTTTGGTATCAGGGAAATGCTGACTTCATAGAATGTGTTTAAAAATATTACTCTAACAGCAGAAACTAACACAACGTTGTAAAGCAATTATACTCCAATAAAGGTATAAAAAAAATTACTCTTCCTTCATTTTCTGGAAAACTTTGTGTAGAATTGGTACTATTTCTTCTTTAAATATTTGGTGGATTTCTCAGTGAAGCTGTCTGGGACTAGCATTTTATTGTGGGAAGGTTTTCCTCCCCCAAAAAATTTCTTTTGTAGAGATAAGGCTATTTAGGTTACATATTTCCTCTTGAATAAATTTTTTGTGTCTTCACTCTTTTTTTTCCCAATGAATTTGGCTCGAGATTTGTCAATTTCATTGACCCTCTCACAGAACCAGGTTTTGGTTTCATGTTTTTCTCTAATATTTTCCTGTTTTCTATTTCATTGAGCTCTGCTCTTATCTTTATTATTTCCTTTCTTTTGCATACTTTGGTTTTAATATGTTTTTCCTTTTCTAGTTTCTGAAGGTGGAAGTTAAGGTCATTGATTTGAGACCTTTCTTCTTTTCTAATACAGCTGTCTAGTGCTATAAATTTCCCTTGAAATGCTGCCTTAGTTGCATTCAAAATGTTGATATATTGTTGTTCTCATTTTTATTTAGTTCAAAAGACTTGCTAATTTCCCTTTTGCTTTCTTTTTTTTTTTTGACCCACAAGTTATATAGGGTATGTTATGTAGTTTCTAAGTATTTGGGACTATTCCAGAGATCTTTCTGTTATTTTTTTCTAATTTAATTTTGTTTTGGTCAGAGAAAGTATTTTGTATGACTTGATTCCTTTTAAATTTATTAAGACTTGTCTGTGGCCCAGAAGATGGTTAGAAATATGGTCCACCTACTAAGAGAAATACAATCATTATTATGCGTATACAAGGACTAAGTTCTGAGCAACAATATGTTCCTCATCGTATATTAAAGTTTGGATTTTATACATCAGTTTGATGAGTTCAGTAAATGTGTGTTTCCTCCTGAGAGAAAAAGCTGCCTCTTAATGCTCTCTACACACAATGGCCAAGGTCTTAATTGAAAACTGAACATTTCAATCTTCCAGGTATTTTCAGTATCCATATGTTTGTATTCAGGTATTTGTTTTAGCTTTAGAACATGAATGAAGATCTTAGGTCTCTGAACAAATTGCCTTTTCTTGGATTACTTTGTTTCCCATCTGAGAATTAAAAATTAACTTGAATAAATTTAATTTACTATATTGATACACAGATATATTCTGAGAGGAACTGTGGTTCATGTTGCTCAATATCACTGAATATAACAGTTTAAGTTGTCAGTAAATGTGTAGAATTTGAGCCTTCTTGGAATCAGCCCCAAAGTTCTGTTCATGAATATATTGAAATTAAATATTTTTAGAGCCATTAGATGGGGTGCACATACATTGTTGACTTGGAATATTTTTAATATGCTACTAGGGATCATAATTGCAATATCTGAATAAAATTACTGGCCTATTAAAAATTGTCACCAGTGTCAAAAAGCAAAGCAAAACAAAACAAGACAAATGAAAAAAGTGACCTTCTTCTCCTCCTACAAAGCAGAGGGGAATACTAGCTGGATGAAGCAAAACTCTATCCTTCCTTTCTATCCCCACAGCCAATATTTAATCTCTAATTTAGTGTGCCTTCTGTCCTTCAGTGACTGGACATATCATGTGGTGAAGAGGGTAGAGTGACAATAGGATTTGCTTAAGTCATTAGGCCCTTGTGACAACTGTCTTCTCCCACAGGGCTATCTGGGAATTTCAAGCTCTAATTTTCAATATCTTCTCAATGTATGTATGTAGGGCCCACATGCCCCATACTAGGCATGGAGCCTTTCACTTGCAAACTCTAAAGCTATATAGAAAACTGAGTGTTATAGCACCAGATCTCAGGAAACAATCATCATGTTCCCCCCTACACCCCGCAGGGAACTTTTGTTCTAAAATAAACACACGTCTGGATGCACAAGACTAAATTAACTTATAACATCTCAATGATAATTCAACCCCTCTCATCTGGTAAGTGTTTTTCAACTAAACATTCTTGGCACACCTCGGTAAGTTTTATAAAAAAGAGAAAAAGAAAGTATTACTAAGTTCAGTCTTATATTTAAGGCAGAGAAATGAAAGAAATTTCCTTCATTTCTGCCACAAACCTATAACAAGGAAGGCAGCCAATCCACTCTGCAGAGGAAATTTTTCTGAAGTTCCTCAATAGCTTTAAAAAAAATAATATATACCCTTGTTAGTGACTCCCTTCACATTCAGTAATGTCACTTTGTGGACATTATTCAATGTGAAAAGAAGAACTATATATATTATATAATTCAAGAAGAACCATATATACATAATTCAAGAAACTTGAGTTTTGTGGGAGGTAATGAAGTTAGGAACCAAGCCCCCACAAATGGAACACTCCAGAGCGTCACTAACTTTTCCCAGCCCTCACCCAAGGCTGAGTAAGAAAGATCACCTACTCTTGCTGCAAGGAGGTAACACAGAGTTAAGAACATTGAAGAGGGAATCAGAAAACCCCAATGCTGGTCCTGGCTTTGTCACTCACTAACTTGTTGGTTGAGTTGGAATTAAACCCTTTGTTCCTTCTGCTCTGGAGTTGCTCAGGTTTAAAGTTGGGAGACTGTATTAATAAACTCCAGCTTCCTATAGACTCCTCCCATCTGCTTCCATGTTTTCTATGGCTCTCCGCTCTCCGTGTTCTTCTCTATCTCTGGTGTCCCCTACTCTGACAGTTCTTGGTCTTGTTGTCACATAAATGCAGGAGTCTCTCCAGTGAATTGTCCTTGGCTCCCTTTATGCTCTAATCCTCTCTTGCAATTTTAGTTATAATCCCTGTGGTAGATACTGGTTAATTGCCCAAATTCCCACTTCTGTACTGAAGCTTTACTTTCCCCAGCTGCTGGGAAGTTTGGAAGATAACAGCTCTCAGCTGAGTTCTTCTCTGGGAATTGCCTTCTTGCAAAGAGATCAACCTCACCCAAGCCCACATCCCCTCCCTGGGGAAAGCCCACATCCAGTGTTTCTTCAGTGTGGGAATGAGAAGGGCCAGCCGCCTTGCCTCAAAGTGGGATAAATTTGAAGGGCCAACCATACCTGCTCTAGAACTCCCCTGGTTTTTGTTGTGACTGTACTGCATTTCAATGCCTCCTTCTGCCCAGTTCTACAGGTGTTGATCCCTGAGAGCATTCCTCAATAAACTACCTGCACAAAATCTTCATCTCAGAGTCTGTTTCCTGTAGAACCAACCTAAGACAGTTGGTACCAGGAGTGGTTCAAGGAAGTAGACTCTAAAATGAGATTTTGGAACTGGCCCACCCATCTACCAGGTGGCAATGAGGTCCCCATTGCCACCACTGGTGGTAGGAGGAGCACTGCAAGCTCCTGGCATTCAGTGTAACTGTTAAAACTTTAACTAGTGACGAATATTAATATTCCACCCAAGTTCACCACTAGAAGACCAGAGGGCCTCCATGGAACCATAGACAGAGACTCATCTCCTGCAGCCAGAGGGCAGAGAAAGCTTAAATTTGACCCTGGACTTAGTTATAGGAGTTGCACAACTCCAAAGAAGTTTGAATTCTTCAGTCAGCTGTGCCAAGTTAGGGCCCTGACTAGGAAGAAGTGAAATCTTGAGACTTGGGATGGGAACATTTGGATTGATGCACTCAAAAACCTTGGAACTGCAGATCCCTCTAAACCCTCTGGGCCAGCAGAAATGGCCCAGTGCTCCTGTTAAGGGCTAGTGTTCCCACTTGCTTGAAAATAATGCTGAGGCCTCTCAATCTAGACAAGAAATCAGAGAAGAATTTTCAAGAGCAGCCCTGCCAATTGGTCAATACAACCCAGCAAACTTTGTGGTATTGGAAGTATCAGTAGTAGGAAAGGATGCCATGTGGAACTTGTGACTTCCAGTAGAAGAATCATAATGTAGACCATGTACAGGGTATTAGAACAAGTCTATGTCAACTTCAGTGAAGAATTTTCCACCATTTGAAAAATAGCTCCAGATGTGCCACTGCTCTATGATAGAGACAGAAGAACTGATTATGGGACATCAAATGAACATGTGGCCAAGGTTACCTATTATGAGTTGGTTTCTCTCAAGCCCATCTGAATGGTTAGGTCATTCAAGATGGTTGTTCTCTTGCTCTCTGTATATCCCCTGTTTGACAAGTCCCTGCTTCAGTCACATGACATCAAATCCTCTTAATTATAGGGCTTTATTAGTTCCTGGGAACTGGTGAGCCCACCTGATGTCAATTCACCATATAAATGGTAGCTTCTTTCTCCAAGCAGCGAAGATTGCTGCCATACCCTGTCCACCATCTGCCATTAACGGTAGGGGTGTTGCTCCAGGACCTTTTGTGGAAGGTTCCCTGGTCCAATAAACCATTGCTGTCTCCAGCTCTTTCTTTCTCAAGCCCAGTCTCAAGGCTGGGCAGCTACAAGGCTTACAGGCCTTTGGGGTGCAACCCAACACCAATCCATTACACAATGGAAGTGGTACCTCAGATCAGGTAAGAACAAGGTCAAAGGGCACAAGTAAGCTGCACAGGTAGGTGATCCAGACCCCCGTGTTTTCCCCCACTGTTACACTGATGTCTTTCCCTCAGTTTACACCTATGGCTTCAGTGGCATATTCAGTGATCCATTGGGGTCATTCTTGGGAGTCCCTTGCTCAATTCTGAAGGTAAATGGACAAGTGCAGCAGCCACAGTCTAAGAAGGTTCTGGTCACCAGAGGCTCGCCCCTCAGGCTGTGATCATTTACTTTGTGTGGAAAGAGAAGTGGCCTGACACAAGAAGATATGGGCAGCCCTGAATAGCTTGTTAGTAAAGTGGTTCAGAACAAGCCTCCCAAAATGTGCCACTTTGGAGTGTGGATTACTTTGAGCTGAAGACAACGGAGGCCCAAAAGACTCAGGAAGAGCTTTTTATCTCCCCCCTCAACCACCTAAAAGAATTTAGTTAGAGGGCCTGGTCCAGGAAGAGAGCTATCACCAGAGGTAATTACAAAGAGTATGGGCGGGTGTGGTAAGCTGGGGGAACCCTTTGTTTGTTCAAAGTTATCTCTGCGTCCCATTGTAGTTTACCAAACATTTGCTCTTCCCATCTTCTCGTGAATTACCTTCCTTCCCTTTGAAACACCAGACTACTATCCCCTTCTCCCTAGCTCAGAATAGTGTAGAAGCCTCATTTGCCTGTCAGAGAGCCTCTCATAGTATTTGTGGGGCTCCCATATGTACAAAATTACCTTTGTTTTTTTCCTGTTATTCTGTATTATGTCAGTTTAATTAATAGATTAGCCAAAAGGACCTAGACAAGTAGAGGAAAATTTTTCCTCCCCTACAGGTTGGTCAGGGGTCAGAAAGGGGAAGGACTGAAAGATAGCAATGAAGGACTAGTTCACGCAGACCATGAAGGAAGCTGCCTAGACCAGCAGAGGCACTGGCTGAGGGTAAGGGGACTCCGGAACAGGTAATGGAGGAGGGCAACTGTGAGTTTCACTTGCACCTGGAGACCAGCTGCCATGGCAAGGGATGAGTTCATCCCACTAATCTTCCTCTCGTAAGTTTCCCCCAGGAAAAGAGACCAACCCAAATTCTGGAGTAACTAAATTTATTATACGAAGCAAGTGGCTCTGAGTGGATAAGGGATGGACTGTCATGGATGCTGTGGTATGCTGCCCTGTCATCTGGTCTAGACCCAGGCACTCATTCTCTCAGAGGCTGGACATGTTGGTTGCCAAAAACTCTCAGATGAGTTCTTCTCTAGGAACTGCCTTCAGCTGATGAGCACTGTCTCACCCAACATCATTTTCCCTGCCTTGGTATAAAGTCCAGGCCCCTTGTCTTAAGATGGGACATCTCCAGGGGCCCATCCTGCTCCAGAGCTCCCACTGGGTTAGCTGAGGCCTCAACTGCAACTGCACTGCAGTTCAGCTCCCTGGCTGCCCACTCCTCTTGCATTCACTCCCACACAGGTATTGATCCCAAGGGTACTTCCCCAATAAAATCCGGCACACAGCAGGAACCGGGTGTTAGTGTTAAATGGGTACAGAGTTACTGTTCAAGAAGATGAAAAAGTTCTGAAGGTAGATGGTGGGGATGGTCTCACAATAATGTGAATGCATTTAATTCCACTGAACTGACTGTACAATTAAAAGCGGTTAAAATGGTAACATTTATATATTTTACCACAATAAGAAAAATAATCCTGCAAGTGAATCTCCCAGTCTTTTTTCCTAGGGAATTTAAACTAACAGCCTCCGTGAGTATGGCAAAGATTGCTAGCTTCCACCAATATTCATTCTTTTTCTCCTTTATTATTGGAACTCAGCCTGAGACAGCAAGCTGTCTTGCAGCTGGCCATGGGATGTGAGACATGTGACTAAGTTTGGCCAATTGGATGTGAGAAGTGATATGTGTCACTTCCTGTTAATTCTCTTAAAGTAGTAGGCATGCCCTCCACTCATCTCTGCTTCCTTCTTGCTGGCTGGGATGCAGATGTGATGGCAGGAGCTGGAGCCAGAGAGGAAGCCATAGGTAGAGGATGACAGAGCCACCCTACCAACCCTAGACTATCTCTGGCTGTTATTTGAGATAGAAATAAATTCCTATATTGCTTAAGCCACTGAATTTAAGGTATCTTTGTTATACCAGCTCAGTGTGTATCCTCACACTTTGGATGACTCCAAGATCCATTTCTCTAACCCTAACAACTTTCACAAACAATTCATATTTCACATTTCCAGCTTTGAGATTTGGCAAGCCCCCACCATAATATATCCTAATGCTTTCTAAATCTTGTTTCTTATTTTTGATAATACCACAATTCTCCTACCTATGAAGAAAGAGCCCTAAACATTCACACAGTGGAATATCATTCAGCTGTTAAAAAAGGAGAAGGAAACCTAAGATATACTGATATGGAGCAATCAGCAAGATCTACTGAGTGAAGAAAGCCAGAATTACAGTGTCTATAATATAACACTACTTATATTAGAAAAACAAAGTATATATACATATGTAAATTTTTGTATGTGCATAGAATATCTTGGGAAGGATAACCAAAGACTGAGTCGCTGCCCTAGATAGGACAACCAGGAGACAAGGTGGCAAAGAAACTAATTTCTTACTGTATACCTGTTTGAACCTTTGAATAGTGTACTGTATGCAAAGGGCCAGTGGTTCACTATTCATATTCTAATCTGGATAAATTGCACCCCTGGAGCTGTGCTGTGTGTGGCCTGGGCAGCTGTACACATCCATCCTGCTGTGCATGTTTTATGTACTAAAAAAAAAAAAAAAAAGTTTAAGAAAATATACTTTTGTTCTGTAGCTTGGACAGAACAGCTATTCTCTGAAACCATCTCAGTTAAAATATCCTAGGATTTCATAGATCTCTGTCTAGACTGTTATTTGCATCTCTGTTACCAACCATCAGAGCTTTTATTATCATTTTAAAAGATTATCCACTCTTCCTTGGGAACTTCCTTCAGTGCTGAAATGGGAACTTCCTTCAGTGCTGAAATGACCAGGCAGCTTTTGCTCCTAAGAATTCCTCAGTAAGAGTGGGGAAACCTCAACACGGAAACATGCCTAAGGATTTAACCCCCATCTTTGTCCTTCTCCTAGGATCTGTCAATTACCATTTAATATGGACTGAGAACCTGAAAAAGGTCCTTAATGTTTGATCTTGCAAATTCTGCTTCTTGAATTTCCCACGTTATCCTAAGGAAAGCATCAGAGCTACACACCAAGATGTATTGTACCAGAACGCTCACTGTGGCTTATTTCTCTTATCCAAAAACATGGTCACAAACTAAAGAGCCATGAATATGGAACTAGTGAAACCTAGTACAGTTCATTTAGAGAATGGAATTCCAAATCTTGGAAGAATAACGAAATGGGGAAATGATTACATTATATTGATAAATGAAAAAAGCAAGTTACAAAACAGCAGGTTAGGCATTATCCTTAGACTTTCCCAATTTGGTTTTTAAAGAAAATTGAATATCTGTATCTGGAAAAGATATTCACCAATATGTTAATACCGTTTTTCTTTGGGAGTTGGGCTTATTATAGATTATTTTAATTTCCTGTTTTGTGTTTGCCTGTATTTTCCAAAGTTACTACAATTAACCTGTTTTCTCTTATGATTAAAAAAGTGTTACCCCCACCCAAAGTCAATTTGGGGGGTTCTATGAGCACTTCAGTTTGCTCCTCATTAGTCCCTGATAGTACTCTGAGGCATGCATATGAATTTTAAATGAGAAACATCAATCTGGGTTATGTAGAGAATTCCTCCAATTTCTACAAGGAGGAGGTAAGAGGAAAAGGGTGGCAGATGGTAAGGGGAGGATAAAACAGCTTAAATAGCTTTGTTACCTTTGTTACAAGTTTTCCTTCCAGGAAGAGTCATTTAATGGTTTTCTAGCTAAATGAGCTATTTTACATTTGTAGAGATGACAAACTTCACTATTCACCAGGACCATATGCTTTTTTGATATTCATAAAGGCTTTGAAGTCTAAAATATATGCTGTTTAGGAATGTTAGTCTAGACTAGAGAATAATAGCTCTCCCCTAAATAATACATAAGTACCTTTTTAAATTGGCCTTGGCGAGGGGAAATTTTAAAAATAGAAGATATGGGTCAGAATCAAGTTCTATAACTCAGTACAGTCCTCGTAAAAGATTTATGGATTTGGTTGAAGGGTTATTTTAGACACGTTTGTGCATAGTGTAAATACAAATTATTTATAATTTTTTTTAAATAATGAAAAAGTGAGTCCTAAGAAGACCAGCAGGTGGCATAAATAATTTATTTAATCAAAACTGGGAAGATATGTATTGTAAAAGATATCTTCCCTGACCTTTTGCCCATGAAAAAAATTCTTGAATATTGAGACCAAAATTCCCAATTAAATCATCACTAAAGAAGACTTTACTTAGTTATAAATACAAAAATTGGAATTGCAGGAGAGATGGATCTCATAGATATCAATTCAAAACTAGGTTATAAGCTGTATGCACAGGCCTATCATTAAGCTGAAACACAAAAGACAACATGTAATGAGAGCATCTAATCTCGATGCTCCACCCAGCATGCTTCAGCATCTCTGAGGTGGGAGGAGTGTGCTGATATCAGAGATTTAGGAAAATCATGTTTTCAAAAGCTATGTGGGTGTGTACCTTGTCACAGTAGATTCTGCAACAGCAACAGGAAGCCTCTTCCTTCAAATGCAACTGGAAGATTGGTCTCAGTATTCAGTCTTTACTGGGTCCTGGTAAGGCTCCAAGACACTAACCCATCAGATACCTGTTGGTTGCCTTGGATCTGAAATATTTTCCCCATTTACCAACATCTGATGAAACAACCGACAGGAAGTGTGTGTCTTCACTTGCTTTGTACCTGTGCCCGTGGAAATAGCTCCCATCAATAGATGTAGTCCTGCAGGTCTTGACTTTCAGCAGTGCGTAGTGCAGAGGCAGAAGTCTGTGAGACCAGACATGTCACCCCTAAGATATCTAGAGCAGCTTCCTTACCTGCAACCCTCAGTGGGAGAGCCAAGGACCACAGACTCCTCATCACGGGTTAGAATCCGGATATGTGTACGGACTAGAACAAACTGCACCAAACTATTAGTAATAATTTCTCTGGAAGGTGAGTTTATAGGAGATTGTCTATTTTATGCTCACTAATATATCTTTAGTGCCTAGTCTTGGGTCTTATACATAGTAGTAGGTGGTAAATAAATACTTGTTGAATGAATACTTTAATATTTAAATTTTTTGAAATGAGCCTGTTACTTTTGCCATCATAAGAAAAATAAAAGGTTTGCTGGCATTCTCATACTCCAAAGAGGATCATTCTTCTAGAGAATTTTTCCCTAAGTGAAAACCTAGTTATTTTTTCTTCCACAGTCTTTATTTGAATGAATTTAATTTTTGAGTGCAAATACATACAAGCTTGACAAAACCCACCTAACTTAAAGAGTGTCTAAATCAGCTAACCAATTATACAGATCACCAGTGACTCATTTCAGAGACTTTCCAGGTGTCTCTGCTACCTATTTCAATAAACACACACTCCACTATTACCTTACTGTTTGCTTTCCTGTGGACGCCTTACACACAGCTGCATTTTGAAGCATCACCTCTCATGGTCCTGGTCCCTTCCCCAGGAAGCAATAACGAAAGTCAGCAGCTTTTTCCCAAGTGAGACACCCACTGGGTTGCTCTGTGCCTTGCAGGCAATTCTTGGCTTGCATCCCAGCTAGGCCAAATATTAACTGGAAGGCAATTGGGGTGGAGGGATGTAGAACAAAATTTTCTTTAAAACCATGTGACAAATAATGGCTGGTGTTCAAGTCTACCCCACAAAAGTTGGATTCACACATAATATAATTGAAACCATCCAAATTTTGGTGTATAGATATAGTACAGATGTAATATGTATTTGTAGAATGAATGAATACTGATAGTGCTTCTTAGCAAGAGGAATTTATAGACTGAGACCCAATCTTACTCTGCACTGCCCAAGGAGGCACCTTCTCTGCTTCAGTCACCTGGCAGCCTACAAGTTGGCTGTTGGTATTATAACTTGGGAGATGCTGTATTGGTGTCTTAGACAAAGATCTTCTGGTTGAAAGTCACTTGAGGGGCCTTACTGTAAGGGCTCCAGCCTGCTGGGGCTCACACCTGGTGTGGCAGTTTTCAGAGAAGGAAGGTTGTGGGCTGGAAACAGAAGAGGTGTCTATTGTGTTTGGTGTTTTAGCTTAGATTCATTTAGTCGTAAGGAATTGAGATTCACTAAAGTTAAAGGGGATTTATTATAAGGCATGATAACAAGTCTCTAGCATTAGTCCCAAAGGAGTCATGCAGAGCTCATTCATATGCTATGAATACGCATCTGCACTGTTCTAGCCTCCCTGCAAACTGGCAGGCTTACTGTATTGGGCAGTAGGGTAAGGTCATTGGTTAGCCTGAAGACTGACAAAGCACCCTGGTGAATGAGCTGTGGCCCAGAAGGACAAGATACAGAATCAGTGGGAACAGATCATAGCTGTCTAGCCATGAGGACTGTGAGGGCCCCTTAAATATGTTTAGTATATTTGGGTATCTGGTTTAAGAAACCTGGGTGCATTTCAGGCTACTGTGGACTCAGGACTGACCCTGAATACTATCTAAATGAGGGGAAATTTCTCCTTAGGCCATAACACACATATGCACACATATACACTCAGGAAAATATGATGCCTGGTACATTAATGTTGCCCAAGACCCTGACCTTAAAGTCCCACTCAGGTCTGCCTCTGTGTCAAAGTGCTCAGGTTACAAATTATGTCATCATGACCTTAAAAATTGATGGCTATAATGAAGTTTCAGGCAATGTGACAAAGTAGCATTCTAAGTATGTAAAGCAGTGTAAAATAACCAGTTTGGGCACAGGGAGGGAGGCAGCAGCTAGAGAGAAAGTGTGTCAGGCCTTCTTTGCAACTGATGTCATACCGCATCATCAACAATTCCCAGAAGGACTGGCCTCCCTGCCCCCTCCATTCAACTATCCTTGCCTTTCCTGTGAGCCTTTAGACTATTATCATTAACATAAAAAAATTTATATACATTGAATGAATATGCCTTAACTTGTTCAGCAGTATTAACGCTCATAATTTTGACTTCTTTAGCTGTAATTTTCACAGGGGATGGTTGCATTCTGAAGAGGGAGTAAAGCTCTTGCCCTGGTCCCAGCTGTCCTCACTGAGTCCCTAATATTGCCTGAAGCTGCCACCACTGAAGGAGTAGGTCGTCAGAAGGAGAACAGCCACATCCTATGTATAAGATGAGCTTAAAAAATCACAGAGCACTTTCATTCATCCATTCATCAAAAGTCTTGGAATGGCTGCTATTGCCAGGCACCATGCCAGGCTCTGGGGGATATGGCAATGGGTAAATTAGAAAGGGTTTCTGCTCTCAGGGAGCTTGCAACCTGCGCGGGGGTGGAGGAAGGGGGAGATGAACATCAAACAAATAATTACTTAAATTACACTTGAGAGCTGGGCGATGAAGCACATACTGTAGTGGGCAAGAATTACGGGAGAATCAAATTCAGATGGGGAGGGGACTGTGGTCAGGAAGGCCTCTGAGGAAACAACTTCTCAGCTGAAACTGAAGGAGAAGCTGGAGTTAGCTAGGGGAAGAACAAGAGGGGAGAGCATTCCGGGTGGAGGGGACAGCAGGTGCCAAAGCCCTGCGACAGCAAAGGGCTAGACATAGTCAAGGAATTGAATGAAGACCATGTGTTGTGTACTGAGCAAGAGCAAGAGTGGCTCAGGATGAGGCAGTTACTCAATTCTTGTCTTTTATTTGAAAGTTTATTGTAAGGAATCTAATCTGTTGCTTTCCATGGGGACAAAGCAGGAGTGTGTTAAATGGCTCTAACCCTACACTATCCATATAGGCAGCCACTTATGGCTATAGAACATCTGGCTGATCCAAATTGAGATGGGCTGTAAGTATAAAACACACACTGGATTTCGAAGACTTGGTATCAATAATTTTTGTATTGATTACATATTGAAACAGTATTTTTGATATATTGAGTTAAATATTTCACTAAAATTAATTTCACTTGTTTCTTTTTTGCTTTTTTAATATGGCTACTAGAAAATTTGATATTACATATACGGCCTGCATTATATTCCTGTTGGACAGCACTGCTGTAAAGTGTTAACTTAGATATGAAGAAAAACTACTTGACTATAAGGGAGATTGGGTAATTTAGGAAGGGAGATTAAAGATTTCAGTCCCAGGAGATCTTTAAAAACAGGGCAGCTAGCCAATGACTTGAATTGAATGGCTTGAATGACTTAGGACTTTCGTGGGTTTTTTTGGAAGCAGGGAAGAGAAGAAACCACAGAGGCTCTTACAGTGCCTTCCAAGGACAACAGAATCCACTTATTATCAAGTGTTAGTAGGTGAACAAAATCGTTGGAAGGGCTGGAGGAGCAGGTTCTAGGTGGAGCTTCTCAGAACTACCCTCAACCCCCAGAATCACACTGCTTCTTCTGTGGTGGCGGGGAGAATGCTGCTGCCACCACAGGAGACTGATGACCATTGAGCACACTGTCTCCTTGGCCACATCCATGCCAGAAATACACGATTCTCTCCTGATTTTACTGAATTCCAAATTCATAGTCTCACATGCAGGCAGCTGATTGGCAGAACATAAAGTGGCATCTAGCTGAAAGGAGCTCCGGGAAGTGCAGTTTTTCGTGTTCCAGCTTTTGCAATAGATCATACCACACTAGAAGCAAGTTGCAGTGGGTATTGACTGAGCCAAACCACAGTACCTACCGTAAAGATGGGGGGAATATTTGCAAGGATGACGACGTGAGAAAGAGAGCTTGGCACATCCAGCCAAGCTGGAGCACACCGCTTCGGTGAGGGAAATGGAGTAAGAGGAACGACCTTGAACATAGATGAACCTTGAAAACATTATGCTAAGTGAAAGAAGCCACTCAAAAAGGACCAAATATTGTATGATTCCATTTATATTACATGTCCAGAATGGACAAATATAGAGAGACAGAAAGTAGGTTAATGGTTGTCTAGGGCTGGGAAATGAACCTTTGATAGAACCTTTCAGCTGGACAAAGGCCTTGTAGAGATCTCAAATGTGTGTCTTGATTATCATAGCCCCGGGGTATTCAAGTCATCCCCACCCCCACCCAGCATTGCACTCTTCCCAGCTGAGGGCCAGTTACCATGGAGCAGAGACAAGACATCTCTTTGAGGCCCTACCCACATTTAACCCACAGTGTCTGAGAGCAAAATAATGGTTATGGTTTTAGACAACTAAATTTGGGGTAGTTTGGTATACAGTAATAGAAACCAGGATAGGAAGCATGACCCATTCAAAGAACCAAAAGAAGGTGGTTGGGCAGATAACTGTGGGCTACCCCTAAGTACTTGAAGTAACAATCATCTCTGTGGTTTCTACCATAGAAATCAAAAGTCAGGTAAAGAAGAAAAAGGCAAGATTAACTGAGACGGGTGTGGTTGGGAAAATTATGGAAATGTGGCTTATACCTCTGTATAACCCCGAAACCAAACAGAGCACATTACTCATTTTCAGCCTTTCCCATTTATTGTAGAGATAAATACAGAGGCCTCTGGCCCTAGCCAGGTTTGCATTACATCAGGCTTCCTCGCAGAGCAGGGCTGAACCAGGGTGGCTCTCACCCCACCCCAAGCAGCAACCCAGTAGATGACTAAGCTGGCCCCCCACATGTCCCTGCTCTGTTCCTTGCTGAAGGCAGGCAACAGCTGCAAACCCTGGGGTTGAGAGTGGCCCATCCCACCTTCAGCAAAATCATCTTTCTATTTGTGGCCTGGGGGAAAAAAAAGCAAGAAATTCTACACAGTTTCTTTTGGCTCAGATATGATTCTCCTGTCCCTTGGACCATTCTCCTACAATGCGCATCAGTTTCAAGGACACCCTGCCATGGCTTGCTGTATCCTATATGAATTGTGTAACTTTGCATGAATTCTAAATCAGAAGGCATTTGATCTTTAGGTCATTTGTGCATGGTTTTCACTTTGGAATGCACTCAGGGTGCAGGACAAATGCCTGCTGACCCCATGTTTATTATTTCAGCTGGCGATTGAAGTTCTGGTCCAGTTATAATAGATGAGAATGCTAATATCTTTTGTCCATTTTCAGCTTTATTGCAAATTTTGCATTGCATAGGGTTCATATTTCTACTCTCAGCATGTAAAGTAAAAGTAATTTTCATGTCTGTGTTTCCAAAGTAAATATCATTGGGTTTGCCCCCCATCTTCACCCCATAGAACTATTTTAAGAAGAAAAGATATGAGTATGGAAGAATAATGTTCCAAGCTTCTGGAGGAATGTTATTAATATATGAGGCTTTTTTAAGTTACAAAGTCTTTTAAAGAACATTCTATAATCTGTGACCACTATTCTGCCTATAATATCTTGCACCTCCTTAATGAATAACAGTACTCCTTTTTCTATGTATTTATTCAATCATTTAATAAATAGTGACTGAGTGCCCACTGAGAGCCAGATATTGGGGCTACAAGAGCAATCAAGACAGACAAAATGAGGTTCTCGCTTTCATGGCACCTATATTCAGGTTCAGGGAGACAGTAAACAGGTAATTTCACATTGAGAAGAATGCTTTGAAGAAAACAAGCAGGGGTAAGGAACAACTAAGAGAGGTCACTCTGGGTAGAGTCGTCAGAAAGGCCTCTCTCAGTAGAACCTATGAGAAGTCCGTGCACCGCAACGAAGAGTAGCCCCCACTCGCTGCAGCTAGAGAAAAGCCTGTGCACAGCAACGAAGACCCAACACAGCCAAAAATAAATAAATAAGTAATAAATTAAAAGATTGCATACTGTAACTTCAATAAGAACCACTGCAGTTTTTTTAAAAAAATAAAAATTACTTTCAATTTTAGGGAGTTCCCTGGTGGTCCAGTGGTTAGGACTAGGCACTTCCACTGCCCATGGCTTGGGTTCAATCCCTGGTCGGGGAACTGAGATTCTGCAAGACACGTGGTGTGGAAAAAAAAAAAACTTTCAATTTTAAAATGTTTGGAAAAGCTCCTTTAAAAGAGAGACCCCTCCCCAGCCCGACAGCAAGCTAGAAGCTGAGCTCAGCCATCCACTTTTGCTCAAAGCACTTCTATGTCCAAGTTTGTATGGCAAAATTGAGCCCTGCAGCAGTTCTCAACCCTGACCACACATTGGAATCACCCAAGGAGCTTTAAAATGTATTGATGCCTGGATCTAGCTGCAGAAATTCTTTTTTTTTAAAAAAAATTTATTTTATTTATTTATTTTTGGCTGTGTTGGGTCTTCACTGCGGTGCATGGGCTTCTCATTGTGGTGCTTCTCTTGTTGCGGAGCATGGACTCTAGGTGCATGGGCTTCAGTAGTTGTGACATTCGGGCTCAGTAGTTGTGGCTCACGGACTTTAGAGTGCGAGCTCAGTAGCAGTGGCGCACGGGCTTAGTTGCTCCGTGGCATGTGGGATCTTCCCAAACCAGGGCTCGAACACGTGTACCCTGCATTGGCAGATGGATTCTTTTTTTTTTTAATATTTGTTTATTTATTTATTTATCTATCTATTTATTTATTTATTTTTGGCTGCTTTGGGTCTTTGTTGCTGCGCATGGGCTTTCTCTAGTTGCAGTGAGTGGGGACTACTCTTTGTTGCGGTGCATGGGCTTCTCATTATGGTGGCTTCTCTTGTTGCGGAGCACGGGCTCTAGGTGCGTGGCCTTCAGTAGTTGTGGGATTTGGGCTCAGTAGTTGTGGCGCATGGGCTTAGTCGCTCCATGGCATGTGGGGCCTTCCCGGACTGGGGCTCGAACCCGTGTGCCCTGCATTGGCAGGTGGATTCTTAACCACTGCACCACCAGGGGAACCCAGAGATTCTTATTTAATTGGTCTGTGCTATGTCCTGGGCATCAGTATCTTTTAAACTGCCTTCCAGGTTATTCTAATGTGCAGCCAGGATTGGGAGCTACCTGTCTGCTAGCCCATTAAAGAATTGCACTTGGGGTCAGGGACTTAAACCATAGACTCAAAATATGACAACTTGTTTCCACAGACTAGATCTGGTTCCCCAACCATGCACTCCTATAGCAACCTGTATTTTTCCTTCATGGGATTTAAATAGTTTGTTACTCTGTGTGTGTGTGTGTGTGTGTGTGTGTGTGTGTGTGTGTGTGTGAGACAGAGAGAGAGAGAGAGAGAGAGAGAGAGAAATTACTTGACTAATGTCAGTCTCCCTGTTGAAATATAAGCTTCTTGAGTGCAAGGCATCTGTGTATCAAGGCAGTATAGCACTGCAGTTAAAAACACAAGTTCTAGGGTCAATCTGCTTTGGAATCCCAATTTTATCACTTGCCAGCTGTGGGACCTTGGGTAAATTCCTTAATCATCTGTGTCTCAGTTTCCTCAGCTACAAAGTGGGTTTGTTGCAAAATTATGGTTGCTGTGAGGTTACATGAGATGTGTGGTGGTTTTCAAATATGTCTGCAAATTCTTCAACACTTTTCCCTCCAAGATATGCAGCGGAAGTTCTCTTCCCTTGAGTATGGGCGACTTGATTACTATCAAATAGAATATGACAGAAGTGGTAGTGCCTTTGAGATTAGGACATAAAAGGCATTGTGGCTTTGGATCATTTGCTCTGGGGGAAGTCGGCTGCCTTGTGAAGACAATCAGCTGATGGAGAGGCCCCTGTGGTGAGGAACTGAGGCTTCCTGCCAACAGCCCTGTGAGGGAGCCATCTTGGAAGTGCATCCTCTAGCCCCAGTCAAGCTTTCAGATGACGGCAGTCCCTGCCAACATCCTGACAGAAAACTCCCCAGAGACCCTGAACCAGAACCAACCTGCTAAGCCACTCTGGAATTCCTTACCCATGGGAACTGAGATAATAAATTCTTGTTGTTTAAGACGTTACTTTTTAGGGCAGTTTGTTACCCAGCAATGGAGAACTAAGAGAAGATGAAAATGTGAAAGCACTTAAAAGACACATAGTAAATACTCAGTAAACGTTAGTCACTGTTGTAACTGCTGTGCTCTCCTTTATGTCCTTAGCATCTATTAAGAGCGTGCTACACCTGCTACCTATTATGGGCCCAATATACAGCATGTGAGTGAATGAATAAACAGACACAAAGTAAAATAAAGGGTTGAGGCAATCATCCATGGCAGTGGTTTCTGAAGTTATTTGAGCAAGAACATTTTCAAACAAAATCTTACCCCATGTTTTCAGTAAGGGTTGAGTCAGAAAAAAAAACCCAAAAAACAGAAACTACCTTAGGTATTTCAAACAGAGGGAAGCTAATACTGGGAATTGGTTACATAGGCAATGGAAGAGCTGAGAAGCCAAATAGGAAAGAGTGAGGTAACTTAGAGATTAGCCAGAGTAGGAAAAAAATCTCTCTGTATATATATGAAGAGAGAGAGGGAAAATTATAAAGCAGATGTGGTAAATATTAACATATAGGGAATCTGGGAAAAGGGAATTGTTTGTACTATTCTTGCAGTGTTTATGTAAGTCTGGAACTATTTCAAAATAAAAAGTTAAATATAAATGAAAATATTTTTGTTTAAATTACATGTGAAGGAGTTGGGAAAGGTTTGGGAGGGAATGATAAATAAACTAAGAAAATAAAAGAAAGACAAACTTTTGGCCGAATCTGGAAGTGGGCCCGCACGATATCTTTCCATCTCTGGCAGGCCACGCATTGTCTGTAACTTGCCGCTGATGGCTGGGGACATTCCTGCAGGTGCTGACATCTTCAGCTCTCCACCCACAAACCTCTGGAAGGTGAAGATGGAAAGCAACAGCCTGGCAGGATTTACAGAGGATTCCACTACTCTTATCTCCCCTCCCTAGTGGCAAGTCTCAAAATGAAAGATTCCAGACGAGGAGAAGAATTTTGAGAAATAAAGAATATTTGTAAATGTAAGAAGATGAAGGACATATAATTTACTTGGCAAGTTGGGGTAAAAATAAACTTTAAATGATTTAGTAAATGTGTAAAAATGTGGGATGATGCTTAAAACTTCAGGACTAGTCTTCATTGGATTTCAAAGAGGACATTAGTATATTATAAACTAAATTTCCTAAAAGATCATCTGGGATTAAAGGAGTACCCTATATGTGAACTTCACGTAGGGGCAAAGAGATATAGATTTATGAGAACGCTAATCTGGAAGTTTTCTCTAAAATCAAGATTTAGTATCTAAGAGCAAGGCTCAAAAATTGTATCAAACACGATTTATCAGAAAATGACTGGGACTTCCCTGGTGGCATAGTGGTTGAGAGTCCGCCTGCCGATGCAGGGAACACGGGTTTGTGCCCCGGTCCGGGAAGATCCCACATGCCGCGGAGCGGCTGGGCCTGTGAGCCATGGCCGCTGAGCCTGCGCGTCCGGAGCCTGTGCTCCGCAATGGGAGAGGCCACAACAGTGGCGATTTACTAAGAAGAAATGCAAAATGCCAAAAAAGATACATATTTTTTAAACCTGCCTAATAATAAAAAGATGAATTTATGTAGCAATGAAATATTATTTTTATCTATCAAATTGGCAAATTACTCTTTTAAAAATCTTAATACCCAGTGTTAGTAAAGGTGGGACAAAGGAATGTATGTATTTATTATACATATCAAGAAGGAGAGTAAATTGGTAATTTCTGGAGTTTAATTTAGCAATCCATTTAAACAAACTTAAAAATACATATACTCTTTGACACAGAAATTCTAATTCTAGGAGTTTATCTTATGGAAATAATCATAGGTATCCCAAAAGATTTTGTCACAGGAATATTTATAAAATGGAAAAAATTAGGAACAACCATATTTCTACAATTGGCTAATTAAACCAAAGTATAGATGCATAACACGTAGTACTATGCAGCCATTAGAAATGACATAAAGGAAGAATAGTTTTAGGAAAAGGAGAAATATTCTCATTATATTAAGTAGGAAAAAGTGGGTTATAAAACAGTAATGTCACATTTTTTAAAAAAGCTTACTTGGGCCTAGTTACAAGATTGAAAGAATTGACACCAAAGTATTACTTTCGGTGATTGACAGGTGGTAAGATTGTGGGCAATTTTAATTTTCTTTCTCTTGATCACCTATCTCTTGTAAATTTTCTTCAATAAAAATTATTTTTTTAAGTAGTTGGAGTATTTGTTTTTAGTTAGTTATGCATGAAGCTTACAGAAAGTCATTGGAGACTGTCAGAACCGTTAGGTCTCTACTCACTCTCATGCCTTTTCCCAAATAGAAAGAACTAGCATGCTCCTAGGTAGGTTTAGGAAGCACAGGAAGGGACCACTTGGGAAGCTGAGGTCCCCAGTCAATAAAAGGATGTAGGGGATGCAGTGTTTGGACAACTGGGGAAATTCTGAGGATTTAGTAATTGGTAGAATCAGGAAATGCAGTGATCATAGAAATCCTGGGGTGCTCCGTGATTTAGGAAAAGGAAATTCGGGTCTTGATTTTTAAAAGTGAAATCAGAGAGGAAAGTACTCTTGATTATTCCTGATACAAAATCAGTGTTCAGATCTCCTGTAAACTTTAGTTTAGTTAAAAATATTTTCCCAAAATTATGTTGCTAAAGTCTGAAAATGAAGTTAAATGCTCGGAACCTAGGAGACTATTCACATGTTTAACCAAAAGATCATACATAAGAAAAAATATAGATTTTTTTTTTTTAAGATTTATTTGAGTAAAATCAGACTTCAGGTAGTGCCTACTTACGGGGGCTTCTAAAGGACAGAGAGAAACACAATTCATTTGAGTTCAAAACACTTCTGTGGACCACTCATTCTCTGTCTGGGCCTTTGGTAGACCCTAATCCCTCAAATTCCAGACCCTCTCCAGAAGCCGTTCCTTCCCAGAGTACTCAGAGGCAGGATGCTGAAGGCAGGGCCCATCCGACCCTCAGAACTTAGCCCCCGAGCAAACCTCTGCTCAGAGTGAAAAATTCACATTCTAAGTTTGATAGAAAAATCTCCATTCATACTGAACTGTAGTCAGAAACTTAAGTTATTTCTACATCCTGGAAGAGATATTTCGAATTTCCCAAAGAAATGCTTAAAGAAATCAATTCCTCAAAACTGAAATCGTTACCCTCAATCTGGGAAATTTAATTTCATGCTTCCAAATGGATATTATGGGCACTGCTTTGTTTTTCAGGGCATACATAGCTCTAATTATATGGAAACTGTGCACCAAAGAACCACATGGCAACCACCATACAATTGGAGAGTAATTATCAGTTCCTATCTGTTGTTTAAACCACAGCTGCACAATAAAATATTAAAATTGTAAATAATATAGTAGTTAATCTGTTAAAGTTCTCTGGGCAGTAGTACTAGGTGTATATGCCTTGGGAGAGGGAAATGTTTAGTCATAAAAATTTCAAGCCTCAATTTTCCCGAACAAAAGGACTTCAAAACAAAAGGAAAAAAATGCTAAGACCCTACATAGCATCTGGCTTTTAAAAAAAGGCTGAACTCCCTGTTTTTGCCTTAAGAAAACTGTAAAGTATTAGATATCCAGCTTTGGGGACAATGGAGGCAGAATGTTAGTCAACCCTGTTAATTTCGCTAATTCATTCAAAATACAAAGGATCCCAACCTGTGAAATGGGATCAGTCAAAACTGATTTGACAATTGATGTGATTACCGTTTAAGCCTGCCTCAGGGGATTTCTCCCTAAATTACTTTCACAATCCTCCCAGCTCTCTAGATCTTTTTAATTCAATAAATATTTGTATTAAGATCTTACTAAAGTGTCAGGTAAGGAGATTCCCAGAGAATTTCTTTGATCCCTCCAATTGCCTGGTGCAGTGCTAAGCTCAGAATCAGAGTCCACAAATGCGTCATGACAGAAGATTCTAAGATCGCTGCCATAAGTTTCATGACAGCTGTCCCAGGCTGATTGTATTAAGCAGTCAGGTTTCTACCCTCTGAATGCCTACCCTGGCCAAGCACCGTGACAGTTGAGCCAGTCGAGTTGGCATTAAGCCGCTCGGGATGTGGAGCTAAGAGCACTACAATTTTGTGTTCTAGGCAGATAGCCTACATTTATAGGCTACCAAACTTTGTAGAAAGACCTGTACTACACACATACAGGAGAGTCAAGGGACTGAAAAACGTAATTCCGATGCTCTAAGAGTTTACAGTTGAGGGACTTCCCTGGTGTCACAGTGGTTAAGAATCCGCCTGCCAATGCAGGGGACACGGGTTCCATCCCTGGTCCGGGAAGATCCCACATGCCGTGGAGCAACTAAGCCTGTGTGCCACAACTACTGAGCATGTACTCTAGAGCCCGTGTGCTGCAACTACTGAAGCCTGCGCACCTAGAGCCTGTGCCCCGCAACAAGAGAAGCCACTGCAATGAGAAGCCCACGCATCGCAACGAAGAGTAGCCCCTGCTCATGACAATTAGAGAAAGCCTGTGCTCAGCAATGAAGACCCAACACAGACAAAAAATAAATTAATTAATTAAATTAATTTAAAAAAAAAGTTTACAGTTGAGCTAGAGATACCAATTTGGGTGTTGCTGTCAATTATATCTCAATAAGAATTAAAAAAAAAAGAATTTTGGTGCTAGAAACAACTTTAGGGATAAAGAGATCAGAGTATTAGGATCTTAAATTCCCATGCATGCCCACCTCCCACCCCCTGCCAATCATAGAAGGTCTGCTTATACCCAAAAGGCTAAATAAATATTTAATTCAGTTTTAAAATAAGTTATTCCATATTATTATTTAGGTAATGCGCATACTAATTTCTAAAGGCACAGAAAGGTATAGAGGAAAATGTTTCCCTATCACTCCTGGTCTCCAGCCATCCAGTACCCCACATCAGAAGCAACACATGTTACAACTTTCTTACATGTAATTGTGGAGACAGTCTGTGCATCTAGAAGCATGTATATGTGGAGAGAGATATGGATATAGATATATACAAAAGAGTGTTTGGGTTTTTTTTTGCCAAACCATGAGGTCTTATTTCCCCGACCAGGGATTGAACCCGGGCCACGGCAGTGAAGGCACAGACTCCTTCCTAACCGCTGGACTGCCAGGGAATTCTCCAAAATAGTGTATTATGACTACGATTCTGCTCCTTGATTTTTTCAGTTAATTTGGAGAATATAATCTTGGAGACTCCGTATCAATATATATGGGCCTTCCTCATTTTTAAATTTTAATTTTCTAGTAAGAAATTAGTCACATATTTGAAAATTAATTTTAAAATAAATTAAAAGTTTCTCTCTTACCCATGTCTCCAATCACCAGTTCCTAACCCGTCCCTAAGAACTAACCTTTATTGTTTGTGCTTATGTAACTTTCCAGAATTTCTTTATGTTTATGCTTATAAGCCAACGCATATTCTTTTATTTCCCATATTTTTACACAAAGGCAGGTACTCCTCTGAACCTTCCTTTTTTTCATTTAATAATATGCCTTTGCAGAACTTTACAGGTTGTGGACAGTTCCTTCCTTCTTTTGTAACAGTTCAATAGTATTCGATTGCACTCTGAACCATGATTTATTTGCTCTTACAAGTTACACTGTAAGTAACCTTGTACTTGTGTAATTTCCTACATGTGCTAGTATTCGTAGGTTAAATTCCCACAAGAGAAATTGATGTATCAATGGATGGGTGCTTGTAATTTTGATTGACATTGTCAGATTGTCCACTATATGGACTGTACCAATTCAAGTTCCTACCAATAATGTATGAGACCCTGTTTCCCCATTCTCTGACCAATATAGGTTTTTTTAACCAAATCTTCGGTCCTTATCTATCTTATAAATTGAATATGGTGATTTATTGAAGTTTTAATTTCCATTTCTCTTAAGAATGAGGTTGAGCATCTTTTCTGCAAGCATGATTTTTATTTCCTTTTCTGTGGGCTGTATTTTTATATTTTTGCCCATTTTCACACTATGTTTTTGGTCTTTCGATGATGGTTTTGTGAGAGTTTTTACATATTAGAGAAATCAGCCTTCATGCCATGCATTGCACACCTTTTTTCTCAGTTTGTTGCTGGTCACTAACTCTTTTATGATTTTTTTCATGCAGTGTATTTTTATTTTCACATCATCAAATGCATTAACTTTTTTAGGGATTCTGGGTTTTATGTCTTCATTAGAAAGGCCTTCTTCCCAGGAGCATATACCAGAATATCTCATATGTTTTCCTCTCGTACTTTTATGGTTTTATTTTTTATATTTAAATCTTTGATCCAACTAGAACTTATTCTGATATAAAAAAGTTAAATTGAGATTAAACTTCACTTTTTCTTGAGATAGCTACCCCAGTAGTCCTAAAATCATTATTGAGCAATCCATATTTTCCCCAACTGAAAAGTGTTACTTTAACATACACTAAATTTCTATATGTATTTGAGCCCATTTCTGTACTTTCTATGTTTATCCCTTGATCTGTATGTCTGTACAGGCATCAGTGCTATAGTTTTGATTACTGAAGTCTTAAAATATGGTATAACATCTACTAAGACCAGTCTCCTCTCAATATTCTTCCTGTTCAGAGTTTTCCTGGCTATTCTTGCTTGTTTATTTTCCCACATGAACTTTAGAATCAGCTTGTCAAGTTCCCAGGAAAATAATTCTCTTGGTATTTTTATTGGGATTGTGGTAAATATTTTTAGAGTAACTTAGTGAGAATTGATATCTTTATGATGTTGAGCCCTTTGTTCCAAGAATATGGCAGGAGTATCTGTAAAGTCCTTTGATTCTCTCAAGAGTGTTTTAAAGTTTTATTCAAATAAGTCCTGTACATTCCTTGTTCAATTTTATCTTTTTTTCTTGGTACAATTATAAATAATGACTTTTCTCCTTAAATACTGAATATTTAGGACATCTGCACATCTGGGTCAATATTCTCTGATTTCAAATATCATATCATATTTCTGAGGCAATGTGACATCAATGCCAAAACACTCCAGGAATTCTCAAATTACAACGTTTTCATAGTAAATAAGTTGTAATTGATTTTAATTTTTTAAAAATCCGCACACAAGGACATGTTGAGGATCTGGCTTTAAAACCTAGGTTAAAAAACAACAACAAAAACCGCTCTAGGTTAAAAAAAAAAAAAAGTAAAATCAATGAAAACTGTCTTTTTAAAAATGTTTTCACTACCATCCCTCCAGGCATCCCTAGAAGCAAGAATCTTCTTAAAATATACATTGAATCATCTGACTCCCATGCTTAAAATCATCAGTGGCTTCTGACTGCACTGTAAATAAAATTGACATCTAAACAGACCCTTCAATTTGGACCAAGATCAGCAGGGAGGGTCATCTCTGCTCCATGTGGCATAAGCTAGGCTGGCTCCACTGGGGGACTGGAAGTTAGCAAGTTAATTCTGGCTGTCAGCTGAGGCGATGGGCAGGTTCAGCTCTACTCCACATCGGCCTCTCCACAGGCTGCTTGGACTTCTTCCCAACATTGTGACTTGGTTCAAGAGTGAATGTCTGAGACAGAAAGTAGAAGGTACCACCTTCTTAAGGTCTGGGTCAAGAAACTAGTATAGCATCACTTCTACCATGTTCTAATAGTTAAGATTCAGGGAAAAGGGGTATAATCTTACTTCTTGACTGGAGAATTGCCAAAGAATCCAGTACATGTTTTAAAACCATGGTATCCATCTAGATAAAGCGAGTTCTCTCTCTACCCTCTTTGCAGCCAGTCTACCTGAAAGAGTGGTCTCCACCCACTATCTCTTCTTCCTTTCCAGCTAATCTCTTCTCCATCAAAAGCAATCCAACTTCAGCCTCCACAATTGAACTTGCTCTCACCTAAGTCATCATGCTCATCCAGGGAACCTTCTAATTCATGGACTAAGGAATTTAAACCAGACTGGGAATTCTTAACTTGAGGTCCAAAGACCTATGAAATTGTATGTCTAATCATGCACATTGGTGCATTTTCCCCCCGGCAGGTGCCATCAAGAAGTAGGATCATCCAGGTTTCCTGGTGGTCCACTGGTTAGGACTTGGCACTTTCACTGCCGTGGCCTGGGTTCAATCCCTGGTGGGGGAACTAAGATCCCACAAGCCACTTGGCATGACCAAAAAAAAAAAAAAAAATACTAGGATCATCTCAGCTTCTCAACAAGATCTGTGTTTCAGAAAAGATTACTAGCCAGTCAGTGTTCTGCAGGACCTCTGAGCACCTTAGCTTACATTGCTAAGGAAGCACCATAGCACCTTAGCTATGTCTGTTAATAACAATAGAGCCAGCATTTCTTTTGGAGCTTTCTAAGTGTCGGGTACTATTCTAAAACCTTCATGTTCATGATGTAATTTCACCCTCACAGTTACTCTCTGATAGGTATTATTATCATCCCCATTTTACAGATGAGTAAACTGAGACACAGAGATGTTGCTATGGACTGAATATTTGTGTCTTCCCCAAAATTCAAAATGTTGAAACCCTCATCCCAGTGAGATAGTATTTGGAGGTGGGGCCTTTAGGAGGTAATTAGGTCATAAGGGTGGAGCTTTCATGAATGGGATTAGTGCCTTTTAAGAAGAGGCCAGAGAGCTAGCTAGATTTCTTTCCACCATGTGAGGATATAAGTTGGCAGTCTGCTATCTGGAAGAGGGCTTTCACAGGAACTGTACCCTGCTGATACCCTGATCTCAACTTCCAGCCTCCAGAACTGTAAGAAATAAATTTCTGTTGTTTGTAAGCCACCCAGTCCATAGTACTTTGTTACAGCAGCCCAAACTGACTAAGGGTCTAGCCCAGGGTTACACATCAGGTAAATAGCAACACCAGGAATCAACCCAGGCAACCTGGCTTTGGAATCTATATGCTTAACCCCTACTCTGCCTCTCAAAATACCTTGATCATTTTAATAGCTAAATAGTATTCCAGTGAGTTAATAGGCCACAATTTGGGTAACCAGTTGCCTATTATTTAAATCCCATTTTAGGGCTTCCCTGGTGGCACAGTGGTTGAGAATCTGCTTGCCGACGCAGGGGACGTGAGTTCGTGCCCCGGTCCGGGAAGATCCCACATGCCGCAGAGCGGCTGGGCCCGTGAGCCATGGCCGTTGAGCCTGTGCGTCCGGAGCCTGTGCTTCGCAACGGGAGAAAAAAAAAGTAAATCCCATTTTATACATGAGCAAGTTATCTCTCAGAGATGTTAACTAACTTGTGCTTGTAGACTGGTGAAGAACCCAGCTCATAATAATAGCTACTGGCTGTCATTTATTAAGTGCCTTTTATATGCCTGGCCTTCATGCCCTTTGAATCCTTGCCCCTCTATGAGATTAGTATTAGATATGAGGAAACAAAACCCAAAGGGATTAAATAATGCCTATGAGCACACAGCTGGCAAGCATCAGATCAAGGATTAAATTCCAGAACCTGTGCCCTTTTTCCTCTGATACACCATGTCCAGTTAATCACAGAAACTCTGCTTTTCAGTACTATGTGAAGGGCCCTCTCTCATACAATGCTAGTGAAAGTATATCAATAAACGGGTGCAATCACCATGGAGGGCAATTTGGCAATATTTGTCAAAATGATATATGTACATTCACAACAATGTAAATATACGTAACTCTACTGAAGTGTACACTGAAAAATAGTTGAAATGGTAAATTTTATATGTGCTTTTTTACCACAGTAAAAAAAAAAAGACATGTGCATACCCTTTAACCCAACAATATAACTAGAAATTTATCCTGTGGATATACACATTTGTGGAAAATGATGTGTCCTCAAGAATATTTATTACATTGTTTGTATTAACAAAAGATTAGATGCAAGTGACCATTAGAGGGAGACCAGTAAAATAAATTATGGTCCACTATACAATTGAGTACCATACAGCCTTTAAAAAGAACAGGGAGGGACTTCCCTGGTGGTCCAGTGGGTAAGACTCTGTGGTCCCAACATGGGGGTCTGGGTTCAATCCCTGGTTGGGGAACTAGATCCCACATTCATGCCACAACTAAGTGTCCGAATACCACAACTAAGAAGCTCACATGCCACAACTAAGAGCCCGCATGCTGCGATGAAGATCCCACGTGCCAAAACTAAGACTTGGTACAGCCAAAATAAATAAATAAATATTAAAAAAAATTTTTTTTAATAAATAAAAAGGAACAGGGAGATGTTTATACTGATGGGGAAAGATTGCCATGATATATTGTAAAGTGAAATAGGTAAGCAATTGTGTAAAACACAGGTGGTGGGAGGTTAGGGGTTAGGAGGGAATGGGAAGAAAATATACACATATTTGCTTATATACTGATAGACCTCTGTAAAGAAACACAAGAAACTTCTAACACTTGTTGCTTCTGAGATGGAGAACTGGTGGCTGGGGACAGGGGATAGAGACTTTTATACTTTTTGAATTTTGAAGTTTTGTGAACTCAAGAAATTAAATAAGGGAGTTCCCTGGTGGTCTCGTGGTTAGGATTTGGCGCTTTCACTTCCGTGGCCTGGGTTCAGTCCCTGGTGGGAGAACTGAGATCCTGCAGGCTGTGTGGTGCTGCCTGAAAGAAAGAAAGAAAGGGGGAAAAAAAGAAATTAAATTTAAAATTCTATTTAAAAAATATATATTTAGAGAATTGAGAAGTGGTGGAGATCTCAAGAAATCTAGCACTAGGTGTGCCCAAGACAGCATCTGAAGCATTTGCTAGGCTCGTGATGAGACTCTGTGTCTCACTTATTCACTGCTGTATACCCAAAGACAGCAGTTCTGGAACCCTTGGTGGTACACAGAAAAGTACTCTAAGGATGCTTGTTAGGTGAGTGAATGAATGAGTGAACAGATAGCTGGTGTTAACTATTTATTCTTGTACTTCTCTGTGTTGTAGGCTTTACATTCATAAGTTCAGACATTTTTAGAGTCAATAACATCCTTCTTAGGTTTAACAAAGACCTATTTCATCTTGTTGCATCCTTGATAGAAATGACCAACAATTGGTTAGAGATCTCATTTTAACCTTCTAAATGCTTGAAGTCATTTGTGACTTCTTGGACTTCCCTTTTACCAATTCAGTGGCTTCAATTCTTAACCTTCTAGCAAATACCAATTTAGCACCTGTTCAATCATTTTGCCTTCTCTGAGCTCTCCAAATCTCTCTCTAAATGTAGTTTTTCAATTGGTTCATGATATTCTAGTAAGGATCAGACCTCTCAAATACTGTGGAAGGTTTATTGACCAGGTTTTCACATTCCCTTCCATTAACACTTGCCTGTGATATCTTTTGAAAGAAAATCTTTTTTTTTTCCCTGGAGGCAGCATGGAGTTGAGAAAAGAGAACCAGGTTTCAAGCCAGAAGATCTGACTTTTGAATCTGTACCCTCACCATGTACAGGCTGAGTGGGCTTTCATTCATTCATTTAACAAATATTTGTTGAGCCTACTCTGTGCATGGCACGGTTCTGGATACTGGGGACTGAGTAGTGGGCAAAACAAACAAAAACCACCCTACTCTCATGGACCTCACATTCTAGTGGGGAAAGACCACCAAGAAACAAAATGAACAAGTAAAATATATGTCATTTTATTTTATTTTACTTTTTAACATCTTTATTGGAGTATAATTGCTTTACACTGGCATGTTAGTTTCTGCTGTATAACAAAGTGAATTAGCTATATGTATACATATATCCCCATATCCCCTCCCTCCTGCGTCTCCCTCCCACCCTCCCCATCCCACCCCTCTAGGTGGTCACAAAGCACCGAGCTGATCTCCCTGTGCTATGCAGCTGCTTCCCACTAGGTATCTATTATACATTTGGTAGTGTATATATGTCCATGCCACTCTCTCACTTCGTCCCAGCTTACCCTTCCCCTCGATAAGTGCTATGGAGAAAAATTTAAAAAGGAAAGCAGGATAGGGAGTATGGGGGGCAGGGGTAACAATTTTAAATTGAGTCAATAACATCTTTCTTGGCAAGGCCACACTGAGAAGGTGATAATTGAGTCAAGACCCTACGACTGTGAGGGTGTGAGTCATGTGGATTTCTAGAGGTAGAGGGACAGCTAGTGCAAGGGCTCTGAGGTGGTAAGTGGCTTGACAAAGAACAGCAAGGAAGGGAAGTGAATAGAGAGCGGGGTTCGGCCAGAGAGGAGGCTGTGAGGGGCTGGGCAGTGACCTGTGACTGAGTGAATTAATTTCTGACAATGATAACAATATCTATTCTCTGAGGTTTAAATAAAGTAACATACATGGGGGCTTCCCTGGTGGTGCAGTCTTTAAGAATCTGCCTGCCAATGCAGGGGACACAGGTTTGAGCCCTGCTCAGGGAAGATCACACATGCCGCGGAGCAACTAAGCCCGTGCACCACAACTACTGAGCCTGTGCTCTAGAGCCCGCGAGCCACAACTACTGAGCTCACACGCCAGAACTACTGAAGCCTGAGCGCCTAGAGCCTGAGCTGCACAACAAGAGAAGCCACCGCAATGAGAAGCCCACGCACCGCAACAAAGAGTAGGCCCCCTCGCCGCAACTAGAGAAAGCCAGTGCATAGCAACGAAGACCCAACGCAGCCAGAAATAAAACTAATAAATAAATAAATAAAGTAACGTACATGAAAAGTGCCTGCCAGAGTACGACCTGAGCAGATTCAAGTTAGTTTAATTGTCTGCAAGTCTTTGAGGCTGTTTCTCAGGTTGGGGAATTGTTTTTTTTCTAATGATATACTCCCTGTGATTAGAGACATGTCTGTGTTCTGAAACATCTTCTCAAAAACAAACAAAAAAAACCCCACGTGGCTTATGTCAGTTAAAGTGTTGGCCCACGTCCCAGAGTTGATGATTTTTGTATCTAAAAGATATCAGCAGATTACAAACCCACCCACCTGTGGCAGAGCAAAGGCTGACAGGACACCCTCCTTTAACAGAAGCCAAAGGTAAAGAGGTGAGAGAGGAATAGTGGCCTGAGGTCACTGGAGAATACAAACCAATTTAATTGATTCAGCAGAACATTTAGTCAGTGTGTGTATCCGATGGATTAATTCTCTCTGCAATGCAGGCTGAACACCTTATCTAAGACTAGACTTTCCAGACAACAGTATTGCCTAACCAAAATGGGTTTCTCTCTGCAGGCCTTTCTGTTTCTTTACTGAGATCTCAAGATTTTAAAGAAGAGGGATAGAGGTAATGTGACACTTCAGCAGCCAATCAAGAGACAATTGTCTGAGAACAAAGGTGAAAGAAAACCAATGGAGTTGCCTGTCCCCAACTCCAGATTTAGAGACCAGAACTGCTATCAATTGCTTCTTGCAGAGGCCCTTGCTTTCTGGCCTGTAGAATAGCCTTGCTGTTCTGTCAACAGATAGAAACCTAGGTGGATTGAATTAATTTTGCTATCATCAATCCATATCAATCTCAGGTCTGTTAACTATTAATACCTCAGGCCATGATGACCTCAGGTTCTCCAAGAGATATCCAGATAACACAGTTCAACTACATCAGCAACTAGAACCAACCTAAGCACACACACACCCAGAGCTATATTGACAGAGGATAAACTAATAGTTGTATTAGGGCAATAAAATTATTTTTTATCCTGTTTTTCAAAATAGTACTTTTGAAATTAAAAAAAATACATATTGGGTTTTAGTAAATGTGGATTACTAAGTATTGCGTGATTAATTTGTGTCTTAAAACTCCAAACAACCTATTTGATAGAGGAGATTGATTTTTTTAATTCAGTCCATCAATATAATATGCAGCCATTAAGCTATGCTGTAGAGGACCAGTGAGTGACCCAGAGAATGTTCAGGATATATTGTGAAGTGAAAAAACAATGAGTACTGTACAACGGCATTGAATAAATATTTTTATACCTAAGGATAGAATGTATATGAAAATGACTAACATATTAAGTGTTTACTCTCAGAAGATAAAATCACAGGTGGTTTTAATTTTCTTTGTGCTGATCTACATTTTCAAAAATTTCTATGACGAACATGTATTACTTTTGTAATAAGAAAAATTATTTCAGTTTCATGTTAATTAAAATTCAGCTGCCCAACATTTCTAAAAGTCCAATTCATTTTCCAACTAGGAACACAGCTAAAGCAATCGAGATATCTACTTTCCTCGAGAAAATGGCTTGAAAAAAAGCATACAGTCATGAAGATTTGTGCCACTGCCAGTTAATAACGGCAGCACTGATTCTGTGATAGGTAGTGTTGTCAGCATTTTGCCTGTGTCACCTCACCTAATCTGCACAACCACCCCATGAAGAAGGTCCCATTAGGGAGCCCATTTTAGAGAGGAGGAAACAAGAGCAGAGAGGATAAGTAAGTTGCCCAAAACCAAAGTTAGGAAGAGGTACAGACCCGGGCTGTGTGGTTCCAAGCCTGAGTCCTCACCACTGTTGGCTGCCTCACTACCGGTCTCTGCATCCAGGCAGCCCTGGTAACCTCCTTGTCTAGCGCCCTCAACAGTTGTGGCAAGTCTAGCTCTCTCCTCAAAACCCCTGCTTCCCACCTCCCTTCTCACTTTCAGCAGCTGCCCTGATTTCAGAGAAAAGGAGCTTCCTGCATCCTCCTCTATTTATTCTCTTTAAAATGGAGCAACTCTATATGATTGCAATATTTGGAACATACTTATACTAAAAAAAAAAAAGTATTCATTATTTATCTGAAATTTAAATTAACTGAGTGGCCGGTGTTTGGGGCAACCCTACTTAGAGAAGGTTCTCAGCTATCTTTTATCCTAAGAAAAATGTCAAAACAATCTTAATTCCTCATCCCTCTCCAACAACCAGTCACCAAGCCGGGAGATGCCTATCACACCTTCCACACCCACCTCTCCTCCCGAGGTAAACTGTGTGACAACAAACCACATCTGCCGTTGCCCTTGACAGCCCGGTTTGAAGCTGTCAGGATCTGGCCTCTGACTGACTAGAGGCTGGCCCTGGGGATTATTTCAACCTCCACTTCTGAACTCAGAGCCTGTCCACTGTTCTAACCAAATTCTAGCTGCCCTCCAGTTGTGGGAGTGTTGAAACAGGAGGGAAGGGAGCAGGGCACAACCTTTAAAAGAATGACATAGCCATAGGACATGACAAAAACTGGCTAGAACCAACTAGGTCCAAGATGGTGGGAGATTCGACTTCCCCTTGAGCCTCATTACACACTCATTGTAATACATTAGCGTGTTAAGTGACACATCCACAGGTGTCATGACAGTTCTGAGGCTAACCATTAAAGGCCAAAAAGTGGGCAGTGGCCCAATTCTTGGAAATCTCAGCCCCTTCCCCCAAAATAGCTGGAAAAATCCTCTCACTCATTAGCCTATGATATTACTCATCCCATTAAAACTAACCACACCATATTTCAGGGCCTCTCACCTTCTGAGATGGTCCACACTCTGTGGAGTTTGTTTCTCTCTAAATAAATCCACTTCTTACCTACCACTTTGTCTCTCACTGAATTCTTTTTGCAACTAGACATCAAGAACCTGAGTTTCATTAAGTCCTGAGATCAGGTGTGTGATCTCAACTAAAAGACCGTGGGTTCAAGTCCCAGTCTGGGTTTTGGCCAGGTTTGAGTCCTGGCCCATGGATTCAAGTCCCAATCCGAGTTGCACAGTTTCAGTGTCAATACCTTAGGAGACCCCTGGTCATAGGTTGCCCTTGGTTACCCTCTGGATGTGTCAAATTGCAGCCTTTGCCTGACTCAGCACTTCTCCCCCATAACCCTGACTTTATAGCCCCAAGAAAAAGGAAACTTTTTCTGGGCTTGTTGCCATGTCAGTGAGGTGGGGAATGTAGAACCCCTTCAGAAAGGAGTGGGGCATGGTAGATATTCCTGGAAAAATGGAGTCCATCTTGTACCTTAGGGAAAACAGTAATATACTTTATTTTCCACATCTACACTATACTTTCCTTGAGAGTAGGAGCTATAACTTTTATGTCCATGCTGAGAAGGATTACAAGGCCTGGATAAATCTTACCATGAATGAATGAGTGAACCAATGAACAAAATAACCTACAACAAGGAATCACTAAGCAAACTGTGATACCTCAACCACCTGGCATACTACATATCAACTTACAAGAATAAGTATATATGCTATGTCAATACATAGAATTGTGTGTGTGAAACCAATTAAATTCAGAAAGTAGAACATTAGATCATTTGTAATCTGATTATAACTATGCTAAAATCTATATACAGATCACAGTCAAGAGTGTCAGAACATTTGGAGTTGTAAATAGTTTAGAAACTAGTACTAGTAGGGGATTTTTCTATAAATTTGCTCAATTTCAAAATAAATATTTTCTTATAGCTGAGAATCCAAAGGGACCTCAGCCCCTGAAGCACTGGAATAAATAAATATGCAGGTCTCAGAATTTGAGCTCCTATTAAAGTGGCTCAAGCTAAAAGATTTTCCTTTTTAGAGGATATTAATTGCTCTCGTGCTGCCCATACTCCAATGTGATAGAAGCAATATCTATTCAACACAGATTGAAGGGAACATCTAGCCATGACCTGGTTGGTTTGACCAGTAAAGACCAAAAGCATATATTTTCATTCTGCCAGATAATCCCTGTTGTCTCTGCATTTTATATTTGAATTCAGACTGTATTTAAGTGTTAGCCTAGCTCAAGAACTATAACTCCACAAATCCTTGTAAATCTCTCTCAAGACTATGTCTTCACCACGATCCTTCCCTAAAGCTCTCAGTGGTTCTTGGTTGCCTAATCCAAATTCCTCAGCCCAGAAGGTGGCTACAGCAGCTGATTCCAATCTGCCCTTGCAGTCTTATCTTTCACTAATCTCTTCTGCTGTAACTGAATTTGCCTCTGGTATTTTACTTATAGAAATGCCTAATTCAAGCCCTAGTTTCTATGTAAATTCCTCAGTTCTCCCCTATCAGAAGAGAGTTTTGGATCTCTCCAAATGTCTCTGAATAGCATTTACTCTTTGCATTTTTCATGGGCCCTTACCATTTTTCTGGCTTATACTTCTTAATATCCTTTATGTGTGTTCATTTGGTCTTCCCAAGTAGACAATGTCATCATGGAAGGTGGAACAAACCATCAAACTGATTTTCACAAGGTGGGTCGATGCACCATCAAGAAGGTAGAGAAATTCAGTTATGTACATCCTCATAACCCAAGAGTCATCTTAACAATTTCCAGAAGTAATGCCACGCTCAAACTCTAGGAGACTGAATCATGCTGAGCAAAAGAGCCCAAAGATGATTTATAAGCCAGAGTATCAACTTATTTTGCAATGACAGTAGCCATTTGTATAGGCTCTTTTCCTTCTGGTGAAAACCAAGTTACAGATGAGAAAGTTCCTAGTAAGCAGAGGCAAGGGGGAAAAAGGGAATTGGCTCTATAACCATGTATTAGTGTTCTATTGCTGCTATAACAAATTACCACAAAATTAGTGGCTAACAGCAACATAAATTTACTATCATATAGTTCTGTAGATTTGAAGTCTGACATGGGTCTCACTGGACTAAAATCAAGATGTCAGCAAGGCTCTATTCTTTATGGAGACCCTAAGGGAGAATGTTTCTTTGAGTTTCCTGGCTTGTAGAAGTGCCCACATCCCTTGGCTCATGGCTCCCTTCCTCCATCTTCTAAGCCAGAAATGTCAGGTCACTGAGCTCCTCTTCCACCTCCCTCTCCCACTTTGAAAACCTCTTGTGATTACACTGGACTCACCCAAATAATCCAGGATAATTTCCCCATCTCAAGGTTCTTAATCACATCTGCAATGTCTCTTTGCCATATAAATTAACATATTTTGGGGATTAGGACATGGACATATTTGGGAGACCATTATTCTGCCTACTACAATCAAATTTCCAAAAAGATATTCGTGTGAAATTAATATATTAGGTATGACTCTTAACACATATGTAAAATAAGGAAATGTTACTTTTATTCCTAAATTTTCGCTCCCATCAGATTAAGGTGATGAGAAATTAACAATCATTGTTGAGGGCACTTTATGTGGTGCCTATAATGCCACAAAAGTCTCAGTCTCCTGATATGCAATGGCACTCTGCTCCATGGGATGTGGGCATTTCTGCCCAAGCAGGACACCTCGGGGTCTAGTTATCCTGATACCGAAATCCACTCTGGGGTCTTCACCCCTCCCTGGGCCCCCAAAGTAGTAATGAAATCCCTGGAACTCCAGGACCCTTCTCTGTCTGGGAGTATCTCCCGTCTTGTGCACCCCCATTTCATTACTCTTGCAGGCAGGTGCCCCTCTCTTTCTTCCATCTTCACTGGGTTTACACTTTTACAAAAAAACCTGAAGAGCCATTGGCTCTAAACTGCTTTTGTCTTTCCCTTTTGCAAACATTCCCAGGAATGAAATTACGAAAGACCTAGACACAAAGGACCTGTGTAGAGCAGGGTGGGGTGGGGTTGTGTGTAGACTGAGAAATAATACAGTGAGCAGAACACATTGCTACAATTAATAAATTAACATCTCAAAGACCAATCCTGTGGCATAAATATAGCCTACTATTTTATCTTTTTCCACCAGGATCTATTCCTATTTAAAATAGTTCTTGGTTCATCTTCCTCTTCTTTATTTTTTAATTGAAGTATAGTTGATTTACAATGTTGTATTAATTTCTGCTGTTCAGCAAAGTGATTCTTTTTTATACATTCTCTTTTATGTTCTTTTCCATTATGGTTTATCCCAGGATATTGGATATAGTTCCTTGTGCTATACAGTAGGACCTTGTTGTTTATCCATTCTATATGTAATAGTTTGCATCTACTAACCCCAAACTCCCAGTCCACCCTCCCCCCACCCCACCAGCAACCATAGGTCTGTTCTCTATGTCTGTGAGTCTGTTTCTGTTTTGTAGATAGGTTCATTTGTGTCATATTTTAGATTCCACATATAAGTGACATCATATGATATTTGTCTTTCTCTTTCTGACTTATTTCACTTAGTATGATAATCTCTAGTTGCATCCATGTTGCTGCAAATGGCATTATTTCAGTCTTTTTTATGGCTGGTTAGTATTCCATTGTATATATGTACCACATCCTCATCCATTCATCTGTTTATGGACATTTAGGTTGTTTCCATGTCTTGGCTATTGTGAATAGTGCTGCTATGAAATAGGGGTGCATGTACCTTTTTGAATTATAGTTTTGTCTGGATATATGCCCAGGAGTGGGATTGCTGAATCATATGGTAGTTCTATTCTTAGTTTTTTGTTTGTTTAATTAATTTATTTTTATTTATTTATGTTTTTGGCTCTGTTGGGTCTTCGTTGCTGCACGCGGGCTTTCTCTAGTTGCGGCGAGCGGGAGCTACTCTTTGTTGCGATGCATGGGCTTCTCATTGTGGTGGCTTCTCTTGTTGTGGAGCATGGACTTCAGTAGTTGTGGCATGTGGGCTCAGTAGTTGTGGCTTGCGGGATCTAGAGTACAGGCTCAGTAGTTGTGACGCATGGGCTTAGTTGCTCCATGGCATGTGGAATCTTCCCGGACCAGGGCTTGAACTCGTGTCCCATGCATTGGCAGGTGAATTTTTAACCACTGCGCCACCAGGGAAGTCCTATTCTTAGTTTTTTGAGGAGTCTCCATACTGTTTTCCGTAGTGGCTGAACCAACTTACATTCCCACCAACAGTGTAGAAGGGTTCCCTTTTCTCCACACCCTCTCCAGCATTTGTCATTTGTAGACTTTTTAATGATGGGCATTCTGACCGGTGTGAGGCGGTACCTCACTGTGGTTTTGATTTGCATTTCTCTAATAACTAGTGATGTTGAGCATCTTTTTTCTTTTTTTTAAATTTATTTATTTATTTTTGGCTGCGTTGAGTCTTCGTTGCTGCCCGTGGGCTTTCTCTAGTTGCAGCTAGTGGGGGCTACGTTTCCTTGCAGTGCATGCACTTCTCATTGCAGTTGATTCTCTTTGTTGTGGAGCACATGCTCTAGGTGGTCTTCAGTAGTTGTGGCATGCAGGCTCAGCAGTTGTGGCTCACGGGCTTAGTTGCTCCATGGCATGTGGGATCTTCCCAGACCAGGGCTCAAACCTGTATCTCCCGCATTGGCAGGCAGATTCTTAACCACTGTGCCACCAGGGAAGTCCGAGCATCTTTTCATGTGCCTGTTGGCCATCTGTATGTCTTCTTTGGCAAAATGTTTATTTAGGTCTTCTGCCCATTTTTCGATTGGGCTGTTGTTTCTTTGTTGTTGAGTTGTATGAGCTGTTTGTATATTTTGGAAATTAAGCCCTTGTTGGTCGCATCATTTGCAAATATTTTCTCCCATTCCATAGGGTGTCTTTTTGTTTTGTTTATGGTTTCCTTTGCTGTACAAAAGCTTATAAGTTTGATTAGGTCCCATTTGTTTATTTTTGCTTTCATTTCTATTGTTTTGGGAGACTGACCTAAGAAAACATTGGAACGATTTATGTCAGAGAACGTTTTGCCTATGTTCTCTTCTAGTTTTATGGTGTTATGTCTTCTTATGTTACGTATTTAAGTCTTTAAGCCATTTTGAGTTTATTTTTGTGTATGGTTTGAGGGTGTGTTCTAACTTCATTGATTTACATATGGCTGTCCAACTTTTCCAACACCACTTGCTGAAGAGACTGTCTCTTTCCCATTGTATATTATTTGTCAAAGATTAATTGACTGTAGGTGTGTGGGTTTACTTTTTTTTTAATTTAATTTTATTTATTTTTTTATACAGCGGGTTCTTATTAGTTATCCTTTTATACATATTAGTGTATGTATGTCAATCCCAATCTCCCAATTCATCACAACACCACCACCCCCGCCACTTTATTTCTGAGCTCTCTATTCTGTTCCATTGATCCATATGTCTGTTTTTGTGCCAATACCATGCTGTTTTGATTACTGAAGCTTTGCAGTATTGTTTGAAGTCTGGAAGGGTTATGCCTCCAGCTTTGTTCTTTTTCCTCAGGATTGATTAAAATTTTAATATGAGCAAGTAGTTCTTCTGGTTTTTCCATGATTACTGACTTTAATTATTTAAGTCATAAAAGAATATATTTTCTTTGCAAAATATTCTAATAGTTCAGACATAGTAGAAGTGCTCTTGACCTCGCTCCACCCAGTCCCACCCCCTTCCCAGGAGATCACCTCTGCTGGCAGTTTATTTGTATCCTTCTTTTATGATTTTAAAAAGTATATGGGGGCTTCCCTGGTGGCGCAGTGGTTGGGAGTCCGCCTGCCGGTGCGGGGGACATGGGTTCGAGCCCTGGTCCGGGAGGATCCCACGTGCCGCGGAGCAACTGGGCCCGTGAGCCACAACTACTGGGCCCATGTGCTGCAACTACTGAAGCCCATGCGCCTGGAGCCCGTGCTCCGCAGCAGGAGAGGCCACTGCAATGAGAAGCCCACACACCGCAATGGAGACCCAACACAGCCAAAAATAAATAAATGAATAAATTTATAAAAAAAAAAAAGTATATGTAAATCCCTTTGAGCTACTTGAATCTCTGTGTTTATTATTAGTTGTAAAACTCCCCAGTGACCACAGAAATACTCATTATGGGGAAAGGGAAGTTTTAAAATAGGGGAGCGACAGTATTTGTCATAAACCAGTCCAGCAGCAGGGAAAACCCCAGGCCTTTTTTAGATCTCTGAGAGCTGGACAGGGATGGCTTAAGGTGACTGGCCAGAGGCTGGGAGTGGACAAAGAGAGGAAATCCAGAACAATAGGGTCACTCCACCTCTGCCCTTCTGGAGGTGGGGCCACTGCAGTCAGTATGGAGTCAGCCTATTTAACGTAATTTAGGGATTAGAAAGTCACCAGGGTTAAAATATTAAGTCATTACTTTGAATTCTAAGATAGAATATGATGAGAAGAGTGGGAAGGTCTGAGTGTCAGATGCTTCTTTAGGTCCAAACACTGCACTGGAGTTAGAAAGGGGCACGGAAGATGGTGCCACTTAAGTTATTTTGCTGCTTACAATGGTAACAGGGATTAAAAACAAATGGGCATTATAGAATCCTTTCATTAAGAAAGTTGCTTTCTGTGTCATTTTTGTATTATCAGGCTTTTTTTCCAAAATATTAATTTATTCTCCTGATCGTAAGAAAAAAAAAGTTACTGAATTTTACCCCATTCAGGCCAGGAAATATAGCTAGAGGGTTGGGAAATTCCTAATCTGGGCCTCTGGTTTAATGGGAAAAGCCCGAGACTGGGACTCAGGTCTTCACTAACCTCTCTGTGATCTCTCACTTAATTGCTTAATGCTTCATTTGTCTCATCTGTAAAATGAGACTGTTGGTACAAATGATTTCTATCATCCTATGGGCTTGAAAATCTATTAGTTGAACCCATCTAGTTAATGTAAGACTGTCAGACTGAATCATACACTCAAAATGAAATGGAGAGTTGGATCAATTGTATGGATCATTCTGGAAAAAAATGAAAAGTAAATTGGACCTCAATTAGATATATTTCAGGCCAAATCGTTTATTCTGTTTTACTTTTCTGGGGCTGTGAGACCAGAATCCTACCTGATGGATCAAGACAACTGGCTTCTTTTCAGCTCAATTTCACCTAGGTGGGCCCCTCAGAGATTCAAATACTCATAGCTAAAAATGCCAGTCATAGTTTTGCTCTATAAGTGCTGGAAAAACAAAGATGTTCTTTCAAACTCAGTGCTAACTAGACCTCACACATAGTGTCTACCACCATTTAGCGAACCAGCTTCTCTCTTACTTTATAAAGTGCCTAAAGAGTCATCTGGGGACCTTTTAAAATGCAGATTCTGATTCAGTAGGTCTGGAGAGAGGTTCATGCATTTCTAACAAGCTCCGAGGTGATTCTGATGCTGCTGGTCTGTGTTTCACACTTGGAGAAGCAAGTGACTAGGGACTTCCCTCGTGGTGCACTGGTTAAGAATCCACCTGCCAATGCAGGGACACGGGTTTGATCCCTGGTCCAGGAAGATCCCACATGCCATGGAGCAACTAAGCCCGTGAGCCACAACTACTGAGCCCACGCACCTAAAGCCTGTGCTCCACAACAAGAGAAGCCACCACGATGAGAAGCCCGCACAACACAACATAGAGTAACCCCTGGTCTCCGCAACTAGAGAAAGCCCACGTGCAGCAATGAAGACCCAATGCAGCCAAATAAATAAATAAATACTAAAAAAATAAATTTAAAGAAGCAGGGGGCTAAACCACTAGTCTCTCACCGTCTTTCATAATCCTCTATTTCAAATGCAAGCTATTTTTGATGAAAAATAGCTAAAGCTTTAACTGATAAAACTAATGCTGCTTTCTGATAGTATTTGTGAAATAAAGCCAGAATTAAAGTCATTCCTAAAATAAATGTGTTGGGTCTGGATGCCTAACATTTTGCTAATAGGTTAGGAAACTTACAAGTGTGTGCCTTTTTCTTTCAATATATAGATAGACACTTTATACAGAGGCAAAGACTTATTAACATATATAAATCCCTTGATCCCAGAAAAGATTCAAGGCAGTAAGTTGTGAGGATTAATGAGATAACCTATGTGAAAACCCTTAGCCTCATATCTAGTACTTACAAGATAACCTAACCAAAAGATACATAACCAAGCAAGACAAAAGATACAAAGGAGAGTTTCATAGAAGGGAAATCTTGAAAGGCAAATAAATATTTGAAAAGATGAACAACCTCATTAGTAATCAGAGAACTGAAAATTCAAACCACAATGAAACACCACTTTATAACCTTCAGGTTGGTAAAAAGAAAAAATATATATATAATAGCACATGCTAGTGAGGCTATGTTTGTTATACACTACTCGTGGAATTTAAGTTCGTACAATTACTTTGGAAACAATTGGGCATTACTTGAAAAAGCTGAAGAATATGGATAACCAACCGTCTAGTGATTCAAATCATAGCTGGAAATCCTAGAGTTCTTGTACTATATACCAGTAGACATGCACTAAGAAGCTCATGGTATCGTTGCTCATAAGAGCAAAAAATGGAAACAAACCAAATGCTCATTTATACTAGAATGGATAGGTAGTAACAGTGAAAATTAAGTACTGTAGTCACTTATGTTAGTATGGATGAATCGCACAAACAATGTTGGGGAATATGAAGCATGGAAAACACAATGAAAACATGAAGTATTTAAGAACGTATATATGTGTCATAAAACTGAAGGAAAATAAGAGTGATAAGTACAAAAATCAGGGTAATGATTATATTGAGATAAGGAGAAGGACAAAACTGAGGTTGGGCACCATGGGGAGTTTCAAATATTGACAATGATTGATTTCTGTTTCTCAGCCCACTGCTGAAATGTCAGTTTTCCTCAAGGTTGTCTTGGCAAGATCTCATTCACTCCACAATTCAACTCTTAGGTTGAATGACTCCCAAATCTCTGACTCTATAGCACCTTTCTGTTGAAATCCAGATCCGTTTGGTTTTTGCTTGTTTTTCTTTTTTACTTCTTCCTATCTTCACTGTCAAAGGCAACATGTACAATATTAAAGTTGTTATCCTCGCTTACCAATCTATATCCCTTTCCTGTTGTCCCAAGCTGGACACTTGGTCATTCAACCTCTGCCAATATCGTGTCAGTTTCTTGTGTTACCATCTCAGTTAAGGATGCCATTAATCCTATCACCCACACCAAAAATGTGAAGGTCATTTAAAATTCCTCATCCCTACCTCACCTACAACATTAGTGATCAACTTCTCTCATCTAGACATTTCTCAGACCTCTGCCTTCATACAACCTCATCACCACTAATATATGTTATGTGCTCAATCTCAGACTACTGGAATCACCTTCTCTTTTTCTTCCCATCTCTTATCTCTCTCTCCAATCTTCCCCTCTATCCTCTTCGGCCAATAATTCTTCTAAAATGAAATCCAATCTTGTTCCTCCCCTAGAAATCTTAAACAGCTCCCTGTTGTTTTCAGGATAAAAAGCATACCCTTTGTCATTGAAGAAGGCATTGCAACATTACAATCATTAATACTAATAACTAACATTTAGTCAGCACTTACTGTGGGTCAAGCACCATTCAAAATGCTTTACATTTATTAACTTGTCCTCAAAACAACCCTGTTAGGCAGGTATTATTATTATGTGCTTGGCCCATAGTGGGTGATCAATAAATACTGTTGAATGAATGCATTCTTCTTTTACAGATGGGGAAATGAGACTGAGGCTTAGGATGTTGAGTCATCCAAGATTTCATAGCTAGCAAATGGTAAATTAGTTACACAGGGTAATCTGACTCCAGGGCCTAAATGTTATCCATTATAATACTTCAAGTCTCTTTAAAATCGGAGCCTAACCTACTTTTCTGGCCTCATCTCTGGATACTTCCTAGTGTCCCTTTTCTATCCTAATGACTGTTCTCTGAATTTAGGAAGCAAATTAATACTTGTTCAACTTTATTCAGCTCTTGGCTCTGGAAAGCCTTTCTCTTCCCCCTCTTGGTCAGGGTAGCCCTTCTCAACCTTCAATATCCAACTTCTGTTGGCCTCATTTACCTGGAGACTGAATTATTCCTTCTCCTTCTGCTCCCATAGCACTTTATTCATGCTTCTAATTACAGACACTCCAACACTATATTATGATTTATTTATGTGTCTGTACCTCACCAGGTTGTGTTCTCCTTCAAGGCAGGCACTGGGTTTCATTCATGTTTGTATCCCCAGCCTGCCATGTAATCAGGATTCAATAAATATTTGTTAAATGAATGAATAAATGGATGTCTTGGATTTGACTTTACAAAAGATACAGGAAATATTTCTTTGAAAGGACATTCCATATAATCACTTTTCTATAGAAGCTAAGAGCATAAGATTAAATCTTAATTTAGCAAGGGCCCTTGGCAGGAAACTATTTCAATATCAACAACGTATCTTGCTTTTTGACATTACTTAATACAAGGGTGTCAAGGAATATTTACAAAGACAAATCATAAGTGCACTGTAATGGAGGGGGCCGAGCAAATAAATGGGAATGATTTGCTGATACTTACAATCCAGGGAATGAAACCTAGGGAAACTTAAAAGCCAAACTAGCCTCAAATATTTTCACTTATTTTTTAAACTTTAGACAAAGGAGTTGAGAATAGAGAGAAAAAAATTACTGGGCACCCTGTGCTAAGTTTGTTTTCGTGACTTCTGGTTCTAATGCCTTCTCAAAAACATTAAGGACATCTATTCCCTTATTGTGGATTATGTGTCATCTCTTCTTGGTCTATGAAATGTAGATAACAGCAAGTTCAGTTTCTGAGACCAGTCATTTGGTAGGTTATTGGATCCTTGGGTCTCTGAAAATTGTTAATTCCTGCCAAACTGTCTTACTAGCTTCAAGAGAGATACATCTGACTCATCAACAGATCCAGAAGTTGGATCATCCTCTTCACTGTTATCCTGGTATAATACTTGACAATTATTCCAGTATTATTTTCAGTAACTTGGTTAAGTCTTTCCACCTTTTCCCTCCCCACCTTTCTCTGTGTAACCAAAAACATCAGTTAAAAAACTCTCAAAAGAAACTTCTCTTGATTCCATTCCACAAATATGACCCGAACCATCAATTCCATGATGATTTAAAAAAAAAAAAAGCTCAAAAAGGACTATATGCATAGAGATTTCTTCTAGCTATTTGTCACTGCTTCTTTGGTAAACTTAAGCTTCTTGACAAAAGAGCCAGCATAACTAAAAGAAGCCTTGGGTCCCTGGGCACAGGAGCATCACAGAAGTGCCCACAAATAGAGAGACAAGAGCTTTCATGGTGACTCAATTGAATTGTTGAGTTATAACTGACCAAGTGAAAGACTAGTGAGCCGGAGGGATGCAAGATTCAGAGGGAGAGGATGATTAATAGTGCAAAGCCCAAGAGAATGGGGGTGGGGTGTGTGATCCACAACATAGGTGGAAAAAATAGCTTTAATAGGTGGAAAGGAGGGGTGTTATTTTGGAGGCAGGAAGTCGGGGGAGTTCCTTCTAAAGCTTTCTGTTTTCGCTAAATAGGAGGTGAGGTCATTCTTGGAGGGTGAGGTGGGAGGGTCAAAGATCTGTGGACGTTTGAAAAGGCTGCTGTGGATAATGGGAAATCCTGCCTAGCCTGGCTGCCCTGAGGGTCCCTTTGCAGGTGGAACCAGAAGAAGGCAAAGGAACTGGTGGTCAAAGTGAAGGACCAAGAGCTACAGACTGGAAAAGGAAGGAATGAAGGCAGAAAGAACTGGGCCCAAAGGGAGGGAGGGAGAGAGGAGAGGAGGTCAAGGACCCAGGTCTGAGGAGAAACAGAAGGGCAGGGTAGGGGAAAGGCTTTGGTCCAAGAATGGAGTCCAAATCATCATTATTGCTTTAAGTGTAAGAAACAGTATCATATTGAAACAAAATTCAATACAGTGCAATTTTGTAATCCTGCATTTGAACATTGGTCTTACTTGTGGATTGCGGTTTTCAAACTTTTTTTTTTTTTTTTTTTTTTGCGGTACGCGGGCCTCTCACTGTTGTGGCCTCTCCCGTTGCGGAGCACAGGCTCCGGACGCGCAGGCTCAGCGGCCATGGCTCACGGGCCCAGCCGCTCCGCGACATGTGGGATCTTCCCAGACCGGAGCACAAACCCGTGTCCCCTGCATCGGCAGGCAAACTCTCAACCACTGCGCCACCAGGGAAGCCCTTTTTTTTTTTAATGAAATTTTATACAGACCCACTTGGCTGGATCCAGAGTGGGTGATCTAGAGCCCACGTACCCTCTGCCAGCAGCCCCGCAGCAGCCCCTGGGGCGCTTTCGTTGTCCCCCCGGACTCCTCAGAACATGGTTTAAATATCACTGCTATTCAAGTTTTGAGGCTGAAAAAGTTTATATCAAATGAACACAATTCTGGGGCTTCCCTGGTGGCGCAGTGGTTAAGAATCCGCCTGCCAATGCCTGGGACACAGGTTCGAGACCTGGTCTGGAAGATACCATATGCAACGGAGCAAATAAGCCCGTGCACCACAGCTACTGAGCCTGTGCTCTAGAGCCCGTGCGCCACAACTACTGAGCCCGCGTGCCACAACTACTGAAGCCCGCACGCCTAGAGCCCGTGCTTTGCAACAAGAGAAGCTACAGCAGTGAGAAGCCCGCGCACCGCAACAAAGAGTAGCCCCCGCTCGCCGCAACTAGAGAAAGCCCACGCACAGCAGCAAAGACCCAACGCAGCTAAAAATAAATAAATTTAAAAAAAAGAAAATGAACACAATTCTGGTTTTGTTCTTGATAGGATGCTGGGTCACCTATTTACTGTCAAAGTCATGATATCATCTCAGAGCACATTTCAATATTTTCCACAGTGAACATGTATTACACTTAGAGTTCATCCTAACTGGAGTCAGAAATGGATTCTGGATTTGATAATGCATCAAGACCCACCAAAAGAGTTAGCATTTGGGAAATCCTCCCCAGCTGTGGAAAAATTCCTCCCCAGCTGTGGGAAAGAAGCAGCTAGAGCTAGTTTTCTGTACTATTAGGCCGAAAGTAAGTTTTCTGTCTGAACTATCTCCTTATTTAACATTTTTTAGAGACTAAGACTAGTCCTCTACCTCCTATACTCCAAATGCTAAAATATTTTTCACATAGATTAAAGAATTAAACATGAAAAGTTACAATATATAATTAGAAAAAAAATGTGAACAATAATTTATATAAACTTATGGCCAGAAAGGCCTAAACAACTCAGGAAAATCAGAAGCCCGAAAAGAAAAAGACAGATATATGTGACTACAGAAAAGGATGAACAATAGCAATAATGAAAAAGTCCAAAAGCCATAATCAAAATCCTGCTAAAAATATTTGCAACCCATATGACAGCATTTTTGAACAATATTCTATCAATACCTATAAAAAATTTTAATTAATAATATTAAATACAAAGATATATGTATTTTATCTTCTAATTTTTTTATTTTAAAAATGATCAAGGGACTTCCCTGGTGACGCAGTGGTTAAGAATCTGCCTGCCAATGCAGGGGACATGGGTTTGCTCCCTAGTCCGGGAAGATCCCACATGCCGTGGAGCAACTAAGCCCGTGAGCCACAACTACTGAGCCTGTGTGCCGCAACTACTGAAGCCTGCACATCTAGAACCCGTGCTCCACAACAAGAGAAGCCACTGCAATGAGAAGCCCCCGCAATGCAACGAAGAGTAACCCCGCTCGCCACAACTAGAGAAAGCCTGTGCGCAGAAATGAAGACCCCATGCAGCCAAAATTAAATAAATAAATAATAAATTAATTTTAAAAATCACTTTTTAAATAAATAAATAGATAGATAGATAAAAATGATCAAATCTATAGAAGAGTTGCACAATTTCATTCCCAGCAAGATATTTGTTTTGCCCTTGAATTAGAACAACAAAAGAAGCAGCAGAGAGGTGGGGGAGCAGACAAGTAAACAAACAACTGGATTTAACCTAAACTAGGAAAGCATTATAAACACACAGAGGTGGAGAAGGTAAACCAGCTTGGTCAATAAGGAAAGGCTACTCAAGGGAGGTAATATTTAGGGTGCTCTTTACAGATGAGTAGAAGTTAGGCAGATGAATGGCATTCCAGTCAGAGGAAGCAGCATTCATTCATTCCAACAGTTACAGGGCTCACTGTGTGCCGGTCCGTGGACTCTGGAGATGGAGCAGTGAACAGAGAGTCAATTCTGTGCCCTCCTGGGGGGACTGATAATAGACAAGTACACAAATAAATGTGTAAATGACAAAAAGGATGGAGGATGAGAGAGGGTCTAGGGTGGTATGAGACTGTTTTTTAAAATTAATTAATTAATTAATTTTTGACTGTGTTGGGTCTTCATTGCTGCATGCGGGCTTTCTGTAGTTGCGGTGAGTGGGGGCTACTCTTCGTTTCGGTGCGTGGGCTTCTCATTGCGGTGGCTTCTCTTGTTGCGGAGCACAGGCTCTAGGTGTGCAGGCTTCAGTAGTTGTGGCACGTGAGCTCAATAGTTGTGGCTCATGGGCTCTAGAGCGCAGGCTCAGTAGTCGTGGCACATGGGCTTAGTTGCTCCATGGCATGTGGGATCTTCCCGGACCAGGGCTTGAACCCATGTCTCCTGTATTGGCAGGCAGATTCTTAACCACTGTGCCACCAGGGAAGTCTGGTATGGGCCATTTTAAATAAGATGGTGAAGAGAAGGACTCTCTAAGGAGATAACATTTGAGCAGAGACTTGAGTGAAGTAAGGGAGGAACTGTGGAAGGAGGACAAAGCAAGTGCAAAGGCCCTGAGGTAGGCAGTGGGGCCAGAACTGACTGAGTGAGTGGGAGAGAAATACAGCCGGAGATTAAATTAGAGAAATATGTAGGAGGAGATCATATAGAGCCTAGCATTCATTAGCATGGGACTTTGATGGGATCACCAAGGAATTATGGCATGGCACAGCCATAATTAATTAATTAATTAATATTAAAAAATATAAAAAACACATAAATTTTGATGTTCCTAAATATTTCCTTATTTATTGAAAATTCTATCCCACAGCTGAATAAAAGTACTGAGTATCTTTTTTATTTTATATTTTAACTAATGTCCCAACCCACACCTGAGGTCCTTAACATACCTTGAGTATGTTAGTGATGGGTTGGAGTTACTTTTCAGCTTTGTAAATGCCTTGCTGCATATTCTTGTGGGAAAGGTATAGTGGCAGGGGTGTGTGAGGAATATGTGTAGAAATTAAAAAAAACAAGAAAATTGCTGATACACAGACTTTGTTTACTAAAATAATTTACATATATATAGTTTACAAAAAAAGTTTTTTGCTCATTTCACTTTTCCTTTTTTGACGAACTTTATTTAATTCTGTTGTCCAAACAGCCTGCTGTTTTTAATAACTTTCATATGTCTGAGAATCTACATCCACACTGTCCCAAATTCTCCTAATTTACAGCATTTATCTTGTCCGTTTTCACTCAGGGCAAACCGTAGGAAATTAATAAATATGTTTTTAAGGAAGATAGATCATCAATCCTGAAAGAAGAAAAAATAGATAATATATTATTTCAACTGGATAAACAGGTGGGAAATAATTCATGCATAGTCAAAGATTTTTTAAAATTCAAAATATCCCATTTTTTAAAATTTAAATTATGAAAGGGTTTATAATTGCAGAAGACTTCAAACAATACAGAAATGTAAAAGCAAAGCAAAAGAATTACATTAGAGAAGCTGTATGACGTTCTATAGCAGATTTTCTTTCTTTTTTTAAATTTGAGCTTTTAATTTTTTTAATTAATTAATTAATTATACTTATTTTTGGCTGCGTTGGCTCTTCGTTGCTATGCAGGCTTTCTCTAGTTGTGGCGAGCCGCGGCTACTCTTCGTTGCGGTGCGTGGGCTTCTCATTGCCGTGGCTTCTCTTGTTGCGGAGCCCGGGATCTAGGCACGTGGGCTTCAGTAGTTGCGGCATGCAGGCTCAGTAGTTGTGGCTTGCGGGCTCTAGAGCGCAGGCTCAGTAATTGTGGCACACAGGCTTAATTGCTCCGCGGCATATGGGATCTTCCCGGACCACGGCTCGAACCCGTGTCCCCTGCATTGGCAGGCGGATTCTTAACCACTGTGCCACCAGGGAAGTCCCAGATTTTCAAATATGCATTATTAAAGTATTTTTGCCTGTATTCTTACTTTTCACTTTTAATAAATTGATAATTAGTTATCCTAATTACAAATGGTTAAGACCACAGACTCTGAAGCCAATTGTCTGGATTTAAGCCCTGCCCTGCCACTTTCTAGCTGTATCTATGACCTTGAAAAAGTGACTGACCCTCCTTGTGCCTCAGTTTCCTCATCAGTTAAGTAGCATCTATCTCATAGGACTGAAACAAGGATTAAGTGAATTGATATACATGAGGAATTTAGAAGAATGCCAGGCAGAAAGTATACACTACCTAAGCATTAATTCTTCTTAGAATTATAATTTTTCTTTCCCAATTATGTTGTGTGCCTCTTGTTATTATGCTGTCGGCCCTCTGTATCTGTGCGTTCTCCATCTGTGGATTTGCCATTTTATATAAGGGACTTAAGCATCTGTGGGTTTTGATATGGGTCCTGAAACCATTAATCCCCCTGAGGATACTGAAGGACGACTGTGTATCATCTTCCTATTTACAGTTGGATACATTTTTGGACTACTGATTCATCTGTTTAATCTTGCCCTTATACCACACTGCTTTAATTATTATTGCTGTATAATATATGTTAACATCTGTTATAATATATGTTAACATCATGACTCCCCTTTTCAGAATTAAAACATGTATATATTTATTTTTCATTTTTTACATGAAAACACTTTCTCAAAATTATTTAGTTTAGTTTTGCTTTAATGGTATTAAACCTATAAGATAATTAAGTGACCTCTTTCAAATATGTAATTTCCTCATCCAATAACTTAGTCTGTGTTTTCATTTATTCAAGTCTTCTTTTAATAAAGAAGACAAATAAAATTTTATATTTTTCTTCATATAGGTCATACTCCTTCTTTGCCAAAATTACTTCTAGGTACTTTTAATTTTTTGTAGTTACTGTGAATTGTCTCTTTTCCATCATATTTTTATTATTCTTAGCATATAGGAATGGTATTAATGTGTGTATATTCTGTTATAGCTTCCCATTGGATCCAGCACTATTTTCAATTTCCTGTATCAGGAGGTAATCAAATAATTGTATTAATTTGAATCAATATTTAAAGTTATCTAGCTATATAATCATGTTCAAATAATGGTATAGTGCCTTCTCCTTTTGAATATTTTTACATCATATTTAATACATGTTCTTTTGCGTCGGTCAGAACTTTTAACACAAAATATTGTGGCTACACCTTACATCATAGGCAGAAACTAATCTCCCTTATACAGAAAAAGCTTCTGACCCAGAGAAAAAGACCAACAAAAGAGAAGCAGATAAAGGATGTGAATAGACAGTTCAGAAAGGAGGAAATATAAGCTCTTAACATTAAAAAAAAAAAAAAAGCTCAACTTCACTTATAATGAGAAAAATGCCCAAAAATGGTGCCATTTTTTACCCATTAGACTGGCAAATAACCAGAACTTTGTTTTGAGAGGCTGTGGGAAAACAGGTGCCCTCACCCACTGCTGGTGGGAATGCAAATTGATTTAATCCCTACAGAGGGCAGTTTGGCAATATCTGTCAAAATTACACATGCCCTTTGACCCAGCAGTACCACTCCTAGGAATTTATCCTGCAGGTATACTTGCACATGTGCTAATTGACCTATGTACAAGGTTATTCATTGCAGCATTGTTTGTAATAGGAAAACACTGGAAACAATCCAAATGTCTATCAATAAGGAATCAGTCAAATAAATTGTAATATATCCCTGAAATGGAATACTATGCTGTCAAGAAAGAATGATGTGGTGATGATACAGAAAGATCTCCAAAATATATATCACTAACTGAAAAAAACAAGGTGTGGAACAGTGTGTATGGTATGCTACCTTTTGTGAGGAAAAAAAGGGACAAATATTTTATAATAACTATAAATGAAATATAACCTTTAAAAATTGTGAGTCACTATATTGTACACTATAACTTATATAATACCATACATTAACTATATTTTAATTTCTAAAAATTAGAAAAAAAATTTAGGGAATTTCTGGCAGTCCAGTGGTTAGGATGCTGCACTTGCACTGCAGGGGGCACGGGTTCGATCTCTGGTTGGGGAACTAAGATCCCACATGCTGCATGACGTGGCCAAAAAAAATTTTTTTTTAAGTAAATAAATAAATAAAATAAAGTTCTAAAAATTTTAAAGGCAAAATAAGAGTATATATTTTTATTTGTTTATTCATAAAGAAATTCTGGAATAATGCATACAGTACTTATAATTGGGATTAGCTATGGTCTGGGTTTGAGCTAATGGGAGACAGGAGTAGGAAACCTTTTTTTTAATTAAAGTATAGTTGATTTACAATGTTGTGTTAATTTCTGCTGTACAGCAAAGTGATTCAGTTATACATGTATATACATTCTTTTCCCATTATGGTTTATCACAGGATATTGAATATATTTCCCTGTGCTATACAGTAGGATCTTGTTGTTTATCCATTCTATATATAATAATTTGCATCTGCTAATCCCAAACTCCCAGTCCATCCCTCCCCCAACCCTCCTCCCCATTGGCAACCACAGGTCTGTTCTCTATGTCTGTGAGTCTGTGTCTGTTTCATAGATAGGTTCATGTGTGTCATATTTTAGATTCCACATATAAGTGATATCATATGGTATTTGTCTTTTTCTTTCTGGCTTACTTTGCTTAGTATGATAATCTCTAGTTGCATCCATGTTGCTGCAAATGGCATTATTTCATTCTTTTTTATGGCTGGTTAGTATTGCATTGTATATACGTACCAATGGATAAATCCATTGGTACGTATATACATGGATATGTATATACGTGGATAAATCTTCTTTATCCATTCATCTGTCGATGGACATTTAGGTTGTTTCCATGTCTTGGCTAATGTGACTAGTGCTGCTATGAACATAGGGGTGCATGTATCTTTTTGAATTATAGTTTTTTCTGGATATGTGCCGAGGAGTGGGACTGCTGGGTCATATGGCACCTCTGTTTTTAGTTTTTTGAGGAACCTCCATACTGTTTTTCATAGTGGCTGTACCAACTTACATGGAGTGGGAAACTTTTAACTGAACCTGCTTATTTTTTGAAATGTTTGAACTGTGAGAATGCATTGTCTATTCAGAAAAACATGTGGAAAAAACATGTGAATGTATTGCATATTCAACATTTTAAAAATTTAAATCAAATTTTAAATTGGCTATTATGGCTCCCTTTTAAATTGTTAACAGGGTATGGTGAAGTGACTGGACATATTCCCAGGGACTCACTATGTCAGCTGTTGTATATCTATGTGTAGCTTTCTGCTTTGAAGTTAGAAGACCTGGATAAGCTGGATTCAAATACTGGCTGTGGCCTTAGGCAAGCTCCTGAACCACCACACGGGGTTGTCATGAGAATTGACTGAGGGAGATAATGTTGTACAGGTTTTAGTTCAGAGCCCAGCATGTACTAAGTGGAAATGTTTGTTTTCATGTTTTCTGAGTGTTGGTGTTTGCCCCTCCCTCCACCCAAGGCACCTGTTACCCACATCCCTTAAAAACGCTTGTGCTCTGTGGTAACAGTGGCTTGCAAGTCTGATCCATTGAAGGCAGACACCCTGTTTTACTCAGCTCTGTTCCTGCAGTGCCCAACACATCGCCTGGCAGGTAGTAGGCTGTAGTGAGCGTGTAATAAATGTGTTCCTTCTTTCAACAAAATCTGTTGAGCACCTACTATTTGGTGAGGTACTCTGCTTGCTGCTGAGCACTGAAGAGACCTGTGGTCCTGTTGACAGTCTAGCAGAGGAGACAGACATGAAACGGATACTGGATTAAAGTGGGGTGAGTGAGAAGAAGGGTTAGTACCTAAAGTATAAGGAGACCCTGAAGGGAGGGGCTGATCATGGAGAGTCTCCCTTAGAAACTGGCTTTTAAAGTAAGAATTGAAGATAAATGGAATTACTTTAGCCAAGATTACAGAATGTTGCAGGAGAGGGAACTGCCTTCTCAAAGAAAAGGGTTTTATGCCACTGGGAAACCAAAAGGCCAGCTGACCCTTAGGGAGTGAGGAGGAGAGAAGCATCTGCAGTGGCTCTGGAGGTAGACTTGATAAGACTTGTTAACACTGGTGTCCTTGATACTAAGAACAATGGGTTTCCATTGAGGGTTTTAGGCAAGAGAAAGAATTGATTAGATATGCATTTCTTCAAATCTTTCTGGCTGCTCTAAAAAGATCAGGCAGCTTTTATAACTGTTGACGATAATGATGGCGACTAAGTGTGTAAATGAATGAATAAATGAACCCCAAACAATAATTCATTGCCAATTATATTCAAATAGACTATAATACAAATTTACTTGGTTTGCACATTCTTTTATATTTCACTGAGACCGTACACTCTCTAGATCTAGGAATTCACAGATCTCTTTGACCTACAGATTATTAACCATTTCTACAGTGGTTACTTCTATAGATAGATTCTATTACCTGTTGATATAAGTTTGCTGTAGAGGATAATCAAATCGTGAAACTCCAAGGAGACCTCTCCTTCTGCTCACATGTGGGTAGGCCAGACAGTCCTCATTCTACTCTACCCCAACACCTCCCCCTGCTAACACATCACACAGTTACTCTACTTAGGAGAAGCCTCAAATAACTTTACAAGAAAAATAAGCAAGTGTATAGTTCTGGCAGAGAAGCAAAAGCAAATATGGAAACTAAGGAATAGCAGAGTAAAGCCAGTTTCCCTCTTAATTGGTGTGATTTTTACAATAACTCTTAGGCTGCCTTAAGCATCTAGAAATCAATTTGGGTAACAGTTCAGGAAGTGGTATTCAGAATTACAATATCATTAGGGAGTTTCTAGTTTAACAGTAGCTATCTAGTACACTTGGCCAAAGATAATAGAATTAAAATGATGTAACAAAAGACCCTGTTTGTCTTATCAAAATAAAAAAAATAATACTAATACACAATTTTAAACTCTGGAACTACTTTTATTCTGTTATTCATCTTGTAAAGAATTTGATATTATTGCTAATATAGATGCTAAGTAATAAAGTTCTGAATGTCTGTTTAGAAGGTTATGACTTTAGGGAGCAAATACATATTTTTTTCTTCTTGTGACATTCTAAAAAAGGAAAAAGCCATTCTTTTATAATATAATAAATGGTGTAGATATCAATTGTGGTGCTTCAAGCTGTGTTAATCTGAAGGAGTGAAATTTCTATGGACAGCGATCAAGATTTTAAATGTCTTGGACTTCCCTGGTGGCTCAGTGGTTAAGAATCCACCTGCCCATGCAGGGGACGCGGGTTCGAGCCCTGGTCTGGGATGATCCCACATGCCGCGGAGCAACTAAGTCCATGTGCCACAACTACTGAGCCTGTGCTCTAGAGCCCGCGAGCCACAACTACTGCGCCTGTGTGCCACAAATACTGAAGCCAGCGCGCCTAGAGGCCATGCTCCGCAACAAGAGAAGCCACTGCAATGAGAAGCCCACGCACCACAACGAAGAGTAGCCCCTGCTCACCACAACTAGAGAAAGCCCGCACTCAGCAACGAAGACCCAATGCAGCCAAAAATAAAATAAATAAATAAATATATATTTTTAAAAGTCTATTAAAAAAAAAGATTTTAAATGTCTTATTACAACACATTTCCTCACCAGAGGGAGAGGCTGTAAACGCCATCTGAAAATGAATTTCAAACACTGGACTTTCCTTTCAGAGAGACTTGATGAGGTTGATAAGCACCCTCTGTGACAAAATTATTCTTTGGTTCTGAGGGGTAGTTATTTGTTAATTATATAGAACTTGAATTTTTTTTTTTTTTTTTGTGGTACGCGGGCCTCTCACTGTTGTGGCCTCTCCCGCTGCGGAGCACAGGCTCCAGACGCGCAGGCTCAGCGGCCATGGCTCACGGGCCCAGCCGCTCCGCAGCATGTGGGATCTTCCCGGACCGGGGCACGAGCCCGTGTCCCCTGCATCGGCAGGCGGACTCTCAACCAGGGCACCACCAGGGAAGCCCGAATTTTTTGTTTTTAAACCAGGGGAAACACGGTATTTTGATGAAGTGACAAGTACTGTATCTCACTAATACTTAAAAGCCAATTTGTCATGATTACAATTTATCAGTCAAAGATGAGTCATGAGAACAGTGTGTCTTTGGAATGCCTGGTATCATGGATTATACATGGACTTTTAGAAAACCCCTGGTGACTGATAAGTAATTAATAATAATAATAATAATAAGGGGTAGAATTGAAATGTTTACCAAATGGGAGGCAGTTTTATTCAAGCTTACAAGTATCACGTGTATTGAAAACCATTTCTCACAATGAAGTAGATCCTGTTGTTATCCTCATTTTACAGATGGGAAGGCTGAGTCAAAAGAGGATGGGGAACTTGCACAAAATCACAGAGCTAAAAGGTAGTGGAGCTGGGATTCGAAATCAGTCATCTGCCCCAAGAGTCTTTAATCATTATGCTGTTTCTAAAATATGGGGTGACTAAAGCTGAGGTTTTCAAGCAGCAGGCCGTAGCCCACCACTTTAGCGAGTCTTTAAAACATAATTAGAATAGAACAGAAAATACCAGAGTACATCACAGTAATGTTTCATAGAACTACTGTCCTGTTTCAGTCCTTTATGTGCAGTCATGTGGATTAGGTCATAATGTAAAATGTATTTCTTACTGTGGGTTGAGGTAAAAAAAATTTTTTGCAAGCCCACTAACCTGAAACATAGTTGATGGTGTTTTGTTTTGTTTTTTTAATTATCAAATCAAAAGCATTGAATTAACTAGTCTCTTAAGTTCTCTTTACTAAATAGTTATAAACTGTAAAAAAATTTGAGAAAGATCACTTAAATTTTATCTATCATTTAAAAACTTGACCAACTAAAAGTTTTTAAAAACCTAGAAGAAAAAATTTAAGGCAATAAAATTAATAATTTGAGATCTCATATGGTGAAGCATCTATCTTTCAATTAAAATTAAAATGTGAATATCGTAGTTCAAACTATCCTCATCTTTGGTCCTTTTTATGCTTTTGAATATTTTCAAGCAAGTAGAGCTGGACTGATGTGTAGTTAGGTTTAATTGTGCAGGTAAAATAAGATAACTGATATTTTCCCTTTTTGGAAAACTGATTCTGTTAGGTTCGTATCTGTGATAATCAGGTATTGTGATGTACTTTTGCATTTGACACTTTTACATTTTAAAAAATAATCTAAGCTCCTTTCGCAGTTTATCACCAAGAGTATGCAAATGCAAAAGATGAATTAGTCTTTGTGACTTTGTTTCTTATTTGTGTGTATGACTAGTTGTGACCTTGCTTGAAAATGTTTTTAACAGGATATTGAACTTGGAAAGAAAATTTGTCATCATTTCTTTGATTGTGGAAATAATTAAGTAAGGTTGAAGAATGAATCAAAGCATTCATTTTGTAGGCTAAATGCGTTTATTATGTTAACTGTTAAGATCGTTGCTGATTTCCAGTAATGGGCTATTGATTAACTGTAATGACATCCTCCATCACCTTAGACACATCTTTTTTTTTTTTTTTTTTTGCGGTACGCGGGCCTCTCACTGTTGTGGCCTCTCCCGTTGCGGAGCACAGGCTCCGGACGTGCAGGCTCAGCAGCCATGGCTCAGCGGCCATGGCTCACGGGCCCAGCCGCTCCGAGGCATGTGGGGTCTTCCCGGACCGGGGCACCAACCCGTGTCCCCTGCATCGGCAGGCGGACTCTCAACCACTGCGCCACCAGGGAAGCCCCGACACATCTTTTTGTGAGCTGGTTTGCCCTATAACTTCTGGAATCATAGTTCAATATTTTATGAGTTACAAGAATATTTCTGGAGCGAATATGAAATTCAGGATTTTTCTGTATGGAAAGCACAGAACATTTTTTCTGACATTTCTGACATATCTAAGTGACAAGATTTCTCCAAACAGACGTAGCATATAATAGCATGCAATATACTTTCACATTGATTGGACAAGGGATCTCTATGTAATATGATTCTAAGTGGCTAGTTGCACAGACTTTTCTGTTTGTATAAATTGAGTAAAATGAGATCCTTTTAAGCATTTGCTTTAGAATAAGTCTCCTTCCTTCGAGGAATAATAGGGGTTTTTATAAATTGATTATATTTGTCTTTTTTGACAATAGGAACACTCCACCGAGCTAGGCTTTTTTTAAAAATAAATTTATTTATTTATTTATTGGCTGTGTTCGGTCTTCGATGCTGTGCGCGGGCTTTCTCTAGTTGCGGCGAGCGGGGGCTACTCTTTGTTGCAGTGTGCGGGCTTATCATTGCGGTGGCTTCTTTTTGTTGTGGACCACAGGCTCTAAGCACGCAGGCTGCAGTAGTTGTGGCACACGGGCTCTAGAGCGTAGGCTCAGTATTTGTGGCACACGGGCTTAGTTGCTCCGCGACATGTGGGATCTTCCCGGACCAGGGCTCAAACCTGTGTCTCCTGCATTGGCAGGCGGATTCTTAACCACTGCACCACCAGGAAGGTCCCCGAGCTAGCCTTTCCTGTTGTCTTTCAGTCTTTTGTAAAACTAAGTTTTGTGAGTTGTATGTTTGTTTTGTTTTGAAGAGTAAGAATTTATCAGCTTGAGCTTGTGTGTAGCTATAGTTTCATTCACTCATTCACCTATTAATTCAACAAATATTTATTGAACACTTAATCTATAGGTAGGCACCATAGGTAACTTAGTGGAATACAAAGCCATATATTGCAGAGTTCCTGCTCTTCAGAAGTTTAGCACTTGGTTGGGGAGGGAAGATGCACAACCAATGAACCACCAAGTTCTGCCAGTTCTACCCCCTTAACATTTCTTGGATCTTTCCACTTCCTGCTATCCTCAAGGCTGCTAGATTAGTTCAGGCCATCACCAGCTCTTCCTTGGTCTTCTGCAATAGTCACTCTAACACATCTCCTCATCCCCAGTCTTGCTTCCTTCAAATCTATTCTCTACAAGGTTCTTTCTAAAACGCTAATCTAATTACTCCTTTTCCTAAAACCCCTTAATGACTCACTGTTGTCCTCAGGATGAAGTCCAAATTGTCAAACTGGCTGCGTCTGTCCTTGCTTCTCTCTTTTGTCCCACCTCTAGCCATTCATCTTCTTCAACTACATTTTCCAAACATTCTGAATTCCTTCCAGAGTCCCTAATGCACCATGCTTGTCTTCCCTCATGTTTTTCTGCTAGGAATGTCATCTGTAGATGTGTGCTCATTTATTCATATTCATTCAAAACTTTCATTATGGGTGTCTACGTGTTCAGCCCTGTACACCATCCTGAAATTTCCCATTATGGTCAGGAGATGGATGTGTCAGTGGGCCGTTGTACTGTACTAGGTGAGTCCCAGGATGGATGTAGGCACAGGAACTGTGGGGGTCGTGGATGAACCCAAGTCCAGGGAATAAGTGAAGTCACCAGAAGGAGGAAGCTGGTTAAGAGCCATCTAGACTTAGGGAGCAGCATGAGTAAAGGCCCAGAGTTGAGAGACTGTTGTTCTGCGAAATGGCAATCAGTGTGGCCAGAGTGGACCGAGTGCAAGCCTCAGAGCACAAGCAGGACTGGGGGAGGCAAGGTCCAGTCACCAAGGTCCTTGCCTGATGTGCTAGGGAGTTGGGGTTTCTTTTCCTGTGAGGTAAAGGGTAGACACTGCAGGATTTAAAAAATTTTTTTTATTATTTTTAAAAATATTTATTTAGTTGGCTGTGTAGGGTCTTAATTGCGGTGCATGGGGTGAGTAGTTGCGGAGCCCAGACTTAGTTGCCCTGCGGCATGTGGGATCTTAGTTCCCAGACCAGGGATTGAACCCGTGTCCCCTGCATTGGAAGGCAGATTCTTAACCACTGGACCACCAGGGAAGTCCCTGAAGGACTTTTTTTAAATTGGAAGGGAGGGGAGCTAGAGAGGAGAAGGAAGAGTGGCATGGTCACATTTATTTTTTAAAATCAACATGCTGGCAGCATTGCTTGAAAAAGTGACAGTTTGTCACAAATTGTCTAAATAAGCAAACAGTCCTGAATTGAAAAAAAAAAAAAATCACCTGAAAAATTTCAGGGCCACCTTATGAAGCTGGGGCAATTGACTAGCATAACAAAGTTTAAATTGCATGAGTGGAAACTAGTTTAAATTTCTCATACTTTAATAGACGCAAGGTTATGAGTCTTTGAGGGCAGGGCTGTTTTTACCATATCCTCACCACCTATAGCAAATCTACCATGCAGTAAATTATCAATAAATACTTCTGACCAAGTGACTCTGAAATGTCTTCAAAGACTGTCTCTAAGATCATTCAATGAAAATAGCTCCCTGGTATTAAAAAAAAAAGCCAACCACGCAACTAAATTAACCCCTACTTGTTAAGGATAATTTGTTCAAATTTATGAAACGATGTGTGATTACATAGAGTCTATTGTAGACCCAATTATAGGAAAAATCACATCTGAAGAAAACATTTTCATCATTAGGTCTTTTTGTGTCCAGGGAAGTGAAAGGTTTTTCTCATCATTGTACTCCCAGCCCCAGCACAGTATGTATCTCACGACAGGGACTCAAAATATTAGCTAAATGGGGCTTCCCTGGTGGCGCAGTGGTTGAGAGTCCACCTGCTGATGCTAGGGAACATGGGTTCGTGCCTTGGTCCGGGAAGATCCCACATGCTGCGGAGCGGCTGGGCCCGTGAGCCATGGCCGCTGAGCCTGCGCGTCTGGAGCCTGTGCTCTGCAGCGGGAGAGGCCACAACAGTGAGAGGCCCGTGTACCACACACACACAAAAAAATTAGCCAAATGAATGAATGTCTGAACAAGTATAGGGGATGCTTCCTTAAAACACATATATTCATAAAATCCCTAATAAACTTTTTTTTTCTGCCCTGCTCTTTATCAGGTTTAATCTCTAAGAAGAAAGGAACACACAGAAGTTAGGGATTGTCTTTAGGCCAGAAAGGACTTTAGGGACCTTTTAGCAGTTGGAATACTTCACATATGGTGAAGAGCTCTGCCTGTCCATTATGGGTAGAATGGGGAGGAGAATTCAGTTCTCCTGATTCCAGACATTTTTCACTGTCCCATTTTGCAGATCCAATTTTTAAAAGTGTGGCAACATTTATAAAACTATTGATTGATGCTGTGAATCTCACTTTTTTGGTGCCGCTCAAACCTATCTCTCTCCATTGCAGCTACTAGAAAGCTACATATCTATTGCAGGAGCAGAATTTGCAATATAGATGTGGAATTTATAGATGAAGTTGTTTTTGTCCCTCAAGTAAACCTCATATGTTTTCCTCTATGCCAGTTATTTCCACAGTATAAATTGTTGGGCTACAGTCTTCAACAACCAAGGAAGTTTATGTTGTACACAAGACCTCGGGGATTTCATGTTCGCTGGAGCAAATAGAAGCAAATTCTCTCATGCCCTCCTACCAAGAATTTCATGATGACATTTTGCCATTTGCCTTCTCAGATCTGCATGTGATTCTCCTTCCCTCTCTAGATTCCAGGATGAAGCCCCATTTACTCTGTCCTCCCTCATTGGGTCCCCTTTCGGTCCCTTTAGGTCCCCTTGGTGGTCCTCTTTTCTTCCCTTCGTCACCCTGATCTTATAAGAACTATGTTTGCAGATCTCTCACTCCCACTAAAGCTTAAATGCCTGAAACCACTCTCCCCACTCTCCCCACCCTGCACCATTCATTTGTGAGAAAAACTAGAAGGGAGAAATAACACCTGCCAGTTCTACGTTTCTAAAGGCAGGAACCAGAAGACAATTCTTCTAGGAGCCCCCGATGGCCTTCGGGCTGCCTGCAGTCCTTTGGGTCCTCTCTGGAGAGGACTCGGTGGAAAGGGAAGGAAAGGCCTGTCTTCTCCTCTTAGTCCCTGTCTATGGAAGAGCACTCGCATCTCCTGCCTTGAGGGTGCAGCCAGAGGGCCCAGGTGATCCAGCTTCTTAACAGGAATAGTAGGAGGCTGGGAGCAAAACAGGCTATAGTCCACATTGTCAGTAGGGTGTAGGGCAGAGGTTAGCTCCTGATGGAAAGATGATCAGGAGCTGTGTGAACTTCCAACGGCCCCTTGTTTTTCTCTCATAGGCTTACTTAGTTCAAGGACTTGGTTTTGTTTTTGTATTGGCATTGTATTTAGCACTGGAGCTGACACTACTATAAGACAAGACTGGACAAATTCTCCTGAAACAACTGAGTGACAAGCTCCATTGACTTGCCTCTAGTTTTTTCTAGCTGTACCAGTGGAAGCATGGACTCCTCAGAAAACTGAGGCCCTTGTGGACCACCGTGGATTTTGAAAATGCTATAATAGGTGCAGGGCCTTAGGGGCTGTCCAAAACCCTGACTAATCTGGTATAGCACAAATTTCTTGGTCTCCTGGCCCACTCTCTTTCTGATCAGAAAACTGAAACCTTTGCATGAAATAGGAAGTTGTATCCTAGTGATATAATAAGCAGCTAGAACTGGGAATTCTCCGGTGGTCCAGCGGTTAGGACTCCGCCCTGGTCGGGGAACTAGGATCCTGCAAGCCAGGCAGCACAGCCAAAAAAAAAAAAAAAAAGCAGCTAAAACTGTTTACACCCATGTCATTCATAAGTCCCTCTCTTCCTTCTCCATAGTTTCCTTGGGTTGAGTCTCTTGGTTTATTATCAAGAAGATGCTTCTGCCACCTGGGTAATTAAGTCTGTGATCTTTACTGTCTCCTACCTCATTGCTTCTGAAGGCCAACCCGGCACTCTTTTCTATTTCCTCAGTCTGGCGAGGCTGGGGGCTTGTTTTGACTCAGCCTCCTGGATGGCATAAGGTTCCTGCTAAGCCTGCACCTCCCAGCCTTCGACTGCACACCCCTAACAACTCCGCCAGCTGCTGCGGTGGTCCCCTTGTTCCAGCTTTGCCACCCTGCTTCAGCCTCCGCTTCATGCACCTTTGTTCATTTTATTTGTTCACCCTGTGCTCGCCTTGTCTTCCCCAATCCACAGCAAAACCCTTGTTGGGGAATCCAATTGTTACCCAGTAAAGAAAGAAGTGTTGCTTGTGATGGTGCAAACACAATCTGGAAAGAAAAGCTTTTGTTGTGCATTAGTGATGAGCACAGATTTTTTTTTTTTTTTTTTTGTGGCTGCGCTGGGTCTTAGTTGCAGCACGTGGGATCTTCGTTGCCTCATGCGGGATCTTTAGTTGCAGCATGTGAACTCTTAGTTGCGACATGTGGGATCTAGTTCCCTGACCAGGGAGTGAACCCGGGCCACCTGCATTGGGAGCGCGGAGTCTAAGCCACCGGACCAACAGGGAAGTCCCGAGCACAGAAATTATATTTAGGTTCTACACAAAACCTATAGATGAATTATCAGGCAAACTACTTTCAATGTGTCCTTTGGTATAATTTGACTTATGTAGGAAAGACAAATATTTTCAAATACTTCAGTTTTCATGGAGCTCAGAATAGGTTAAAAACTTTTAAATATTAAAACACATTAAAATGTTTTTTACAGAGTGTGTTCAGTAGGCTGGATCTCTACAGGCAAAAAAAAAGTGTGAAATAATTATCTGGATAAATCAAGAAAAAATTATTTTAGTTTGAAGTTATACTGTGGTACATTTTCTGTGTTCATGGTGTTATGGCACAACCCAAATTTCACTGTATATAAAGATTTTTAAATTTTGCTTTTTATTTTCTTAAACATTCAAACATTTAGAAATTTGAATTTACTTTGGTCTTATTTCTAACATTTATGACTGTCTACATATACAAAGCAACTGACAAATAGCAGATACGGAAAAATTGTCAATTTACCAAGGAATTTCCTTTCTCTTTTTTTTTTAATTGAAGTATAGTTGATTTACAATGTTGAGTTAGTTTCTGGTGTACAGCAAAGTGGTTCAATTTTGTATATATATATATTCTTTTTCAGATTCTTTTCCATTATAGTTTATTATAAGATATTGAATATAGTTCCCTGTGCTATCCACTAAATCCTGTTGTTTATCTATTTTATATAGTAGTTTGTATCTGCTAATCCCCAAATCCTAATTTATTCCTCCCCTCCCCACCTTTGGTAAACATAAATTTGTTTTCTATGTCTGCGAGTCTGTCTCTGTTTTGTAAATAAGTTCATTTGTATAATTTTTGTAGATTCCACATATAAATGATATCACATGATATTTGTCTTTCTCCCTCTTACTTGCCTTAGTATGATGATCTCTAGGTCCATCTTTGTTGCTACAAATGGCGTTATTTCATTCTTTTTTATGGCTGATTAATATTCCATTGTATAAATGTACCACATCTTCTTTACCCATTCATCTGTTGATGGACATTTAGGTTGCTTCCATGTCTTGGCTATTGTAAATAGTGCTGCTATGCACATTGAGGTATCTTTTCAAATTAGAGTTTTCTCCGGATATATGCCCAGGAGTGGGATTGCTGGATCATAGGGTAACTCTGTTTTTAGGTTTTTAAGGAACCTCCATACTGTTTTCCATAGTGGCTGCACCAATTTACATTCCTGCCAATAGTGTAGGAGGGTCCTACCAGGGAATTTTCTTATAAACAACTACTACTATTTGATTTCCAGTAAATTACTTTATCCAACTAGAAAAAATAGTAAGTGTGTCTAATATATAGCTGACTCTCAGTAAACAAATTGATGCATTAAGAAAAAAAAAAGAAAAAACAGTTAAGTGTCCAAGTGTCAGAGCATTGTACTGAAGCCCCAAATGTATTATGGAGGTTTTTTTTTTCTTTTTTAAATTGTTTTGAGTGAGAAGAGAATTTTCACTGGACATTTTCCATTCCATGAATCCCCTCCCCCTTTTCCTTTTTTTCTCTCCAATTTTCTCAAAGTGTAAAGAATGAGGGAGAGGAGGAATGAATGTCTGTATATGCAAACAAAATATACTTTATATTTCCGTGCAATACAACAATTAGTATAAAAGGAACTTGTAGAGAAGGATATTATGATCTCATGCTTATACATATATATCGTTTTCCACATTTCTTAGATAAATGGCATAAGCCTCATCTATAGAGGATTAGAATTACTAAAATTATGACTATAATGGCCCATATAGTTCTGTAACATTTTTCACTTCATTTTCCATGTGAAAAGTGGTTCAAATATTATTCATTTGAAAATCTTCAGATTCTAGCTACATTACAAATAAAGAGTTGTATTGGCAAATCATGCTAGACTGTTCTTAAGAAAAGATTCCATGAATTGTGACAATTTTCAAAATGCCTGAGCAAATGTACCTGTTATTGAAATAAATTTAGAATGGTTAAATAAGTAAATAAATAACTTACAGGATTTTTAAAAATTTTATTGAAGTATAATTGATTTACAATGTTGTGTAGGATTTATACCAACTTTTTTTCTATGGGAATTTGACCATAGATCTAAAATAAATTTTAAGAGAATTTGAAAGTTTCTAAGTCAAATTAGAATCAAGTTTTTTTTGTTTGTTTTGTTTTTTTTAAAGAAAAAAATTTTTTTAAATTAATCGATTTATTTTATTTTTGGCTGTGTTGGGTCTTTGTTGCTGTGTGTGGGCTTTCTCCAGTTGCAGTGAGCCAGGGCTACCCTTCGTTGTGGTGCACGGGTTTCTCATTGAGGTGGCTTCTCCTGTTGCGGAGCACAGGCTCTAGGCATGCGGGCTTCAAGAGTTGTGGCATGTGGGCTCAGTAGTTGTTGCTCGCGGGCTCTAGAGTGCAGGCTCAGTAGTTGTGGTGCACAGGCTTAATTGCTCCGTGGCATGTGGGATCTTCCTGGACCAGGGCTCGAACCTGTGTCCCCTGCATTGGCAGGCGGATTCTTAACCACTGCGCCACCAGGGAAGTCCCTGTTTTTTTTAAGATCCCATTACATCTACATGTTCCAGTCCTTCCAGGTAATAGTATTTCTCTTTCTTTTCTTTCTTACAAGGTTTTGAAATTTACATCCAAATGGAAAGGAATAAGAACCTCTTTTGTTTCTTATTCTTCTAGGAAATAAGAAGAAATTTCATACTTCTTTCACTCATTTTTTTAAAATCAGGGTATCCTTGTATACTTTTCACTTTATTTTCAAATACCTTAACTTTCTGTGTTCACTTTCCCATCTTAAAATGGCAATAGTAATAGTTCCTACCTCACTGGGTTATTGTGAAAATTAAATGAATAAATATCATGAAGTGCTTAGTAAAGTTCCTGGACATAGTGAGTGCTCAATAGATGTTAGCCATTATTATACCTGCTGTTTTTTTGGTTTTGTTTTTATGTGTAGTTGATTTACAATTTTTTTTTTTTTTTTTGGCCAAACCACGTGGCATGCTGGATCTTAGTTCCCCGACCAGGGATCAAACCCATGCCCCATGCAGTGGAAGCACAAAGTCTAAACCACTGGACCGCCAGGGGAAGGCCATGATTTACAATATTGTGTTAGTTTCAGGTGTATAGCAAAGGGATTCAGTTATATATATATTTTTCAGACTTTTTTCCATTATAGGTTATTACAAGGTATCGAATATAGTTCCCTGTGCTATACAGTAAATCCTTGCTGTTTATCTATTTTATATATAGTAGTATGTATCCGTTAACCCCATACTCCTAATTTATCTCTCACCACCCCTTTTCCCCTTTGGTAACGATGAGTTTGTTTTCTATGTCTGTGAGTCTGTTTCTGTTTTGTAAAGAAGTTCATTTGTACTTTTTTTAAGATTCCATGTATAAGCGGTCATATAATATTTGTCTTTGTCTGACTTACTTCACTTAGTGTGATAATCTCTAGGTCCATCCATGTTGCTGAAAAAGACAATATTTCATTCCGTTTTATGGCTGAGTAGTATTCCATTGTATATATGTACCACATCTTCTTTATTCATTCATCTGTCGATGGACACTTAGGTTGCTTCCATGTCTTATTAGCAGTTATTGTAAATAGTGCTGGTATGAACATTGGGGTGCATATATCTTTTCGAATTAGAGTTTTTGTCTTTTCCAGATATATGCCCAGGAGTGAGATTGCAGGATCATACGGCAACTCTATTTTTAGTTTTTTAAGGAACCTCCATACTGTTCTCCATAGGGGCTGCTCCAAGTCACATTCCCATCAACATTACAGGAGGGTTCCCATTTCTCCACACCCTCTCCAGCATTTATTATTTGTAGAATTTTCAATGATAGCCATTCTGACCATATGAGGTTATACTTGCTGTTCTTATTATTACTTTCCCCTTCTGATCTATTTGGGTTTATGATCTCTCAGCTGTTTAATTCTGACATTCTCAAGTATATAGAAATCAGCTTGAAATGGTTTAAAAATAGTACCACCTCACACTTGAGGTACTGAGATTTTTCTACGAACATTTATGAGACTAATTTGATCTCCTCAGAGAAGAATTTCTTCTGCTCTAGAAATACACTTTAAAGATTTGACCAGGGGGAAAGAATCGCAAAATACAGAGTACCCAAAAATAACGTATTTTTTATGAGCTGAGTAAAAACTTGCAAATACCATGCCCCAGACATTATTTTTTGGGACTTCTCAGTACAAATTCTTAAGGAATCCCTGTCCCCATCCCACTCCAAAAGACAGTACAGTGGCATAATCCAGTGCCTTGTTACTCAAACCAGGGACTCAGCATCAGCATCTCCAGGAAGTTTGTTAGAAAAGGAGTTTCAGACCTGGCCCAGACCTACTGAATCATAATCTGTATTTCAAAAGGCACCCCAGGCGATTCATGTATACAGTGAAGTTTGAGAAAGACTGATGTAGTTGAGGTTCAGCTTTTTTTTCCTTTATTAGGCCAGGATAACTTCAAATATTTTATAACTAGATCACAGTTTCTCAACCTCTTGACTGTTGATATTTGGGGCTGAATAATTCTTTGTTGTGGGGATCTGTCCCGTGCATTGCAGGATGTTTAGCAGCATCCCTGGCCGCCACCCACTAGATGCTAGTAGCTCCCCAACAAGCAACAACGCCTTCATGCTATTATTATTACTATTACCTACACCTTCTGCTCTACCTGGACTTATAATGTGCTCTGTTTGGTTCTGACATTGGCTAACAATGTTTTTCTGGTGAGTCAATGTTTGATTGCTAAATGTCTCCTTGGGGATTAAATTGCCCGCATTGAGAACCATAGAAATAGATCCACTAACTTTGCTATGTTCTTCTTTCCTTTTAAAGTCAGAGTATGTGATAGATCATTTTTTACTGTTTTTAGAATCTATTTTCAGCTTATTATAGGCCAATAAGTTTTTAAACTTACTTTTGATAAAATATTATCAAAATTTGATAATATATTACTATTCTTATCTGTTTTTTAAGTTTTCTGCTTCTGATCAGACAACTAAAGCACCAGGCAGGCAGAAAGATGCAGAGCAAAGTGTCAGATAGACTTACTAAGTGGTGAGAATTAAAGGAAGGAAAGTGGACCTAGTTTGGAGTGGCATCTAGTAGCTTTTCTCCTTTTGTTCAGAGTCTTAGAGTTACAGAATTTCACGTCTGGTAACATCTTCTCATCAACATTAATTTCCAGGACTTCGTTCGATTACAAAAGCCAAAAGAGATTAATTCATGAATTCAACAAATATTTCTTTTTCTTTTTTTTTTTAAAGGGAACGCTATTTATTATTATTATTTTTTGGCTGTGTTGGGTGTTCGTTTCTGTACGAGGGCTATCTCTAGTTGCAGCGAGCGGGTGCCACTCTTCATCGCGGTGCGCGGGCCTCTCACTGTTGCGGCCTCTCTTGTTGCAGAGCACAAGCTCCAGACGCGCAGGCTCAGTAGTTGTGGCTCACGGGCCTAGTTGCTCTGCGGCATGTGGGATCTTCCCAGACCAGGGTTTGAACCCATGTCCCCTGCATTGGCAGGCAGATTCTCAACCACTGCGCCACCAAGGAAGCCCTCAACAAATATTTCTTAAGCACAACTAAGAATTTGGCACAAAGCCCCTGCCTTTAAAGATAGATGATAGGAAATTGAGATCCTAATTCAGCCCAATTCCCCTCGATCTGTGTCTGCTGAAGCCCACCTCAGAAAATGGAAACTACACCTTTCCAGTCACTGAAGCCAAAATCCATGGAGTCATCCTCAAATCCTCTCGTTCACACATCCCATCCAGCGGAAGTTCTTTTGACTCTACTTTCAAAATATATTTTGACTTTGAATACTTCCATGACTACCACTCTGGTCCAAGCCCCAATCTATCCCTGGATGAATGCAGAGTCTCCTAATAGATCTCCCTTTTTCTACTCTTGCTCCCCAGCCTAATCTTATCATAGCATCTAGATTGATCCTGTTAAAATTTGAAGTCAGGTCAAGTCATCACATCTGTATTCCAACACCTGGTTGGCTCCCAGTCTCACTGAGAAAACAAGTCAAAGCATTTACAACAGCCTAGAGTAAGGCCCTACATCATCTGTCCCCTTTGTTGCTTTAACTGACTTCCATGGTATAAATACTCCCTTTATGGCCAATTTCAAGCCACCAATGTGATGTCACAAATCGTGGAGTTGTGAAGGTATTTGCAGTAGCACATCATTATATGGTATTTCCATCATGCAAATACCACTGATGTAAATAATCTCAAGAGCATAGATAATAGTAAAATGAAATAACTTAATTAGGAAGTGATAGATTTTGAGTATTTATTACTTTTGTTTTAATATAATTTATTTACTTAATAGTAAGTTTATATAATTTAATTTTTTAACTATGGCTGTGTTTGACAACCAGCTTACAAAATTCTTGAAAAGTTAACAGTTGGCTCCCAGGAGTCAGTTGAACTGGCTCTAACAGTGTTAGAGCACCAAACATGCACCTGCCTCAGGGCCTTTATTTCTTCATCTGCCTGGAAAGCACTTCTCCCAAATGCTTGCAAGGACTCCCTCCTTCATTTCTTTCAGGTCTTTTATTGAATATTACATTCTAGGTATCACCTTCCTCAGCCACTGTATCTAAAATTGTACCATCCCGATTCCCTATTCCAACATCCAGATTCATTTTTAACCTTAGCACTTATCACTATACAACATACCATTTCTCTCACTTGTTATTTACTCCCAGTGTCCTCCATTAGACTCAAAGCTCAATAAAAGTAGAGATTTTTGTCGGATTTGCACCCTCTCAAATCCTAGCACTTAGATCTGTGACCAACAATTACTGGGCTCTCAATAAAATATTTGTTGAATGAATGGATCAGCATCACCTCTTCATTTCCTTTATTTTACTTCCTGTTCTGATTCTAATTGCCTAATAGTTAATGGTATGTTATATGTGAAAGAAATGGCATCTTTCCAACCCACATCTTTCCAAAGAAAAGGCATCTTACCTTCCCTGGTTCTTTATTTATTTTTTTTACTTCTTATTTATGCAGACCCCAAACACCAGCTCATTATTTTATTTTTGGCTTAGAAATACTTCAGCAAAAACAACTCTGTGGCTTCCCTTGTCCTGCCTGAGAATGATCCTAGTGAAACGATATTTCATATCTCACTTCTATGTAAGAGAGTCTGGGACCCATTGTTGAAAATTACCTTATAGAACTGTATAAATTTCTCAGACTGTCAAACTATAACTCCTAGACTTAGCAGCCTTCTCAGATGCTTTTTTGCTACGTTCCCCAAAAGGCAGCAGCTCACTTTCAGACAACTGCTAATTCTGCTTCTGAATGATATGAGGTGTCACAGACTCCATATAGATTATTCACTGAGGTCTCAGACACATAGGGAGTTTAGCTCCACAGACAGAATATTCATAATTTTCCAAAAATATTCTCAACACTGTAAATTGGGTTTGATAGGAATAGGGTTGCAAACTGGACTATGCCCCCAGGGCAATTTTTTCTTGAAAAGAGTATCTCTTCTCTCCCACCTCCATGCTTCACCACCATACACAATTGTACTATTGTCCAAGTTACACTAGTAATGTTTTTGAAATCCAAGGATGTGATGTGATGTGATGTACTGTTTTATGAAGTATTCTTAAAAGCAAATAGAGAAACAATTTCCTTATAAGATATTTACAAAGAAATATTTCTCCCAGTGCTTCCTTTCAGGTCTTGCAAAGTCACAAACGTGCCCTAAAGATTCATGGGAAGAACAATCCCATGGAATTGTGAATTTGTGCCCAATAGATGAATACACCCAGTGAGTCAGACTCATGGTATTTTCAGCCTAAGTGCCCGTTTCTTATGACTGGTAGGAAGAAGTGCATATTGGAAGGTCATTGTTATATCTCTGAGGTCAAAGTGATATCAATTTTCTCAAAAAGAGTGAAGTGACCAGTTCCATTATTAAGATAATATAATCAATTCATATCTTACTTCAAATATTTTTTACTACATTATATGGGTATTTAATCTTATAATTTATGTATTCCTTGAAGAGCTCACAGTCAGTAGAGACTGTCTTCAGAGGCAAAAGATCAAATTAAAATGCAAAGATTTGACTCTGGTGTGACCTTAATAGCAAATATCTATGGTTTGATAGGGAATAAACAGGTACTGTTCACATGTTGTGGTGGGTGTGAAAATTGACACAATCATTTTAGGGGACACTTGGGCAGTTCCTATCACAATAACAAATGTACATGGCCTTTGACACAGTAGTTCCACTTTTAGGATATGAACCTAGAGATATATTCACATTTGTGCTCAAAGATAAATGTACAGGGATATTCACTGAAGCATTATTTTTAAGAGAGAAAATGAGAAATAGCCTAACTGTCCTCAATAGGGGACTGGATGAGTAATTTATAGTACTGAGAAGATGGGGAAGACAATGGAGCTGTCAATAAGGATGAAGTGGAGTTATACATTCTGACCTGTTAAGTAAAAAACAAGCCACCAAATAATATGTATAGTATGTCATATATGCTGAACAAAACATAAAGCAAGTATATTTGTAAATGCATAGAAGATATCTCAAAATATACATGTCACACCCTTAATGATGATTATCCCAGAGCAGAAAAAAGAACTGGGGACTGAGGGGGAGGACATACGAAGAGGACTTTTATTTTTTACCATAGATACTTCATTCTCTATTGTTTGAGTTGTTAATCATGATCATGTATTACTTTTTAAATTAAAAAAATTAATAGAAATAAGTAACAAGTAGTAAAAAGGAATTTATGAGTTTGTTTCTCTTTTTTCTGATGAATGTTGTTTTGTGAGACAATGTGAACTAGTAAAAAGAACACAAACATGGGTTCTAAGTTGACTCAGCTCCTGTGGGGTGGTGTGTACCTGTGTGTATGTGTAAGTATGTGTGATAGAGGGTGCGGGGAAGCAAGAGTAGGACCAGGAAAAGAGTAACTACCTCACAGGGTTGCTATAAGAATTCAGTGAAATACTGTACAGAAAGGTCTGTAACAGCCTGCTAGATAGCAGGCAGGCACTCAATACAGTTTACTTACATTTCCTTATTCATATCCCACTCCAAGGTTTGAAGTCTGTTTGACTCCAACAAATGAAGGCAATGAGAAAAGGATTAGAAATATGTCAAACCTGTGTTCTGAATTTGATTCTGAAAATACAGTGATCAAACATAATTATCTGCTCCTGTCACTTCTTTTTGCCCTTTTTGGCTAACTCTAGGCAAAAACAATGGGCTAAATATTTATATCTGATTCACTATGGTCTGACAGATAAGACCTCCTAAGGGATATGATTTAAAGATGACATGAAAAGCACCAAAGAAGGGGTCAGCAAACTGGGACAATTCAGACTTTACAATCCACAAAGTGCTTTATGAGTCGCACTGCTCCTTCACATCTGCTTCACCCTTACATGGATGAGACAGGCATGGGTGATATCAGCCTCATTAATGGGTGAGAAGGAAACTGAGGCCCAAAGAAGTGAAATGACTTGCCCAAGGTCACATTCTGAGCAGAGTCAGGTCTTATGCCGTTTGTATTCGTATTATTCTGCCATCTAAAAAAAACAGTGGCCTGTTCCAAGAGCTGAAAATGCGGAGGGAAAAACTTTTTAAAAAACAGGACAGCCCCACTTTTCCGGTAATAGAATGTAGGTATTCCATATGATCAGTGTATGTATAATATATATTATATATTTTGGCTTGATATTGTTCGGTTAGGCAATGAATAAAAATCTCAGGTCTGAAAGTAATCCAATATCATTTTGGTAAATCTATTGGAGGGTGAGGGAGTTATGCTTTGGTGTAAGCCTTTGTCCACTGTGAGTGAGGATTTGCTGGAGAAAAGAGTGTTGATTTAATCATTTATCAACCTCTTGGTGGCACAATGGGCCTTCTAAACTTTGGTGGGCTGCTTGGTGTTTCTTCAGCAAAGAACAATCAATAAAGCTCACTTGGAGGGGCACTTGGGGACAAGAGAGGCAACCATATGAAGGGCCAAATGCGTGCGACTTTCAAAGAAAATACTATTTGGTGATCATGAAGTATGCGAAGGGCAGCTATGCTGAAAGGAAAAACCGAGGGTAGGGGAAGATCAAGGGCAGTTGGCATGTAAGCTCACCCAGAAAAAACAGACGATGTTAAACCAATTACAGGGATTACAGCGTCTTAATTTTTAGGAAGGATCGGTTGTTAAAGAAGCCAAATTCCAGCCTAGAGAGAAAACGAGTTACAATTTGAAGGAGACTTGCCCAAGAACTAAGTATCTTTCCCATGTCTCCGAGAAAACCACGAGGCGCCAAGAGTGCGCACCCCACACCTCACCCCAACCTCTCAACATCTTGGCCCCAAACCCAGGCCTTTAAAATGGATTAGAGGTCCGGGGCCTACAATTAGTTGGCCTCCGTTGTGTTCTTTTCGCTCCTTTTTTCCACCCCACCCTTCCCCGATTAAAAAAACAATTCGCTGTGCCCTCCCTTTTAGTAGCGCAGCCCCCATCAGAGGGGCGGGTCCCGATCCCGACAGGCTCAGGCCCCGCATGTTGGCGGGAGCCGGCGGGGGCGGGCCAGCGCGGGTCCGGGAGAAGCCGAGCGAAAGCTGGCTACCGCGCGGCGCGCTCAAACTCGCGCCACCACCAGCTCAGGAGCTGCGCCCCACCCTCTTCGTCACCAAAGGCGCCCAGCCAATGAGCGAGCCGGAAAGGCCGGGCCTGCGGGCTAAGCACTGGGAGGGGGAGCGGCGGGAGGGGGCGGGAAGTCGAGGGCGGGCTACGTTTGATTGACAGCTCGCTCGAACCAATCCTCCGCGCGGCTTCTCTTCGCTCTCCTCTCTGCAGGGCTCAGCTCTTCGTCCCACCTCCTCCTCCTCCACCCTCCTCCTAGCTCCTTTGCGACCCGCCCCTCTTCCCCTCCCCCACTCTGCGGGCAAATCGCTGCTGGAAAGAGGCGGGGGACGAAGCGGCGGGCTTGTGTGGAGCCTTGAGGTGGGATTGACGGGCGAGCTGGCCAGTAGGAGGTAGGCTGATGGCGCGGCTGTGGCTGGAACCGGCCAATGGGCGGGCGGGCTGGGGGCGGAGGCCCAGGTTCCAAACGCTCCGCGGCGCCATGGGCTGAAAACTCAACCGAGATGGAATCTCCCAGTCTGAACCGGTTTCAACCGGTTCCGAGTTTGAGGCACTAGGAGGAGGGGGAGAAGCGGCTGCAGCGGCCGCGGCAGGAGCAGCGGGAGCTACAGCATCAGCAAGAGCAACAGTAGCTACAGCCCCGGCGGCGGTGCCTGTTCCAGTCTTTGCTGCTGCAGTCCGTGCAACCACCCAGAGGGGGAGGGGGGAACCACCAGTCGCTGAGGAGCAGGAGAAGGGGGGAAAGTTTAGGCGAGCCTGGGTGGGGGGGGCCCAGCGCCGGAGCCGCGTGAGGGAGCCGTATTTTGGTAGGGGGGAGTCGGACTGCAACTGGCAGCAGAGCGTCCCCCGGCCGTGTGGACTCTACAGCCCCTACTCCTGCCGCTCCTGCTGCCGCCTGTAGCTGGAGGGTCTCCCTGGGGCAGAATCTTTGGGACTTGACCCCGTTCCCCTCCCCCTTCCCTCACTCCCTAGCCAGGCGGGAGCATTTATTCCACAGATTAATTCTCCTTCTTTTTTGGGGGGGTGGCGGGTGTGTGTATCGGGGGGAGGTGTCCCTGAAATAGTAAATATTGTTGAGCTTTTTTTGCTCTTATCCTCTTCGTTTTTTTAATTTCCTTTTTTAAGGTGGGAAAACTGTGAAACCCACCTTGATTTCCTCCCCTCTCCCTCCCCCATCCTCCCTCGCCCTAATCCCCTGACAAGGAAGGAAGAAGCAGTTGGTTCAATCTCTGGGTAAGTCGACTGTGTCTTCGGGGTCGAGGGTCGGGCGGCAGGGCGGGAGAAGGCTGGCGTGGGGCGCGGCGGCGGCCGCGGGAGGCGAACCAGGGAGGCGGCGGCGGGCCCACAGCAGAGCCTGCGATTGAATGGAGCCGCTTCTGCCGCTGGGGGATGGAGGCGGGGAGGCTGCCGCGGGAGGGGAGCGCTTGCTGGGTCATTCGCGTGTGCGGGTAGCGGTGGAGGAAGGCAAGGAGCGTGGTAGTGAAGTGGGGCCCGGCGCGGGGGTGGAAGGGCTTACCCAGCCCCTTGGGTTGGGGAGAAGTTGGGGTGATTTCAGGAACATTTCTGTAAATTATTAGGAGTGGAAGTTTCCAGAAATATTTAGTGCAGCAGCATTGAAACGTCCGCCTGCATCACGTGGCCCCTCGGTGGAGAGCTTGGGATCGCGGGAGGGAGGGGCTCTTAAGTCCTTGCTCCTCCTGCAGGGAAACTCAGAATCTCTGGTTTTTTACGGAGTAGAATTAGAAGTAGGAAAGGTTAGTTGATTTTTCAGGGAATTGCAGATGAGGTTCTGTGCTGTAGTTTGTTTGGGGGGACTTGTGTGTGTAAAGTGATCGACTCATTTACTGCTGGCATTGTACAGTGGATAATACCCTGATTCTCTTTCATTCCCGTGTCTGAGTTTGGGGTGGGTGGGAGAAAGTGGTGTACTGGGGGAAGAAGCATGAGAGATTTGCCCAGTCCGGACCTCCTCTGACCACGCAGAGGCCATGCTGCATAGAGAATGGGGCGGTGAACTTCAGGCGCCTGGTCTAAATGCCTTCTCCCGTGTATGGGCGGGGTGAGTGCGTGCTCCAGTATGCTATAGTTAGAAGTGCTGCACATCGGTTCGGGTGGGAAGAGAGGGGAGGGCGGGCCTTAGTGAGGTGTGTTTCTACTCAATGAAGCAGGCAATTGCCCACACAATCTAAAGTAGCAGTCTTTCTCCTTGCAGCGACTTGTTTTTTGACCTACTATGTAGTTATCATTAACGGTTATGATTTTTTGGGTTTTGGATGGGAGCTGGCAGTGTGTAGTTGCCTGCCTATTCAGTTTGAAGTGGCAGTGAAGGTATTTTGGTAGTCACTTGTAGAGTCACCACGTGGCTGGATAATACCTTATATTTGCTATACAGTGAGTGGAATTTAGGATTGAGTGTCCCAAGGAGAAGGAAAAGGTTTTGTGGTTTCTTTCACCTCTCCCGCTATGGCTGTTTGCTGTCTGCCTGATTGTGTATCTTAAGCGCGTGGGACACTGCTGTTAGTGGAAAGAATGTTTTGGAAGCTGTTTGATTTGGGAGACTAAATGTGCTTGGCATTGACTAGAAAGCCGCCATTTCTGTACTACGTACGGTTCGAGAATAGGTAGGTCATTTCGAAGATAGCTGCTAGTTTTTAGGGTGGCATACCCTGCTGTATTTAACACAAGCTTCTATTCTAAACCTGATTTTTTTTCACAGGAATTTGTCTCATTTTTGTAAGGACAATGTGCTTGAAAATGAAACTTTTTAGAGTCACTTTATTCTTTCTCGTTTTGGCTATTAAATTATGATAGGATGAAATAGGATAAAAGTTCGTTCAATTTTTAACCCCCCCAATCGAAAACATTTGATGTATAGATCTTGGTTTTGTGGACATTGCTTTTCAGCCTCAATTTTTAAGATTGTCTGATCCTTTGAAATTGTATGGCACTTGAATGGGGTAAATTTACACTTCCGTTTGTGAAATAAATATTTTCTTTTTCCTATTAGTATTTAGATCAAAGATTGTGTATGTCAGGTATTTTGCATTAAAAATACATTTAATAACTGTTGTAGAAATTTTTGAAATCTCACCAGTTTTTACTGTCAACAGTGGATGGAAGGACTTAAGAGGAATAAAATTCCTCGAACTCATAATTTCTCAGTTTTTACATTATATCTAACCTAACTGATCCTTCAGACTTTTACTTTGTTGTAACTGATATTATCGTTAAATAAAACATTTGACTTAAAATTGCTGCCATTGTTAACTTTTTTTACCTGTTATAAAATAGACAAGAAATAACGCCTTTTTCCTAACAAGCTGCTTTGTCCAAACATAATGTAATTAAGTTAGCCACCCATTTCCTGATCTTGGAAGGTTAAGAGAGGGAGAAGTAGAGATGACCATCTGACCTTGTTGGGTCTAAGTACAGTAAACCAGGGGTACTTAGCTCAAGGTTTCATGCATGGCTTTCATGGTGTCCTGAATCGTCTGTAATTGTATACAAGTTGTGAATTTTTTAAATTTGGCAACAGCTATCCTGTTCCTCTGATTGTGAGGCATCTTAACCCCAAAAAGTTTGAAGAGTGCTGATTTAGCCAGTCAGACTTAAGTGGCACTGGCTTTGAAGAAAAAGCAAAAGGAAAGATTTTTATAAGGCTGGGCAACAAGAATGTGCATGTGTGCCAGCATCTTGGAGTAGAATCCTCTTAAAGGGGTACCATTGCATATGAACCAGTAGGTTTTAGCCAGTACATTACTTGAGGTGAAGAAGCTCATTTTTCTGTTATGGTAGAATTTAGTCTTATTTAGAAAATAGCAAGATTTTACAGCTTTTTGTTTTGCCAGTCAGTACTTGGAAATTAAAAAAAATCTTGTTTGACATATTAACCATAGTTTTTTTTCCTAGAACATATATTGAAGGAGCTTGTACGCTTGTAATTTAAATCTCCACAAATTCATGGATGAAAGAAACAAATATAAATGGTTTAATTGAGTGCAAAAGCTTAAGTTCTATAGAGGTTAAGGACACCAGATTTGTTAGACTTGTTAGCTAATCATTGCTATATATAGGAAAAACTTTATACCACATTTAATTTTTAGCGTCTTCAATATATCTTAAAAATTAAGGTAACATGAAATGAGGGAAAGTGAGCTTTTACTGAACTAGAAGACCTTACTTGGGGCGGGGGGGCGGGGATCCATTTGAATTCATCTGTATTTAAAATTTTCTAGATCAAGATTTTAAATTGTATCAGGTTTTAGGACCATAAATTCTTTAATAATCATTTTTAAAACGGGTTAGGGTAACTTTATATACATGTTAGTAGAAAGAACAGTATGATTTTTCTGGGGTGTAAAAATAAAGTGAACCCTAATGATTAATGCAGTTGTGGAGTACCTAAGTAACTTCAGCATTTATTTGCTTTTACTATTTCAGTTGTTTAGGTAAAATCTCTGAAATACAAAGTAAAATATTTGTAAGAACATGGTTGAAGTAAAATAACTTGAGTAGAAACTTTTTGACAATATCAAAACTTCGTAGGCGCCTTAAATTCTTTCTCTTTATTTTCAGTAATCTATGCCAGCAATTATGACAATGTTAGCAGACCATGCAGCTCGCCAGCTGCTTGATTTCAGCCAAAAACTGGATATCAACCTTTTAGACAACGTGGTGAATTGCTTATACCACGGAGAAGGAGCCCAGGTAAAGTAGCTGATCAAAACATTATTGCAGAGTAATAAAGTTGTTGAGTTTAGAATAAAATTTTAAATTACCACCTTTTTAAAAATATCCCATAGTTTGTATTAAATTGGAATTATATATTCTGAGAGGTGGTCTGGAGAAAGAAATTGCATTACATTTTGAAATGGTTTAGAGTGGGAAGTTTTGGAATATTTTTATTATACTTGTTCTGTTCTTCAGCAACCTTTACCCCATTTAATAAAAGATGTAGCCCAATGTATTAAATGTTTTGTAGATATTAAAGGTTGTATGTCCCTTATATATTTAATGTATTTGGAGTTAATATGAGTCTTCTGTTTTTGAAACATTTAAATTGCAGAAGTACTTCACAGATAAAACTTGTTTTAAATATCCCACAATACCAGGTATCTTTACATTGTTTGAATTTTAGCACTTGTAAACTGTTAAAATAGGAAATTATCTTACACTTAATCTATGTTTTGATCAGTTTAAGGTTTGGGTTTTTTTTTAAAAAAAACCAGGAATGTTTGTAAATTTAAAATTTTTTTTATGGTACAAGAAACTGGACAATCTTCAATCTGCACCCTGTGGACCTAATAAAGTTTTAAACGAGTAAAAGTTTCTGTTCCTGGATTAAAAAAATCTTATAAGGTGACGTGACAGATATCTTATTAGTAAAATTTTGTTGCCAAAAAGTGCATTTCTGGTAGATAATGTATCGTCAAGCCATTAATTTATATTTGCATAGTTAAACCCTGGCTACTTTGATACTTTTTAGAAACCTCTGAAAGGTGGATATAGTAGTATCTTTTATAGATAGTCCAAAAAACATGATGTATAAATATTAGCAAGTGCATAAGTATTTCTGTTCCCTTCTGAAATCTAACATTGGTTTCACTATAATAAAGAAAAAATTTAAAGGGAAAAAGGGCCATGAAAGTTGTATGAGTGGAAAAAATTACAGTGATTTTGTAAGCTTGTTAGTGCAGTTTTATACTCCTAGGCGCTTTCGATCAGTGTTCTTGTCTCCAAAAGCATTCCTGAAAAAGTATCCGTATTTACTACACATACCATACATTCAACATGGAGCTTTAAGCTCCATTTCATCCCAGCATGGATGTATGGAAAGCAGCTGCTTTTGGAAGAAAGTATGACAGTAAGGTTGAAATACATGAAGTAAGGTTGGGCTCAACTTTGACTATATTAGAAGCATAAGTCTATAAGCCATTAGGAAGATAGGCATTTAATTTTATCACATCATTAAGCTGCCACTGCTCTTTAGTCTTCGTTCTTTTTTAACCTGGTTCACAGCATCTAGAAGTATGATGACTAAATAGACCAGTGTTCGAGGCTTATAACAGAAGTAATTATGAAGACTATGTTGTAATACTGCTTTAGTAATGTTTCACAGTGTCGAGATTTAATGATTTGTTTTAAATTTGACTTTTGAATAAAGACTAGATTTAGAAAAGTGCTTACAGATATTTCCATTTATGAAGACAAAATTAACTTTACCAAAAGTAAGAATTTTATGTCTGGTTAGATTTCTCATGGGACAAGTCAGTTGCATAAAGAATAATCAGTAAGTTGGTATGTGTTGTAGATAAGGGAACAGGCTTAGAGCTTAAAGGCAGTTAAGAACCCCTTTTCTGAAAGTGATATCTTTAAACTTCCTTGTTCAATTTTTTATATACCACTTCTTGGGGGTTTTATTTTGAATAAAAAGTTGAAGGTTGCAGTGGAAAACATGTTTTGTTTTTTTCTTTTGCGGTACGCGGGCCTCTCACTGTTGTGGCCTCTCCCGTTGCGGAGCACAGGCTCCGGATGTGCAGGCTCAGCGGCCATGGCTCACGGGCCCAGCCGCTCCGCGGTATGTGGGATCTTCCCGGACCGGGACACGAACCCGTGTCCCCTGCATCGGCAGGCAGACTCTCAACCACTGCGCCACCAGGGAAGCCCGGAAAACATGTTTTTAGTGTTAAATGTCTTAAATTTATTCCAGTAAGTTTTCTAGTCATTCCTCTAGAGTCTCATCTACAAAGTTACCTACCTTGCAAGAGACTGGAGGATTAGTGATGAGGTTTTGTAAAGCACCTGTTAGCGGTGACTGCTATTTAGGAGCCATTCTGTTTAAAGGGGACTTTGAAAGTATAATGAAGATGATTTCACATACGTGATGTAAACTCATTGTTTGGGGTTTTTTTTTTTTTTTTTTGGCGGTACGCGGGCCTCTCACTGTTGTGGCCTCCCCCGTTGCGGAGCGCAGGCTCAGCGGCCATGGCTCACGGGCCCAGCCGCTCCGCGGCATGTGGGATCCTCCCGGACCGGGGCACGAACCTGTGTCCCCTGCATCGGCAGGCGGACGCTTAACCACTGCGCCACCATGGAAGCCCAAACTCATTGTTTTAAAATATGGTTTGGTGGGGAGTTTTTGTTTGGCTTTGGTCTGTCATAAAATATGTACTTAAAATAGCAAGTAGAAATTATGCTAATTAAGCTTTAAACTCACCTGTATGTAGCCTAACTTTTTTGAAAAGGATTTCGTAACTTTGGAGAGGAAGGAATTATTAGAAGGGTGGCCTTTAATCTGTAGATAGAACTTTTGCCTAGATGGGTAGTATAGTAGAATAATTAGCACTGTAATATTAGGACTACCTTCTGTTATAAACATTTTTCTATTTTTAGCCAAGTAGGACGCCAGGGAAACAAAAATGTTGGAGTTGGGTGTTTTCTCCAGTACTGTGTTAAGTGTCTTGAACTCTTTTATCTATTGCTTAGCAACTAAAATACTTTCACCATTCAGTTAGTAACACAGGGAGATGCCAGATTTTCTCTCTCCTCCGTTTGCCTTTGTGCCTTTTTTAACCCCTCCTGGGGTTTTAAGTTAATAAAGGAATATATTTTTTAAAAGAAGAAAAGGATATATTATGTAAGGACAGTGGGATTAAGACAAATTAAAAAAAGGATGCAAATACTAGCAATAACTTTAGAGAGTAAAATTACAACAAAAAGGATGACTGAAAAGGAAGGAACGTGATTTATGGGGAGATGGAAATGAATGGTGATAGTGTGGGAACTATTCATTTATGTGTAGAATGCTCATCACTTCAAAAAATCTGATAAAGTTGTATCTTGACCAAATAACTTACTAGGCATGGATCTTTGATGTACCTTATCCTCTTAATATTTGTTACTGTTTTATATGCAAGTCTATCCAGTTAGATATTCTCAGGAAGAGAATCAAAACACTGCTAAAATGGGCTTTGGCCATAAATAGTTCACATCACCATTCTTTCTACCTTTTGTTGGTTGCTTATTATATGATACAATTACAACCCTTTAAATAAATCAAATAAAAAATGTATAGTTGTATTTCAAGACTTCACACACTTGCTCTAATCCCAGACCCTTAGGGTGGAACCCAGGCACCTTATTTTTCTTTCAAGTTCCAAAGTATTTCTGGTCTTATTGTCAGGATACAGAACCATTACCTAATTTAGTGGGTGTGTATTTGTCAATGTTTTAAACAATAAGCAGTGTATAAAAGCCAAAAGAGGGGCTTCCGTGGTGGCGGTGGTTGAGAGTCTGCCTGCAGATGCAGGGGATGCGGGTTCATGCCCCAGTCTGGGAAGATCCCACATGCCGCAGAGCAGCTAGGCCCATGAGCCATGGCCGCTGAGGCTGTGCGTCCGGAGCCTGTGCTCCGCAATGGGAGAGGCCACAACAGTGAGAGGCCCGCGTACCACAAAAAAAAAACAAAAAAAAAGCCACAAGAGAAAATTTTTTTTTTTGTAAATTGGAATAAAAGCCAACTTAAAGATTATGAGATGTCTGTGTCAGAGATGGTTTAAATAAGAATGCTTTTCTCCCCTCCTTTTGATGCTTCGTTGTTTAACCCATAGAATCAAACCCTTGATGAAGTAAATGATCTAACAGAAGGATAATTGCCAAATTTTAAAACCATAAAAGTTTACTCTTTGGTTACAACACGTGATAGAAATAGGTAAAAGTTAATTAGGGAGGATCCAGTTGAGCTACAAAACAGCCTATAAAGGTGAAAAAGATTAAGCTGTTGCTTCCTGAAAAAAATTAGTAGACTTATCAGCCTTTGATAAAATGTAGTGTTCATATTGTGTGAAAAACTAACAGTTAAAATGAAGAAACTGGATAATGTCAACATGGCTAGATCTTTAAAACTCTCAATTGTCAATCATATCTCAGTGAAGCCGAGGGAAAGAAACTATGTCAAATGGAAAGAGCGAACTGCAGAAGGATTTCTACAATATACTATTTATATAAAATTTAGTAACCACACAACTATATGAAATTCATACACATGCTGTGAAAATACAGACAGGAAAAGACACCAAAGTCATGAAAATGATTATCTCTAAAGAAGGAACAAAGGAAGGAAATGGCGCTGAAGAAAGGTACAAAGTTCCATAAGTTTTAGATCTTATGTTTAAAAGAAAAACAGACAAGTGCAGCAAAATCTTAACATTTGTTAATTCTAGATGATGGTTTCATAGGTTTAAATATTCTGGGTTTGCATTTTAGAAATACAAAAGCAAAAAAAGAAAATTTTCAAAATAAGCAAGGATTTAATATGTGAAATTAAAGGATTTTCGGAGACAAAGGTGTGTTTACAATAAACTGAAAATACTGCTTTAAAAGGATCTTAATGTTTTATGTGTATCAACAGGTATTAGAGAGTTGTAGACTTACTTAGACTTAGCTTTTATCTGTCTCCCCTGAAATATAGTTTTACAGATAAAGTTTGTTAAAGATATCTTGGTGACTCTTATAAACCAGAGTGTGCCATTACATAACTTATCTAAGTAGATGTGAATTTTTATATGTTGCTTTTGGTTGATTGTGTGCTGAGAACCCGTTTATGTTGGAGTAGATAATTGATTGAATTTAAGTTCAGTTTTGAGAATACCAAATAAAGCAGATTAGGGGAAGAAAACACTTTTCTGTTTAAAAAGAATATACCCATTCTTTTTTTTAATTAATTTTTTAAATTCGTTATTTTTGGCTGCATTGGGTCTTCGTTGCTGCGCGCAGGCTTTATCTAGTTGCGGTGTGTGTGCTTCTCATTGCAGTGGCTTCTCTTGTTGTGGAGCACGGGCTCTAGGCACATGGGCTTCAGTAGTTGTGGTGTGCAGGCTCAGTAGTTGTGGCGCACAGGCTTAGCTGCTCTGCGGCATGTGGGATCTTCCCCGACCAGGGCTCGAACCCGTGTCCCCTGCATTGGCAGGCGGATTCTTAACCACTGCGCCACCAGGGAAGCCCTGTACCCATTCTTAATTAAAGTTGATAATGGACACATTTTTATTTCTATAAGGACTAGTTTCTTGAGTATTTCTGAAAGTTGATAAAATCACTGTCCTATTAGAATTTGTGCCTTGCTCAATACCATTCAAAAGAACAAGTTAGCTTAAAATTCTTTTTGTATACTATTTTAGCAAAGAATGGCTCAAGAAGTACTGACACATTTAAAGGAGCATCCTGATGCATGGACAAGAGTCGACACAATTTTGGAATTTTCACAGAATATGAACACGAAAGTAAGCAAGTGGTGGTTTTTTAAATCCATTATTTCTTCTTTTCTTCCAGTCATAAACTTTGAGGAAGGTATCTCATTTTTAGTATTAGGATTTGTTATCTCAAATCATTTAATAATGTTAACTTATTTCAAAATTTAGCCTTAAACATAGAATGAATTCTTGCAAATAGTCCTAAGAATTATAAATGGAGTTTTGAAATTGGGACTAGTATGCAAGGTGGCTTTTTTTTGTTGTTGTTTGGGGGTTTTTTTTGGTTTGGTTTTTATTTTTTTCTTTTTAGAATATGTGTACAGATCTCGGCATAAATTCTGAATGTTATTCAGAGATGAAACATAACATCAGAGGAATTATTTTGGGCAAGTAATCAATATAACACAGGCTAGGCACCTCCAAAACCAAGTTGTGTGGGCAGCGTAAAACCCTACTCCATGGTACCAATGCTTTTAATGGGACAGCACTCAGTTTTTATTTGCAATTGAAAATGTTATCATTTGGGTCCTTTTTTCTTAAGTTTGAACAGAAGGGTTGATCAAAATGTGTTTTGACTGTTTAGGCTTGATGATTCACACTTCTCTTTAAACTGCCTTAAAGTAGTAAAATACCATGCATGGCATTCTGTTTAAATACACACAAGGTTTCCACTTGGTATACATTGTGTTAAAACAGAAAGTAGCCATGTTCACCTCTGTTTCTGAAATCAGACTGTGTTAATTAACAGTTTTAAAATATTAACTAGTTTTGACATCTTATAAATTTTAGGGCAAAAATACAGTCCAGAACTTCCTCAAAGTGCTAACCTTAAGTAACATAACAGTGTTTGCCTGTTTGCTTGCCTGGTAAATTTTGCTTTTTATACTGACAGACATTACTAATGTTTAAGTTGATTTATCAACAGTATTTTTAAAAACTCAAATTTGTCTTGTGAAAAATGAGATGATTAGAGGAACAGAAAGAAAGCAACAGGTAAAGAATTCTTCCATTTACATAAATTACAAATGATTTGGTGCTAAATTTATGCACTATGACATTTGGCTTTTATGCAATCATTTTTTTTTCTTTAAAGATGTTAACACTACCTGATATTAATCATAATGTTCCATTATGTTGATTGCTTGTAATAGGAAGAAAAGGGGTGTCTTCCTGTGCAACTGACACAGCTAGGCTTTGACGGCAGGCCTCCACAAGGTCTACCCTTTTGATTCCCTTTAACTGAATTCTGTTCATCAATTGTTTTTGTTTCATGGGCGGTGGGAGGGGAAAGGGGAATTCAATGCGTAAAATAAGTATTTCTAAGGGCTCAGTAGAAATTTCTACCATAGGGATCATTTCATGCATTTATTTTTTTCATTTAGTCTTTGCTGTTCTCTGTCCCTCATCTTCATAACTCAGCAGTGGATTTCTCAAGTCCTGAGGTGTAAAGCAGAAACTTAATACTTCAGAATGATATTTGGATTATTTATGTATATTTCCAAAGTAGTTATTTATCATTGGCCCTCAGATTTGGCTATCACTTCAGATTTTTTAATCAAAATACTCCTTTTCAAAGAAATGTGAATTCTCATCATGTGTAGAGTCTTAATGTCTAGGAGAGATTGGGTTTTAGGGTACTATGTTGGTGATCTATGTATTCCTTTGAACTAAGTAGTGAAAAGCTTTTATTGGGCTTCCTGCCTCAGACCTGTTTGCGGAAAGATGAAAAGATGAATTGTATCTTCAGCAAGCTTGTGCTACTTTTTTACAGTTGGAGAAAGGACTAGAGGTTAGTAAATAGGTAATTCAGGTAACAGCATCAGATATAAAGGCAGAAGTAAATAAATGCAACAATGAAGGGGGGGATATCCTTCAGTTAAAAAGGGTAGGCTGAAAATACATTGGCTAAATATGGTTAAGTTATCATTAAGATTAGTACTTCTTAACTGGTGTATTTATGGCAGGTTTTGTGTCTTAGTTTCTTAAAGATCTTTGTAATTGGTTGAGAATTAGCAAGAGGGTATATATTCCATGTAGTAAGAAGTGCATTTGTTTTGACTTAGTAAAACTTTTGACACTCTGATTTCATGCCTTTAGAATTAATTTAAAGCAAGTTTAGGGTAGTATGTTTTTAAAAGTTAATTTAGAATTTTAGTCAATGAGAAACTTACCTTTTTTGTTTATTTACATTTGTCTGAAACTTAGATCTATAAAGAGAGGTAAATGAACAGGAAAGAAAGCTTCACCATTTACTGCTGATTATGAAACTTTTTTGGCATGGCATCAAATTTATAATTTGTAATTTCAGAATTTTGCTTTGGCCTTGTTTTTATTTTTGAAGTCTTTTTAAGGAATGTTCTGCAAATGTAGGATTTGGGTTGAAATGGCAAATTTTTCCTAAAAAGTATGAAATGTTAAAAATGAAAGAAAACAGCAAAAACACTGTTTGAGCACAATGTAGTTTGGGACAGTCTATATTGTGCTTTGGATAAAGTGTGCATTCACATGATCCCTTTGGTTGAAATACTAATGCTCCTATTTTATTGTGTGATGACTAACCATTTTAAAGATGAACTCTTATTCTCAGCCAAAACTTGCAATCTGAGGTTAAATGTCTATATATGAATGAGTTTACCTTTCAGGTATTATGGCTGATTCTTCCCTAATTCAACCAGTTGAAGCATACCACAACAGTTTTGACCCTTTTCTTCCTCCTGTCTATCCACACTAATTGGTCATGGTAATGATTTTGGGTAGTAACTCCTGTAGTCTTGTAAATTGTTATAAATATTGTTGACTATTTAGAGTGAGTAATCAACAGGAGGGACAAAATGGCTTGAAAGTGGTATTTGTATTTATTAACGTTCTTACATTTTTAGTTATCATTTTTATAGTTGGAAGGAATACCTGAAAGGTAGATACAGATTGCAACATTCATTTGTGTATTATTTTGACTGTGCACAAAAGTTTATCTTTAAATTAGTAGAAATAGCAACTCTAAGGGTGGGGTTAAAATTTAAAATTAAACCCGTGGGCTGTCTTGCTGCTCCTTAAGTAACACACCAGTGATGTTTGTAAACACTTTCTGTAGAAAGTATCTGTGACAATACTTTAATACTTGGCCAAGAGCTTACAACTCCTAGAAGATGGTAGGAAGCTTGAGAGCATCCAAGCTGCTAAATTCTTAGGAGCCTGGTCGTGTTAAAGTACGTGAGCCTATAAGCAGTCACTTATGCTGTGAATTCGTATCTGGCTGCTACTTTTCCTTCTACAGACTAAGCCCATTTGGCTGCTAAGGGCTTTTTATTTGGTTCTTCCTCCTGGTGTGAGCATGTATAAACAGCAGGACGTTAAATAGAGTAGTAAACAATAAAGTGAGGAAAATGCATGAAAACTCAGTATATGGGCAAATAGATCCTTGTTTAATATATGTAATTAAACTTGGTAGCATAATGTTTTTGAAAATTTAGATGTAAATGTGTGAATGTCTGTCCATTTGTGAATCCTGGAAATTGCCAGTCTTACAGCAATATATTCACATGCTTCTATTCTCCAATTTTCAGTATTATGGACTACAAATTTTGGAAAATGTGATAAAAACAAGGTGGAAGATTCTTCCAAGGAACCAATGTGAAGGTAGGAAAGTGTTTTAAAGAATTGTAGATTCAGAATTTTATTATTCCTGGCATTTTTATTATAGTTGAGTATTGGACAGGAGGAATGTGTTGAATCTTTAGTAGTTTATTATGCTCTAACGGATTACTGCTTTCATCATGTTGCAAGGCAGGTTCTGTTTATATTTGGGGTCAGGGGAAGAATAGGTTATTTTTGGGGGAAAGCAGAAACCAGACTGGTGAAACTTTCTACAGTAAATATTGTGGTGAAAAATTTGTATCAACTTATATAGTTAATCTAGACCATGTTTGAAATGAATGAAATTTGAATATGCGCTCTTATGTATTGTTTTAAATTCATCACACAGTAGCAAGTAATGAGTACTGTAATACAAGGAATAACATAAATATAACAGCAAAGGAAGAAACAAGTTTTAAAAATCAAGACTTTAGCTTTTGACATTCTGGGCATACCTTATGAGAGGTTGGCTTCTAAAATAAGGAAAGATCAAAAAATGAAGATGTGGTGATGCCTGGTATTAATATTTTTACTTTTTCCTTTGTCACTACCTCAGTAAAAGTAGTCATGGTTTAAGAAACATGGGGCAAAGTTAGTCTCTTGGAATTCTTTAATGCAGTTCCTTCCAGTTTTCACATACTGCCTTATTATCTACTTTGTTACTTGTTTAATCTCTGAAAAATAAAGAGAGAAGTCTGGATTTTAAAATGGGGTTATACTACTTTTGGTGGCATTTTTTCCTATTAAATTATGTTCCCTTTCTTTGTTGCTCTTTAAGATTTGTCTTTACCTGCTTTCTCATGTCATCTTTATGGTGGAATAGCGACCTGGATTTACTCAGTCTGACTTAAATCTTGACATCTTTCTAGCACTTTTAGAGGTCACTGGGACAATTTTTAACGGCAGTATCCGTAATACACCATAAACTGAATTAAGAATGATAGTATGGGAGGAAATAGTGCCCCCCCAAAGAGGTTCCTCTTTCTTTAAATGTTTTTATTTTGGTTTGAAACCATTTTAGATCACATTCTGTGACTTTCTCAGAAATTAGTAAGTACAGTTTGACTCAGGCCCAAATAGATCTTTTGTACTTCATCACTGCTTTTAGGGACCTTAGGTGCGGTCCTGGTTCCTTTACTACTGTTGTTTTATACTTGTGGTTTGAGCCTCAAATTTAACTTTGGGTATGGCTTACCATACCAACAAAAAAGTGTGTAATATTTTACTTCAGTGCCATTTTACTGTAATAAGTTCCTCTTTAATTTCTAAACACATAGACCTCTGCTTCTTATTATATAAGGATTGTGCTAGATGATCCTCCCAAATTATTTTCCAGGTATAAAATTAAATAATTTAAAATTATACTAGCTTATCAGTCATGGTTGTATTTGTTACTGAAAAAATTAGAGGCTAAAAGTTCTCCCTGAGGACTTGACAGTTTTTGCTTTCTGCATGAATGGGAGTGGCATCTTTTGGTTTTTATCATAAAGTCAAAAGCTTCCATATATTTCTATGTAAGTATCAAAATATATACATATTCCAGGGCATATGTATATTTAATATATGCCCTGGAATATGTATATAATTTTAATTTTGAAAGTCTTATCATCTTGTTTGGCAAAAACTGGTAGAGGTGGGGTGGTGATTATTCTTCCTGAGTCAAGCGAATTCTATTTTATTCATGTGTTCCTATTCTGTATTAGTGAGATACTTCATTTCTCTGCAAGCAGTACTTATAAAAAACATCAATTAGAATCACCTTTCCCCTTGCATTTCCCCTTAACACTAGTGATAAGATTGAGTGGGATGTAGACTTCTTTAAAAGTACGTGACGTTCCTATCACCACATGTATGGTTTTCACTGTCAGTGAAGTCATTACATGGGGAAAGTGTGATGTAATTTTTAGGGTCTTTCAGAGGCTCAATATTAGAAGAGCGTGTAAAATGGCTCCCAGAGAATGTTAGTGAACTCTGTCTAACTTTAGATATACAGCAGCAACTTTGCATGATGCATTTAATGATGTGTGTTTTTAAGGTAATTGATCTCATTTATAAAGCATTGGGAAATAAATTTATTCACTACATTTATAATTCTTTCCAACTTTGTCAATCTTAGGAGGCTTTTACAATCCTAAAATTTTGTATCTCGCGAAGTATACTAAATTTCTGAATGTGAATTTTCCTTCATCTTAAGTAACTTCGATATTGGAAATAAATTAGTATAACCCCCAAAATATTGTACATTCCTTTTGTTTATAATTGTCATATCTTTTAAGCTGTTGTCTCCACTTTAGCTAGTCTTTGTCCATTTTAGTACCATTAGGTATTAAGACTATACAAATATATTCCCTACGTCAGAGTATTACAGGTAGGAAGATAAAACATGTTAAAAATGATATCATTTTTTAAAAAATATCATTAAATTAGGCGTATATGTAATAAGTGCTAACACATGGTAAAAGAGGGGAAAAATCAGGTTGGCCCTTTTGGACAAGCTCATTCATGAAAATGGCAATGCTTGATGTATTTTAAAGGAATGATAGGTTTGGTTATCAAACCTATCAAACAGCAAGCCAAGATAAGTTTTGTTTGTTTGTTTGTTTTTTTTGGGTTTGCGGGCCTCTCACTTGCCGTTGGGACGCTCGCAGGCTCAGTGGCCATGGCTCACGGGCCTAGCCACTCCACGGCATGTGGGATCTTCTTGGACCGAGGCTGCACCACCAGGGAAGCCCCCAAGATAAGTTTTGTACATTTTTTCCAATCCAACATATATTTTATCAGCTTTCAGGTTCTTGTCCATAAGCGTACGTTAATTTTCACATGTTCGTTTAGTGGAATGGCATTTTCAATTTAGGGCATTATCTAAAACAGTTTGCCAGGAAAATACCTGACAGTTCTGGAGTAAGTTAGATGTCTCTTGCTCTGTGTTCCCTTAGTGTGTCCTGTACCAGCGGATCACAAATGAGTAAAATTTTAATAAGCAAAAGACAGATAATAGCCGAGTAAGGACATGTTAAAAAACATTTAATTAAAAGATATTTTAATAAAAATAGAGCAAGGGAGATATAACCTTCATAATCATTTTAATGAATTTAGATTTATGTAATACAAAGTTAACTACATTGCTCTGATTTTTATCATTTTGCTTTAGGTCAGGAAAATGGTTTTTTTTGGTCACCCCCATCCCCACCCACTATAACCTTTATCCCACTTAGCTATCACTGTTTTTCTCACTCTTTATCTTACCCTCCCAAAAATAAGCTTAATGGTATCAGGGATCAGAGAATGTCTTTATTGCATTCTTACTGCTTGGTATGTAGGTGTTCAGTATAGAATTATTCAATTAATGAATTACTTATTATTGAAGTACTTCAGTGACTAGCACCACTCCCTATTTGGGATTCATTCATCTATTTAAGACCCTAATGACTTTCCCAGTATTTTTGCTTTTACATTTTTAAGTAAGTCAAGACAATTTTTCATTTTAAGATATTGAGTGTAGTTTCTGTGCTATACAGTAGGTCTTTGTTGTTTATTTTGTATATAGTAGTGTGTATATTTTAATCCCAAACTCCTAATTTATCCCTCCCCCAATCCCCTTTCCCCTTTGGTAACCATAAGGTTTTTTTCTATGTCTGTGACTGTATTTCTGTTTTGTAAATAAGTTCATTTGTATCATTTTTAAAGATTACACATATAAGCAATATCATATGATATTCGTCTTTGTCTGCTTTACTTAGTATGATAATCCCTAGGTCCATTCATGTTGCTGCAAATGGCAGTGTTTCATTCTTTTTTATGCCTGAGTAATATTTGTGTGTGTGACATCTTTATCCAGTCTTCTGTCGATGGACATTTAGGTTGCTTCCATAGTTTTTAAGCAACCTCCATACTGTTCTCCATAGTGGCTGTACATATTTACATTCCTACCAACAGTGCAGGAGGGTTGCTTTTTCTCTACACGCTCTCCAGAATTTATTATTTGTAGACTTTTTGATGGTGGCTATTCTAGCTGGTGTGAGGTGATACCTTATTGTAGTTTTGATTTTCTTTTCTGTAATAATTAGCGATGTTGAGTGTCTTTTCATGTGCCTTTTGGCCATCTGTATGTCTTCTTTGGAGAAAATGTCATTTTAGGTCTTATGCCCATTTTTTGATTGCGTTGTTTGGGGTTTTTTTGTTTCGTTTTGTTTTTAAGCTGTGTGAGCTGTTTGTATATTTTGGAGGTTGATCCCTTGTCAGTAGCATCATTCGGCAAGTATTTTCTCCCATTCTGTAGGTTGTCTTTTTGTTTTGTTTATGGTTTCCTTTGCTGTGTAAAAGCTTTGAAGTTTAATTAGGTTCCATTTGTTTGGTTTTATTTAAGACTATTTTTGACTCAAGAAAAAGAAGAAATTTTAATACGTAAAGTGGAAGAAAAAGAAGAAAAGAAAAAGAAGAAATTTTAATACGTAAAGTGGAATAATTTCCAAATAGGGAATGGTTACTAGTCATTGAAGCGAAGGTACACTAGGACTGTCAGTGGTGTTGGTTCTTCTTTCTTGTCTGCAATACACATCAGCTTTCATTATAACCTTCGTTCCTTTTTAAAAATAATTTTGGTGCTTGGTTTAGAAGGTTCAAACCATAAAGAAGTGGGGGGAGGCCTCCTTTGTTTCTCGTGAAAAAAATCTTTGTTAAGGAATCTCTATTATTTTAAATTAAACCAAAGGATTATGTTTTAATCTCTTAAGGCATATGGCTTACAGATCATTACATTTCATGAAATATATACAAACTTGCTGATATTGAAAAGGGGAGTGGTGAATTTATGAAGAAGAAGTTCAAAGTGATAAAGCCATACTATCTTGATTGTCTTGTTGCATGGTTATTGGGATGTGATATAAGAGGTAATGTGTGTAAAGCCCTCTGCATATCTAGGTGCTAACTATGGATAAACACAATGTGTATGTTGCCAGCCTTTTTCCATGAAAATTCTCCCACTTCTCTCCATTTCACCAAGTAATCATATACTAGTCTCAGGTTACCTTGCGATTTCTGCAATAGCATCCTAACTGGGCTCCTTAACAACCATTTATGTGTGTCCCTTGTAATATATTCACAACAAAGGATTTAGCATGCTACTTTAAAAAACAGAACTAAGTCAGGTCACTCGCATGCTTAAAGTCTCTCATTGTACTGAATATCACATGTTTAACTTGTTGCCTTTAAGCAATACTGGCTTTTAAAAACTGCTTTTTTAAGTTTTGTTAAGGTATATTTAACATATACAGTAGACCATGTTAAAGTGTACAATTTGATATGTTTTGACTCATGCATATACCCGTGAAAACACCACTGTAATCAAGACCTTCTTCTTTGTGATTGCCCTCTCCTTTACCTCCCCAGCCCCCAATCTGCTTTCTGTCACTCATTTGATTAGCTAGGTGTAGAATGGATAGATCATACGGTAGGTTTATGTTTTTAGCTGGCTGCCCAACTGTTTTCCAAAATGGTTGTATCACTTTACATTCTCAGTAGCAGTATGCTTCCCATCCTCACCAAAGCTTGATATTGTCAGTGTTTTTAATTGTAGCCACTATGGTACATATATAATTGCTTCTCACTGTGACTTCTGCTGTTGAGCATCCTTAACATCTCTGTGTGTATGTTTACTTATTTTAAGTTGATAGTGTTATACTCCCTGTTGAACAGAGAAAGTTGTTTGTTGGTCATTTTGAAAAGAAAATTTAAGTGTTGGGGCTCTTTAAGCCCTTGGCTCTGAAGCAAATCCATGAGAAACTCCTTTTTTCCCCTCATAGAATGTAATGTTTGAAATATCAGTCTAATGGCAGATGTGACAGGCACTCCTATTCGTGTATTTTTGCCAGTTTTATAACATGATGGGATAATAAAGCAAAGACAATGATTAAATTTACATTTTATCTAATAAAACAAGGCAGTATTTTTCAAGATGTTCTTTTGCATTTCAGCATCATACATAATTGACAAAGTATTTTCCCACCACTTGAAGTTAAGGTAACCATTTGATCCCCCCAAAGTTTCCTAGTTCTGTGGAACTTCCATAAGAGGTCTTTACTTGAGACGTAACAATTCCTAATCCTTACCTTACATCCATGCAGGAGACAGGAACCACCTATAGATTTTATTAAAGGGGTGTGGATTTTATTATGATTGTTCTTTTGTTATAGGAAAAATTGTTGAATTTTTAATAAAATAAAAACTTGTTCTGTTGTGATTAAATATACATAATATTTACCATTTTAAGTGTATAGTTTATTGTCAGTAAGTAAATACATAGTATTGTGCAACCATCATTACTATTCATCTCCAGAAATTTTTCATCATCCCAGTTGAAACTACCGATTAAACATTAACTCTCCATTACACTCTCTCCCCAGGCCCTGTTAACCATTATCTTATGCTTTTTGTCTCTATGAATTTGCCTGTATTAGGTAAATTATATGCATATAATCATACACTATTTTGTGTCTGGTTTATTTCAGTAGCATGTTCCCAGGGTTCATCCATGTTGCAGTATGTAACAATTTCATTCCTTTTTAAGGCTGATTAATATTCCATTATACGTATATACCACTTTGTTTATGCATCCGTGGGTTGTTTCCACATTTTGTCTATTGTAAATAGTGATGCTATGAATTTACTAAAATTTTAATTGCCGTATATATTTTAGAGTTTAGTATCTGTTTGAGGCCGTAAACCCTTTTAAGAGTAAAGAATAAATATCCATTCCACTTTAAACTACTAAACATATAGGCAATAAGTTATAGTCTAATTCTAGCCTATCTATGGGAACCCTAGGTTAAGAAACCCTGCTTTTGAGGGTTTTTTAGCTATTCATTTCTTGTTTTGCTGTTTATTCTCATGAGTATTTTATTGAGTGAGGAGTAGGAACGTTATTCTGGATTCCTTTGGACAATAAAGTAAAGAGGACAGAGCTGTATTTTAGTGATGTCTTTCTGATGATCATTGGTGGTGGTTTAAATGGACAGATGTTTGTAATAACAGTATGACATGGGAAAAGAGCCTTTCTTTCTTGCCAACAGGCATGTGAAAAGGTGCTCAGTATCACTAATATTAGATAAATGAAAATCAAAGCTACAATGAGGTATTACTTCACACCAGTCAAAATGGCCATCCTCAAAAATGTCTACAAATAATAAATGCTGGAGAGGGTGTGGAGAAAAAGGAACCCTCCTACACTATTGGTGGGAACGTGAATTGGTAATCCACTATGGAGAACAGTATGAAGGTTCCTAAAAAACTAAAAATAGAGTTAACCATATGATCCAGCAATTCCACTCCTGGGCATATATCCAGGAAAGAGGAAAACTCTAATTCAAAAAGATACATGAAGCCCAGTGATCATAGTAGCAGTATTTACAATAGCCAAGACATAGAAGCAACCTAAACACCCATCAGCAGATGAATGGATAAAGAAGATGTGGAGGGTGGGTGTGGGTGTGTGTATATACACACACATGCACACACACAGAATGAAATACATCACTTAGCCATAAAAAGAATGAAGTAATGCCACTTGCAGCAACATGGATGGACCTACAGATTATCATACTGAGTGAAGTCAGTCAGAGAAGGACAAGTATCATGATATCACATGTGGAATCTTTAAGATTGATACAAATGAACATATTTAAAAAACAGAAATACTCAGACATAGAAAACAAGTTTATGGTTACCGAAGGAGGGGAGGGAGGGATAAATTGGGAGTATGAGATTAACATACACTACTATATATACAAAGTAAACAAGGACCTACTGTATAGCACATATATTGTGCTGTACTGAATATCAGTGTCTCATAATAAGGTATAATGGAAAGAATCTGAAAAAGAATGTGTATATTATTTGTATATAACAGAACGACTTGCTGTACACCTGAAACTAACACAACATTGTAAAATATTTTAAAATGTGAAAGAAAAGAAGTTTCAGTTATACATGGCTTTGATGGAAGGATGTGATTACAGAGTAAACAGATATTTAAAGTGAATTTCATCTGATAGTGTTGCACGATGGTTGGGACTGGATTTAACTCAGTTTTGTCTGATTGTAGCTTTACTTTTGTAAGAGTGTATCAAAGCTTTCTATTTTCTGTGTTGTATGAAAATTAGCCACTATGAAAGCAAGAGATAGGAGTCTGCAACTTTTTTTTTTCTTTTAGCTGCTTTGGGTCTTTGTTGCGGTGTGTGGGCTTCTTATTGCGGTGGCTTCTCTTGTGTGGAGCACGAGCTCTAGGTGCACAGGCTCCAGAGCGCAGGCTCAGCAGTTGTGGCTCACAGGCTTAGTTGCTCCGTGGCATGTGGGATCTTCCTGGACCAGGGATTGAACCTGTATCCCTTGCATTGGCAGGCGGATTCTCAACCGCTGCGCCACCAGGGAAGCCCCGGAGACTGCAACTTTTTAACTCATATTTTAGTTTGCACCATCAGTATGTTGCAGTCAGTAGGTTCTCATTTTAAAGGGTTTTAGTGAATCAAATTCTGTGATGCATTTCTTTTACCCTATCATTAAGATCTAATATTTGCAATATGTTCCTGGGGGATAAGGTTGTTAATATTGCTGTGTAACTAACTTGCAAGATGATACATAACTTCTAAGTCAGGATGGGAGTTACTTAAATCTCAGCTTTTTAGCTAGCTAATGTTGATACTATCAACTTACAGGATTGTGTAGGCTATTTGGTATTGCTTTGTTTTTATTTGAAATGGGACTGTCAAAGAAATTTTTCTTGACTTTGAGAAAATAGAGTTGGATTATAAAAGATGCATGCATAAACTCTTGGATAAGGAGCATTCATGTGCCATAAGCTGCCTTCCAGTGAGTAGTTAGGCATTTTTATACTAGTGTACCTTGTTTTGAAGAAATTATACGTGACTGGTCCTTTTAAAAAAAAAGTATTCCTTTTCAATAAATAATTCAAAGGACTTCAATAACTTTGGAAGTGAATTTTTTTGTTCATATTTAGAAGAACGGGATGGGGGGCTATGGATATAAGTATGCTAGATCATTGTAGGAGTCCTTTGAAAAACTTAGTAACCATATAAGAGCATAATTGTGTTTGTCAAAGGCATACAAACTATGTATGAGAACTCTTCAGTGAAATGTTCTTCAGTTTGTATTTTTAATATATATATATTTCAAGTTTTCCTTATTCCCAAGGAAGAGCTTAGAAGGCTGCTGGAAGGAATATCCTAGTCTCTTCACATACACTTTCTGACTAATTGGAAACAGATAATTTCTGATTAGTATGGTTTTTATTGGATATGAAATCTTGTAAAGGTAGTTCTTGTTTTAAGAAATTTGTTTTACATAAATGTCACTTTTGCAACTGGCAGACGACTAATTCTTTTGGCACAAAGAATAAATAGACACTGGGATTGAAGTATTTTCTGTTAAATCTCAGAAGCTGAGCTTTCTCTGCTACTTGTAAACATTTGACTTTTCTCCCTTGGTACGTGTGACACCTTTTTTTTTTTTTTGGCCGTGCCGTGTGACTTGTGGAATCTTAGTTCCCCAACCAGGGATTGAACCCACGCCATGCAATGAAAGCCCAGAATCCTAACCACTAGGCCACCAGGGAACTCCCACCATTTCTTTATATAGGTTCAGTTTACAATTGTAAACTTTTTCTTAATTGAACTGCTTTTATTTTTTTAATTCTGGGTAAACCATGGGAAGGAATTTGGGGAAAGGAGTTACGGTACTTAATCAGATAAGCTACATAGCAGTAGGAGATTCTAAACAGACAGTTGTATGCAGCAGTACTTGATCAAAAAGGTGTTGTTTACGTATAGTTTCAATGCTTTGGATGGATGGAAGTACTGATCATTATAGAGTGACGTTAAATTAAGAGACTTTATTTAAAGTCTTTTTAAAGTCTCAGAGACTATGTTGTCTCTGAGATCCTTGTAGTTTTTTGGGTTTTTTAAATTACTTATTTCACATTTTTCCTGCTTTCATCTTTTACTCTTCACTCCATCTACGGGTGAATTTCAGAAGCCTCTAAAAAAAGGGGGAGAAGGTATTTAATTGATTTAATTTATAACAGAAGAGTGAAGGATCAGTTTGATCCTGTTTTCTTATTCTCCGAGGCTGAGAAAAGCCTCAAAACTCATACATGTTTCAACCAGAGGCAGGAATTGTAGTTCTACTCTTGTTCCTTATGACAGATTTAGAAGAAAACTACTGAATGTCTTATTTGGTATTGTCAGTCATTTAATCTAAGAGAGTAGGCTGTATTTTTGGTTTTGTTTAAACCACGTTTTTGCCTATATTAGAGGTTTCAGAGGGGTGCTTTTTTATTTGTTTATAATGGCCCTTTTCCTTAATTTTTTTGAATTTTATTCTATTTTTTTATACATCAGGTTCTTATTAATGTTATCTATTTTATACATATGTCAATCCCAATCTCCCAATTCATCCCACCCCCGGCCACTTTCCCCCCCTTGGTTCCTTAACTTTTTAGGGGTCTTAATGACAGTAATTCATCTGTAAAGAACAGGAGGGTCAACAATATCAGAATTGCTTTGTGTGTTTTTTTTTTTTTTTTTTTTTTGATGGTAAGCGGGCCTCTCACTGTTGTGGCCCCTGCCGTCGCGGAGCACAGGCTCCAGACACGCAGGCTTAGCGGCCATGGCTCACGGGCCCAGCCGCTCCGTGGCATGTGGGATCTTCTCGGACCAGGGCATGAACCTGTGTCCCCTGCATTGGCAGGTGGACTCTCAACCACTGCGCCACCAGGGAAGCCCAAAATGTTCACTTTTTTTTTTTTGGCTGTGTTGGGTCTTCATTGCTGCACACGGGCTTTCTCTAGCTGCGGTGAGCGGGGGCTACTCTTCGTTGCGGTGCGCGGGCTTCTCATTGTGGTGGCTTCTGTTGCTGCGGAGCATGGGCTCTAGGCACGCGGGCTTCAGTGGTTGTGGCTCGCAGGCTCTAGAGCTCAGGCTTAGTTGCTCCACAGCATGTGGGATCTTCCAGGATCAGGGATCAAACCCGTGTCCCCTGCATTGGCAGGCGGATTCCCAACCACTGCACCACCAGGGAAGCCCCAGAATTGTTTTGATTTGATCTAGCGGATATTAAGGACATGAGATTGTTGTGTGGGTTAACCTAACTAAATGGTATGATTTAGCACTCTTTTTTAAAATAAAACTTGTTCCCCTAGTCGGTTTGTTTCTTTGTTTTAATCACCTTATTGAATCTAGATCTGATTTTATTTTGTGTGTCCACAAAGCCTCGTTTTTTTTAAATAATTTTAGACAATAGAAACATTGACCCAAAAGGTACAGAATGTACTTACACCTCTTATCCTTTTAACAACTTAGACAACCATAATAAAATTATCACAACCAAACATTTAACATTGGTTCAGTACTATTAACTGAATTATGGACCTTAATTCAAATTTCACAAGTTGTCTCTCTTGTCCTTTTCCTAGTCTACAATTTATTTAGTTGTGTCTCTAGTCTCCTTAATCTGTGACAGTTCTTAATTTCTGCTTGATATGTCTTTGACACTGATGAGTTCTGGTCAGTTATTTTGTAGTGTATTTGAATTTAGTTTTGTCTGTTGTTTTCTCATGATTAGACTGGGGTTCAATATTTTGGAGCAAGAATACCACACAGGTGATGTGTCCTCAGTTCACCAAACCGGGGGTACATGATGTCAATATGTTTAATTATTCATTTATTATTAATCTTTATCAGTTATGTTGGTGCCCACTGGTTTTCTATTTACAGGTTTACTATTTTCCACTTTGAAAGTGAAAAATATCTTGGGAAGATAATTTGACAGTGTGCAGATAATGAATTTCTCCTGAAAGTGTTGCCCATTTGTTCTAGCATTCATTCATTGGTGGATATTGTCTGCAACAATTAGTACTGTGGTCTTTGCCTAATGTAGAAATTTTTAAAATGTCAATAACGTAGTTTTCAGCAGATTGTATGTGTTTGTATATAACAGTTAAGTTTTTGGCACCTGGCAGGCAGGTTTTTTAAATGATTCTTATATTGTGAACATTTTTAATACTTAACATTACATTTTCAGTTGATGAATAATCCTTACTTTGTGGCTTTATTGTACTTATGAAATTTTTCTGCAATTAGGAAATTATTTATTAATGATTTTTTGAAGGTTGTTTTAGCTTATGAAGATTACTATATTAAGGTAGTTTTACAATCAAATAAGCACTTTGTTGCCTTCAAGTTGACTAAATTTCTGGCTAACCCCTTATGGGTAAATTTCTTAGCATATTCCTTCTCAGTGGATATTGAGTCCAGTGTTGTAGATTTGTTAGATGAGACTTGGTACACACAGTTTAGTAAAACCTTTATCTGTATTTTTGAAGTTCAGATAGCTTTGAAAATTCGAAAATCTTCATAAGTCATTTGGTGGCAAAACCTAAATTATTAAACAGATGTGAGAATAGTCTTTATTCTTTGTAGTGGGAAATAATAATTTGTTGGATTAGGGAATCTGTTTCAGACCCTTTGGATATGTTAATGTAAGTGTACCACATTACTTTAAATTTTGAGGGGAGCTGTGGTAGATGCCAAGTAAATTCTGAATGATGCAAATTAAAATCAAAGGCATGAAGTCAACTGTTGAAAGAATAAAAGGCATGAAGTCTTAACTGTTAAGAACAGATTATACTATTAAGGTACCCTTAAGTAAAGACTACTACAAATAAAAACTTCCTCCTTGGGCTTCCCTGGTGGCGCAGTGGTTGAGAGTCTGCCTGCCGATGCAGGGGACACGGGTTCGTGCCCCGGTCCGGGAAGATCCCACATGCAGCGGAGCGGCTGGGCCCGTGAGCCATGGCCGCTGAGCCTGCGCGTCCGGAGCCTGTGCTCCGCAACGGGAGAGACCACAACAGTGAGAGGCCCGCGTATCGCAACAAAAACAAAAACAAACTTCCTCCTTAACTCTGTTTTTTCCTACATTGTAGGACAAACAAGTTAAAATTACTTATAGGATTAGCTTAATGCTATAATTAAAATAAATCTGAAAAGGATTAACATCTGACCTTGATTTATAAATTTTACATAAACTTACTTATAGTGCTCACAAAGTTATGTCTTAAAGGTTTTTGTAGTTTTAACCCACAAAAATAATGTGTTTATTTAAATGAACAATACCTTAGTCCTTTATGGGGTTTTTTGTTTTGGTTTGTTTTTAATTTAAAAATCACAGTTTGGTATACTTGACTGTCTAACATTAAAGAATATCTTAGAATACAGTAATTCCTAATTGTTAAACCAATATTTTGTAAAGTTTAACAAAAACTAAAAATTAAAGGAATAGTACACTAAACTAATTGGCATTTTTCAAAAATGCCATAATTGGAGATGGGATTCAGGTGTATCATCTGACTTTACTCTGCCCTCCCCCACCCCCAGTTTTTTGGGTTCCTGAAGATGTATTAGCATGCTATGAAAGTGTTGAATAATTTTTTTTTAATAGGGATAAAAAAATATGTTGTTGGCCTCATTATCAAGACGTCATCTGACCCAACTTGTGTAGAGGTAAGAGCTTTTTTGCAGATTATTGTGAGAGTATAAAATCATTTAAATATTGGGTCTTCAACTTAAACCCACTTCTGTCACAGACATACAGACACATATATGCACAATCATTTACAATAGATCTGCAGTCTTTTTTTTCTCTCTGTGGGGGTGTGGGTTGCCTACCTTTGTTATTTATGTATCTATTTTAAGTCCTCATTTAATCTAAACTTTTTTCTTTTCTTAGAAGGAAAAGGTATATATCGGGAAATTAAATATGATTCTTGTTCAGGTAAGTTTTTAGTTGACACACTGTTTCCCTGAGAAGGATTAAGTGCTTCACTTCAGGCTGAGTGGTTGAACAAATAGTCTAACCTACTTTTATCGAATAACTAAACTAACATCTTGCAGAGTAGTGATAGTAATCTTCACAGTAATTACAATAGCCTGCTGTCTAGCATTTAAAATTGTTAATATGCTGTGGTAGGAAACATCAGATATGGTACTGTAAAACCTTCACTTCTTTGGCTCCAATATGGATTGAACTCAATAAAAAATTTCTCATCTAATGCAAATGTAAACTACAATGAGGTATCACCTCACACTGGTCAGAATGGCCATTATCAAAAAATCTAGAAACAATACATGCTGGAAAGGGTGTGGTGAAAAGGGAACCCTCCTGCACTGTTGGTGGGAATGTAAATTGTTACAACCACTATAGAAAACGGTATGGAGTTTCCTTAAAAAACCAGAAATAGAACTACCATATGACCCAGCAATCCCACTACTGGGCATATACCCAGAGAAAACCATAACTCAAAAAGATACATGTACCACAATGTTCATTGCAGCACTATTTACAATAGCCAGGACATGGAACCAACCTAAATGTCCATCAACAGATGAATGGATAAAGAAGATGTGGCACATATATACAATAGAATATTACTCAGCCATAAAAAGAAACGAAATTCAGTTATTTGCAGTGAGTCCAGCCAGACCTAGAGTCTGTCATACTTAAGTCAGAAAGAGAAAGACAAATACTGTATGCTAATGAATATATATGGAATCTTTAAAAAAAAAGTGGTACTGATGAACCTAGTTGTAGGGCAGGAATAAAGATGTAGACATAGGGAATGGACTTGGCACAGGGTGGGAGGGGGAAGCTGGGGCGAAGTGAGAGTAGCATCGACATATATACACTACCAAATGTAAAATAGTTAGCTAGTGGGAAGCAGCAGCATAGCATAGGGAGATTGGCTCGGTGGTTTGCAGTGACCTAGAGGGGGTGGGATTGGGAGGCTAAAGAGGGAGGGGATATGGGGACATATGTATACATATGGCCGATTCACTTTGCTGTACAACAGAAACTAACACAGTATTGTGAAGCAATTATACTCCAATAAAGATCTATTAAAATAAAAAAAAATTTTTCTCATCTGTCTCATACTGTGCATGTTTCCTTTCCATGTCCACTATCTCAGTCTTATTAATTCATTGAAAAAATTGCCTTTGAATTCAAGCATCCCTTTAATTGATCTCTATACTTAGACTGTTTTTTAATCTTTCTGTATTTCTAAAGTCAGAAATTTTAAGTTTACCTACCTTTAATAATATGTCCAAAAAATTTCTTGAGAACATTAATTAGTATGTGAGGGAAAAACAGATTTTTTTTAATTTAATAAGTTATAGAAACATTGGGTTTTCCTAAACACTTGGATTTTCACTAAGTTGAACTAGCTTTTATTGAGAACTTCTTGTTATTAGCGTATCTCTGAATGGGAAGAGGGAGGAGTCCAAAGAGGTTAAGTTACTTACCTCTTACTTAACAGGTGCTATTACAGAATATTGTTGGGAAATCCCTAGCATACAGAATCAACAGTACAGACCTTAAAATTGAATAAGTCCATTAGGCTTTTGGTCAAAGATGATCCTGTCCCCAACGATAATGCTTTTCTTCCAAATTTCTTATCTCCAAGCCCTACCTATATTTCAAGGCCCAGATTCCAGCCAAAGAAAATATCTTTCCCTGCCCATCACCTTTTTATCATTTAGAGTTAGATCTTATAGTCTCTTAGGATAATTTGCACATATCTGGCAAATATTGATATGCATACACATTAGAGCTAGATTAGACGAATCAGGATTATTGAGAGGAGGAACAGGGCATTTGAGACACAGAACTTTGTGTTGTAGTTTCTACTCTGTACATTCTATAGAGAGCAGCACATTTCCTGTCTTAATAAAGGGGAAGAAAATGAAAGGTGGTTGATATTTGCTCCTGCTTTTGGTATCACGCAATTTCTATGAAGTTTGTTTTCTTTACCATTGACAAGTGAAATGAAATTAACATTTCCTATCTTATTTTAGATACTGAAACAAGAATGGCCAAAACATTGGCCAACATTTATCAGTGACATTGTTGGAGCAAGTAGGACCAGTGAAAGTCTCTGTCAGAATAATATGGTGATTCTGAAACTCTTGAGTGAAGAAGTATTTGATTTCTCTAGTGGACAGATAACCCAAGTGAAAGCTAAGCATTTAAAAGACAGGCAAGTAATTGTTTTGGAATTTTTAAGTAATTTATCTAGCAATTTCAAGGAATTTGGAGATAGATTGTAAATTTTTAAGGAACTATGATTATTAAAAGTTAATACACCTAATTCTTTTCTACTACAAATTTAAATAGTGCTAAAGTGGCCTAATCTAAATATGGAGGCTTGAAAAATATGTATGACGTTATAGCAAAATTAACTTCATGCATGTCATGTGGAAGGAATATAGGTTAAGAATTCCCAAAAAACTCTTTGGAATCTGATTCATATGATGTCTAGTTAATCATAGGTCCAAGGATATGACTTGTGTCCAGATGTCTACTTTATTCTTAATATTCCTACATTTTATCAGTTTCCCTATAGTTAACACCAGGAACATGCCAGATTTTATTTTCTTCAACATAGTAATAAAAATGTGTTTAGTCATTAGGGAACAGAAATGTTTTTTACCTTTATGTATTCAGACTAGCTTCAGAATTTAGGATTTTTTCTCTGGTTTGGTGTATAAGCACATTTTAGGTGTATAAGCACATTTTAGGTTTGAGGATATATCGAACACCACTTTTCTCATTTTGGAGAGTTCTGTTTTGACTGTCTTGATTTAAAAGACTAGGTTGAGGGACTTCCCTGGCCGTCCAGTGGTTAAGACACTGCGCTTCCACTGCAGGGGGCGTGGGTTCGATACCTGCTTGGGGAACTAAGATCCCACATGCCATGCAGTGTGGCCGAATTTTAAAAAAATAAAAGGGGCTTACCTGGTGGCGCAGTGGCTGAGAGTCAGCCTGCCAATGCAGGGGACACGGGTTCGTGCCCCGGTCCGGGAAGATCCCACATGCCGCGGAGTGGCTTTGCGCGTGAGCCATGGACGCTGAGCCTGCGCGTCCAGAGCCTGTGCTCCGCAACGGGAGAGGCCACAACAGTGAGAGGCCCGCGTACCGCAAAACAAAAAACAAAAACATAAATAAAAGATGTGATGTGATTGAAATTATTCTAATAGAGTAAGGATGACATGAAAACCAAACCTTCAAGAAATGAAATTAAGTGCTATTTATAGGTGAGTTTTAAGAGATACACATAGTTTTACACATAGTTTACACATAGTTTTAATAGCTTTGTAACTTTCGATGAAGTTATTGATATCTGTGTTTATAAATAGAAGTAACTCAAGTTTTCAGTGGCTGCTGAAATGTTAGTATGTAAATAATTACAGTGTTCATTTCTATGTGTGTTCTAAACTGATCAATTTTTTAATTTTTTTAGCATGTGCAATGAATTCTCACAAATTTTTCAGCTTTGTCAGTTTGTGATGGTAAGTGCTTTTAATTTCATTTTAAAAACTAATTAATTATATAGGAAGATAATTTACAATCATGTTTTTGTTGTAGGAAAATTCCCAAAATGCTCCACTTGTACATGCAACTTTGGAAACATTGCTCAGATTTCTTAACTGGATTCCACTTGGATATATTTTTGAGACCAAGTTAATCAGCACGTTAATTTATAAGGTATAGTGAATACATTTCAGTTATATTTATCACTGGATAGTGGTGTGTATTTTCTTAATTTGTAATGCTCTTTTGAATATTAAAACCATTCCACATTCACAGCCATAATCAGCTTTGTTTCCGAGATGAGGAAATTGCTCAGAAGAACTTTTCTGTAGTTTCAACTACTAATTCTTAAAAACCGTGTCAGAATTTTATGATTCTGCCACTCATACCAGGCAGTCTCCCAAATTGTATGTGAACAACTAATAATGAATTTGGTTTCCTTTTAGTTGCAGTAGCATGTAATACCTACGTAAAGTCTTATAATTGTTCATCCAGATATAGTTACCAACTGGTTGTATTTCCAGATGTTTTCTAATCAGATATAATGAGTAAATTATGTATTTAATTAAGACCTTATAAAAGCAGACTATTATAACTTACGTTTGGGGCTTTGTAGTTGAGGGCTTGATATGGTCATGTTCTAATCTGAATTTACTATGTTAGAGCCACCATTTTATCCATAGACAGTTTATTTTAAATTGTTTGCCATTGTCAACAGTAGTGCAGGAAATACTGGACATTTATGCACTTGTCCAAATATTTGGTATAAATTTTAATACATGTAAGTATTGGATCAATAGGTATGTCCATTTTTAAGGCTTCTGACGCTTACCAAATTGCCACACCCAATGAGAGGCTATTTTTATACCTTCTCAACAGTTAAATATGAAAGAGCCAATTTTTCCACACGTTATTAATCCTAGGTGTATTGCCCATCTCTTAAAATCCTAAACAATTAAAGTCTTTTTAGATTATACAGAAAACATGATGTCTTTAAAAGTCATGTAATAGACTGTGGGGAAAGTTTCTAAGCAACTTTGTGTTTTCCAGGTGTCTGAGGACACATCAAAAGAAAGCACAGTATACTACTAAAGCATTTACTGTCTATTGGATGGATAATGAAATTTTCTTAAAATATATGTGCCAAAAAACCCTATCACCACCTATTTGCCTGATATTTTTCCTCTGTGTTCCTGATTTTTAAATCATTTGTTATTTTTTTAATTGTTAATTTTAAGTAAAGTGCTTCCGGCCGTTTAATTTTATGCTTCCTTCCCCCCCCACCCCACCCCCTTTTTTTAAATTAAAATAGTTCCTGAATGTTCCAATGTTTCGAAATGTCTCTCTGAAGTGCCTCACTGAGATTGCTGGTGTGAGTGTAAGCCAGTATGAGGAACAATTTGTAACGCTATTTACGCTGACAATGATGCAGCTAAAACAGGTAATACAACACCGTTAAAAACTGACTAAACAATTTTAGTGCCTTAGAAAATGTTGGGTTTGAGTTGAACCATTTCAGCACAGCTTACCATAAATAGATGAGCTGTAATGTGATTGTATATTTATTATATAAAATGAAGGGTAAGCTAGAAATTTTTATGAACATTTTGAAAATTCCTTGAAGTAAATTCTCTGGGAGTGTCATGGTAATTTATTTCTACAGAATTTAGAGGCTTAGTAACCTGGGGTTTAATATCAGTTCTGCCTTTGACCTTTTATCTCTTAAATGAAGGGATTAGCCAAGTGTTAGTCTGACTAGGTGTATATGAAATTATCTAGAAGGTTAATCACAAAACTATATTACTATATATGTTAGTGATCTGAATCAACTATTTTTACATTTTTAATGACCCTAGGTGGGAAAACTCTGATGTAGGGAATATGTCAAAGCATAATCTTTGAGGAAATTTTACTGCTTGCAACTTTAAAAAAAAAATCAAAAGCTAGGACAGCAAGTTACAAAAATGGATATAATAGACCAAGGCATTCTAGGGGAGAATAAGCTGTTTAACTCCATATGGTTTTTTTGTTGTATTTAAAAAAAAATTTATTTGGTTGCACTGGGTCTTAGTTATGGCAGGCGGGCTCCTTAGTTGTGGCATGTGAACTCTTTATTGTGGCATACATGTCTAGTTCCCTGACCAAGGATCGAACCTGGGCCCCCTGCATTGGGAACTTGGAGTCTTATCCACTGTGCCACCAGGGAAGTCCCACTCCGTATATTTTAAAATTAGTAAAAGGGTGGTGGAAATTTAGAACTTAAATGTAGTATCTTTGTTTTTAAAATGAAGGGCTTATGATCCATATTTAACCTCGCAGATGCTTCCTTTAAATACCAATATTCGACTTGCGTACTCGAATGGAAAGGATGATGAACAGAACTTTATTCAAAATCTCAGTTTGTTTCTCTGCACCTTTCTTAAAGAACATGGTCAACTTATAGAAAAAAGATTAAATCTCAGGGAAACACTCATGGAGGTAGGCTTTATGGAGCCTTTGGCTTCTGAAATTAATAATAAAAACTTAAAGTACAACTTTGTTCTAAAAATTCCTGTACCTTTTAACGTATCTTACCTGTTACTTGTCTGTGTAATGTAAATATATGTTGCCAATTCTGAATTATAGTTGTTAAAAGCCAAGTGTCACGATTTTTGTGTTCTACTCAATACCAGATCAATAATTTATAATGAAAATTAAATTCCTAAAGCGTGTGCAGATTTGTCATTTCTAAGATGAAAAGTCTAAAGACCTTATTTTAAAATTGAGATGTAATTTACATAACATAAAACTATCCATTGTAAATTGTTTGATTCAGTGGCATTTAGTACATTCACAGTGTTGTCAACCATTACCTATTCCAAAACATTTTCATCACCCACAAAGGATGATGTACCCATTGAAACAGTCACTCCCTCAATCCGCTCTACCCTCCAGTCCCTAGCAACCAGTAATTTGCTTTACATCTCAATGGATTTAACTATTCTGAACCTTTCACATAAATGGAATCATAACATACTGATTTTTGTCATTGGTTTCTTTCACTTAGCATGTTACTATGTTACAGCATGTATCAGTACTTAATCCCTTTCATGGCTGAATAATACTTTGTATGGATAAACGTCGAGTTTTGTGTCCGTTCATCTGTTGAACATTTGGATTATTTCTACCTTTTTGCTATTACCAAATGTCTTTTAATGTCCATACCTTTTTACAATCACGTAAGTTTCTTGACACGTCCTAGGACATGTCAGAAGAAAGCACAGTTGTTCCTAGAGAATTTCTGTTGTCTGTTTGATGAATAATGAAATGTCAGAGTTGTAGAGAATGCAACATGAGTTTTTATTTCCCGTTAACATAGCAAATGGAAAGCAGTTTGAGGTTGGTTAGTAACGTCTAAGGATTGTTTTAATAGTTTTGGTCTCCTATGTAGGCCCTTCATTATATGTTGTTGGTATCCGAAGTAGAGGAAACCGAAATCTTTAAGATTTGTCTTGAGTACTGGAACCATCTGGCAGCTGAACTCTATAGAGAGAGCCCATTCTCAACATCTGCCTCTCCATTGCTATCTGGAAGTCAACATTTTGATGTTCCTCCCAGGAGGCAGCTGTATTTGCCTGTGTTGTCCAAGGTAACAGTAGTGGGTGATTGAATGTGCTTCCTGTGATTTGGGGGACCAAATGCAAATACTGGCTTTTATTTTTTGGCTAAATCTATCCAAGCACCACCTGTGAGTTTCTTAGGAATGAAAATGAGATGCAAGAAAGTTAACAATTGATTATTTTATTTTATTTTATTTTGCGGTATGCGGGCCTCTCACTGTTGTGGCCTCTCCCGTTGCGGAGCGCGCAGGCTCACTGGCCCAGCCGCTCCGTGGCATGTGGGATCTTCCCGGACCGGGGCACGAACCCGTGTCCCCTGCATCAGCAGGCGGACTCTCAACCGCTACGCCACCAGGGAAGCCCAACAATTGATTTTTATCCATGTTATTTATTCTTTTATATTGTGGGAATAATTTTGTTTGGTATGTTGGTGTTAAGTGGGAGTGGGGGTTACATTTGATGTGACTGATTTCAAAGATCTAACAGATTTGTTTCTCTTGTTTATTGTTGAATAGGTCCGTTTACTGATGGTTAGTCGAATGGCTAAACCAGAGGAAGTATTAGTTGTAGAAAATGATCAGGGAGAAGTTGTAAGAGAATTCATGAAGGATACAGATTCCATAAATTTGTATAAGAATATGAGAGAAACATTAGGTAAGTTAATAAATACTGTTAATTTAATCTTCATCTTTGTAATTCAGTTTGGGGTGGAAATACTTTTTTAGGAAATATGGCATGCTTAGGTTCTCAATCTGTTAATAGCCATCCTTATTAATGTGCTATTAGTCTTAGTAAAAATCTTTTTGCTCATTAAGTTTTGCAATTTGAAACATTTGGAATTTTTTTCCTTGTAGTTTATCTTACTCATCTGGATTATGTAGATACAGAAAGAATAATGACTGAGAAGCTTCACAATCAAGTGAATGGTACAGAGTGGTCATGGAAAAATTTGAATACATTGTGTTGGGCGATAGGCTCCATTAGTGGAGCAATGCATGAAGAGGATGAAAAACGATTTCTTGTTACTGTTATAAAGGTATGTAAGAGATAGGTATGAACTGGAACTTTAGCTAAGTGTATTTTATTACAAATGACTGAAATTTGTCTTATTTTACAGGATCTACTAGGATTATGTGAACAGAAAAGAGGCAAAGATAATAAAGCTATTATTGCATCAAATATCATGTACATAGTAGGTCAATATCCACGATTTTTAAGAGCTCACTGGAAATTCTTGAAGACTGTAGTTAACAAGCTCTTTGAATTCATGCATGGTAAATCCTATTTGCTTAATATATTTTATTTAGTTTTGCTGAATAAAAAATGGAAATTTTTTTTTGAAAATTTTTTTGATAATTGTTTTTGTGTTGTTAGAGACCCATGATGGAGTCCAAGACATGGCTTGTGATACTTTCATTAAAATAGCTCAAAAGTGCCGCAGGCATTTCGTTCAGGTTCAGGTTGGAGAAGTAATGCCATTTATTGATGAGATTTTGAACAACATTAACACTATAATTTGTGATCTTCAGCCTCAACAGGTATGTGGATCAGCAAGCATATTTTTCTTAGAAAATAACTACTGTTTTAATGAGAATTTATTAATGGGAATAGAAAGAAAGCCACTCTTGAATTCAGTTCAAGTGTTTCTGTGGTTAGGTTTTTATAGTGAGGCAGAAATTCAACCAAAAGTTTGTTAGGCTGTTTTCATACTTAATATAAATTATTTCTGACACTTTAACAAAATTAGTTTTAAGTGTATATGTGGATTGTTTGTGTGTGGTTTTCCTTATTATGATGCATGCAAGTAAAATGTCTGCCTTTTAACATAGGTCCATACATTTTATGAAGCTGTGGGGTACATGATTGGTGCACAAACAGACCAAACAGTACAAGAACATTTGATAGAAAAATACATGCTACTTCCTAATCAGGTTTGGGATAGCATAATCCAGCAAGCAACCAAAGTAAGTTTTATTACTTTTTGTAAAAGTTCTAATGGAAATTGAGAAAATTATATTTACAGAAGTAATAAATTTAGTACCTTTGACATGTATATCTGATCCATAAGTGCTTTTTTTTTTTTTGGTGGTACGCGGGCCTCTCACTGTTGTGGCCTCTCCTGTTGCGGAGCACAAGCTCCGGACGTGAAGGCTCAGCGGCCATGGCTTACGGGCTTAGCTGCTCCGCGGCATGTGGGATCTTCCCGGACCGGGGCATGAACCCGTGTCCCCTGCATCGGCAGGCGGACTCTCAACCACTGCGCCACCAGGGAAGCCCCATAAGTGCTTTTATGTGTACTTTTGCACATTGAAAAAATTGTAGTATTTTTATTCTGTTTTGATGCAAAATTGGGAATATTTTGCTCTGTTTTTAGTAATGAAGACTTTTGCATTAGTTTCACCATTTAACATTATAAATGTGATGGTGCTTTGGAGTAGTGTGGGTAATGTTTTTTGCTTTAGCTACAAGAATAATTCTCATATGTTAAATGGAGTTGTTTTTTGTCCTTCGCAGAATGTGGATATACTTAAAGATCCTGAAACAGTCAAGCAACTTGGTAGCATATTGAAAACAAATGTGAGAGCCTGCAAAGCGGTTGGACACCCGTTTGTGATTCAACTTGGGAGAATTTATTTAGATATGCTTAATGTATACAAGTGCCTCAGTGAAAATATTTCTGCAGCTATTCAAGCTAATGGTAAGCAATTCTGAATTCTTATGGAATGATGTATTAATAAGTCAGTTCTGCATTCACTGCCTTGGCGTAAGCATTCAGCACTTCTCACAGATTTAAATTAATCCATCCCATGTTTCAGGCGATCCTAGACAATTTTTTTAACCACTCACAGGCCCCTTTCCCCTATAAAATTAGTCTTAGTTTATTTTCTCAGGAAATTCATCTGTGTACTCTTGTCTTTTAAGTTTTCTAATGGTAAATGGGAACTAATAGTATCTGAAGTACCTGTAACTGCCAGTGTAGAATTTTAGTTGTTAAGTTGGATTCCACCTGATTGTATTTTTTAGGTGAGATGGTTACAAAGCAACCATTGATTAGAAGTATGCGAACAGTAAAAAGGGAAACTTTAAAGTTAATATCTGGTTGGGTGAGCCGGTCCAATGATCCACAGATGGTAAGTGAGATGTGCTTTTTGTTTTTAAAGTTGATGCTGCATTCTCTGGAACGTGCATATATTCTGTATGCGTTTAGCTATTTTAAAGGTAATTTAGATGTTTACATCTGACATTATTTTATAACATTCTATTTAGTGGAGTCCCTGAGTACATTAAAATAATAAGATATATACCATCTTCGAAAGAAATTGCTGTTAGTGGTGGGGGGGTTGGTGATGTAACAAGATAGCTGAGATGATTGGGTCGTTTTTATTTTTCTTTGGATAGAATTCAGATGAAATTTTTGTTTTCCTCATGGCTTTGAGAGCAATTTGCAAAGCTGTCATTAGTTTGCCTTTTCAGTGGGTGGGGGGGAGTAAGCACTTTCCTAGTTGAAGGTTTGAAAGTCTCTTTTGCGCTCTTATTCCTGTTAGTTTTAAATGGTTTTCAGAAACTAAACCAGCTCCATATGCCTCAACTTGGGGAAAATGAGATTTATGTTTAGTTATTGTATACCTTTCATTTTCTTGATCCTGGGAACATTACCAAAAATCTTATCCTGTTTATCACTATTGTGTGGAAGTAGCACTGACAACCGTGCAACTTACTTTCATAATTTTAAACTTTCAGTATTGTTCCTATTGATATGGAAATTTTTTTCAGGAAATTCTCAAGGTATCAAGCTTAAATACCAAAAGGTTTTAAACATGTTTATGTATGAGATCAGAACTGTATTTAAAATTGGAAAGTAAAAAGGATGAATTGAAGGAATTGAGAAGTTCATAATTTACAACAACTTAGGCAATAATTTCAGGAGTATCAGTGATGATAATAAGAAGGGTCTCATTATGTTTTACAACTAAGGTTTATGTTGAGGTTTGGGGCTGTGAATTCAAAGATAGTCAAACACTTCAGATCCAGTATGTAGGAAAATAAATTATTTCAGTGTTAAGAGTAGAAATGTCAGGGTGGGGGAGGAAAGAATAAATGAGTCATGGGTATGAAATGTATAACGTGGGGAATATAGTCAATAACTCATAACTTTTTATGGTGACAGATCATAACTAGACTTAATGTGGTGATCATTTGAAATGTATAAAAATACCAAATCACTCACTATACTGTGTAACAGGAAGTTACATCGTGTTGTAGATCAACAAACATACAACGAACTCATAGAAAAAGATACCAGATTTGTGTTTATCAGAGGTGGGAGAATGAGGGGAGGGGAAATTGGATGAAGGCAGTCAAAAGATGTAACGTTTAGTTTTAACATAAATAAGTACTAAGAATGTAATGTACAAACATGATAAATGCAATTAACACTGCTCTTATGTTATATAAGAAAGTTTAAGAGTAAATCCTAAACGTTTTCATCACAAAGTTTTTTTTTCTATTTGTATCTATATGATGATGTTCACTAAACTTATAATCATTTCATGTATGTAAGTAAACTTAGTGGTATACATTAATCATGTCTCAATAAAACTTGAAAAAGAAGTGAGAATCAGTTCTAGTTAAGAGGAACCAAGTAGGTAAAAGGAAAAATAATTTTGTGCTTATCCTTCAAATCTTAACTAGACTTGTTTTGTTGTATGGTGGGACGTACTAACTAGTAATCTTCAGTTAAATGAAAGATGGTTATATTTATTGTGCACATCTTAATGGAGAACCTATTAAAAGCATAGAAGTTACGCCTTACTAAGACTGTATTTATTGAGAATCTTGGAAACTCACACACAGTCTTTCTGGCATAGTCCAGTTCCTTTTTTGAGAGTAAGTGATGGTTATTATTTCTGATTATTAAAATATCAACTAGCATTCATTAAATTAAAAAAATGATTGGGTGTCTGCTTTTGGTTAGATATGAGTACCTTGGTACAGTATTGGTGAGGAGGACTCTACTTTGAGGTTACCAATCCCATACACACAGTATTCCTAGAATCCTGGTCCTGCCACAATACTTAGAGTGTCAGGCCCCAGTTTCCTTTAATAATTACAGATTTAAACTATGCAGTGTCCATGGCCCTTCTCAGCCTATTGTGATTTCTCGCTTTCTCTTGGTAAGGTTTTAATATACAAAAACTTTTAAAGCACAGGAGTTTCCAGTTTTCAGCAGATGATCAACCTAGATTAAATCTTACAGATGACACTGACCTAGCTGCTTAATAAGAGTTAGCAAGTGCCTACACTAAAATTGAAAAGTTGTGGGGTTTTTTGTTTTGTTTTTTTAAACAGGTAGCTGAAAATTTTGTTCCTCCTCTGTTGGATGCAGTTCTCATTGATTATCAGAGAAATGTCCCAGCTGCTAGAGAACCAGAAGTGCTTAGTACTATGGCTATTATTGTCAACAAGTTAGGAGGACATATAACAGCTGAAATACCTCAAATATTTGATGCTGTTTTTGAATGCACATTGAATATGATAAATAAGGTATGTGATTTGCATTTCAGTTACATAATGAGAGGTTCTGCAGTATGTCCTTATCACTTTTAAAAGGATAAATAATGGCTGTCTATGAGTACACCATAAACTTTAGGCTCTGATATTAAATATTTGAACTTCTAGATAAGAAAAATACTTTTTAAATTTACAAAAGTAAATTTGATAGATTGTTTATTCAAATAGCAGCTTGCATTTGTTGAATACTTGCTGCATTTTAGTCACTGCCATTTTAAAGTGTAGTCTGTGCTTATAAGGAATGGGAAAATGCATTAATCAAGAGGAAAAAAAATGTACATGTAAGTGTACACATCTACACAATAGACAACAAGTTTTCTAATCTGTATTAGTGATCTCAGAGTCACTTAAAAGTGGTAGCAACAGTCTCAGAGTTACTAGAAAATATGACGGTCTTTATGTGGGTTTTGTTGAGTTCTCTTTATAATAAGGTGAACTTGTATTCTTTCAGTTTGGTAATTCATTTGTCTAATAAATAGTAATTTTGTCTTCCCTGACAGGTGAATTCTATTAGCTTTTGAGTTTGACTTTCACATCTTAACGGGGTCCACTAACAACTCCAAACATTTATACTGAATTAGGGCTTGCTTTCCCCCTTCCATTTAACATAATTCAGGCATTGAAACTTTATTTTGTTCCCACTGTTTGTTTTTAGGACTTTGAAGAATATCCTGAGCACAGAACGAACTTTTTCTTACTACTTCAGGCTGTCAATTCTCATTGTTTCCCAGCATTCCTGGCTATTCCACCTGCACAATTTAAACTTGTTTTGGATTCCATCATTTGGGCTTTCAAACATACTATGAGGAATGTAGCAGATACAGGTAAATACACAGAAACGATGTTCTTTATTCATTTGCTTACCAACCCACAATCCATGTACAGACACTTACAGGTAGGTGTATAGTGGTAGACAGGTAGGTATCACTTCACTTCTCATGGTTTTGCTTGAATGCATCAATTCCATAGATAGGTCTGAGTAAGTCCTATAAACAGTTTAATCAGATCCAGAGTGAGTTCATAGACAGAATTGAGTTAGAGGGAGATGGGCATAAGATTCAAGGCAGGGAGAACATCACTCACCCATATCCTCACCAGTGTTTCCTTTTCCCCGTATGCTTTTCCTCTGTGGCACTGAGGGTTAACTAAGGATAAAACAAAAAAACTGTTTATAGTTGGAGGATTTGTTTTCCTTTTAAATAATAACTGTTTTATGTAATAGAAAAATCTACTCAGTTGCACTGCTTTTGGAGTGGAGGTAGAGAGAATCAACTAAACCTTCAGAAATACTGGAAAGGTGGTAATGATTAGATTATAGCCTGTAAGTTAGCAGACATTGATTCCAGTTTAACTCCATTACTGAGTCAAGATAATTTAGGCAAATAATTGTCATTAGCAAAAAAAGAGGGGCGAATGGACTTCGAATGAATTGTTTAATAGCTGAAACACTATCATGAATGTTGTCAGTATGTAATAACGTTGTTGGCATTATATGTATTTTAGGCTTACAGATACTTTTTACACTCTTACAAAATGTTGCACAAGAAGAAGCTGCAGCTCAGAGTTTCTATCAAACTTATTTTTGTGATATTCTTCAGCATATCTTTTCTGTCGTGACAGACACCTCACATACTGCTGGTAAGAATTTAAAGCCATAAAAGTATGTGTTCCGGTTGCTCTTATATCTTGAAGTTAATGATGTCCTTCTTAACAGGTTTGACAATGCATGCATCTATCCTTGCATATATGTTTAATTTGGTTGAAGAAGGAAAAATAAGTACACCATTAAATCCTGGAAATCCAGTTAACAACCAAATGTTTATTCAGGAATATGTGGCTAATCTTCTTAAGTCTGCATTCCCTCATCTTCAGGAGTAAGTATAAATAGACTTTTTAATAAACTTAAATTTTTAAGTTTTTTTTTTTTTAAGCAATTAATCATTGTGTTCTGACTTGCAGTGCTCAAGTAAAGCTCTTTGTGACAGGACTTTTCAGCTTAAATCAGGATATTCCTGCATTCAAGGAACATCTTAGGGATTTCCTGGTACAGATAAAGGTATGTATTTTATTTGCAGTTGCAGAAGTATTGACTAAATACTGATTGAATTCTTGCATCCAGAATTGACCACTTTTTGTAATGCAAAATGAGTGGGCTTTTAAAATATGTGTAGTCTTACTCTTTTGAGACTGATTACAGAAGGAAACACTTTCAAAGTCAAGGCCAGGAAGAGGAGATAGGTTTGAAATGGTTTGAAATGTTCGGGGGAACTTTTTATTAATATATAATTCATTTTAGAATATCTGTTGCAACATTGTGATTGAATCCCATAGGTATTTTTAAAGGAGTGGAATGGGTGAAAGAAACACATTGGTAGTTCCTTTTGGGATTTTCCATTTTGTTAGTAAGGAATTCATTTTAGGGGGAACATAATTAGCAGATACCACCCTATTTTTACTGCTGTTAAAATGCTCCATTTACTTATGGGAAGAGGGATTTTTCTTGTATCCTCATGCTTTAAAGAAATACAAAAAGTACCATGAAACTCATAAGTAGTTGATGTTATCTATGTCTATTAAAGAATTGGTCACATAAGATATGCAGGTTTTTTTCCCTCCAAAATACAAAGGTTTTGTTGTTGGGTTTTGTTTTTTGTTTGTGTTTTTTTTTTACTGTAAATATAAAATTAGTAAAAAAAAAAAAAACTAATTCATAAAGTTGAGAGTGTATAAAGGATGAAAATTGTCTGAAACACAGCTATGAGGACAATTATAGAAACTTGATCGTTAGTCTTTCTTGGTATCATTGCTTATGGAGTATATTTTGTATATGGCATTACATTATCCCTCTTTTGAAATCTTTTTTTCCCCCCAACTAACACCTTTGGTTTTTAATTCAGTTGTGTAGAATTATAAAAATAATATACCATAATTTAAACTCAGTAATTGATGGATAAATTATATTGCTTGTGTAAACTGGGAGGTGCTTATCTACACTTCTTTTTTCCCAAAGGCAAGTCATTTTGCGAATTGACGTTTACTAAAGTATGTTGACGTTTCAACTATCTGTTTCCACAGGAGTTTGCAGGTGAAGATACATCGGATCTCTTTTTGGAAGAAAGAGAAACAGCCCTTCGACAGGCTCAGGAAGAGAAACATAAACTTCAAATGTCTGTCCCTGGCATCCTTAATCCACATGAAATTCCAGAAGAAATGTGTGATTAAAGTCAGAAGTCATGCTGGGTTGTTGTTGGTTTTTTTTGTTTTTTTTTTTTTCTTTTTCTGGTTTTTTTTTTTTTTTCTTTTTTCTGCAACTCTGTTAGCAGATGAAAACAGCATCTGGATATTTGTCGACCAAAATGATGCCAATTTGTAAATTAAAATGTCACCTAGTGGCCCTTTTTCTTATGTGTTTTTTGTATAAGAAATTTTCTGTGAAATATCCTTCCATTGTTTAAGCTTTTGTTTTGGTCATCTTTATTTAGTTTGCATGAAGTTGGAAATTAAGGCATTTTTTAAAATTTTACTTCATGCCCATTTTGTGGCTGGGATGGGGGGAGGAGGCAAATTCAATTTGAACATATACTTGTAAATTCTAATGCAAAATTACACAATTTTTCCTGTAAACAATACCAATTTTTAATTAGGGAGCATTTTCTTTCTAGCCTGTATTTCAGTCTAGAAGAAAAGATAATGAGTAAGACAAATTGCGTTGTTAAAAGGATTATTATAGTGCTGCATTGTCTGAAATTAGCACCTCTTGGACTGAATTGTTTGTCTAGGCTACATGTATTACAAGTCTGTTTGGCAAGTTTGCAGCAAGATCATGTGCATATCATCCCATTGTAAAGCAACTTCAAAAAATATGGGAACACAGTTAGTTATTTTTACACAGTTCTTTTTGTTTGTGTGTGTGTGTGCTGTCGCTTGTCGACAACAGCTTTTTGTTTTCCTCAATGAGGAGTGTTGCTCATTTGTGAGCCTTCATTAACTCGAAGTGAAATGGTTAAAAATATTTATCCTGTTAGAATAGGCTGCATCTTTTTAACAACTCATTAAAAAACAAAACAAAACTCTGGCTTTTGAGATGACTTATACTAATTTACATTGTTTACCAAGCTGTAGTGCTTTAAGAACACTACTTAAAAAGCAAAATAAACTTGGTTTACATTTATTTTCCCTTTATTGGCTCAAACTTATTCCTATATTAATGAGAGTGGTTATTTGTGTTTAGGTATTAGGTAATATTTTTAAATGAAGTTTGATACCTGTTGACTTCTAAATATTATTTCTAAGGTTATTAAGTAAAGGCAGCACTTGTATAAAATGAACATGCTCCTGAAATACCTTCTGTTCCCAAGAAACAAGTCCTTCCTGTGACAGCTTGGCGCACATTTTACCTTTACTTGCGGTTAAAAAGCATCTTCTTTATTCTGGTTAGGGGCTAGGGGTAACAAAGCTTAAAATTAGTCTTAATGAGAACCAAGGGGCAGAAAGCTACTGCACATATTCTTGATAAATTCTACTCTTGTAAAACAACCCTTGGAAGTAGTGTAGTCCCTTTGGGAAAGGTGGGAAGAGAGGAAAAAATGTGTAAGAGTGCCTACGAAATATGAAAAGGGAGTAGAAAAACGAAACCAACTTGGGTGAACCTGTTTCCAGAGGATTAAATTAGCCTTCTATAAACCTAGACTAAAACCTAAGCATTTGAAGTGCCTCATGTTCGTGGAGAATCAGCAGCTTGGTATAATTGCTGTACTCCTAACTTTATAGGTCTTTGGCAAAAACTAGCATCATTTTAGTAGAATGTAATCATACATAAAATAGTCATTTTTTAGAACAGATGGTAAGATTTTTAAATGTGTTCAAAGAGGAATATTGAAGGGCTTTGTTTAAAACTTCAGCTTTGTTAAAAGCTTGATTTGATCACTGGTATTGGCCTGAAAATAAGAGGTTTTCTTGGATCAGTCAAGACCTCAAGTCCAAATCGTTTGCTGTATTTGAAATCAGCTGTAAGTTCATGTTTGGTTTAGAACAGCTGTCACCATTTCCATTTCCATTCCGTGTAATTTTCTTATCCTATAGCCCCATTGCCTACCTTGATATGTTCTGGATGTTTAAGAAACCAGGCTTTGGCCAAAATGAGACTGATAGCTATAGCAAATTAAATCTAGGATGGGCATTTCTTGCTTAATTGAAAGTTAATCATATCAGGCCAGCTTCAAAGGTATTTGACAGCAAAGCCCACTGATAAACTGGCCATTCGAGATGTTTGGTTTAGTGCTGTTTTAACTCTTGGAACAAGGCAATGTCTCAGTTACAAATTGTGAAAGAGAACTAGAATTGTCTCATAAGTGGGTCTGAATCCTGGTCTAGGTACCCGTTAGAATCTTGGGCAAGTCATTTGAACTTTGAAGATGGGATCACAAAGCTAATTCCTGAGTCAGTTGTGAGGATATCTCAACGAACAGTAGGATGCATTTTTTTCTTCACATTTTAGCATGTCTGGAAATCAGGGTGTATTTTACAATCCATGGCACCTGAAAATTACAGTGGCGAGGCAATACCCCTGGCATATTTCCTTGCTTGTCCCTGTGTGAACTTAGTTATAATGGTTTGTAAGCATTTATTTAATTGCTATTTAAAAGTGTGTTACAAAGGATTGCTCAGCAACAAAATAAAATGTTACTTATATGCAAAATGGCAGAGGCAGCAGGATATAAACTAGATAATAAAGGGAGGAAATACTCATTGTTGGAAGGATAGTCACACTTCCATATTATCTTGCAAAGTGGCAACCAGGTTTTTTGCGGGGCCTAAGCAAGGGAGCTGCCCATAAATTATAATGCAAAGAATTGTCCACCAAATGCCAAGCAGTGCAATTTTATTCATACGAAACTTTGAAATTTCAAAAAGGCTGCTGTAGCCAGTTCATGTATTTTGTAGTAAGGACTATCATATTGTCATAGTTGAAATTGTTTTCTTGTTCTCAATGGTACATAAAATTACTGGTACATCTTGCAACTGATATCTTAGAATTGAAATACAGCAGAAAGTAAAGTGTGAGTTCAGTCTTCACAGGCTGTCAACTCCACATTGAGTCAAATCTATGAAAGACTGACTCGTGTGCAGATGTTTCATGATTTGATGCCAACAGACATGCAAGGATGGAGTTGGAAGAAATACAGTATTAGAATACTGAGAAATTAATTGGTCTGGTTTGCTGGTGTATGTATTGGATTTTCCTCCTAGAAAGTTTCCAGCAGAATTAGTCTGTAACGTGTGAAGACTTAGGTCTATGGAAAAGAGGTTCAAAAAGTTGTAAGTCACATAGTCAACCGATTCTGGTGTTGTGATTAGAAGCTCAAGAACAAAATGGATTATTAAGTTACATAAAAGTATATTAATAAGTAGTACTTTGGAACTTAAGTACTGTTGTAAAGTTAACAGTACTGTTGTAAAGTTTCTTACCGCTTTTTGTGCTTTTCGTCTCTGATACATTCTGGGTAAACGTAAAAAATTAACTGTAATTCCATAATATATGTAGTCCATGTTTAGATTTCCCCAGCAGTTCCTAAGAATTGTTTTTCATAGCTTATGTTTTTCCAAATAGGTATCCAATTCAGATTCATGCTTTTTGCATTTGTAGTTTTTAATTTCAGTGATCGTTGTTTACTTGAAAAATATTTGGTTACTATGCGAACCTGTTTTTTAAAGTATATTCTCTTTTTTTCATGTTTATCTAAGCATAGTTTATATTCTATATTGTCTGTTGTCCCGATTGACAAAAGCCCTCCTCCGTACCCTACCCCCTGCCTTTAGAGTCCACTTAACAATTTTATTTACAGATTTATTCTAGATGCCCTAGGGAGTAAAGTCTTACTAGCTTGCAAAGTGGTTATGTATTTAAGAATATTTTTGTAAATGAACATTTTAAGGTTTTTTTTGTTTTTTGCTCATGTAACAAGAAAGGTAGTAACAGTGACTTATTATAGTTTATTTTGTTGTGCTTTTATCAGTGACGTCCAGAGAACCAATACAGAATTTGGGAAGTGCTGCTTTATGATATAAGGTTCTGGCAATTTAGGAATTTTTTTCTATCCGCAGCACTTGGATTATACCCCAAGGTCAAATATGGCTGTGGGAATTTCAGCTATTACACCTGCATTCTAGGCAGCAGGGAAGATAAAAGCTTCCCCTTTTAAGACTCAGAACAAGTTGCAGAACACTTTTGAATAGATCTCCATAGCCCCACCCCATAAGAAGCTGAGAAATACAATCTATACAATCTTAAAGCTGGATGTGTTGCTGCTCTGAGTAGAATTGGCATTCGATCAATGAGGAAGGGGGAGAGTGAATTGAAAATAGCAGTCTTAACCACAAGTTCAGCAAAATTTAAGTGAAAATAAAGGACAAGGCAGCTGACTCTGAAAAGTAAAATCTTCTCTAAGCATTGAGGTACTGAAAATGCCAAAGAAATTGCTCTTCTTACAGTGGCAGCTGTCTTTGTCATTCACTGTACACAATTCAAAAAAATACCCATCTGTACAGGGTGGCAGACAAAACCATTTACTCCTTGTCTTGTTACTAATTGCTGTGTGGTATCAATTTTCAAGATAAAAAGAAACTACTGAAACTAACATCCTGACATTACAAGAGGAAGACTTTAAAACCTAAAGGAGAGGAAGCATACAGAATTTGAGGGGGAAAGGCCATGTCTAAGAGCTGGGAAAGTTTATGTGTGGGAAACCTGTTGTTTCCTTTGTGAAAAAGGTCTTTTGGACAAATGGGTATCTAAACTTACAGAGTCCTTTTCTTGATCTACTCCTAAGTGAGCTATCACTGCTCTCCCCACTGTGAAGACACCTGAGGAAATTATGTCTTTTCCCCAAAGTTTGCTGACTAGACCTTTTCTTTCCTGACATGGAAGTACCTTCTCCATTTTCAGAAATCTTCCTTTATCCGCTCACCCTGTATTTCTTTGGAGACTATTATAGATTAACTTGCATTTAATTTTTTACATCTCTCTTCTCTTAGTCTGTTAGGATAAGACCAGAGTTTCAAGGTGGGATACACTTTTTTGTGCTCCAGCAAGACATGCGTAAGAGATCCAGCCTGAACATTAATTCTCTGTACTTGCTACCCTAACTGAAGTTCCTAATCCAGAATGTCCTTTTCCTACAACTATAACAAGAAAAGAAACTCCAGGCCTACCACACTTTGATCTCAGAGTCCTGAGATCAGCCATTCAAAATGAGATCAGGCTTATTCAACATGCCCCATCAGGTAAGAGCAAACTATTCTTAAGTTTATTTTACCTTTTTTATGATTCATCAGACTCTTAGGCACAGAAAGTAGTGATGTACTTTCCACCTTGTTCAGACTATTGGTAATGGTCCACAAGAAATCCTTTTATTCCTGAGTCCACTTCAAATCTGGGTCTTCAGAGACATTTAAAAAGGTAGAACCGGGACTTCCCTGGTGGCGCAATGGTTAAGAATCCGCCTGCCACTGCAGGGGACACGGGTTGGATCCCTGGTCCGGGAATATCCCACATGCCGCGGAGCAACTAAGCCCGGGAGCCACAACTACTGAAGCCTGTGCACCTAGAGCCAGTGCTTGATAAGAGAAGCCACCGCAAAGAGAAGCCTGCGCACCACAACTAGAGAAAGCCCGCGTGCAGCAGCGAAGACCCAACACAGCCAAAAATAAATAAAAAGGTAGAACCAATGTCCTGAGCTTTGAAGTTGATGTATTTGCACTTTAGGTTGCCTTAAGCATTACAAATAGTTTGTTAACTGGCAGAAATAATTAACCAGTTAGTCTATAGGAAGAAAATTTTCTGCTTCTGAAGGTGATTGCATCTAATTCACAAGTGAGCTGTCAGGAGGCTACAGTGTTAAAAATAGAAAAGGCCTCGTAACAATTGCTTAGATTCATCCATGCATAGCCACACACAAAAAATCTTCCTGATATGGGACTTCCCTGGTGGTCCAGTTGCTAAGACTCCATGCTCCCAATGCAGGGGGCCCAGGTTCAATCCCTGGTCAGGGAACTAGATCCCACATGCCGCAACTAAGATTCTGCATGCTGCAAGGAGGATCCCTCATGCAGCAATGAAGATCTGTGTGCTGACCTGCTGCAGCCAAATATTTTTTTAAAAAGTCATTCTGATTTTAGTAAGCTAGATTGCTCCCCCTTTTTGGTCAGTAATCTTTGTTCCATGAGGTGATGTGCGATAAATTACACTTCCCCATAATATTTACACATTTTGTGCTCCATAGAGTCTTAGCTGACTAGTGAAATTTCTTGTGCTGGACCAGGCTCTGCTTGTTTCTTAATTTAAAATCTCTGTGCTTTCTGACCGCCAAGGTAAAGAAGAGAGGACTCTTTTAGAAACAATTTAAAAAAAACAGGCATCATTTTTTACCTCTCAGCAATTCAAGTTCTAACTCCAAAATTTGTATTAATTTAAAATAAATTTTGTTTATATAACTGTATGAAGTTATAATACGTATCTAGGGTAGGAAATACTGTTAATTCATAAATTGTACCTGTTAATATTCACCTAAGTTGTAAACTAATGCACTAATTTGTTATATTTGCTTCGACCTTAGTTCTTCAGGGTGACCTCTAATGCCGTTTTGTTTTGTCATTTTGTCTCCATGAAGCAGCTGTGTGAAGCTTCTATTAGTTAAAAGAGCTTCCAGGGCTTCCCTGGTGGCGCAGTGGTTGAGAGTCCGTCTGCCGATGCAGGAGACACGGGTTTGTGCCCCAGTCCGGGAAGATCCCACATGCCGCGGAGCAGCTGGGCCCGTGAGCCATGGCCGCTGAGCCTGCGCGTCCGGAGCCTGTGCTCCGCAACGGGAGAGGCCACAGCAGTGAGAGGCCCGCGTACCGCAAAAAAAAAAAAAAAGCTTCCAGAATTTTTCTGAATTCAGTCATCACAAAATATGTAGATGGTTAATACTAATGAATTTTCCTGGTTTCAATGGAATCATAACCTTTGAATAGCTACAGATACTTAATAGATGTAAAGTCACAACCTCAGGAAAGATTCATAGATTTTGGCAAGTCTGAACTATGCTATAAATTCCTCAGGCTGCCTTTGCAAAATAAATTTGAGAATGTGTCTGGGTTGCTGGTCATCTACTCCATTAAGGTGACTCGTTTCAGAATATCCATGGAATTTTGGAGATAAGAGTTTCAGAATAATCTTGAAAAGTATGCATTCAAACACAGCATAGTCCAGCTGTGGTTCTGTGAAAGCATATTTTTCATGAAACTTCTAAAATAGAAGCTGAAAGCTATGTTTGAAAAATACTATTTCTCCTCACTGATTTTTAGAAAAAGACTTTTTAAAAAAATTCCAATAATCACTCAAATTTCAAAAAAACATGTATTCCTCTGACAACTTTCTTGCTTCTCACTTTTGAGTTCTAAGAAGGGGAAGAGAGAGACAAAGACAGACAGAGATGACAGGACGAAAAATCTTACCAAGAGCTTGTTACCAGCCTCATAAAGGTACAGACCCCCTCTTCCAAAACACTCTGCTTTGCTCACAAGGAACTTAGGAGCTATGCCTTCTGGAATTGTCCCTTGGAAATTTTCACATCGTGAGGCAATAAATGAATGAGAGGTATGACTTCTATTTGTAAAGTGGGAGATAGGATATTTGAAAGGGAAGTGAAGAGTTAAACTGGCAAATGGCTGAAACATTTTGGGGCAAATCACTGTTGACAAAGTTCGTACTGAAGTTGATTCCATTAAAGGTACTTAAAGAGTACCCCCTGACAAACATTTGTGTACATAAAAGAAGCAAGTAGTCCAATGTGAAGATTTCTGGTCTTCAACATCCAGCATGATTCAGGCCATACCTGTTACCTTTTCAAGTTTGCTTCGCACTTAGAGGATAATTTAACATGAAGTTCGTGAAGTTTAGACTTCGGGGCCCCTGTCTTGCAAGAGCTCCTTCCAAAGCCTTTAGCTATGTGTGACATTTGCAATATTTGTCAGTTTTTAAAATTTGTGATTATTATGACTTCTGTTCTCATTCTAAGTAAGTATTCATTTTTGTACATAATTTTATATTTGCAATTTTGTATTTTTCTTGAAGCGAGCCCCCCTAATTGTGTAAGCTTTTGGATAACACAGAAGATAGATCCACCCCTATTTGCACCATTTTGTACTTACTTGTTTTCCTTTAGTCCCACAGTTACTTTGAGGATGGGGTTACTATTCTGAAAACAGGAAAATTAAATGAACCTGTGCATCCTAGATGCTGTGATTCCTCAAGCCTTCTTTCCCTTCTTGGTTCCCAGGAAAACTAGTAGCTAGACCCTCAGGCTTCTGCCAGGAGACTGCAAGAATCTCCTCTGGGAATCTGTCCAGCTAAGAAGGAAGGAACCAAAGGTACTGGCAGAAGTTCCAGTTGGACCTCTCTACAATGAAGGTCACAGTAGACGAGCCCCACTCATGGGCATAGCCTTCCAGTTAATTTTTTTATTCTCACACTTTAAGTATGAATGGACAACTAAGGATTATCAGGCATCTGATAAAAACAAAATGAACAGAAAAAAATTAAAAACTTGAAGAAAACACAGACCATGCATAGGCAAGGAAAGTAAACTATCACCAGTAACCTCAGAGAAGTTAAGAGAAGCTATAGCAACCAAGAAATAAGAAGAGGATAATATATTAAAGGTAAATTTAGAAAGCGAAAAGGAACTTTTGCAAGTTAGGTTGTTTATTTCTGCTATTCTTTGAGTTGAAGGATGAGTTGAGGAAATCTCCCCAGAATAGAGTAAAAAGACAAATTACACAAAATGTTGATTTGACATTTGCATACATTATGAAATGATTACCATATAAGTCTAGTAACCATCTGTCCCCATACAAAGTTGTTATATTATTGACCATACTCCTTATGCTATATATTACATCCTAGTAGCTTATTTATTTTGTAACAGGAGGATTGTATCTCTTAATCCCCTTCACCTATTTCATCCCACCAGTAACCCCTCCTCTCTGGCAACCACCCAGAGTTCTCTGTATCTATGAGACTGTTTCTGTTTTATGCTTGTTTGCTTGTTTTGCTTTTTAGATTCCACGTTTGTAATCATTTAAATCGTTGGCCTGTCTGGCATTTTAGTGTTTTCGTGTAAGATGCTATTATTTTGCTGCATTTATTTCAGTCTTTTCTTGTTCATGTTTTTATACATAGATATAATCATAGTGTATATACAATTTATTTTAAGCCTAAATGTTCTTTCTTAGCCTGGAGAGTCTTAACCATTTTGGGGGGAAATGTAATGAAATTTCAGACAATTGCATGTATACTACAAATTTTATATATAATTTCAGGTCTCTAATTAGATATAGTTTTTACACAAACAGTAGCTTATTGCACACTGGACTTTCTCACCTAGTGAGTCACATATCTTGCCTGTTGTCCCATATCAGTATGTAAAGGGCTTCCTCTTTATTATGGCTACATTATATACCATTAGATGAATATACCATAATTAATTTAACCATATAGTACTATGATGAACATAGTACAATATCATGTAGAAATTAAAGGAGTCTGGAGCTGTACTGCCTGGGTTTGAATTCCAGCTCCAGCACTTACTAGCTGTGTGACCTCTCCGAACCTCAATTTCCTTATCTGTAAAATGGGAATAATACCTACTCATAAAGTACCCATCTGTAAAATGGGAATCATACCAACCACATTAGGTTATGAGGATTAAATGAGTTAATATATATAAAGCATTCAGAACAATGTTTGATCCAGAAGTAAGTGCTAATTTCTTGCTAATACTCTGAAGAAACTTATACATGTGTGAGTATATACAAATGATAAATTTCTAGCAGCAAAATAGCTGGACCAATGTGTTTGTGTGTTTGTAACTTTAATGGATATAGATATGAGCTAAAATACGGCCTTTGTTGCTGCTGTGTGAAAAAATTAATTATTTAAATTCTACTAAAATGCATTAGTTCAAGCTAGTCATTCTAAGATACCATGATGATCGTTGATAAATGTGTCTCCTGACATAGTGACATCTGAGAAACATTTGCAGCATTTCTATCAGTTCAGTTCATTTCACAACAGGAAACCTGCCCTTTAGAAGGATCTCTGTTTATCCTTATCCTTTATGTAGTTGCTACTACTCGTAAATAAAGTTTTTACTCTAGTTTTATTTTTATTGCAGTTTTTGATATTTATACTTGGATACTTCATAACAAAATATTAAAAACAAACACACAGGATAAAAAGACAGCAAAGTTGGAAAAGTTTCCTAACAGTCTTTTAAAATATAAAGTTGAATCTGCTGAATCTGCTGGAGGACAAAAGGGAGGTAGTTCTAGTGATGAATTGTAGCCTGAACTTGAAACACTGTATAAAATAAGAACAGTCCAGAATGTCCTTTGATACTGTAGAAGAATTGATACAATAATAAAGCAATTAGTTATATTTCCAGAATGAAAAAACAGCTTTATTATTTCAACAATATATTTGGGTGGCCTATTATTGCAGGTTACATAAATGTAGATACAATTTAAAATAGTTAAATGTAGTATTATTAAAGGTTGAAAGTGCTAATAACCACATATTCCATCTAAATCACAATTCTCTTATAGCTTATGAGTTTTAAAAATTGCAGTGATCAGTGGGGAAATTTTTTTTAATTAAAATAATATCATGTTACTATTCAGCAATAAAAAAAGAAAAAATACTAGTTATACATGCAACAAAGTGGATGCATCTCAAAAGCATCATGTAGATGAAAGAAGCCAGACACAAGAGTATATACGTACAATTGCATTTTAATAAAATTCATGAAAAAACAAAACTAATGTGAGATAATAGAAAGTGATTATATGGGTATTATACATCTTTCAATACTCATCAAAATGAAGACCTAATATGTATATTTTTTATGTTAATTATACCTTAATTTAAAAATATGATAGCAGTTAAAATATAATAGCATGTTTCTGAGCATGCAGTCTGTATGTACAATAAACCATTAGAAATGATTCCCAAGGTTTTTAAAAATCAAGATGTTGATAAAAGCAAGAAAAATTGTATATATTTATATCATATATGTTATGTAAAATATATTTAGACATATATAACATAACCATCAACTGATTTTAACTCTATAGTTAAAATAATTGAAACTGAACAGTTTCAGATATAAAATATTTTAAAAGACTTCCAAAAAGCAGCACACATTATATAATATAATATTATGATCTAGATGAATGGTTCTGATTTTTGCAAAACATATATCTACTGAAATGTGAAAACTTTTAGGAAAACATACATGAAACTGGTAAAATTTCATCATTATTGATGAGATTTCAGGTGTTTTATATAAAAGTACTGTAATAACTTACTTAAAACAAATAGAGAAAAGTAATTTTATTTATTTATTGAGCTTCAAAGCTCCAAAGATAAGTTAGTGGTTTTTATTGATCTTATGGAGATGATAGAATCATCTGAAATAATAGATCAAATTTATTAGTAGTATATTAAAAATTAGTTCAATAAGAAATCTTACATAAAATTCAAATTGAATTTTGTACAGACTGAGTGAGGTTAGAAAGAAAATCTGGACTTTCAGCCAAAAGTTTAGAAAATTTTCCAGATTATTTTTTTTAATTTTTATTGGAGTATAGTTGATTTACAGTGTTGTGTATGTTTTAGGTGTACAGCAAAGTGAATCAGTTATACATATATCCACTCTTTTTTGTTTTTTTAGATCCTTTTTCCATATAGGCCATTATAGACTATTGAGTAGAGTTCCCTGTGCTATACAGTAAGTTCTTATTAGTTATCTATTTTATGTATAGTAGTCTGTATATATCAATCCCAATCTCCCAATTTATCCCTCCCCCCTTATCCCCTGGTAACCATAAGCTTGTTTTCTACATCCATGACTCTACTTCTGTTTGGTAAGTAAGTTCATTTGTACCCTTTTTTTTAGATTCCACATATAGGCGATATCGTATGATATTTGTCTTTCTGTGTCTGACTTACTTTACTCAGTTTGACAGTCTCTAGGTCCATCCATGTTGCTGCAAATGGCATTATTTCATTCTTTTTTTATGGCTGAGTAATATTCCATTGTATACATGTACCACATCTTCTTTATCCATTCATCTGTTGATGGACATTTAGGTTGTTTCCATGTCCTGGCTATTGTAAATAGTGCTGCAATGAACATTGGAGTGCATGTATCTTTTGGAATTACAGTTTTCTTTCGGCATATGCCCAGGAGTGGAATTGCTGGGTCATATGGTAATTCTATTTTTGGTATTTTAAGGAACCTCCATACTGTTCTACATAGTGGCTGAATCAATTTACATTCCCATCAACAGTGTAGGAGGTTACCCTTTTCTCCACGCCCTCTCCAGCATTTAAAGTTAGTAGATTTTTTGATGATGGCCATTCTGACCAGTGTGAGGTGATACCTCATTACAGTTTTGATTTGCAATTTTCTGGATATTTGAATTCAGCATTAATTGACTGTATTCAACTCTCTCTGGATGACGTGATTTTAAAATGTAAATCAAATAAATCACTTTAAATGGTGTTGGGTAAGTTTGATTTTTCTATCACAAATCAAAAAAAATTAAATTATATGGATGAAAGGTAGGGAATCAAAATAATAAAAATTGGAAGAATATTTGGATTTCCATGGGCAGCCTGTGATGCAAGAGCTGAAAAAGCAGTTAGAAATTGAATCAAGCCTCATATATTTAGTTTTACAGAAGTTACGGGGAATTCCCTGGTGGTCCAGTGGTTAGGACTCCAAGTTCTCACTGCTGAGGGCCCTGGTTCAATCCCTGGTCCAGGAACTAAAATCCCACAAGCCGGGCGGTGCAGCCAAAAAAACAAAAAAAGGAATTATGAAACTTGAGTAAGCCTTTGGAAAGTAAAATTTTCTTTAAAGATTCGGTTTTAATAAACAGTATTCTAACAGATGTCATTTATTTTTTGGCTTTACAAGAAGCCAGTTTCAGTTATTGAAGATGATAGATTAATTCATAATTGACTAAAATGATTAAATATATAAAACTAAAGTAAGGAAACTATGAAAGACAAGTGACAGATATAGAAATGAAGAAATATGAAATATAATATAAAACAAAACAAAATGAAGGGGACTTCCCTGGTGGCACAATGGTTAAGAATCCGCCTGCCAATGCAGGGGTCATGGGTTCGAGCCCTGGTCTGGGAAGATCCCACATGCTGCAGAGCAACTAAGCCTGTGCATCACAACTACTGAGCCTGTGTTCTTGAGCCCGCGAGCCACAACTACTGAGCCCACATGCCACAACTGTTGAAGCCCATGTGCCGAGAGCCTGTGCTCCACAAGAGAAGCCACCACAATGAGAAAGAAGCACATGCACCCCCAGCGAAGTGTAGCTCGCCACAACTAGAGAAAGTCTGTGTGCAGCAACAAAAACCCAATGCAGCCAAAAAATAAACAAATAAAATTTAAAAAAAGCAAAAGGCAAAATGAAGATTAGATTCTAAAAGAATAATTAAATTATCAAAGAAAATATATGAATATGTGTTTATTGTTTGATCATTAAACTGAAATTAAAAAATACAATGAACTTTCAAGTTATTTCAACATTGAATCCTAAATCTTGGCCAGATTATAATTATGATGTTCTGTGGATTGAAGCTGAATAAAAATTAATATTATTAAGCTAGGTAATTAACTATGGGATTCCAATAAATAAATATATGATTTAGTTGTTAGTAGAGATATTAAACATACATAAATTTCAGTATTATAAAAGTCAGAAATTTTTCAAAGTAATTTTTAGTGTAGTTCAGCAGAAGCTGAGATATAAATTCTCAACTTTTTGAATACATCTACTGACTCTCAGTTTAATGGGGAAGTCATTGGAAGAGTCTGACGATTCCCTCTGTTAAATCACTGCAGGGCTGCATTTAGTTAGCTAAGTGACAGTTGTATCAAATAAAAGATAACACCAACAATTTCTAAAAATCAACCAAAGACTTGGTAGTTATAAGAACAATTTCATGATTGTGCCCTAACTTGGTAGTGTCTATAATATATGTAGTTTTAGTTTATTTAGGGAGTAAAAAGGAATATGTTTTAATTAAATTTATTAATTTTGAATATCATTCCTGACTTTCATAAATATCGCTTTTTTTTTCTTTTTTTTCCTTCACAAGCAATTTATGAGAATTCCTGTTTCTTTTTTTAAAAAAGTGTTTTGTTGGCCGGAATGTTTTGAGAATTTTCGAGGACAGAAGGTAAGTCTGATAAAGAATACAGATTACTTTTCTTTCATTTAGCGTTTTCCAGTTGACTTGGTTGCAAAGATAAATTTTTTTCAAATAGTGCATTTTCATCTTTCATATGCTTCTTTGCTATTATTTCAGTTTGGTAAGGGTCTTTCTAATCAGTTGAATATCAAATAGAGTGCACACATCAAAAGTGAATTCACAATGTGCTGTTTCTTCTAAACTTCTCTAATGGACTGCAAGTTGCTGTCATTCTCTACAACCCAAAAATGGGTTGGTGGTCTTGTGGTTGTAGCCAGACCACCATAGCAACATTATGAGCCCCTGGAGGTAAAGTTCAGGTAAATGCTTGGCAAGTGAATGTTTTTCAGTTCTACAAATACTAAGTCTGCTTATCATGTGCTAGGTCCTGTTAGATATTGCGGTTGCAATGGTGAATAAAATATCTAGGGCCCTACCTTCCACCAGAGATACAGAAAAAAAATTTAAAGTACTGAGTGCTACAAAAGGAGTGTGCACAAGTTGTGATAGGGTATGAAAGAGGGGTACCTAACCCAGAATTGACTGGGCATGTTGGGAAAGACAAGGGACACTGTTTTGAGTAGCCTTAAAGAACCAAGGAGTCAGCTCCGTGGAGAAGGCAGGAAGGGCAAAAGAAGCAGAGAAAACAGCAAGAGTGAATGGCCCCAAAGCGTAGAGTGATGTGATGTGTCTGCTAAGTGAACAGTTAGAGGCAGAGAGTGGCTCTTCTCTCCCACATTAGCAGTCCTACTATGTACAAAGATAGGGGCTGTTAGGGATACGTTGTAATAAGCTGCTGTAACATTTAATCCTCTCAAGAAACTTGTTGGATGCCAGATGAAGGAATCCGGGCAGGTCAAGTTTTCACTTGCCCCTGGTGACAGAATTAAGGAATGACGGAGCAGCTAGGATGCAAATCCAGGCCTCCTGGCTCCATGTGTTCTTTGTACCATTGTTAGGAAGGCACAATGCAGTCCCGTGGAGGAGGACAGGGATGTGTAAGCATCAAACAGGAATACAAATACGATGTTAAAATAATGCTTTGATGTCAGAGGGAGAATTCTGTCTGAATTTAAGGATGATTTATTGCTCAATCTCAGTAGTAATCTTGAAAGTACAATTTAAAACAATGAGACAGCATTTCACACAAAGATTAAAAAGGTCTGATAAGACCAAGTTTAGTGAGGATGTGAAGAAACAGGAAATCTCATGCCTGCTGCTGAGAGTATAAATTAGCACATCCACTGTGGAGAGCAGTTTAGCAATATCTAGAAAAGTTAAAGAGGTATATATCCTCAATCCAGCAATTCTCATTCTAGGTATATATTTCTGAGATTCTTTTGCACACATATCCAAGGAGATATACAAGAATGGTTATTGCACCATTGTTTCTAACACCAAAAACTGGAATTAAACTAAATGTCCAACAGGAGAATGTGCAAACTGTGATATAGTCATACATTGGGATACCATGCATAGTTATAATGAATGTATTAAGGTAAATTTCAAAAATGAGTGAAAATCCCTATTTGCAAAATAGTATACCATCTACTTAAAGTTTGAAAAATATGCCAAATTGTTGTGTTATATGTTTTAGTTCATGTAGTCCTATGTATTAATAAAGACATGAAGGTGTAGAAAAATGCCGAATTTAGATAAAAGATTATGATTACTTGGGGGGGGGTTATGAAAGGGCTACTGGGAATAGGGAGGTTGACGTTTTATTTCTTTAAGAAAAATAAAGCAAATATGGATAAAGGATTTAATAGAGCAGAATAGTTGATAGATGGGTGTTTGTGTTATTGTCTATCACAATGTTTTACAAAATTTTTTGAAAAACAGGGAAAATGGCAGTTTAATTACCTGAAAAGTTAGGGTGTTGTTTTTTTAGTGTTTTTCAAAACACTGGTTTGTAACCCATTAGAAGGTTAAATCAATTTAGTTTTTGTTTGTTTGTTTGTTTTTTTGCAGTACGCGGGCCTCTCACTGTTGTGGCCTCTCTCGCTGCGGAGCACAGGCTCCGGACGTGCAGGCTCAGCGGCCATGGCTCACGGGTCCAGCCGCTCCGCGGCATGTGGGATCCTCCCGGACCGGGGCACGAACCCATGTCCCCTGCATCGGCAGGCGGACTCTCAACCACTGCGCCGTCAGGGAAGCCCTAATTTAGTATCTTTTTAAATGACTAATTTTTATTTTTTTATTACATGACATATAACAGTGTTAATTTAAGGTGTACACCATGTTGATTTGTTACATTTGTATATTTTAATATGATTGCCATTCTAGTGATAGTTAGTACCTTTATCATATCACACAATTTTCTGTGGTTGGAATAATTAAGATCTGGTCTTTTAGCAAGATGATTATAATACAATATCATTGTCTTTGTTCACTATACTGTGCATTAGATCTCCAGGACTTATTTACTACTAGTTGCAAGTTTGTACCCTTAAACAAATCTCTCCTGTTCCTCAACCTCCCAGGCCCTGATAACCACCATCTCTGTTTTTATGAGGTTGATTTTTTTAGATTACACATATAAGCAGTACCATATGGTATCTGTCTTTCTCTGACTTATCTCACGTAGCATAATGTCCTCAAGGTCCGTCCATGTTGCTGTAAATGGCATGATTTCCTTCTTAGTCATGGCTCCATAATATAGCATTGTGTATATGTGTGTGTGTGTGTATACATGTATATGAATAATGCTGTGATAAATATGGGAGTGCATATATCTCCTTGACATCTTATTTTCATTTCCTTTGGGTATATACCCAGAAGTATCATAGGTAGATCTATTTTTAATTTTTTGAGGAATCCCATCTGTTTTCCATAGTGGGTGGACCGATTTACGTCCCCACCAATAGTGTACAAAGTTCCTTTTTCTCCACATCCTCACCAACACTTGCTATGGCTTATCTTCTTTTTTTTATATATAAATTTATTTATTTATTTATTTGGTTGCATTGGGTCTTTGTTGCTGCGCGTGGGCTTTCCTCTAGTTGCAGCGAGCGGGGGCTACTCTTCATTGTGGTGCGCGGGCTTCTCATTGCAGTGGCTTTTCTTGTGGCAGAGTGCAGGCTCTAGGTGCGTGGGCTTCAGTAATTGTGCACATGGGCTCAGCAGTTGTGGCTCGCGGGCTCTAGAGCACAGGCTCAGTAGTTGTGGCGCGTGGGCTTAGTTGCTCCACGGCATGTGGGAATCTTCCCAGACCAGGGCTCAAACCCGTGTCCCCTGCATTGGCAGGCGGATTCTTAACCACTGTGCCACCAGGGAAGTCCCTCCCTTATCTTCTTGCGATAGCTGTTCTAAGAGGTGTGACGTGTTACCTCATTGCGGTTTTGATTTGCATTTCCCTGGTTATTTGTGATGTTGAGCATCTCTTCGTTTATCTGTTGGCTGTTTGGATGTCTTCTTTGGAAGAATGTCTGCTCAGTTCCTCTGCCCATTTTTTAAATTGGATGTTTTTGTTATTGAGTTGAATGAGTTCTTTATATATTTTGGATATTAATCCCTTATCCAATATATGGTTTCCAAAAATTTTCTCACATTCTGTAGGTTGCCTTTTCTTTTGTTGATTGTTTCTCTTGCTGAGTAGAAGCTTTTAAGTTTGTAATCCTACTTGCTGATTTTTCTTTTGTTGTTTGCGCTTTTGGTGTCATTTTAATGACTAATTTTTTTTATTTTTCTGATTTTTTTAACATCTTTATTGGAGTATAATTGCTTTACAATGGTGTGTTAGTTTCCGCTTTATAACAAAGTGAATCAGTTATACATATACACATGTCCCCATATCTCTTCCCTCTTGCGTCTCCCTCCCTCCCACCCTCCCTATCCCACCCCTCTAGGTGGTCACAAACCACCTAGCTGATCTCCCTTTGCTATGCGTGTACTTCCCACTAGCTATCTATTTTACGTTTGGTAGTGTATATATGTCCATGCCACTCTCTCACTTTGTCACAGCTTACCCTTCCCCCTCCCCATATCCTCAAGTCCATGCTCTAGTAGGTCTGTGTCTTTATTCCCATGAATGACTAATTTTTAAAATAAAATAGAAATATCAGCTGAATTGCATGTAGTAAGGATTTATACATTTATACATTTATAGATTATATACAGATGACCCCCAAATTACGATTGGCTCCATTTACAATTTTTCAACTTCGTGGTGGTGTGAAAGTGATATGTATTCAGTAGCAACCAGACTCTGAATTTTAAATTTTGATCTTTTCTCAGGTTAGTGATATATGCTATGATTCTCTTTCATGGTTCTGGGCAGCAGCAGCGAACCACAGCTCCCAGTCAGCCACATGAGCATGAGGGTAAACAATCAATACATTTACAACCATCCTGTACCCACACAACCATTCTGTTTTTCACTTTCAGCACAGCATTCAATAAATTACATGAGGGCCTCCCTGGTGGCGCAGTGGTTGAGAGTCCGCCTGCCGATGCAGGGGACACGGGTTCGTGCCCCGGTCCGGGAGGGTCCTGCAGGCCGCGGAGCGGCTGGGCCCGTGGGCCATGGCCGTTGAGCCTGTGCTCCGCAACCGGAGAGGCCACAACAGTGAGAGGCCCACATACCGCAAAAAAAAATAAAATAAAAAATAAATAAATAAATAAATTACATGAGCTATTCAACACTTTATTATAAAATAGGCTTTGTGGGGAATTCCCTGGCGGTCCAGTGGTTAGGACTCCATGCTTTCACTGCTGAGGGCACGGGTTCAATCCCTGGTTGGGGAACTAAGATCCCACAAGCTGTGTGGTGCAGCCAAAAAAAAAAAACCAAAAGAAAAAAGAAAAAAAATAGGCTTTGTGTTAAGATGAATTCGCCCAACTGTAGGCTAATGTAAGTGTTCTGAGCACATTTAATGTAGGCTGAGCTAAGCTAAGCTATGATGTTCACTAGGTTAGGTATATTAAATGCATATTTGACTTATGATATTTTCAACTTACAGTGGGTTTATTGGGATGTAACCCCATCATAAGTAGAGGAAAATCTGTATGTGTTTGTTTGTGTGTGTGTATGTGTGTCTGTGTGTGATGTATGGGAGGGTAAGCACATGTCCTGGTTTGTCTAGGAAAGTCCCAGTTTATGCCTGTTAACCCAGAGTGATTTTCAGTAGTGCTCCCTTTAAGTCTAAAAATGTCCTGGTTTAGGAAAATAAATTATATGGTCATCCTGGTTCTAGGTCTTGATGTAACTTTACTATGGGTTGCAATTTTTAAAAAAGTATGAAAAATCCTGGCCTAGATGGTATCTGAAGCACCATTCTTTCCACACACCTATGGGATCTTAGCAGTATCCCATTGACCTAAATGCAGAGGAAGTTCCATATCAAAATGCTATCCAGGTGGTAAAAAAAAAATATGCTATCCAGTGAAATCTCCTATATAACCATGATTTATATTTACACACATTCATTATATGTATATTTTCTAACATAATAGCTGCCATTTGTTGAGCACTTACAATATGCTAATTATCGTGCTAAGTTTTTTACATGTATTATCTCACTTAATTCTCACAACTCCTGAAAGAGATGGATTCTATTATTATTCCCGTTTTACAGATAAGGAAACTGACACAAATTGAATAACTTGCCTCAAATCATACAGATGGAGCTGTATGGAATTCCTACAGTATGCACCTGATTTTCACAATATTAACACAAAGAAGATTAATAAAATATATTTGCTGTAAAATTTTGTTTTGGAATGTAGTAGAGGGAGTTTTCTTTCTTTTTAAATTTTTTTTAAGGAATTTCTAATAAGTATTAGAAGTTATCTTCCTTTGACATATTACAAGGACAACACTGCAAAAATTTACTCTCAAAATGCCCATCACCCTTACATGTTTGGTTATTGGTTGGAAATGTCCAAAAAATTTGGTGAGATTCAGGTGGTGGAAGTGAGGCCACAGCTCTTGCTCTCTGAAGGCCATCTTGATTAGAGGTGATGAGAGACAAGGATTCCAGCTTGAACCCAGATAGAGCTATGTTCTTTATTAGTGTACTTGTGTATTAACAAGAACTTCTATTGTTTTAAAATTGTAATAGTAGGATATCTTTCACTGTAGAAAATGTGCCAAATCCAGATAAGCAAAAAGAAAATATTACCTGTAATCCCTCCAATAAATGTTAACTGTTAACCCATTGCTAACCCATTTTTTTCCCAGTCCTTTTATTTTAAAAAAAATTTTTTAAAGATTTTTCTTGATGTGGACAATTTTTAGAGTCTTTATTGGGACTTTCCTGGTGGTGCAGGGGTTAAGAATCTGCCTGCCAATGCAGGGGACACGGGTTCGAGCCCTAGTCTGGGAAGATCCCACATGCCGTGGAGCAACTAAGCCGGTGAGCCACAGCTACTGAGCCTGCGCTCTAGAGCCCGCGAGCCACAACTACTGAAGCTCGCATGCCTAGAGCCAGTGATCAGCAACAAGAGAAGCCACTGCAATGAGAAGCCCACGCACCACAACGAAGAGTAGCCCCTGCTCGCCACAACTAGAGAAAGCCTGTGGGCAGCAACGAAGACCCAACTCAGCCATAAATAAATAAATATAAATAAATTAATTAAAAATAATAATAAGAAAAAAAAAAAACATGGGGCTGGGTGTGATCTCCTAGAAAGTAAATGAGAAGAGGTCGAGACCTGGGCACTCCAGTGTTCAGAGATGAAAAGAAGCCAATAAAGGAAGTAGAAAACAAACATCCAGGACACAAAGGGTCTATTTGAAGATGGTCATACACAATAACTCCATTTGTGAGAATTTATTCTAAGAAAATAAAAGAAACAGTACACAGAGATGTATGTATTAGGGTGTTTATTGTGGTGTTGCATAAGACAAGAAACTTGGAGACAATTTAAATGTTCGTCCGCTGGGTCCAGTTTAATGAAATTTTTGTGAATCTATACAATGAAATGCTATACTAAGGACAATAAAAGCATTATGTATCTATACATGTTAATAAAAAATACTTATTTAAACATTTTAGTCCCATTTTGATAAAAAAGATTTACATGCCTATTTAAAGAATGAAAGGCAATGTATTAAGATGTTGACAGTGCCTCTGATTGGGTATTAGATAATGGTCAATATTTAGTTTCTTCATATTTTCTGTAGCTTTTACAATGAGTAATATTACTTTTACAAAGGGAAAAAAGGTTACAATCATAAGAAATAATTGCAAAATATTGCAAGTAAGTTAAAAAAAATTGCACAAATATAGGGAGAGATTTGGCAGCAGGAAATGTGAAAAAGACCTAAATATTTTAATTAACTGTAGTTTAGAGCCACCAAATATTGTCGCTAAATTAATTGGACTATGTGGTCTAGAACAAAAGAGATCATAATTTTATGCTACTCTGTGCTGTCAGACTATATTTCTAGATACGATATTTTATGAAAACATTTCTATTCTCTAGACAAGGCTTACTTTCTTAATCAGAATCATGTACAGACCTGAACCATATTACATGAGGAAGAGGTAAAAGAGCTCTGGATATTCTGGGCCAAAGAAAAGTCAGTCACAATGGAAACCAGACTTCCTGCTTTCAAAGATAGGCAGGAGTATGATGAATAAATGGGATTAAACCTGACTAGTGTTTCAAATAGATAGGTTAAGACAAGAACCATCTGCATCAGAATTACCTGGAGTTCTTAATAAAATAAATTAATAAAACTGCGCCACCAGGGAAGCCCGAGTGGTAATCTTTTTTCTGGTGAAAGTCTTGCCTTGATGTTGATGGCTGCTGATTACTCTGTCAGGCTGGTGGTTACTCCAGGTTGGGGTGCCTGTGGCAATTTCTTAATAAAAGACACCAGTGAAGTTTGCCACGTGGATGGATTTTTCATTTCATGAATGATTTCTCTGTAGCAAGCAATGCTGTATGACAGCATTTTCCCCACAGTAGAACTTCTTTCAGAACTGGAGTCAGGAGCTTCCCTGGTGGCACAGTGGTTGGGAGTCCGCCTGCCGATCCAGGGCACACGGGTTCGTGACCCGGTCTGGGAAGATCCCACATGCCGCGGAGCGGCTGGGCCCGTGAGCCATGGCCGCTGAGCCTGCGCGTCCGGAGCCTGTGGTCCGCAATGGGAGAGGCTACAACAGTGAGAGGCCCGCGTACCGCAAAAAAGACAAAACAAAAACAAAAAAAAACTGGAGTCAGTCCTCCCAAACCTGGCTACTGTTTTATCAACTAAGTTTACATAATATTCTAGTATTCTCAATACTCTAAATCCTTTGTCATTTCAACAATTAAGTCTGCCACCTTATATGGGTGCAGTTTGTGTCACCCCAAAACAATTAAAATAGTAACATCAAAGATCATTGATCACAGATCAGCATAACAAATATAATAATACTAGCGAAAAAGTCTGGAATATTGCTAGAATTACCAAAGTGTGAGAGAGACATGAAGTGAGCAATTGACATTGGAAAAATGGTGCCGATAGACTTGCTTGATGCAGGGTTGCCACAAACCTTCAATTCGTAAAAAAGGCAGTTTCTGTGAGGCACAGTAGAACTGAGGTATGCCTGTATGTCTATTGGGCTGGTCAGAGTGATTTGTGTCTTTCATTCCCAACAACTGTCAAAGAATGAATAGCTCTTGAGATAGTGACCTTGTAAGCAAAGAAAGCCTCAAACACATAAAAATGGCTTCTCCCCATCCCATATTTAAAGATAAATAATTTTTTTTCAGCTATTCAATTACTTATTTCTAAGACATACCATTTGCTGGAAGGAAAATCACATTTGAATAGCAGAAGCAGTATATTTACTGGTGATGGTGTTTCTTTTTAATTTGGGGGGGGATTATTGGATACAATAAATAAAATCAAGGTTAAAGTAAGTATCTTATAGAATTTCTTTCAGGTAAAGTAGAAATAAATCAAGAAGGCAATTACAACTTATTTGTCAAATCATGTAACATCTTTGTTCAAGTTATAGTCAATTCTTGTCTTATTTCATCTTGTTAAATGCTTTATTTCCTACTCCCATTAACAAAAAAATAAAACTATCTGCTAGTTACTGGGTCAATCAGAATTTAGCAATATATACTTCTGTTTCACTAAATACACAGGAAGAGTTTGACCATGGAAACTCTGGTTTTTACATATATTCTTAATAGTCTGCAAAGTCCAATACCAAAATTTGATACATGCAAACATACACAGTAGTCTCCCCTTAACTACAGTTTCGCTTTCTGCAGTTTCAGTTACCTGAATTCAACTCTGGTCCAAAAATATTAAGTGTAAAATTCCAGAAATAAACAAATGATTTTGCCTTTTATTTCAGGAAAAGCCCTAAAGTCATCTCATGGGAACTCCCTCAACTCCTGATCATCAGACAGACACACGTGGGTACCCATCCTTTCCTTCTTTCCTATTATCAAATGTCAATCTTTCCCTCTGTGCAATAATATTGATTCCATCTCCGCTCATCGTCTTAGAAAACTTATAGCAACCACTCTGACTTTTCTGTCCTAGTATCATCACCGTCTGTCTCTGGGACAAGTTACTTAACCTCCCTGTGCCTTATTGTTTTCTTTTAGGAAATAGGGAGAACAGTGGAACATTCCACACAAGGTGGTTGTGAGAATTAAAGGAGTGCTGAAAACAGTGTCTGTTACATAGCATATACAAGGAAAGTTACCTATTATTTTCATGTTTCTATTAGCATTTATATATATTAGTCTTCTTCCTCATCTAGTTACCCCACCTTCTCTTTAGAGTCCAAAGTCTCAAAATAGTTTTCTATTTTAAAAGAGTTTTCTATTTTAAAAGTTTCTATTATGAACGGTCTTCTGTTGGGGACTTCCCTGGAGGTCCAGTGGCTGGGACTCCACTGCAGAGGGCACGGGTACTATCCCTGCTCGGGGAGGGAACTAAGATCCCGCATGCCACGTGGCGTGGCCAAATGAAACAAAACAAAACAAAAAACAAAACCAAAAAACCAAAACCAAAACAAAAAGTGTCTTCTGTCTACTGTAATGAGGCTTCCGTATCCAGAACTCCTCCTCCCATGACCTCCATGCACTAAATCTAATGAATATTGGATAGATCTTATTTTAGCTGACTTCTCAGCACTCAACGAGTATAATTTTCATCCTTTTTGAGTTCTATTCCCTTGACTTAAATGGTACCAAAACCCCTCGTCCTTCTGCAACCATATTCTTTAAACTCTTCGGGGGCATCCTCTCTTCCTCTACCCAAATTTTAGATGTTAAGAGTTCTTCAAGGCTCTCTCTTTGGTCCTTTTCTCTTCACTGTATTCCCTCTCCCTGTACAATCTCATGGCTTCATTTACCATTTGCAGTAGATACTGTAAATATACTCAATAGTCACTGCCAGCTAGCTTTTTCTTCTTCCACCATAGAGGCTGTAAAGTGAAATACTGGATTTCCAAGCTTTCTTTGAGGCTTAAAGGAGGCCATGTGACAGAGTTTGGGGTAATGAGACCAAATGTAAAGTTAGGATTTCTGGAAAGTCTTTGCTTTCCTGATAAGAGGACAGCTGAGGGAATTGGTTCTTTCCTCCTTCTTCATTCCTGGACCTTGTAATGCTAAACATTTAGCAGTTATCTTTTCCCCATAAGGCAAAGAGCTAGCATACTAAGGATTGTTTTCATATTAACATTTCCAGTCCAGAACTTTCTTCTGTGCTTTAGATTCAAACAACTGCCTAATTAACAACTCCTTTTGGTTACCTCTCAGGTACCTCAAGCTGAGCACTTCTAAAATAGTACCTGTCACTATTGACTACATTTTCCTCTGGCCCTCCTTTAAATGATCCCTATCTTGGTGAATGGCACAGCACCACCATTTACCCACTTGTGCAAATCACAAATTTGGAGACAGCTCTAATACCATCTTCTCTCCCCAAACCCAGCAACCAGTCTTGTGTTTCTCTCCTCCATTTATTTCCTGTTACCCTAGTCCAAGCTATCATCATCTCTCTGGATTAATGCTAATGACCCTCAGTTGTCCCTATCTCCATTCTATTCTCTACAGATTAGTCAGAGTATTTTAAAATACAATCTGATTGTGTTGCTTCCACACTTAAAAGCTTTCCATTGCTTTTGGAATCTAGGCCAAAATCTTAGCATGATTTGCGGAGCTCTGCTGCCTGGCACAGGCCTTCTCCCCTAACCATGTTCTAGTCACACTGGCTTTATTTCTGTTCCTAGAAATAGCCATGGAATTTTGTGTCTCAGAGGTTTTGCATGTGCTTTTCCCTAGATCAGCATGTAGCTTATATTAATTTTCTATTTCTACTGTAACAAATTACCACAAAATTTCTGGTAATAAAACAAACATTATTTTATAGTTCTGTAAATCAGAGGTCCCACATGGGTCTCATTGGGCTAAATCGAGGTGTCAGCAGGGCTGTGTTCCTTTCTGGAGACTAAAGGAAAGAATCTGTCACCTTGTCCTTTTCAGCTTCTGGAGGCCCCACCTTTTTTGGCACATCACCCCCTTCCTCCATCTTCAAAGCCAAGAATGTTTGCATCTCTCCGACATTCTTGTGTAGTCGCAGCTCCCTCTAAACAAAGCTGGGGAAGATTCTCTAATTTTAAAGCCCCATGTAATTAATTGAGCCCACATGAGTAATTTAAAATAATCTCCCCATCTTAAGATCCTTATCTGCAAAGTCCCTTTTGCCATGTAAGGTACCACATTCTGAGGAATAGGACATGGACATCTTTGGGGGTGGGGAACATTATTCTGCCTACCACACATTTTTTTTTTTTTTCTGTTTTTTGGCTGCTTTGGGTCTTTGTTGCTGTGTGCAGGCTTTCTCTAGGTGTGGCGAGTGGGGGCTACTCTTCGTTGTGGTGCGTGGGCTTCTCATTGTGGTGGCTTCTCTTGTTGCGGAGCATGGGCTCTAGGTGCATGGGCTTCAGTAGTTGTGGTGCACAGGCTTAGTTGCTCGGCGGCATGTGGGATCTTCCCAGACCAGGGCTCAAACCCGTGTCCCCTGCATTGGCAGGTGGATTCTTAACCACTGAGCCACCAGGGAAGTCCAACCACACAATTTTTAATGACTATTGCGCTACAAAAACTCCAATAGTGGCTTTAGGGTTTTATTTTTTGTTACATAACCAAACATCTTATATAGCAACAAGTAGGCAGTTGCTAGCACTGATTCAGCTGCTCAACAATGCCACCAGGAACCCAGACCTTTTCTCTTTCTATTCTGTCACCTTCAATGCCTTGGCGTTTGGTTTTTGCCTATAGACTTATTGTTTCAAAATAAGTGGGAATTCCCTGGTGGCGCAGTGGTTAAGAATCCACCTGCCAGTGCAGGGGACATGGGTTCGAGCCCTGGTCCGGGAAGATTCCACATGCCACAGAGCAACTAAGCCCGTGCACCACAACTACTGAGCCTGCACTCTAGAGCCTGTGAGCCACAACTACTGAGCCCATGTGCCACAACTACTGAGCCCACGTGCCACAACTACTGAGCCCACGTGCCACAACTACTGAAACCCACGTGCCTAGAGCCCGTGCTCTGCAGCAAGAGAAGCCACCGCAATGAGAAGCCCGCGCACTGAAACAAAGAGTAGCCCCTGCTCGCTGCAACTAGAGAAAGCCCACGTGCAACAACGAAGACCCAATGCAGCCAAAAATAAATAAGTAAATAAATTTATTAAAAGAAAAACCCCAAAACAAAATCGCTGCTGCTTCTCCACATATCGTCTCTGTATTCAAGGCAGACAGAAGAGGGAAGTGGGGATTTATAAGATACTGTCAGTGATCTGCCCATGTTCCCTAGTTCTTATCACTTCATCCACAGTGGCCAAACTTCCAACTGCTAGCACCTGCATTTCTATGTCTGAGGCTTTTCTCTGGCTACCTGAACATAGCGAAGCCTGTTTTGCTGCCTACACCCCTCCCCTGTAGCAACACTCAATCAATGACTAAAGGGAGAAGATATAAATACTCAGCTTCTTTGTCCCTCAGGTAGGAGAATTTTAAGGAACATGTTTTATACTGGTTTGTAGTTTCCCAGTGGGATCAGGCTCCAGTTACCCTCAGGAGTAAAGGTCATTTACTGATTAATTAATCCTTTACTGATTGGCACCTCCCCCCCAATTTCCTATCTCACTTTTCCACTATCCTACCGTTGATTCTTGGGACGACACCAAAATAAACTATCTCCATTTGTGTCCTTGTCTCAGGGCCTGCTTTGGGGGGAATCCAACCCAAGACAGGCCATCACCACCTTTCCTTCTTCCTGTCTTTGAAACAGACAGTTGGTGCTGTCATGTAACGTTGGTGCTATGGTGGCTATCTTACAACTAGATGACAAGCCAATATGTGGAGGCTAGAAAGAATCAAATAGCTTGGGTTCATATCCTTGAGCCATTGTACCAGCCCTGGACTGTTTACTGTCTGTCTGTTACAAGACAAAATTAAGCCCTATTTGTTTAAGCCATTTTCAGAAAAATTAATTTAATTAATTTATTTTTGGCTGTGTTGGGTTTTCATTGCTGTGCGCAGGCTTCCTCTAGTTGGGGTGAGCTGGGGCTACTCTTCATTGCGGTGCACGTGCTTCTTATTGCTGTGGATTCTCTTGTTGCAGAGCACAGGCTCTAGGCACGCGGGCTTCAGTAGTTGTGGCTCTTGGGCTCTGGAGTGCAGGCTCAGTAGTTATGGCGCATGGGCTTAGTTGCTCTCTGGTATGTGGAATCTCCCTGGACCAGGGATCGAACCTGTGTCCCCTGCATTGGCAGGCGGATTCTTAACCACTGAGCCACCAGGGAAGTCCCTGTTTAAGCCATTCTTACTGAAAAATTTTTTACTTGCAGTCCACTGCATCCCTGATACAAATAAACATAGAAATAAATAATTATAGAAAGACATATAGTGGAAATAAACAGAGTGCTGTGATAAAATATTAGAAGGAAGGGGAGTTTGTTTTTTTTTAAGGCAAGTCACCTCTTTTTTATAAATTTTTTTTTGAATATTTATTTTTTTTAATTTATTTGGTTGCACTGGCTCTTAGTTGTGGCATGCTCTTAGTTGCAGCATGCATGTGGGATCTAGTTCTCTGACCAGGGATTGAACCCAGGCCCCCTGCATTGGGAGGTCAGAGTCTCAACCACTGCACCATCAGGGAAGTCCTGGGAGTTATTTTTTGAGATGATGTTTAAGTTGAAACTTGGAGGGTAGGAAGTTAGCCATTTCAAAATTAGAGAGCATGTGCTAGGAAGAAACAACATTCACCAAGACCCAGAGCAGGAAAAGCTTTTGTTAGAAAGCACACAAGTGTGGCTGGAATGTAACAACAGTGATGTTAAAAACAGGAGAGGTTGGGGAAGGCCCAAGTAGAGTGTATTCTAAATGTAACAGAAAATGCTGAAGGGATTTAGGCAGGGAAGTGATATAATCCAATTTATTATAGCAATTTAAGAACCAAACAGTAATTTGCTGAGTTTATGTACAAAGCATGAATGTGGTGTTATGGAGAGAATAAAACAGCATACCTGCCTTCTAATAATGACCCTAAGTTTCACAAAACAATGACGAGCCTAGGTGTGAGGGAGAAGAGTAAATTCTGCAGTAACTCTGGCTTCTAATAGTACACTAGGCTTTAACCCCAAACTCCAGAGACAAAAATCCTATGTTCAATTAGCTGCAATCAGAATGCTAAGAAGAGCAAATAATTTCCATGGCAATATTAATTTTCCAAAGTTGTTTATATACACTGGTTTTCACGCAAGTACCTAGGAATATACCACAAATGTACTACAAACTCCAGAATTAGAAATTTCAAAGTAGACTGTATAATTTTACTGAAAGCATAATTCTACCACTAGATGGTGACATGAATACAACATATTGAAAACTGTCACCTTTCCCTAGCTGTAGAGGGTATATGATCATTGCTGATTACTGGTTTGAAAATCCAGATTTACACGAGGAATTTAGGGGATATTTTTTACCAGAGATTCACCTTTATTCTTTTGGAATGCACACCTTGTAAGTACATTCAAAGGTCTCTGTTGATACATATACCGCATCAGCACAGAAGAGTGAAGATTCTAGAGTAAGGAGGCAGGCAACCTTGTTTTATTGGCTTCTTCTTTTTTTTTTTTTAAAGAATCTATTTTTATTTTAAATATTTATTTATTTATTTGGCTGTGCCAGGTCTTAGTTGCAGCATGTGGGATCTACGTTGCCGCTTATGGGATCTTTAGTTGTGACATGCAGGATCTACTTCCCTGACCAGGGATCAAACCCAGGCCCCCTACATTGGAAGCACGGAGTCTTGACCACTGGACCACCAGGGAAGTCCCTTTATTGGCTTCTATGCTTTTACCTCTTAAGCAGTTGAAGTGGATAAAGGGATGGTAAACTAGAGCCCATAGGCCAAATCTGGCCAGTTTCACATTTTTGTATGGCCTGTGGGCTAAGAATGGTTTTTACATTTTTAAATTGTTTGGAAAAAAGAAAAAGAAAAATAGTATTTTGGGAGTACTACAGGGAATACGGGTTCGAATCCTGGTCTGGGAAGATCCCACATGCCGCGGAGCAACTAAGCCCTTGCACCTAGAGCCCATGCTCTACAACAAAGAGAAGCCACCGCAGTGAGAAGCCCACACACCCCAACGAAGAGTAGCCCCCACTTGCTGCAACTAGAGAAAGCCTGCGCACAGCAACGAAGACACAATACAGCCAAAAAAAAAAAAAAAAGATTTTGTAACACATGAAAATATGAATCTTATTTCAATGTCTATATATTAAAAAATTTATTGGAACACATCCATACTTATTCCGTTATGTATCATCTATGGCTGCTTTTGTGCTAACAGAGTTGAGTAGTTGTAATGAGGGACTTGGACTGCAACGCCTAAAATATTTACTATCTGGCTCATCACAGAAAAAGTTAGTTGAGCCCTCAAGCGATGACTGAAGAGCCGTGATCATTTATGACAATAATTCTCTAGATTCTCAAAGCATTTTAAACTAAGCACCATTTCATGTAATTTTTTAAAGTAAAAAAAATTAGGAGGCAAGCGCTTGTTAAAATATTTCTTTAAAGGTCAGTGTTTCTTCCCTACCTCCTAGTACTCCACATTTATGGTAGTCCTCATTTTCAAGAACTGTTATGGGTTCTTTCTGGTCTTAAAAACATAGTTGACATATACTTACAAATACTTATTAAAAGAATGTCTGTATCGGTTAGAAATGTGTTTGGCTACAAGCAATGGAAATCTAAGAGTGGCTTAAGGAAAAAGGGATTTTTCTTGTATAAACAGTCTAGGGGTGGAGAGCTGCTCAAGGATGCATCAGGGTCCTACACATTATTATCAGCTTTATGGTTGGCTTTTACCCTGCTGTGGTTTCATCGTTAAAAAAAAAAAAATCACAAACTGGATGCTGTATTACTTTGAGTATCAACACCTGTTTTGGGCAGAAAGAAGAAAGGATTAAGGGGCGTGTCTGCTGAATTTGTCCTTTTTTATTAGGAATAAAAAGACCCACTCAGCAGATTTCTGCTTACATTTCATTGGCAAGAACTCAAACAGTATAGCCAACCCTAGAGAAACCATAACATATATTAAAAAAATTTTATTTTATACTGGAGTATAATTGATTAACAATGTTAGTTTCAGGTGTACAGCAGAGTGATTCAATTATACACATATATGTATCTATTCTTTTTAAAATTCTTTTCCTGTATAGGTTATTACAGAGTATTGAGCAGAGTTCATAACATGATGTTTTAGACCAAACACAAATAGTCCTTGGGGCTTTCCTTTCGGAGACCAAGTTTCCCCAGTCTCAGGTCCACCTGAAAAACAAACTCGGGTTTGGCAAGTTTCCCTGCGGGAAGAGGGGTGGGTGGGAATGACGCTAGATGGACAATGGCTGCTACAGGATACAAAGTCCGCAGAAACCCAAGTTTTGTGGGAGAGATGGATAGAAGAGAAGATGATGGCACAACAGCTACAGCTCCTAAGAATCACCTGCTTGCATGGAACACCTTAAAACAGGTTTAGCAGACACTTTATAGCATCAAATTCAAGTGGCAGGAAGGCAAAGAATACCCGGAAGGTGGTCCTGGAGTGGAGGGATGGTGTGACCTAACCTCGACAAAACCTGTATAAGAATTCCTACAAGGCCTCCATAGCTGCTCTGGCTACAGATCTTAGATACCGTGTACACTACTTTTGGACTTTTCAGTCATATCTCTAAATAGACGTAGTGGATATAGAAATCAGTGAGGAAGGGTTCAATGCACTTGAGGAAAATTCTCCCCAAGCTAGCTAGCTGTTAGCACGACATCAAACTTCAGCTGAGTGTCCCCTTTCCTCCACCTGTTCTTCATTCTCCGCTCCCCGTCTAAATTCCCGTATAATTTGCTCTTCGCGGGGAAGCATACTACGCTATTTCAGGTGAAGACTCTTAAGGGCACTTCGAAGGGGGCCGTCTTGCGTAAAAAGGAGGAGATGCGGTGAGAACACTCTTCACTCCGCCATTTCTAGTCACATCAAGGTGTCTTGCTGCTTGAGGACGGATGAGCCATACACACTAGAGGCTGGCGGAAAACACGCCTGCAGGTTAAGCCGGCCCCAGGCTGTTCCATTCTCACAAAACCCCGCGGGGAGAGCGCCGCGAGCCCCCACCTGGGCTGCGGCGTCGCACCGGCCAGCTCCCCTGAACTCGAGCCTCCCGCACCCCAAAGGCCTGAGAGGGGGGAAGGGGACGGGACAAATTACTACCAAGTCCCCCTCGGGGACCCAGAGTTAAAATGGCGAAGCGCAGGGGCGGGGGAAAGGGCGGCGCTCGCGACCCGGCGCTCGCTGGTCCTCCGGACTCGCGGAGTAGCCGCGGTGGGCGACGCCGCGCAACCGCGACCAGCTCTTTGCTCCGCCATCTTCTTCGAGTCACCCAGCCTCCCCCCGCGGCCGCGCTGGCTTCGCGCTTCCCTTCCGGCCGCTGACAGAGATCCGGGCTGGGCGGGGTGGGCGAGCGCGCGGAGGGGGTGGACCGAGGGCGGGGAGACTCGACGGAAGAGGAAAGGGAGGGCGGCGAGCTGGCCGCGGCGGGGTGTGGGGCGTGCGGCGTGTGTGCGGAGGGGGAGGTGGGAGGGCGGGAGGCGAAGAGAGGGAGGGAGGCGGAGGAATGAGAGCGCGAGGCGCTTCTCGTCGGCTCCTTCGCCCGGACGGAAAGAGCCGAGCGCAGCCCGAACGCTCTATTAAAATGGCGGCGGCGTCGGCGGTGGCCGCGGCGTCTGGTCGGTGAAGTGACTCTGCTGCTTCTCTCCCCACCCGCCCCCTCCCTCCCTCTCCCCTCCCCCCGTCCTTCCCCCCCCTTCCCAGCCGCCGGCGCCTCAGTGGCCCTCCGGCCTGCGCACCTCCCCTCGCCCCCCTCCTCTCCCCCGCCCGCTCCGGGGACCGCCGGCCCCCTCCCCCATTCTCCTGCTCCCCGCCCCGTCCCCGCCGCCGCCCGCCCTAGTCGCCTCCCCGCCCGGCCGGCCGGCCCCCTCCTCCGCCTCTCTCCCCTCCCCCCCGCCGGTCGGGATCAGTCAGTGCGATCCGAAGCGGGGGAGGGGGGGGGCGGCGGCCGAACGATGTGCGAGAACTGCGCAGACCTGGTGGAGGTGTTAAATGAAAGTAAGTAGCCGCGGCGGCGGCCTGTCGGGGTGCACAGTTTGGGGTCCCCGCGCCGCTCTCCGGCTTCCCCGAGCTGCCGTGGCCTGCGGGAGGCGACGGCCGAGCCGGGCGGCTTGCGGGCCTAGCGCTCCGGGAAGGTGCGCGGTGGCGCGGCCGCTGCGGCGCCTCGGGCCCAGTCCGGCCCGGTTACCTGGGCGCCCGAGAGGGGGCCGTCGCGGAGCTCCGGCCAGGCCGGGCCTGAGCGGTCTCCGCTCTCGGAAAGTTTTCTCATTACAGGTGTCAATTAACGTAGGCACTAATGAGCTTTCGCCTCCTTCGCCCTGCCGGGAAGGTGAGGGGAGGTGGGGTCCGAGGACGAGGCTCTCCTCTGTAGTCCGAACCCTTCGACCCTCCGGCCGCCCTCTTTGATTTTCAGCGTGCTGCCTAGGCCTCTTACCTGCTAATTTTCATTAAACTCCCTGCGAGGTGGTTGGTGGTTTTCCCGTCTCTTGGGGATGTGTGGGTTGCATTAAACCTTTCTCTCTGACCTTAAATAGCTGAAAATGAGCTGATAGTGATGACTGGAACCTTTATACCTATTAAAAAAATTAATGATGTTTCTTCTTAGTGTACCATTCGTCGTTTTAATGGTAAATTCTCTTAAGGAGAGTACTGTACTACAGGTACCATCCCGGGATAGTCATGGCCTGTCTCCTGGAATGAAAGGCCTTATTCCGTATGCTTTTATTACAGAGCGTGCACTGCTCTGTTCTAGTTAGATTCCTTTCATTTATTTTACTCCAGACCCTTGTAAGACGGTATTTTAGCTTAAAGAAACAAGACGTATTGCAGACTATTTCTGGGCCCAAAGGCCTAGTTGGACGAGGTGAATTACATAAAAGATTAATTTACAAAAAGTTGATTGTTGAGAAAATACTCACTTACGAACACCTTTTGTGGGTTTTGGATTTGTGTTTTGTGTGTGGTATTTCGAAAGACTTCCAAATTGTCTATTTTCTAATACCATTCTTAAAAACAATTGATTATAAAGTGTATAGTCTTGTTTGTGTTTGAATTTTACTTTATTGACCAAAGGCAATAATAAAAGTGGAAGGGTTCTAGTTTACTTTCAACTCTATTTACTTCCTGACAGGTGGAAGCAGGCTTTTGCACAAATTCAAACTATACAGTATTTGTGTCATTCCAAATTTTCCTAGAATTTTAAGGTTATTTGTATTTATTTTGAGGTACTTTTATTTTTGGTGTAGGTGGTTTATGAAATGATAAACTTAATTCCTTAGTACTTATTTCAGTGAACTCTATTTTAAATGTCTCAAATGTCAGTTGTGTGATTATGGCTTGGTTTTTGTGAAACTGGAAAATGAATAGCTTTGCTATCTTATATATTAGGAGAAAACTGCTTTTAATAGTTTCGTTGGTGTTTAAAAATTATTTTAAACCTAACTGTAACAATTAATTTTAAACATAGTATCTAAAGAAACTGAAGTTTGCTAATCCTTATTACCTTTTGAAAAGAGACATAATGAAGGGTTCTATTGAGGGTTATTTGGGAAACCCCTAGAACTTTGTCTAGAAGCACTCAAAAATGCAATCGATTTATGGAGTTAGCAATTTAGCTTTTGTTACCTTTAATTAAATATGGTTAATTGAACCAGGTTCACAAAATCTGGCCATGCAGACCCTTAAGAAACCCGTTTTAATGAACAGATAAGGATTTTCTGTTTGTGTATGAAAAATACTTTGTTTCTTAATATTTCCTATAAAGCTCAGTTTAAAAATTTGCCCTTTAAACTCTAATCTGACAATGAAGCTTCCTTAAAAAGAAATTACTTCAGTAATTTTATTTGTAGGCTATACCAAGCTATGACTAGTTGCTTCTCCACTGCCCCCACCCCCAGTTCTTTTACAGTTGTTTTCATTTTCCCTTTGTGTAGTTCCTGTATCTCAAACATAAGATGCTCAAGTTCCCAGAGAGCAGAGGGTATTACTGTATCTCATTATGGTAACACTTATCCATGACTGGGTTGGAGCGTAATGGCTGGAACTTGATAAAACTTATTGAATTAAAGTAGGTTATAAATCTTTCTTATAATCTCACAATAATTATATATTAAGTCTGTCCTTTTTTCCCCCATAGGTTGTGTAAAGATGAGCATCATTTCATCCTTGATTAGAAATTCAGAGTTAAAGTCCCAAAATAATGTGCTCAGAATTCATCTTTCAATATAACTCCCCATAACAATTAAAGAAGAGAAGAAATAAAATTAGTATATATATATATTTGTTTTTTTATAAGAAACTTTATTTATTTATTTAGGCCATACCGTATGGCATGTGGGATCTTAGTTCCCTGACCAGGGATTGAACCCGAGCCCCCTGCATTGGAAGCACAGAGTCTTAACCACTGGACTGCCAGGGAAGTCCGTAAAATTAGTATATCTTTAGGTGGTGTGTTGGACAGAATTAAAATACCAAAAACTTATTTCTTGTCAAATTTACAAACACTGATCAAACCTAAAGAAGTCTTCCTTGACACACCAGTAAGTATATAATCTAAAAATTTTGTGTTTTAAATGAAAAGGTAGACATGATGTGGATAGTATAGCTTTATATCTGATATGCTCAGAGTTTTGATAAGGTTAAGGACTTCCTATGAAACGTTTATTTTTAAATCTGGCAGAATGTAATGTAGTTAAACTAAAAATTGATGACAGAAGATAGTAAATAGCTTTCTTTGTCATCAGTTTTTGATGAGAATATTAATATTACCAGTTATACCTCTAGTCCTGCTGAGAATGTGAAGCTCTCAGCATAGAACCGTATACAGGTATTCAGACACAGTACAGTTTTGCCTGTAGGTTAAGGGCCCATTGAAGCGTGTCCATGGAACCAGGCTAAGGACTTGGTGATAAGGACCTCCTTATACCCTTTTTTAGTAGTCTTGAGGGGTATCTTAAAACTTGAAATTACATTTGAAAATAGCATTTGGCTTTAGTGTTAGAATAACCAGTTTCAACAGTACTAACATATTTGGGTTTTCATATTTTTTTCAATGCTTTGTTTTTAATAAGGAAGATTTTTTTTTTTTTTTTTTGGGAAGATGTTTTAAAATGTGGAATGTATTGAGTGAACTTTGCACCTATCAGTTTGTGGGGTTGCATTCAGTTTAGGAAATAAGTTTATATCCCTTTGCTTGTTCTCTTGACTTTGTATATTTGCTACTTTAATAGCTATCTTTGTGAGCTAGTTTACTAAAGCTAAAAGCATTTCTGGATGTTGAGAAGCTGGAGGCCTGAAATTATGCTCTGGGCTATCAGCGTTGCTAGCTCAACTAGTAAATTGAGGTCACTGTTTGCCTTGAGGTAAATTTCTGGAGAGCAGAGTGAAAATGGCTTTAAATGTACATCCATCTTTTAAACCATTTGTATGTTGTGAATTTTACTCTGTGTGTTTAGTGAATTAACCCTTTACGAAATGTTTTAAATGGGCAATTCATTTGTCGTTCCTAACTATCCTTTGTGATAGGCAGGAGCAAGTATTAGTATCTCTCTCTTTTTTTTTTGGCCTTGCTGTGCAGCTTGCGGGATCTTAGTTCCCCCACCAGGAATTGAACCTGGGCCCACCGCAGTGAAAGCGCAGGGTCCTAACCACTGGGCCACCAGGAAATTCCCTAGTATCTCAATTTTAACTGTGAAAACATTGAACCTCAGGCTAAGTGGTTTGCTAAAAATCACCTGTCACCTGCTTAGTTAGTAGTCAGATCTAAGCTAGAACTCAAGGTACTCCATCAGTATTTGCATTTTTATTTTTAAAGTATACTTTATTGAGCCATTTGTGTTGGGAACTTTTTCCATTCTTTGAGGTAGGTACTTTATCACCCTTTTTAGATAAGAGAACCAAGGCTTAGAGTTTACATAAGTTGCTTAGAGTCACATGACTTTATTTGGTGGAGTCAGAATTTGCACGGGACTTATCTCACGTCTTCTAGAAGACCATGCTGTTTAACCATTATGCTGTACTGTATAAACTTTACGATGATCTATTCAAATGGAAGACATTATGAATACACTGAATGGCAAAGTAAAAAATTACTAAATTTTTATGTGTTTTCACAAATTCGGGCATAATTTTGTGGTAATTGTAGAAAGAATTTAAAAGTGGTGGTAGAGACATTGCTTTGGGAGAGATCCCTGGTGTTCACCTTACTTGCTACAAGTAGTAAATTCTTCCTTCTTCTGAAAGAAAAAAAAAATAATAAAAGTGGTGGTAAATGTAGCTGAATGGGAATGTCTTAATATATCTAAATGTTGTTAGCAGTGAGCTCTTTAGTAAACTAAACATTTCTGGGGTTTTTAAAAATATAAGTATATAGGCATGAAAAATCATTAGTAACAAACATTTTTTGGTAGACATTTCATTCTGAAATTTGAACTGATTCTGAAAATTGGAAATTTGATTTTACTACAATACAAAATACCAAATTACCAAAATTTTTAATTTGGTAAATTAATCTTGCTAAGAATATATACTCTTAAAACAGTTACTATTTGAAGTACTATTTTTCAAAGATCATAATACAATTTCAACTCATATCTTTATAAAGTAATTTATAAACCATAAAGCACTACAGTGTGTAGATTTTTAATAGCAGACTGCATTGTCAGTGATAGCTATTGATAGCTAGGTTTAGCACTATATTCATGAAACGTGTTAATGTTTCTTATATGTTTAATAATGGGGCTTCCCTGCTGGCGCAGTGGTTAAGAATCTGCCTGCTAATGCAGGGGACACGGGTTTGAGCCCTGGTCTGGGAATATCCCACATGCTGCGGAGCAACTAAGCCCATGTGCCACAACTACTGAGCCAGCGCTCTAGAGCCCGCGAGCCACAATTACTGAAGCCTGTGCACCTAGAGCCTGTGCTCTGCAACAAGAGAAGCCACCGCAGTTAGAAGCCTGCGCACCGCAACTAAATAAAGCCCGCGCGCAGCAATGAAGACCCAAGGCAGCTGAACATAAATAAATAAATAAATAAATTTTAAAAAAAAGAATATGTACTTAAGTTACAGGCCATGCCCCTGCCCCCCCTTTTTTTTAATAGACAACAGCCTCCCTTTCTGGATGCTGAATTCCTTAAAGTCAGGGGTCATATTTTGTTTCTTCTTTTCCCAGTACTAATATAGTGCCTTGTAGAGAGTAGGTGCCTAGTGAATATTTTAGTTAATGAAAAGTTTTTGTAGAAGAATGTGAGTACCTAGGCTCAGTGTTCTTGGGCCTATTGTCAGTAGTGATTTAGATATGAGAGTTTGTGGATAAATTATGCTGAAAGTGCAGATTATATTACATATATTGCTTATTCATAAATCAGTAGGTATGTACTTATAATAAGTATCCACCCTAACCAACTGTGTTCTAATTTTTTTTTTAATAAATTTATTTATTTATTTATGGCTGTGTTGGGTCTTTGTTGCTGCACGTGGGCTTTCTCTAGTTGCGGCGAGCCGGGGGTGGCTCTTCGTTGTGCTGCGCAGGCTTCTCATTGCGGTGGCTTCTCTTGTTGCGGAGCACGGGCTCTAGGCGCCCGACCTTCAGTAGTTGTGGCATGTGGGCTCATTAGTTGCGGCTCATGGGCTCTAGAGCACAGGCTTAAGTAGTCATGGTACATGGGCTTAGTTGCTCTGTGGCATGTGGGATCTTCCCGGATCAGGGCTCGAATCCGTTTCCCCTGCATTGGCAGGTGGATTCTTAACCACTGCATCACCAGGGAAGTCCAATATGTTCTAAATTAATAGGTAATGCAAAAAGGCAAAAATTTTTCTATATAGGTGGTGAGATTTGAGTCTGTGGGATGAAATTTCACTAAATAACTTTTATTTATGTATTTATTTGTGGCTGTATTAGGTCTTCATTGTGGTGTGCGGGCTTCTCATTGAGTGGCTTCTCTTGTTGTGGAGCACAGGCTCTAGGCCTGCGGGCTTCAGTAGTTGTGGCACGTGGGCTCAGTAGTTGTGGCTTGTGGGCTCTAGAGCACAGGCTCAGTAGTTGTGGTGCACGGGCTTAGTTGCTCCACGGCATGTGGGATCTTCCCGGACCAGGGCTTGAACCCGTGTCCCCTGCATTGGCGGGTGGGTTCTTAAGCACTGTGCCACCAGGGAAGCCCACTAAATTACTTTCATTTAAGATTTTATATACCAGGAAAATAATTGGACTTTTAACCTTTTAATGTGATTAACACCTGTTAATGTTATTTTTCTCTCAAATTCCATAGAAATTAAAAAGTCTCCAAATGTAGGTTACTCAGTTAATTGAGAACTGATGTAGGATACACATTGCCTCCTCTTGCACCTTTTTAAAATAAATTTATTTATTTATTTTATTTATTTTTGGCTGTGTTGGGTCTTCGTTGCTGTGCATGGACTTTCTCTAGTTGTGGTGAGCAGGGGCTACTCTTCGTTGCGGTGTGCTGGCTTCTCATTGTGGTGGCTTCTGTTGCGGAGCACGGGCTCTAGGCACACGAGCTGCAGTAGTTGTGGCTCGCGGGCTCTAGAGCACAGGTTCAGTAGTTGTGGCACACGGGCTTAGTTGCTCTATGGCATGTGGGATCTTCCTGGACCAGGGCTCGAACCTGTGTCCCCTGCATTGGCAGGTGGATTCTTAACCACTGCGCCACCAGGGAAGCCCATTCTCTTGCACTGTTTTTAATTTTAACTATGGAAGGGACAGGTTTCTCTTCCTGCCCTGGCTATAACCTCTTCTAGGGACCTTCTAGTTTACATCCCCTGAAAGACCTTTCTCCCTAACCATCGCTGATTGGATTCCAAATAGACTTCTGACCTGGTGGATTGGTGGGACTGTTGTCCATCAATCAGATTTTTTCCTGTCAGAATGTTTGAACTAAAGAGCCAGGTAAGGCTTCCCTGGTGGTGGAGACTATTTGCAGAAGAGAATTGGGGCAAATTTTTGGAAATAGTTGATATTGAAGCTTTATAAAGAGACAGAAGTTAATACCCTCTTGGCTTTCTTTTTTATTTATTTCTCTGCACCAGGTCTTAGTTGTGGCAGGCTCCTTAGTTGTGGCTCCAGGGCTCATTTAATTGTGGCATGCATGTGGGATCTAGTTCCCTGACCAGGGGTCACACCCGGGCCCCCTACATTGGGAGTGTGGAGTCTTATCCACTCTGCCACCAGGGAAGTTCCCCTGGTGGCTTTCTTCTTTTTGTTTTTTTTTTTTTTGCGGTACGCGGGCCTCTCAGTGTTGTGGCCTCTCCCGTTGCGGAGCACAGGCTCCGGACGCGCAGGCTCAGCGGCCATGGCTCACGGGCCCAGCTGCTCCGTGGCATGTGGGATCTTCCCGGACCGGGGCACGAACCCGTGTCCCTTGCATCGACAGGCGGACTCTCAAACACTGCGCCACCAGGGAAGCCCAGCCCCTTGGTGGCTTTCTAATACTGAAGCTAGTGCTCCTATTTAGCTGTCTCCCTTGTACATACTATTTGAGTTAATGTGCAACCAGAAGAGTTTTGATTCAAGTATTGCCCCATGATGAGCTCTCCTGTATTGGAAATTAGGTGTAATCTTCAGCTGTGAGTGCTTCATTGTAATCTGGCTTACTTTCTTCGAACATGTTGAGCAGGTGTCATCTGTGGTGTTTGGTGGCAGGAAAAAGCTTAAGAACCTCTGTTGTTTGCGTACTCATCTCTCTACCAGTGTGTTTAGTTTTTTTGAAGAGAATAAAGGTAGCCTTGTTGTTTTTCATTCTAAAAAGGATACCTGCTTTTTTAGAAAAAAATCAAATAGTGCAGAAAATAATAAAGAAAATTAGGATAACCGAAACTGTTTACCAAAGAAATCGTTCATGTTTTGGTAAACATCTCTTAAGTCATTCTTTTCTCTCTTTCCTCAGATACACTATTTCGTGTAAATAAACTGATTACATGTTACTCTATATTATTATTTTTTAAAATAAATTTATTTATTTATTTATGGCTGAGTTGTGTCTTCGCTGCTGCCCACGGGTTTTCTCTAGTTGTGGCGAGCAGGGGCCACTCTTCGTTGCGGTGCGCGGGCTTCTCATTGCGGCGGCTTCTCTTGTTGTGGAGCACGGGCTCTAGGTGTGCAGGCTTCAGTAGTTGTGGCTTGCTCTGGAGTGCAGCCTTAGTAGTTGGGGTGCATGGGCTTATTAGTTGCTCCATGTCATGTGGGATCTTCCCGGACCAGGGCCCGAACCTGTGTCCCCTGCATTGGCAGACGGATTCTTAACCACTGCGCCACCAGGGAAGTCCTTATATTATTTTTACTAATAAGATGTAGCTACCTTTCCATTTTAATATGCACTTACATTATCATTTTTAATGGCTTTAGTGTAGTATTCCATTACTTGGTCATACTGTAACTTAATCAGTCCTCTAATGATGGGCATTTGGGTTGTTAATGACTTTGTAATTGTCTGATTATCACCTTGAATATAGCCTCTGAAATCACATTGCTGAGTAGTTCATGCAGCATATCTGGAAGGAAATCTGGCAATATGATAAAACTTTTTAAAAATTGTCCTTCCAACATTAGAGCATGAGTGTAAAGCCTTCATAATCTTAAAGTGTTTATTTTGACTCTGAGGTCTGTGGGGCTGTTTTAGCAATGTATTGGTTCTAAACCACCATAAGACAAATTTGGAAGGGACTTTTTATTCTGGGTAACTTTGCTACCAGACTCATGAACTTTATTCTGATTATTGAGAAAGGCTCAGTAACCAATGATGAATGTAGAAGTATAAGAGCAGTAGTAAGAGCACTAACTCAGAATAAATTGAGACATGAAAATGCTTAAGACAATAGAGCTTTTGAAGTTGTGTTCAAAGTAAGATAAGGGGATAGTGGACCCACTGCTTGGGTGGGTATATTAGAGGGTGGTGATCAGGAGAATGTTGTTTTACTCTAATAATTTTTCCATTTTCCCTTCTAAGAGGAATCCGCAAACCCTCAGGATAAATCATACATTAAGAGAGACTCTAACCTCTAGATTGGTAAGGAATAATGAGAGCTTTATCAGTAGTGTTAAGAGTTAAAAATCTTCAGGAATGGCAGATTCTTTTCAGCGAAGGGGATAGAGCTATGGTTGTGTGTGATTATGAAGCTTTAGCTTATTAAATTTCTAGAAAAGCAGATATTGGCAGGTATTATTTTGGAAGCTATAAGAGAAACTTGCCACTATTAAATAATCAAGCACTTACTAAAGAGTGAAAGGATAGTAAAAAATTGATGTGGCACTAGTAACTTATGTTAAACCAATCTCATTTTATTTTGATATAGAAGTAAATATGGTAAAACCTGGAACTATCACTATAGATATGACATATTTTGATTACATGAAGGCACTTGACAGAATCTGAAGCTATCCCTGTGAAAGAAATGAGGGTTTTTTTTGGTCAACTTTGAGGGATTTCACTGATGGCAAGCCACAGAATCTTGTCCTTAATTCTTTCTTCTTCAAGATTTATAGTAATGAGCCTCAGTTTTGAAACTATTCCTTGGAGTGGCATTGTCCCTGTTTCAGGGCAGTAAGGGTGACTTTGGAATCTGTTTCAAGATGAAAAGCTCATTTTGATCTGTTTTGTAAATTGGGGCTCCATGTAAGATTTTTTTGGCAGGGGAGCAAAGGGTGTAGGTGCTTTATAAATAAGTTTGAAAACCATTAACAATGTTGGTGCTGAAAAAGCCAGGACAATATGAAACTGTTTTCAAGTATTGTAGGTAGTAGTGCAGTGCTTATGCAGTTGAAATACTGTGTTGAATTATATACAACACAGAGACAGACAGCTTCTGAAGCTATTTGAATACTGTGCAGTTTCACATATCTTCATGGCACCTCATAAAAATCATGAGAAATAGAATGATTTGGCCAAGGTTACATAGCTAGTAAGTAGCAGAGCTTGGACTAGAATTTAGTTCTTATTCCTACTCAGTATACTTTTCTCTAACCATGCTGTTCTGTTTTTATTTTTTTAAAGAGGAACTTGACTTTGGGAGTTGGGAAACTCATGAAAAACAAAGGGACTATAGAGAGATTAATTCTGGCTAAAGTGGATTAGGCAAGGTTTCAAGGAAAGTGGAAGATGAACTGGGCCTTTAACTGGTTGGAATAGTTACTGGGAATGAGGGGAGTGGACTAGCTTACCAGATTTGTGCGACTCTGCATGACGCATGACATAGGCACTGCTAACCTCATCCCCTTGCTTGCTTTGTTTTCTTTCAGTGATGTTCTTTACTGCCATTGAGCCTTTATTTTTCCCTGGAACTTAATCACCTTTCTATGCCTTTAGTTTTTCAGAGAGGCCTTTATTGAGCATCCAGTCTAAAGTAGTTCAGGTTCTTATCCTTCATAGCACTTACAACAGTTTAAACTATTTTTATTTTTTATTTATTTTATTTATTTGGTTGTGCTGGCTCCTTAGTTGTGGCATGCATGTGGGATCTAGTTCCCTGACCAGGGATCGAACCCGAGCCCCCTACATTGGGAGTGTGGAGTCTTAACCACTGTGCCACCAGGGAAGTCCCCACTTACCACAGTTTAGAATTATGTATTTATTTTTATTTACTTATTTAATGTCTTTTTAGTTTTTATTTTTTTTGGCTGCACCACGTGGCTTGTGGGATCTTAGCTCCCTGATCAGGGATTGAACCCTCACCCTCAGCAGTGAACACGCAGAGTCCTAACCACTGGACCACCAGAGAATTCCCTTTAATGTCTTTTTATTATACAGGGTTACAAGTTTTGTGATTGTGACTAGCTTACATTAACTGAGTTTCGCAGTGTCTACACATACTAGGATCAATATGTATCTGCTAAAATATCTGAAAAATCTTAAGATCACTGGAGGTGGTTAATGGAAGATGAGGGTAGGCTGGATGTGGTAGTTTTTCCTGTTTTCTCAAATTTTGGGGACATTTCAAGTACTGTCAATCCTTGCTTTTGTGATGTCTTGCTCAGCACCCCCCTTCATAAAAAGGTGCTTCATTGATTTTAAAAAAAAACCCCTCATTTTGTTAAGTTGTGTTTTGTTTTTTTCCCTGAATGTCCCTTGAGATTAACCCTTATGGATTAAAAATCTAAGATTGGGAATTAGTTTTTGAACCCAAGTCAGGACTCTGTTGCAAGAACCAGAAAGAACACCCCATTTGGCAGAAAGGAAAAGGAGTTTTTTATTTTATTTTTAATTTAAAAAAAATTTATTATTTGTTCATTTTTGGCTGTGTTGGGTCTTAGTTGCTGCGCGCAGGCTTTCTCTAGTTGTGGCGAGCGGGGGCTACTCTTTGTTGCGGTGCACGGGCTTCTCATTGCAGTGGCTTCTCTTGTTGCGGAGCATGGGGTCTAGGCACGCGGGCTTCAGTACTTGTGGTGCACGGCCTCAGTAGTTGTGGCTCGCGGGCTCTAGAGCGCAGGCTCAGTAGTTGTGACGCACGGGCTTAGTTGCTCCGCGGCATGTGGGGTCTTCCTGGACCAGGGCTCGACCTGTGTCCCCTGCCTTGGCAGGCGGATTCTTAACCACCATGCCACCAGGGAAGTCCTGAAAAAGGAGTAGATAGCTAGTGGGAAGCAGCCGCATAGCACAGGGAGATCAGCTCGGTGCTTTGTGACCGCCTGGAGGGGTGGGATAGGGAGGGTGGGAGGGAGGGAGACGCAAGTGGGAAGAGATATGGGAACATATGTATATATATAACTGATTCATTTTGTTGTGAAGCTGAAACTAACATACCATTGTAAAGCAATTATACTCCAATAAAGATGTTTAAAAAAAATAAATTAAAAAAAAAAAAGTTGTAACTGAGCAGTGCAGGTGTGTGCTATGTTCTGGTATGGTCTACTCTTTTTTTGTTTGTTTGATTTTGTCTTTTAATTGAAGTATAGTTGATTTACAGTGTTGTGCTAATTTCTGCTGTACAGTGAAGTGATTCAGTTATACATGTATATACGTTATTTTTTATATTCTTTTCCCATTATGATTTGTCACAGGATATTGAATATAGTTTCCTTGTGGTATACAGTAGGACCTTGCTGTTTATCCATTCTGTATATAATAGTTTGCATCTACTAACCCCGAACTCCTGATCCATCCCTCCCCCACCCCCCCCCACCTTGGTAACCACAAGTATGTTCTCTCTGACTGTGAGTCTGTTTCTGTTCTGTAGGTAGGTTTATTTGTGTCATATTTTAGATTCCACATATAAGTGATATCATATGGTATTTGTCTTTTTCTTTCTGACTTGCTTAGCTAAGTATGATGAGCCCTGGGTCCATCCATGTTGCTGCAAATGGCATTATTTCATTCTTTTTTACGGCTGAGATGTATTCCATTGTATATGCGTACCACATTTCCTTTATCTATTTGTCTGGTGATGGACATTTACATTGTCCCATATCTTGGCTATTGTGAATAGTGCTGCTGTGAACGTAAGGGTGTGTGTATCTGTTTGAATTAGTTTTGTCCGGATAAATGCCCAGGAGTGGGATTGCTGGATCATATGGTAGTTCTCGTTGTAGTTTTTTAAAAAAATAAATTTATTTACTTTATTTATTTATTTTTGGCTGCATTGGGTCTTCGTTGCTGCGCACAGGCTTTCTCTAGTTGTGGCGAGCAGGGGCTGCTCTTCGTTGTGGTGTGTGGGCTTCTCATTGCGGTAGCTTCTCTTGTTGTGGAGCATGGGCTCTAGGCATGTGGGCTTCAATAGTTGTGGCATGTGGGCTCAGTAGTTGTGGCTCGTGGGCTCTAGAGCGCAGGCTCAGTAGTTGTGGTGCACGGGCTTAGTTGCTTCACGGCATGTGGGATCTTCCTGGATGAAGGCTTGAACCCGTGGCCCCTGCATTGGTGGGCGGATTCTTAACCACTGTGCCACCAGGGAAGCCCCTATTTTTAGTTTTTTGAGGAACCTCCATACTGTTTTCCATAGTGGCTGAACCAATTTACATTCCCACCAACAGTGTAGGAGGGTTCCTTTTCTCCTAGTGTGGTCTACTCTTAATCTGCAGATTCATAGCATTATCAAGACTTCATTTCTCTGTGGCTTGCTCTGCTGTGCTTCCTTGGTTTTGACCTTAGTTTGGCCCTTCTCAGAGTAGCAGAAATGGCTACTGCACACCATCTTTATACTACACTGTTTGCAAATCACATGTTTATACTACTCAGAGCAAAAAAGAGAGAATCTCTTCTGAAACCTACTGTACAAGAACAAGGAAGCTGCTTTTTCCAAAACCTGGCTAGCAGATGGTGCTTCATAGATCATTGGCCCATGTTTTTATTATGGGCCTTATTCCTGAAGTAGGGTTCAAAGAGGATGGATTTTGGTTGGCTTAAACTGATGACCTATTCCTGAAGCTGATCCCACCAAACCTCATAGCTAAAAAATGGTAAGTGTTACCCCAAAAGAAATTTGGCATGTTGTGATTATGAAGAAGGTGAAATTATTTTTGGACAGCAAGCACACAGATATCTAGTACACTGGTATACTGAAAACCTTTTTTTTTTTTTTTTTTTGGCAGTTTTGTAACTTTTTTTGACAGTCAACAGTTAGTTCTCATCCACATCAACTAAGTTTTTGAAAGTGGTGACAGGTACCTAGATAACCAACGTATAGAGTTTGTCTATTTATTTTATAAGTGTATTTTTTTAAAAAAATTATTTATTTAGGCTGCACTGGGTCTTAGTTGCGGCATGCGGGAGCTTAATTGTGGCATGCAGACTTCTTGGTTGTGGCATGCATGCGGGATCTAGTTCCCTGACCAAGGATCGAACCTGGGCCCCCTGCATTGGGAGCGTGGAGTCTTACCAGGGAAGTCCCTAGAGTTTGTTTATTGAATCTTCATCCTCATTGTGTTTTCTGGATAACCACACATGGATACAGTATGGGACATTCCTAATTCTTTGGCTCATACTGTTTTGTTGAGCATGGTGTCAGTGTGCACATCTGGAGATCCTGTTTTCTAAATGGCAGATTTCTGGATCTCTTTCAGTGCTTGAGGGGCACGCTTCTTGAAGCTGACTCTGGATGCACTTGTGAATGTTGATGGTATATTCGCTGGTTGCTAACCAGAATGGTTGAATGGCCTTCTTCTCTTCACCCTTCTTTGCAGGAGTCATTCTGCTGGGTCCAGTTTGGAAAATTGAAAACCATTTCTTTTTGTTTGTTTGCTTGCTTGTTTAAATTTCATTCATTCATTCATTCATTTATTTATTTTTGGCTCTGTTGGGTCTTTGTTGCTGCTCATGGGCTTTCTCTAGTTGTGGGGAGCAGGGACCACTCTTTGTTGCGGTGCGCAGGCTTCTCATTGCGGTGGCTTCCTTGTTGCGGAGCGCGGGCTTTTAGGTGCGCGGGCTTCCGTAGTTGTGGCATGTGGGCTCAGTAGTTGTGGCGTGCAGGCTCTAGAGCGCATGCTCAGTAGTTGTGGCGTATGGGCTTAGCTGCTCCATGTCACGTGAGATCTTCCTGGACCAGGGCTCGAACCCGTGTCCCCTGCATTGGCAGGCGGATTCTTAACCACTGCGCCACCACGGAAGTCCCAAAAACCATTTTTTTAAACATCTTTATTAGAGTATAATTGCTTTACAGTGGTGTGTTAGTTTCTGCTTTATAACAAAGTGAATCAGTTATACATATACACATGTGCCCATATCTCTTCCCTCTTGCATCTCCCTCCCTCCCACCCTCCCCATCCCACCCCTCTAGGTGGTCACAAAGCACCTAGCTGATCTCCCTCTGCTATGCGGCTGCTTCCAACTAGCTATCTATTTTACGTTTGGTAGTGTATATATGTCCATGCCACTCTCTCACTTTGTCCCAGCTTACCCTTCCCCTCCCTGTATCCTCAAGTGCATTCTCTAGTAGGTCTGCATCTTTTTCCAAAAACCATTTCTTAACATTCTATTTACTGACTTGATTATTTTTTGTGTGTCTTACCTTAACTCTTTATGTTTGAATACTTTTTTTCAATATATAACAAATATATTGAATATTTTATACATGTAAGCATTTGCTGTATGCTGTGGTAGATACAGAGATACATTTAGATGTATATCTATTCTTAAGGAATACAGAGTACAATACAGATGAGGCAGTAGGATAATAGTTGAGTGATCATTGATCTTACAGACCTGAGTTCAAGTCTTGTTCCTGTCATTTATTAGATCTCTGGCTTTGGTTATGTTCCTTAATCTCTTAGTGCCTTCTTACTTACTTGAAAATGAGGATAATAACGACTTAAATACAGGGATTTTGTGAGGATTAAATAAGATAATGCATATCAGCACTTAACACAGTGCCAGTGTAAGAAATATACAAAAAACAATGGTATGAAAAGACAAATGGTAAATTCCATTAAAGTATATATAGCTGAAGTGCAGTGGGAGGAGTTTAGTTTTCTAAGATTGGAGAAGGCTTCATGGAGTTGATAGAATTTAAGTTGATCTTTGAGTAATTTTCTCTTTAATGATTGCAATTGGAGAAATGGTTATTTCAGTAAAAAGAGTTTTGTTAAAACTTTGGTATATATTATTCCAGCTAATTTTCGGTATTTATAAAAAATTGATTTCATATGTACTGTTTGCTTTTTTAAGGAGCATTTTCTCATTTACTTATGTATATCTGAGAACAGAATTTAATGGCAGCCTACTTTTAGTCTTTTGAATATAACACGTATTTAACTAGCGTTTTTCCTGTGAAGAAAAAAATAAATTAAAATATCCTTGCGCATAGAAATTTGGGTCATGTCCAGGGTCAATAGGTAGAAACTTTTAAGGCTTCTGTTGGTAAATTGCCTACTAGAAGGGTTATACTAATTTATACCCCAACAGTAGTATTTGAGAGTGCCTGTTTATTTGCATTAGATATTTTGAAGAATCCATATAGTAGAGGAAAAACAGATATAGTCACTATACAAAACTACTTGGTTCCTGCAAGAGTTCAGATATTGAGGATTATTGCATTGTCTGTATTGACATATTTGGTTTCTGAGTTTTATTTATTTATTTTAAATTTATTTATTTATGGCTGCGTTGGGTCTTCGTTGCTGCGTGCGGGCTTTCTCTAGTTACGGCGAGTGGGGGCTACTCTTCCTTGCAGTGAGCGGGCTCCTCATTGTAGTGACTTCTCTTGTTGTGGAGCACAGGCTTTAGGCGCATGGGCTTCAGTATTTGTGGTACGCGGGCTCAGTGGTTGTGGCTCGTGGGCTCTAGAGCGCAGGCTCAGTAGTTGTGGCACACGGGCTTAGTTTTCTCTGCAGCATGTGGGATCTTCCCAGACCAGGGCTTGAACCCGTGTTCCCAACATTAGCAGGCGGATTCTTACCCACTGTGCCACCAGGGAAGTTCTGGTTCCTGAGTTTTAATGAGTATTCTACTGTTATTTAGAAAAACTTTTCCCACTCTGAGATCAGATACTCAGTTAAGCTTTTTTCTAGTTTTTATGAATTGTTTAATTTTTAATCCATCTGGAATTTATTTTGGTGTAAGTTATGAAGTGGATCTAATATTAGTTTTTCCAAACTATTACTCATTGATCTTAGCGTCCATCTAGTTTTTCACTGTTTTGATATGCCACCTCTGTCTTATACAGAATTTTTGAGTATATTCCTGGAGGTCTATTTTTAAGCTTTTTATTGTTTAATTGTTTGGTTTTAATTTAGTTGCTTCATGATATATTTTAGTACCTGAAAATATTAAACCACATTGCTAGTGAAAAGTTATTTATTCCTTGAGATAAAACTTCAGAATTCTTTTGTTGTTGTGTTGCCCCCCTTGCCTCACATTCTGTTGGAATTTTTATTGAAATTGCATAATGTTTTTAAATAGGAGCATGAGTTGACATCTTACAGTATTGATTCTGCCACTTCAGGAAGCATAATGTGCTTTCTCATTTATATAATCTTTGTGAAACTTCATGGGGTTTTTCCTTTATGTAGATTCTGCACGTTTCCTTTATAATTATTCTTAGGTATTTTTATTTCTTCTTATAAATTGAATTTTCACACACCTTTATCATTAATTATTTTGCTTTATTTTGATAACAGTTTTATTGAGATACGTACCTTACATGTCACCCATTAAAACTGTATACAACTCGGTGGCTTTCACTGTATTCACAGAATTATGCAATCATCACCACAGTCAATTTTAGAGCACTTTCATCACCTCAGAAAGAAACCCCACACCTTTTAACTATCACTCTAAATCCCCTGTCCTCCCAGCCCTAAGCAAGAGTCTACTTTCCCTATGTATTTGCCTATCTTGAGTCTTTCATATAAATGGAATAATAGTATATCTTGTGACTGACTTCTTTCACTTAGCATATTTTCAAGATTCATCCATGTTGGACATGTATCAGTTCTTCATTCCTTTCTGTGACTGAATAATAGACATTGTATGAACATAGTCCTTTTTTTTTTTCTTTTTTTGGCTGCACCGTGTGGCATGCAGGATCTTCCCCGACCAGGGATCAACAAACCCATGCCTCCTGCAGTGGAAGCATGGAGTCTTAACCAGTGGACCAGGAGGGAAGTCCCCACATTTTGTTAATGCATTCATCAGTTGATGGACATTTGGGTTGTTTCTACCTTTTGGCTCTTATGAATAATGCTTCTGTGAACATTTGTGTAAAATGTTTTCCATGGACTTAGTTTTTACTTCTCACAGGTACCTGGGAGTGGAATTACGTGGTCAAACGGTAACTCAGTTTTACATTTTGAAAAACTGCCAAACTGTTTTCCAAAATGATGCAACATTTTATATTCCCTTCAGCAGTGTATGAGGGTTCCAGTTTCTCAACATCCTCATCAACACTTGTTATTTTGACTGTTTTATTCTAGCCATCCTAGTGAGCTTAAAGTGGTATCTCATTGTGTTTTTCTTTTTTAATGTGGAATCTTTAGTTGTGGCATGCGGGATCTTTTTTGTTGTTGTTGTGGCATGCAGACTCTTAGTTGCGGCATGTGGGATCTAGTTCTCTGACCAGGGATTGAACCCAGGCCCCCTGCATTGGGAGCATGGAGTCTTAGCCACTGGACCACCAGGGAAGTTCCTCTCATTGTGGTTTTGATTTGCCTTTCCCTGTTGAGTGATGATGATGAATATCTTTTCATAGGCTTATTTATCATTTGTATATCTCCTTTGGAGAAATGTCCATTCAGATCCTTTGCTCACTTTTTAATTGGGTTATTTTTTATTATTGGGTTGTCAGAGTTCATTAATATATATTCTAGACACGCGTCCCTTATCAGATATATATAATTCGCAAATTTTTTCTCCCATACCGTGGGTAGTCTTTTCACTTTATCACTACTGTTCTTTGAAGCACAAAAGGTTTTAATGTTGAAGTTCAGTTTATTTATTTCTTTTGTTGCTTGTGCTTTTGGTATCAAGTCTATTGCCAGAATGCATTGCCAAATCCAAAGGCATGAAGAACTTACCCCTATGTTTTCTTGTAAGTTTAATAGTTTTGGTTCCTATATTTAGGTCTTTGATCCATTTTGAGTCAATTTCTTGTACACGGTATGAGGTAAGGGTCCAACTTCATCTTTTGTATGAGGCTGTACAGTTGTTCTGCCACCATTTGTAGAAAGACATTTTCCATTGAGTGATCTTGGCAGCTTTGTTGAAAATCAGTTGACTGTGGATGAATGGGTTTGTTTTTGGACTCTCATTTCTTCTTTTTTTTTTTTTTAAAGCAGACATCCCTTCTTTTATTTATTTATTTACTTATTTATTTATTTGGCTGTGTTGGGTCTTCGTTGCTGTGCGCAGGCTTTTCTCTAGTTGCGGTGAGCGGGGGCCACTCCTCGTTGTGGTGAGCGGGCCTCTCATTGCGGTGGCTTCTCCCACTGCAGAGCACGGGCTCTAGGCGTGCGGGCCTCAGCAGTTGTGGCACACGGGCTCAGTAGTTGTGGCACACGGGCTCAGTAGTTGTGGCTTGCGAGCTCTAGAGCGCAGGCTCAGCAGTTGTGGTGCACGGGCCCAGCCGCTCCGCGGCATGTGGGATCTTCCCGGACTGGAACATGAACCCGCGTCCCCTGCATCGGCAGGCGGACTCTCAACCACTGCGCCACCAGGGAAGCCCCTGAGTATAAGTTTTGCATTTCTTCTTATTAAATATATTCCCAAGAATTTTATTTTATTTTTTTAAATCATGAGATGTCACATTAAAGTCTCCTTTTTAAAAAAAATATTTATTTATTTATTTTATTTATTTTTGGCTGCGTCAGGTCTTAGTTGCAGCACGTGGGCTCTAGTTGAGGCACGTGAGCTCAGTAGTTGTGGTGCGTGGGCTTAGATGCCCTGCAGCATGTGGAATCCTAGTTCCCTGACCAGGGATCGAACCCACATCCCCTGCATTGGAAGGCAGATTCTTTAGCACTCGACCACCAGGGAAGTTCCGAATTTTATTGTTTCTGATGTTATTGTAAATGGAATTGTTTTGTACGTTTTATTTAAAATTTTTTTTTTAAATTTTTGGCTGCATTGCGTCTTCATTGCTGCGTGCAGGCTTTCTCTAGTTGCGGTGAGCGGGGGCTACTCTTCGTTGCGGTGCACGGGCTTCTCATTGCAGTGGCTTCTCTTGTTGAGGAGTGCAGGCTTCCATGGTTGTGGCACGTGGGCTCCGTAGTTGTGGCTCACAGGGTCTAGAGCACAGGCTCAGTAGTTGTGGCACATGGGCTTAGTTGCTCCGTGGCATGTGGAGTCCTCTTGGACCAGGGCTCGAACCTGTGTCCCTTGCATTGGCAGTGCCACCAGGGAAGTCCTCTGTTTCATTTTTGCATTGCTTGTTGCTAGTGTATAGAAATACAATTGATTACTTGTTTATTAATTTTCTTTAGTGATTCCTTAAGACTTTCTTAGGATTTATACAAGATCATGTCATCTGTGAATAGAAACAGTTTTACTTCCTTTTCAATTGGGATATGTTTTGTTTCATATAACCCTTTATTATTAAATCTGTATCTTCATTTGGTTCCATCAGTGGTTCTTAAAGTTTGATGTGTGGACCCTGGGGGTCCCAGAGAGCCTTTCAAGGGGTCTGAGAGGTAAGTCATATTTGCCTTTTGGTTGATATTTTCACTGGTACTGCAAAGGCATGGTGGATAAAACACATTGCAGGAAATAACACAGTGCACTAAGTAGTTAATGTAATCTTTGCTGCCAAGCACTTGCTGTTTAAAAAAAATGTTCACTTTATGCCTTTGATGAAGCAATGGATATTAATATTATTAAATCTCAGAAGCTTATGTGCATGTCTTTTAATATCCTGTGATGAAATGAGAAATGCATATAAAGCATTTCTTTTGTTTACTGCAGTAAGATGGTTGTCTTAAGGAAGTGCCCTCATGTGATTGAGTTGTAAGCTGAACTAGCTGCTTTTTTCATGAAACTCCATTTTTATTTGAAAGAATGATTGAAAGGTTATCCAGATTTGGGTATATGGCGTGCATTTTCTGGAATGAATGAGGCAAGCATGTCACTTCAAAGAAGACTGATGGTGTTAGTTGCCAGTGATAAAATTGAGCTTTCAAGAAAAAATTAAGATTTGGAAAACTTGTACCTGTCACTGAGTTTGACAGCTGCCCAAAACGTACGGATTTTTTTACGAGATTGATGGAACTATTAATAATGATATGATTTTTTGATATTGTGTAATGAAATATGTCAACACTGGAAAGATCTACATAACTTAGTGAGCCAGTATTTTCCATATCACCAGTGCATGATGTTACAAAATCATTTATGGTCAAAAGGTCTATTCAGAGAGCAAGATAGATCAGTGGATTTTAATGTAAAGGTACTGATAAAGTTTTAGATTTCATATTGCAACTTGTCTTTTAGAAATTAACACTCGGGGCTTCCCTGGTGGTACAGTGGTTAAGAATCCGCCTGCCAATGCAGGAGACACGGGTTTGAGCCCTGGTCCAGGAAGATCCCACATGCTATGGAGTAACTAAGCCCATGCACCACAACTACTGAAGCCCGCACGCCTAGAGCCTGTGCTCTGTGACAAGAGAAGCCACCGCGATGAGAAGCCTGCGCACCGCAACGAAGAGTAGCCCCCACTTCCCACAACTAGAGAAAACCTGCGCCCAGTAACAAAGACCCAATGCAGCCAAAAATAAATAAGAATAAAAATAAATTAATTAAAAAAATTAACACTCATTGAGTTTTGGTGTAAAGCGAAGAATATCCAAAATTATCTGACAGGGCTGTTAAAATAGTCCTCTTATTTCCATGTTCAGATCTTTTAAGGATGGATTTTCTTTATTTGCTTTACCAAAACTATATGGCAGCATATAGAATGCAGAAGCAGTTAATGAGAATCCAGCTGTTTTCTATTAAGCCAGACCCTAAAGATATTTTCAAAAATTTAAAACAGCGCCACTCAAGTCACTGATTTTTTAAAAATGGAAAACAGGTAATGAATTTATCGCTTATAAACTATTGAATAAATATTTCTAAATTTTAATTCAAAACACAATAAATACTGATAAATATAAATCACCTAAACATAAGTTCTTTAAAGTTTTCAGTTTTTTTGTTTGTTTTTTGTTTTATTTTTGCAGTATGCGGGCCTCTCACTGTTGTGGCCTCTCCCGTTGCGGAGCACAGGCTCCGGACGCGCAGGCTCAGCGGCCAAGGCTCACGGGCCCAGCTGCTCCGCGGCATGTGGGATCCTCCTGGACCAGGGCATGAACCCATGTCCCCTTCATCGACAGGCGGACTCTCAACCACTGCGCTACCAGGGAAGCCCCAAGTTTTCAGTTTTTAAGCATGTGAAGGAGCCCTGAAAACAAAGTTTGAGAACTGCTGGGCTGCATAATCTTAAAATTTTCCCCTTCCTTATTCAGGGTTTTGTTACTCTAATCTCTTCGGTATGGAGATTACTCAGGGTTTAGTCCTTTGCTGTGTATATTATGAAGAGGTTGAAGTAAGGATTCAGTCTACTGCCATGACTTCATTATCTTTCAGAGTATATTTCTAGCACTGACTGATTTTCCAAGTGTCAGACCAATATCCTTAACTTAGTTCTAGACTTTTTTTTTTTTTTTTTTTTGCGGTACGCTGGCCTGTCACTGTTGTGCCCTCTCCCGTTGCGGAGCACAGGCTCCGGACGCGCAGGCTCAGCGGCCATGGCCCACGGGCCCAGCTGCTCCGCGGCATGTGGGATCCTCCCGGACCGGGGCACGAACCCGTGTCCCCTGCATCGGCAGGCGGACTCTCAACCACTGCGCCACCAGGGAAGCCCCCTAGACATCTTTAGTTAAGTATCCTTCATCCTCAAATTCAACAGAAGTAAAACTGAGTCCTTCATCTTGTACTCATATTTTTTTTTTGCTTGCTTCTTTACGTAAATCTTGCTTAACTATGAATTTCTCACACTGGAATTTATTTTAGTATTCTACCTTCCGTACTTTAGAATGATGCCTCTGGAACTTTAATGTACATATGATTACCTGGAGATTTTCTTAAAAAGGCAGATTAATTCAAGCAGTCTGGAATTTTGCCTGAGAGTCTTCATTCTAAGAAAGCTTCCACATGATGCTGATGTTGTTGGTCTTTAGTACACACTTTGAGTAGCAAGGCCTTAGAATACGTTAATTCCATTTATTCTGTTCCTGTCTTTTATACTATTGTTGTAGTGTATTTTAATTACTTACATGTATATATATTTATTGTTTTTTGCGGTACGTGGGCCTCTCACTGTTGTGGCCTCTCCCGTTGTTGAGCACAGGCTCCGGACGCGCAGGCTCAGCAGCCATGGCTCACGGGCCCAGCCGCTCCGCGGCATGTGGGATCTTCCCATACCGGGGCACGAACCTGCCCTGCATCGGCAGGCAGACTCTCAACCACTGCGCCACCAGGGAAGCCCAATTACTTATATTTTTAAAGTTCAGTAAGACGTTACTGTCAAGTCAGTATTCATTTAGATTTACCCACTTTTATCCTTTCTGTTGCTGTTCATTTTCTTTTGCATCTCTGGGCTTTCATCTGGGATCATTTTTCTTTTAGAATTTCCTTTAGTGTGGTTCTCCTGTGGATGATCTTTCCCATATTTGCTTGTCTTTTAAAATGAAGATAAAATATATTTTCAGACAACAAACACTTAAATAGGGTATTGAATTACAGATTTGTGGGTGCTGTTGCTTCTTTCAATAAGTCATTCCATTTAAAAAAATTTTTGGCTTAAATAGTTTATACTGAGAATTCAGCCATCAGTTTTACTATTGCTTCTTTAAAGGTAAGTTTTTTCTTCATCTGTCTGATTTTAAGATTTTCTTATTGTCTTAGGTCTTCAGCAGTTTTACTGTGATGTGTCTACGTCTCTTTTTGTATTTATTTGCGAACGATTCATTCTTTAATCTGGTTTGAGCTTTAAAAAGTTAGTTTTGTAGCCATTGTTTCTTCAAGTATATGTCCTGCTTCATGATTTCATCACTTTTTGGAATTCCAGTTACATAAATGCTATATGTTTTTCATCATCTTCCTTCTCTCTTTTGCTCTTCTGTATTTTCCATCCTTTTGTCTTTTGTGTGTCTGTACTTCAGTCTAGATATTTATTTTTGACCTACCTTCCTTAAGTTGTATGTAATCTAGTATTAAAGCCATGTATTGAGATCTTAATTCCAGTTATTGTATATTTTCATTGTAAAGCTTTTGATTCTCTTAATAGTTTTCAGAACTTTGGTGAAATTCTTTATCTTAACATCTACTGTCTTGAACATATTACTGTTACAAAGTTCAGGTCTGATAACTAATTAATCTCATTTTTTTCTTACTTTCTTTTCCCCTCTGTTTTGATTATGTGGTTTATGGTCTTGTTTTTTGGTATGCTTGATAAATTTTTTTTAACTTTGTTATAGAAAAACATAGTCATGTGTAGAAGTAGGAAGGTTCATAGCAATGATGTTTATGAATCTGTCACTCAATCAATAATTACTAGCTCATAGACAATTTTGTTTCATTTGTATCCTCCTCATTCCCTTTCCCCCACCCACTGTATGATTTTCAAGCAAATCCAAGTATTATATGTTACCTGTATACATTTCAGTGTAGTTCTCTAAAAGACAAATACTTTAAAAATACATAACCACACACACAAAAAAATACATAACCACAATATCATCATTACAACTAAAAAATTAAGAGTAATGTAATACAAAACATCTAGTGGTCAAATTTCCCTCATTGTCTGAATTTTTTAAAGTTTTATTTAATTTTTCCTTTAAAATTTGAATCAAGGTTCAGATAAAGTCTATTGTAGTTACTGATTTTTTTTTTCTTCCCCGCTGCACAGCTTGCGGGATCTTAGCTCCCCAACCAGGGATTGAACCTGCACCCTTGGCAGTGAAAGCATGGAGTCCTAACCACAGGACTGCCAGGGAATTCCCAAACTTATTCATCTTGTAACTAGAAGTTTGTACCCTTTGACCAACATCGTCCCATTTCTTCCACCCCCCACTCTCCTGGCAACCGCCATTCTACTTTTTTTTTGTGAGTTCAGCTTTTTAAGATTTCATGTATAAGTGAGAATATATAATGTTTGTCTTTCTCCGACTTACTTCACTCAGCATAATGCCTTCAAGGTCCATCCATGTTGTCACAGATGCCTGAATTTATTCCATTATATATATGTACCACAGCTTCCTTATCCATTCATCCATCAGTGGACACGTAGGTTGCTTCCATTTCTTGGCTTTTTGTTGTGAATAATGCTGCATTGAACATGGGGGAATTACTATCTCTTTTAGATAGTAATCCATTTCCTTTGGATATGTACCCATAAGTGGGATTGCTAGATCATGTTCTATTTTTGCATTTTTTGAGGAACCTCCATACTGTTTTACACTGTGGCTGTACCAATTTACATTCCCACTTACAGTCCACCAGGGTTCCCTTTTCTCCAAATCATCAAAAACACTTGTGATCATTTGTCTTTTTTTTTTTTTTCCTGGTATGTGGGCCTCTCACTGTTGTGGCCTCTCCCGTTGTGGAGCACAGGCTCCGGACGCGCAGGCTCAGCGGCCATGGCTCATGGGCCTAGCCGCTCTGTGGCATGTGGGGTCTTCCCAGACCAGGGCACGAACCCGTGTCCCCTGCATCGGCAGGCGGACTCCCAACTGCTGCGCCCCCAAGGAAGCCCATCATTTGTCTTTTTGATGATGGCCATTCTAACAGATGTGAGGTGATAGCTCATTGTAGTTGATTTGCAGTTCCCTGATGATTTGTGGTGTTGAACATCTTTTATGTTCCTGTTGGCTATTTGTACGTTGTCTTTGGAAGACTGTCTATTCGGGTCATTTGCCGTTTTTTAATTGGTTATTTGATTTTTTTTGCTATTGAGTTGTATGAGTTTCATATATATATTTTTTACATTTGTTATTATTTTTAAAGATTTTTTTGATGTGGACCATTTTTAAAGTCTTCATTGATTTTGTTACAGTATTGCTTCTGTTTTTTATGTTTTGGTTTTTTGGCTGTGAGGCATGTGGGATCTTAGCTCCCCGACCAGGGATCGAACCTGCACCCCCTGCATTGGAAGGCGAAGTCTTAACCACTGGACTGCCAGGGAAGTCTCCTTTATATATTCTAGGTATTAACTGTTTATAAGATAAATGGTTTGCAAGTATTTTCTCCCATTCTGTAGGTTGATTGTTTCTTTTGCTGTGCAGAAGCTTCTTAGTTTGATGTAGTCCTACTTGTTTATTTTGTTGTTGTTGCTTGTGCTTTTGGTTGTGATAGCCAAAAATTTGTTACCAAGACCACTGTAAAGTAACTTTTCTTCTCTGTTTTTGGTTTTAGGTCTTATATTTGAGTCTTTAATCCATTTTAAGTTAATTTTTGTGTATGGTGTAAGATAAGGATCCAGTTTCACTCTGTTGTGTGTAGCTATTCAGTTTTCCCAACACCATGTATTGAAGACTGTTCTTTCCCCGTTGAATATTCTTGCCTCACTTGCCAAATATTAGTCAACCATTTACGCATGAGTTTATTTCTGACCTTTTCATTCTGTTCCGTTGGTCTGTGTGTCTCTTTTTATTCCAGTACTGTTTTATCATAATTTTTTAAAAATTATCATAATTTTGTAATATAATTTGAAATCAGGAAGTGTGATGCCTCTAGCTTTGTTCTTTCTTAGGTTTGCTCTGACTATTCGGAGTCTTTTGTTGTTTCATGTGAATTTTAGGATTTTTTTTTTCTTTTTCCTTGAAAGATGCCACTGAAAGTTTGAGGGATGTCATTGAACTTTTAAATGGTTTTGGGTAGTATGGACATTTTAACAATATTAATTCTTCTGCTTTGTGAACATAGGATATCTTTCCATTTATTTGTGTCTTCTTTCATTTCCTTCATCATTTTCTTGTAGTTTTCACCTTCTTGCTTAAGTTTACTTCTAAGTATTTATTTTTGATGTTATTGTAAATGGGATTGTTTTCTTTCTTTTTCAGGTAGTTCATTGTTAGTGTATTGAAATGTAACTGATTATGTTGATATTGTATTCTGCAACTTTACTGGATTTGTTTATTTAGTTTTTTGTTTGTTTTTGGTGGAGTCTTTAGGTTTTTTTATATATGAGATCATGTCATCTACAAACATGATACTCATCTCAGGTATGAATCCCACTTGATGATGGTGTATAATGCTTTTAATGTGCTGTTGAAGTTGGTTTGCTAGTATTTTGTTGAAGAATTTTTACATGTATGTTCATCAGGAATATTGACCCGTAATTTTCTTTTCTTGTATCCTCATTGGGCTTTGGTATCAGGGTAATGCTGGCTTTCACTGTAAAATGAGTTCGGGAGTGTTCCTTCCTCTTCAGTTTTTTTTAAGGATTTGAAAAGGATTGGTGTTAATTATTCTTTAAATGTTTGGTAGAATTCACCTGTGAAACCATCTGGTCCTTGGCTTTTCTTTGTTGGGAGGTTTTGATTACTAATTCAATTCCCTTACTCATTATTGGTCTGTTCACATTTTCTGTTTCTTCATGGTTCAGTCTTTGTAGGTTGTATGTTTCTAGATATTTATCCATTTTTCTAGGTTGTCTAATTTGTTGGCTTATAATTGTTCATAGTAGTCTCTTAAGATCCATCAGTTGTAATACCTCAGTTGTCTCCTCTGTCATTTCTGATTTTGAGTGCTTTCTCTTCTTTTCTTAGTCTAGCAAAGGATTTGTCCTTTTTTTTTAATCTTCTTAAAGAACCAGCTTTTAGTTTCATGGATTCTTTTCCTGTTTTTCAAGTTTCTATTTCCTTTATTTCTGTTCTGATGTTTGTTATTTTCTTCCTTCAGCTAACTTTGGGCTTAGTTTGTTCTTTTTCTGGGCTTAGTTTGTTCTTTTTCTAGTTTCTTGAGGTGTAAAGTTAGGTAGTTTATTTGAGGGTTTTCCCCCCCTTAACATAACATTTATCTCTGTAAGTTTCTCTCTTAAAACTATGTTTGCTGCATTCCCTAAGTTTTGGTATGTTGCATTTCCACTTTTGTCTCAAGATATTTTTTGATTTCCCTTTTGACTACTTTGACTCATTGGTTGTTCATATATACGTTGTATATTTTATTTTTTTAAAATATTTATTTGGCTGTGCCAAATCTTGGTCACAGCACGCAGGATCTTTAGTTGTGGCGTGTGGGCTCCTTTTTTTTTTTTTTTAAGTTGCAGCATATGGGATCTTTTTAGTTGTGGCATGCGGGATCTTTAGTTGCGGCATGCAAACTCTTAGTTGTGGCATGTGGGATCTAGTTCCCTGACCAAGGATCAGACCTGGGCCCCCTGCATTGGAAGCGCGGAGTATTAGCCACTGGACCACCAGGGAAGTCCCCGTATGTTGTTTAATATCCATGTATTTGTGAATTTTCCAGCTTTCCTCCTGTTTCTCATCTCTATTTTATACCACTGTGGCTTGAAAAGATAATTGGTATGATTTCTATCTTCTTAAATTTGCTAAGACTTCTTTTTTGACCTAACATATGACCTGGAGAATGTTCCATATGTGCTTGAGGAGAATGTGTGTTCTGCTGTTGGATGGAATGTTCTATGTATGTCTGCTAGGCTCATTTGTTGTAAAGTATAGTTCAAGTTCATTGTTTCCTTGTTGATCTTCTGTCTGATCTATCCATTGTTGAAAGTGGGATATTGAAGTTTCTTACTATTTTTGTATTATTTCTCTCTTCGGATCTGTTAGTATGTGCTTAATATATTTAGATACTCTGATGGGTGCATATATATTTGCTGTTTTTGTATTCTCTTGATAAATTCACCTCTTTATCATCATAAAATGACCTTCTTTGTCTTCTGTTACAGACTTAGGCTTAAAGTGTATTTTGTGTGGTATAAATACAGCTATTCCTTCTTTCTTTTTGTTTCCATTTGCATGGAATATATTTTTCCATCCCTTCACTTTGAATCTGTGTGTGTCCTTAAAGTTGTAGTGAGTCTCTTTCATGCCACATCTAGTTGGATCCTGTATTTTTTTTTTTAATTTATTTAATTTATTTAATTTTTGGCTTCTCATTTTGTGTATTTTTCTGATTTCATTGAATTTTTTTTTGTATTTTCTTGTAGCTCACTGGTCTTCCTTAAAACAACTTCTTTGAATTATTTATTGGACAAATTGCAGATCTCCATTTTCTTGGAATTGGTTACTTGAAAATTATTGTGTTCCCTTAGTGGTTTAATGTCACCTTGATTTTTCATGTTCCATGATGTCTTGAATTGCTGTTTTTGCATGTGGAGAAGCAGTCATTTCCTCCAGTTTTTACTGACTGGCTTTGGGAGAGACATATCTTCTGATAGCCCTGTTAAGAATTCTGAGCCTAGGGCTTCCCTGGTGGCGCAGTGGTTAAGAATCCACCTGCCAGTGCAGGGGACACACAGGTTCAAGCCCTGGTCCAGGAAGATCCCACATGCCGTGGAGTAACTAAGCCCGTGTGCCACAACTACTGAGCCTGCGCTCTAGAGCCCACGTGCCGCAACTACTGAAGCCCGCGTGCCTAGAGCCCGTGTCTCACAACAAGAGAAGTTGCTGCAATGAGAAGCCCGCGCACTGCAACAAAGAGTAGCCCCCACTCGACGCAACTAAAGAAAGCCCGCGCGCAGCAACGAAGACCCAATGCAGGCATAAATAAATAAATGAACGAATGAATGGATTCTGAGTGTTTCTCAGACCTTTATTGATTGATTGATTGATTGATTGCGTTGAGTCTTCATTGCTGCGCTTGAGCTTTCTCTAATTACAGCGAGCAGGGACTATTCTTCATTGCAGTGTGTGGGCTTCTCATTGTGGTGGCTTCTCTTGTTGCGGAGCACGGGCTCTAGGCGTGCAGGCTTCAGTAGTTACGGCACGCGGGCTCATTAGTTGTGGCTCATGGGCTCTAGAGTGCAGGCTCAGTAGTTGTGGCGCACAGGCTTAGTTGCTCCGCAGCATGTGGAATCTTCCCAGACCAGGGCCTGAACCCATGTCCCCTGCATTGACAGGTGGATTCTTAACCTCTGCGCCACCAGGGAAGTCCATCTCAGACCTTTTTTTTTTCATTTGCGGTACGTGGGCCTCTCACTGCTGTGGCCTCTTCCGTTGTGGAGCACAGGCTCCGTACGCACAGACTCAGCGGCTGTGGCTCACGGTCCCAGCTGCTCCGCGGCATGTGGGATCTTCCCGGACCAGAGCATGAACCCGTGTTCTCTGCATCGGCAGGCGGACTCTCAACCACTGCGCCACCAGGGAAGCCCCATCTCAGACCTTTTTTAACGGATATATCTGCTCCTCATTTCTTGTTCTGTTTTGGAAGGTAATTCTAAGATTGTTGCTGTCTCCTGATCATACAAAGCCAGATTGAGTGCTGACAGTCTCTCATGTGCTTTTCCTACAGCAGTGCTGAATTCTCAAGTTTGTGTACTTTCTCCCACTTCTGCAGGGTCTGGACAGCTTTTTGCACTACTGTTAATTGTCTGTGAAGGTTTGCTTTTGCTGCCCTTAGGGGTGCAGACAAGGAGCCAGCCACAGGGTGGGAGTGTGTGTGAGTGAGGTACATGGAGAGTTGGGGGTTCTTATGTGGGTTGGGGGCATCCTCAGACAAGATCTTTCTTGGCACTGTGCTGTGCTGCCTTGGGAGAAGGGTGTCACAGGTAAAGTGAAACTGTTCCTCTTACTCTCTTCAGTGTGTCCAGTCTTGGATTTTATTTTATTTTATTTTTTGCTTCGGAAATTCTCTGCCGTACTCCCAGACTTTCACAAAGGCACTGTTGTCCATGGTGATTGTCAGCATCAGTGTTCTTTGGGAGGAAGATGGTAGAAAACTTACATTTTGCTATTTTGATGACATCACTCTCTGCTGATGTACTTTATATGACCAAAGCTTAGATTTTTTTTTGTATAACTTTATTAAAATGGAAATAAACTTTATGTGCTATGTGTATCTGACATTTTTTTCATTTAGTATATCACTGTAAGTTATCTGTGTTGCTTATTAGCGTATTAGAAGTTTGCTGCTTTTTACAGTTGAATAGAAAACTATAATTTTTTTTAAATCAGTCCACTCTTTGGACAGGTGATTTGTTTTTAGTTTGAGGCTGCTTGAATAATTTGTTTATTTTGCTTTTTGTTTTTGTTTGTTTTGTTTTGCTTGGTTGGTTATCTGCCTGGACTAATTTTATAGATTCTGGCTGCCCTGCTGTTTATAGTCACTGACATGTGTTTTTTTTTTTTTAAATACATAATTCTTATCCTTTTTTGTTCTTGCTATTTATCTGTTGAAGAAACTACTGATTCCATGGATCATTTAGCCCATAAAGGTTTTTTGTTTTGGATGTTGCTTATTGTATCCTTGTGGGATTATTGAACATGTTTTTCTGTCTCCTCTATTTCTGTAATTTGATTATTAGATTTAGAGGCTTGATCAGATTTCGATTAGATTTCTTGGCAAGACTTTTATAGAATGTGTTGTATTCTTCCATCAGAGGGCAAAAAATGTCATGTTGTTGCTTTTTTTTGTACTGCCAGCAACCATTGCCTAGATCTTTTATTTCATTTGTAGTTGCAAAATGGTGATATTCGAATCCTATCATTTTTCTTCATCAGCTGGTCTGTTGCTATAAGGAGAAACTTCCTTTTATTACCCATTTAGTTACTTTGAATTACCATTAGTACAGGAAGGCAGGGTAAATGTCTCATTTTCCCCTTTTATTTACCAGTTTTCAAACAGTGAGTTCTTTAAAATTTTAACATTTGATTGGTAATTGGTCCCTTTTTAAGGATCATTATAAAATTATGTAATTAAAAATAATGTTTTTGCCTTTATTCACCTAACTTTTGGGGGGTTATTTCATATTAGTTTATAAAGAGCATTTCCCTCCACTTTTTTTTTTCTGATGCATAGTTTTCCATTGTCAGGATGAATTTAACTTGTTTTCTATTGATAGGCATCTAGGTTATTTCCAGTCTTCTGGTATTAAGAACAATGCTAAGTTGAATATCAATGAGTATTATTTTGGATGAGAAAAAAATGTGTAGAAAATGATGCTTAAAATAATACTCAGAGTTATCAGTGCATTCTTTTATTTATTTATTTATTTGTTTGTTTTTGGCTATGTTGGGTCTTCGTTGCTGCACCCAGGCTTTCTCTAGTTGCGGCGAGCGGGGGCTACTCTTCATTGCTGTGCGTGGGCTTTGCATTGCGGTGGCTTTTCTTGTTGTGGGGCACGGGCTCTAGGTGCATGGGCTTCAGTGGTTGTGGCACACAGGCTCAGTAATTGTGGCTCGTGGGCTCTAGAGTGCAGGCTCAGTAGTTGTGACGCACGGGCTTAGTTGCTCCACGGCATGTTGGATCTTCCTGGACCAGGGCTTGAACCCATGTCCCCTGCATTGGCAGGTGGATTCTTAACCACTGCACCACCAGGGAAGCCCAGTGCATTTTTGATTTTGATAAATATTGTCAAATTGTTTTTACTGATGTATGAAAGCACTTGTTTTCTCTTGAGTTTATCAAGAGTAGGTATTATTTAAACTCTTTGCAAACCTGGTAAGAAAAATAATAGTGTTTCAGTGGTATGTTTGAACCCCATGTGTATCATTTTTTCTTTTTTTAATCCCTTTTTTCTTCAATTTTTCTTTTCCAATCTGTTTTTTGAACTCAGAGATTACTCTTTCGTAAAGACTTTTCCTGGCTTGTAGTTCCTTTGAAGTTTGCTTTTTCGTTGTTTTTATCTGTAATTGAACTTTTTATATGCTCAGACGTATCAATTTAGAACACTTTAAGAATGCCAGTCTTTGTTTCTGCCATCTTCTATACTGTTATCTAGTGTTTCAGTTGGCTTTAAAGACTCCCAGACTACAGACAGCACCTGACTTATGACGGTTTGGCTTACAACTTTTCAACTTTCTGATGGTGAGAAAGTGATATACATGCACTGGAAACTGTACTTTGAAGTTTGGTCTTTTCCTGGGCTAGCGATATGGGTATGATACTCTTGGCTTAAGGATGGACAGCAGCAGTAAGCTGTAGCTCTCAGTCAGCCTTGCTCTCAGTCAACTTTGCAGTCATGAGGGTAAACAGCTGATACACTTAGCCATTCTGTACCCATAGGTCCATTCTGTTTTTCCCTTTAAGTACAGTATTTAATAAATTACATTAGATATTCAACACTTTACTATAAAATAGGCTTCGTGTTAGATGATTTTATCCAGCTGTAGGCTGATGGAAGTGTTCTGAGTGTATTTAAGGTAGGCTAGGCTAAGCTGTGATGTTTGGTAGGTTAGGTGTAATAAATGCATTTTCACAATTTATGGTATTTTCAACTTAAAATGAGTTTATCGAGATGTGATTCCATTGTAAGTTGAGAAATAGCTGTAATAAGTATTTTATTTTGTTAATATTTTGTCAGTTTGCTTATTTAGGTTTACCCATGTATTTATTTCCTTCTTTACCATTTTTCTTTCTTCTTGCTCTTAGATTCTTGGCCTTTTTCTTTTTTTTTCTTTTGAGGAACCTCGTAATCTTTTTAAAATTTGATTTTCTATTCATGGCTTATCAATGATAAGCATATCCATTTGTCCAAAGTTTTATTTCACCCTTCCTCTTGAGGTCTACCCTGGGTATCAAATTCTAGGTTGAGGTTTACTTGGGTGTAAAATTCTAGATTGGCCATTTTAAAGTTTTGAAGATTTTATTCTTTCAGTCAGAAGTCTGCCTCTCAGAATCTGTATTTTTGTTACTCTATGTAGTCTTTTTTTCTTTGAAGCTTTTACTAAAACTTTTATGACAAATTTCTAATATATGCAAAAGAATAATATACTTACCGTATTAAAAGGTGAAATTTGTCTGGCAGTAGTTCATCCAAGTTCGTAACCATGTAGTACCTTTCTTTAATTGGCTTATATTCACTTAATTGTCCCTTTGAATAGTCTTTTAAATGTGTTTGTAACTAGGTCAAGTAGTAGATCATTTAACATTTTACTTTCAAGACAACAGGTCTTAAAGTATTCATGATTTATCAATGTTGATAGAATTTTCTGACAGCATCTTGTTACATAATTTAGTGAATCAAGCCTTAGATATATTAGCTGCTTCAACAGCTTTATTTTGTTTTCCCATTCTCCTATTTAGCAGTTATCTAGTACACTATGTTTCTCTCTCTTAATTCTTCTTTTGCACATGATGATCCTTCTGACTAGGATTCCATCCCCTGTGGCCTTCTTTGCCATCACTCCCTCCTTCCTATTCCTTTCCTGCTGTCCTTCTTGCTTCCCTTTTTACTAACTTCTGTCTTTCAGTTAGTTGTTATTTCTTTTAGGGAACTTTCCTTAGTCCTTTCCAAGATTGTGTTTCCATGTCCTGCTTATTAGGTTAAAAAAAAAAAGTTGCAAAGAATTGATGCTGAGTTGTTTAAAAAAAGTTCTCTTGAACTAGGTATTGTTCAAACAGATTGGGAAGTTTTTAAAAAGTCTAGAAAGTGTTCTGTATTTAGATTGCTCTGCAACTTGAGTAAGTGTTTAAATTACTGTAATAGAATGCTGGAATGGAAATGATAGCCAATGCACTGCTTTTGTTTCTTTTGAAATATATGATGCAGAACTCTAGTCAGTGGACTGAAACCCTAAGAAAAGGCCCTATGTCAGAAAATTGGTGAATGTGTATTAATAAGTTTTAAAATCAAGCATTAGTCTCGTAATTTCTGTATACCCAAGGAACAACTCAGGCTAGGAGTGCTGGCTAGTACTGGTCCCCTGGAGCTGTCTGTACTTACGTTAGCCATTTTACCCACCTAGGTGGGTCTCAGCGGCTAACCTTGGTGCTGGCCAGGGTTCTGGATAGGGCCCAGGTTCTTGTAATTCCTGTTCTTTTGGGACTTTGCTGATAAGAAGTTATGTGAGGTTGTGTTCAGCACCTTTGGCTTGGTGAGCAGTCATGAATTTTTTCATCTGATGAGTTGTGAGATTGTATATGAGAATACTTACCCTTTACTTGGGGTAAGATCCGGGTCATGACTACTAATGGTTTCTCAGTAGATTCCTGGGTTATGCCTCCTGTCCTCTCATGTTTCCTTTTGGGGTGATGCTTGCCATCATACTATCATACTGTTCATTTCTGATCTTGAAGTTTTTATGAGCATTTTCTTCTTTTTAAATTTAAGTGACAAGAACCATTTACTTTTCACCCTATTTCCACTGCATTGTGTCAGTTGGGTACATTTCTTTCAGTTACTGAATTTCCTTTCCTTGCTTTTGGGGAATGGCATCTCTGGCACCCAGGTATTACCCAGCCTTAATGTTTCCAATTCCACTTGGAAATCTTCTCTTGGGCTGTATTTGGTATTCTTTAGATCTATGTGACAATTCCTCCACCTTGCTCTTTTCCCAGTCCAGGTGGTTGGCCCTTTAGAGTTGGAATTACAGTTCCCCTTCTATAGGAAATAGGTGGAAAGATTTCTTGAACTTGTCTTCCTCCCTACTTCCTTTATTTGCTTATAAATATTATACTGTGGACTTTAATGGATCTTTGATTTGTAAAGATCAGTGGCTTCTTTTAAACTGCAGTGTGGGGTACTCTGTCTCCCTTTTTTAAAATTAAACATTCTTAAAATTGTAAAAAACACAACAAATTTTCTCATCTTCACCATCTTTTAAAATTACTGAAGTATAGTTCATTTACAGTGTTGTTCCTGGTGTACACAGAGTGATTCAGTTATACATATGTATTCTTTTTCATATTCTTTTTCAGTATAGGTTATTACAAGATACTGAATACAGTTCCCTCTACAGTAGGACCTCGTTTATCTCATCTTAACCATTTTTAAGTGTACAATTCAGTAGTGTTAAGAATATTCACATTGTTGGGACTTCCCTTGTGGTCCAGTGGGTAGGACTCTGTGCTCCCAACGCAGGGGCGCGGGTTCAATCCCTGGTCGGGCAACTAGATCCCATATGCATGCCACAACGAAGATCCCGCGTGTTGCAACTAAGACCCAGCACAGCCAAAATAAATATTTTAAAAAAAGGATATTCACATTGTTATGCAACAGATCTTTAGAACTTTTTCATCTTGAAAACTAAAACTGTACCCATTAAACAACTCCTCATTTCTCTCTCCCCCTGACAACCACCATACTACTTTGTTTCTATGGATTTGATTACTCAAGATATCTCATTTAAGTAGAATCATACAGTATTTTGTCATTTTGTGACTTACTTTTTGTGGCTTATTTACTTAACGTGATGTTCTCAAGGTTCATTCATTTTGTAGCATGTGATGGGATTTCCTTCCTTTTTAAGGCTGAATAACATTCCTCTCTCTGTATACACCACTTTTTGTTTATTCATCTCTCTGTGTGCATTTGGGTTACTTATGTCTCTTGCCGATTGTGAATAATGCTGCTGTGAACATAGGTGTACAGATATCTCTTTGAGGTTCTGCTTTCAATTCTTTTTTCATATATATACCCAAAAGTGGGATTGCTGAATCATATGGTAATTCTTTTTAAAATGTTTTGAGGAACTGCTGTATTCTTTTCAATAGTAATTGCACCAATTATTATTCCCACCAACAGTGCTCAAGGGTTTCAGTTTCTCCATATCCTCATCTATACTTGTTATTTTATGATTTTTTTTTAACAGTAGCCATCCTAAGGCGTGTGAAGTGATATCTCATTGTGGTTTTTATTTGTGTACTTAGTTTTGAAATCATGAAATGAGTCTTCCAACTTTGTTCTTGTTTTTCAAGATTGTTTTGGTTATTTGGGGTCCCTTGAAATTCCATACAAGTTTAAGGGTAGAATTTTCCATTTCTGCAAAAACGTTGGGATTTTGGTAGGGATTGTATTGACTCTATAGATCACTTCGGACATTATTGACATTTAATGATGTTAAATGTTCCATGAATATGAGATTTGTTCCTATTGTACCTGATATCTTTCATCAACTTTTTGTAGTTGTCAGTTTTCAAGTCTTTCGCCTCCCTGGTTTAGTTTATTCCTAAGTTTTTTATTCTTTTTGATGCCTGTGTTCTTAATTTCCTTTTCAGATTGTTCATTATTAGTATATAGAAATGCAGTGGATTTTTGTACGTTGACTTTGTGTCCTGTCACTTTACTGAAATCATTTATTCTAACAGTTGTGTGTGTGTGTTTGTGTGGACTATAGCGGTTCCTACATATAAAATCATGCCACCCATGAACAGAGGTAATTTTAGTACTTCCTTTCCAATTTCTTCTTCTTGCCTAATTGCTCTGACTAGAACTTCCGGTAGTGTGTTGAATAGAAGTTGTGAAAGCAGCTACTTTGTCTTGATCCTGATCATAGAGTAGAAGCTTTCAGTCTTTCACTATTGAGTATGATGTTTGCTGTCTGGAGAGGTCTATTTTGTCTGGCTCTGATAAGATGTACTTCCCTTCCCTTTCTGGTTATGGGGTAGATATAATGAAATAGTAAGCTTATGTTGGTGAGCAGTTAGGTTGCCAGTTGGGCCTCAGGTGGGGTACGTGTTTCTCACCACACGTGTGCGTTTCCCAGAATGTGTGCCATTTGCGTTTTGTGTTAGAGAAGGATATGATCTTTGCAACCACTCTGTTCCCTGTGTTTTCAGGCCGGGGAAGGAAAACTGTTACTGTCTACTGTGGTCTCTTCTTCTTGATGAAATCACACAAGCCAAGAGCTTGCTTTTAGTAGTTACCTTATCTTATCCCCCACTATATCTTACTTCGTCATGGTTGCTAGGTTTTGTTGTTGGGATCTTCTTCCTGATGGGCATTAGTGTCTTTGGCTTCCAGGGCCGCCTCAGGTGCTGTTTACCTTGTTACCTATTTGTTTGGCATATACTCTTGCCCTGTGATTTTTCCTTCTCTCTCTGCCCAAGAGAATTTTTTTACCTGCCTTGGTCTAGTCAGTATTATCAGAGAGAAATCTTCCAACCTCCTACTTGGACTTCAAGCATTTCTGGAGCTGAGTAAGGGAAGAGTGCTGTAAGTCTCAACATGGAGTATATAGTCTGATCTAGAACAAGGTGAGGTTTTTTTTAAAACGAAAATTAAGACATACGCAGTTGGTAAATAGAGGGATGATATTAATATAATGGAACATCTTAATGGTTCATATGGGATTTCCCCCATCACATTAATGTTTTATAGTGATTCATGCAAGCTTTCTTGTGATTAAAGAGAGGACCCTACTGCTACATGAGAAAACAGTAACAAAGCTGACATTCCTCAAAAATGCCTTCTTGTGCATACAGTGATTGGTTTATTGCCTTCAGGGACCCCTGTGTTTTCTACTTTGTAGAGCTGTGTGGAGAAGGAAGTAGGTGCCAAGTCATTAAAATGATGGAGCTATGAGGATGGTTATATTTGATGTTTAATTTTTTTTGGAAATGACCTTTATTAGAATTGAATGCCCTCAGGCACCTTCATATCAAAAGATGAAGCATGAACCTCATGGGTTAAAGTTGCAGAAGACTGATTGACACTGGTTAGTGCAGATACCAGTAGAGATTTAACTGTGCTAGTATTTTTTTAAATTTTAAATCAGACTAGTTATTGGTTTTGTCAGTGTTCTGGTTATAAAGTTTCATAGGTTTTGAGTAGTCTGCTTCTAATGTTTTATTGTTAGTCTCATTTTCTTTATTGTAAGGTTTTATATCACATGAGGCTTCTTAGCAGTGCTTACATGACACAGTAGGAAATGCCTGTACAGAGAGATTAAATGTTTTCAGTATGATACCTCCTGGCTTTCAGCTACCTGATTGTGCAAAACGCAGCTCTCTCTGGTTCAACATCTCCGGAGAGCAAACATAGTCTTTTAGAGATCGTGTGTGTGTGTGTGTGTGTGTGTGTGTGTGTGTGTGTGTGTGTGTGTGTGTGTGTGTGTGTGTGTGTGTGTGTGTGTGTGTGTGTGTGTGTGTTGGGGGAGTGATGAGGGTTTGTTCAACTGCTTCTTAATAAGACTTTAATATTTTTTAGCCCCACTTGTATTCCTTCTTTTAGAAGTACTCAGTGTTTCTAATTCCTGAGGCTCTCTGAGACAAAGTTAGCATCGAATTGGTCAATAATTAACCAAGATTTATTTTCTTTAGTGAAAGCAAAAAAAAAAAATTATTGGAAATATTTGTATTTGTAAATCTAGCTTTTTTTTTAAGTGTTGACTTTTTTTTTTGGCCATGCCTTGTGGCACATGGGGATCTTAGTTCCCTGGCTGGGGATTGAACCCATGCCTCCTGCAGTGGAAGCGTGGAGTCTTAACCATTGGACCACCAGGGAAGTCCCTGTTGGCTTTAATATTGGTTTGGCATTATTTATTCATAATTTAAAAGTTACTTTTTCTATTTTCTTTCAGTATCCGATATAGAAGGTGGTGATGGACTGCAGCTCAAAAAGGAACATACTCTCAAAATATTTGCTTATATCAATTCCTGGACACAGAGGTATGCATCTTTATGTATTTTGAAGAGTAACTTTGTCAGTTGTGTTTTGTTTTACATTTTTATTTTTTGTTTTTGGCCATGCCACACGGCTTGTGGGATCTTAGTTCCTTGACCAGGGTAGGAACCCGTGCCCCCTGCAGTGAAAGCACGGAGTCCTAACCACTGGACCACTTGGGAATTCCCAGTTGTATTTTATTTTATTTTATTTTTTATTTATTTTTGGCTGCGTTGGGTCTTCATTGCTGCACGCGGGTTTTCTCTAGTTGTGGCAAGTGGGGGCTACTTTTCGTTGCCGTGCATGGGCTTCTCATCGCGGTGGCTTCTCTTGTTGCAGAGCATGGGCTCTAGGCATGCGGGCTCAGTAGTTGTGGCTCGTGAGTTCTAGAGCCACAGGCTCAGTAGTTGTGGTGCACGGGCTTAGTTGCTTGGCGGCATGTAGGATCTTCCCAGACCAGGGCTTGAACCCATGTCCCCTGCATTGGCAGGCAGATTCTTAACCACTGAGCCACCAGAGAAGCCCATAAATGAAATTTTGATATGTACAGTTTTAGGTAGTAATTTGTAGGCTTCATTAGAATATCAAAGGATGTAGAGACTCTCTGCCTTTATATCATGCTGTTCCAGAATATAGTGATTAAGAGTAGTATGGCCTTGGAGCCAGATAGATGTGGCTTCCAGTCCTGCTTCATCACTTGTGTACTAGGTGATTATGACAAATTAGTTAACTTCTGTAAGCTCTTACCTCCTCATTTGTGAAATGAGTAATAATAAAGCTACTACTATCTTCATGAGGTTGTGAAGAAACAAAATACTTAACATGGTGTCTGACAAAAGAACTTAATAAATACCTATTTTAATTAAAATTGTTGAAACATTTTAGAAAATGAAATATATATTGAAGGGTACATAAGCTAAGGCATGAAAAGTCAAATTGGAAAATAGTGTGTAATATTTATAATTCTATTCACATGTTAGTAAATATTAACAGTTTTTAGCTGATAGTAAAAAGTACCAAAAAGTAGAATGTTACACTCTTAATTGTTCATGCTGATAGAAGAGAGAAATGACAATAAAATATACAGTTGGATCACAGTGCTTTAGAGTAAAAATTTTTTGCCTGTTTCCCTGCTCTGCCCTCCCCCCATCCTGTTTCTCTCTAGGGCATCAAAAAATATTGTCCAGATTAAGACTGTGGTTCTTGTAGGGGATAAAAAGCTACTAATAAAGCACAGTTAATTTACAAAAGAAATTCTTAACTTGGTGGCCCATGACCATGGAAGGTCCATAAATGTACCTTAGTGCACGAATGGATCGGATCCATGACATCTCATACAAAATGTTCTCTGTAGATTTTCTGGGAGAAAAGTGTTAACTTTCAAAAGATTATCAATAATCAAGAATCATTTTTTCTAATATGTTGGTTGACCAGAATATAGCTGAAGGAGAATGTTCACTTAAAAAAACAATATGTTAAGAGTTTAATATTTATAGAAATTTCAAAGCCTTTAATATTTTATAATTTTCCTTCTATTTAAATGATATACTCATTGTGAAAGTCTTTTAGAAAATACAGAAAATCAAAATTAAAAAAAAAAAATGTCATCACCCAGAGTAACAACTGGTAACTTTCTTTTGGTATAACCTTGGTATGAGATTGGGAACAGTACAGTTTAAAATTTTACAAAAATGTGATTATAAAACTTGTATGCTTTATAATCTGATTTTTTTCATGTGAACTATGATCAGTCTCTGTGTCATCAAATATTATGTCATCATTTTTATTAATTGCTGCATCACAGTAATACAGCTGCCACTTCTTTGTTTTGTTCGTAAGATTCAGGGAGTTAGTTATGTATATTACTTTAACAGATTATCATTATTTTATTTTATTAATATTGGAATGGAAAATTGGAATGAAATGGGAGGAAAATGAATCCAGAGAATGGGGAGAGAATATTAGGAGAATAAATGAAAGAATATAAATTTGCAAAAGAGCATACATGGCTCTGAAAGGAATGTCGTGCATGATGAAGGCATTGATACCACACAGCAAAATTCTTCTTGTTGGAATTGTTGCTGGTTTTTGTTTGACTTGTTTAAAGCCTATTACAAAACAGGCTTATGTTTTATATCTTGCAGATGCCTCAGTAGGCATTCAAGGTTCCTCGTTGTCTTCTACCTGTCTACTTTTTACCTTTATTTCAGGATTTCTCCCCTGAAATAATTCTGGGTGCTAGCTAGGCGGAGGTTCTGTCAGGTCTTTGTATTTTCAGGCTAAAAATTTCACCTTTCACACCTGTCATTTGTACTTAAAGTTTGAGGCTGTTGCTTATTTTTATTGTTTTATTAAACTTCTATTTTTTATAACAGTTTTAGACACTATTGCTTTTGAACAGGTTAATGTATGTTCTCCACTCTTCAAGGGTCTACTTTATATTTTGGAATTAAGAAATTTGACCAGTGGGATATTGATATTGACCACTATTAAAGTAGTGTTTTTCAGAAATTAGCTCATAAATAAAAAAACTTTCGCTATGGTTGGATACTGTAGATGAACAGTCCTTTCATGTGTTCAGCAGTACCAGACCAGGAAAATGTTAGATCCATTCGAAGATTTGTTAGATGGAATTATGGAATCCAGGTTAAAATAATTTAATTTTGACATGTAGCTTCCTCGTGAATGTTAGTATTTTTATTAATTGAAGCTACATATTTTGTTAGTCATTTAGAAATTTTTATCATTGTGTGTTCTTAAATGTAAGCGTATTCCACTCAGATAGGCAGCATATAACTCTACTTAGGTAGTAAAGTCTTATCAGGTGGGTAATAACGGGAAGGACTGAGAAGAAAATAGGATAAGCTCAGATAGTGAAAGGTAATGTATGATATTGGTGTACAAATACAGTATGTACAGAGTTTAAAAAATAAAATGGTAGGGAAAGGCCTATAATATAAAAGTCCATTGTCCCCTATCTCCTCAGCCCCATTTCTGTTTTCAACTTTTTGAGATGTTGGTTTTGATACTAACTTTTATGTTCTGAAATAATATTATATTGCTGTTGCTTTATCTGTCAATTTTAGGTATAATCTGTGAACTTTTCTGATATATAAAGATTTCACCCATTTACCCTTCCCCGTCCTCTCAATATAGTTACATCAGTTCTTGAGGTAGTTCTAAAAACAAAAATAATGCTCAGTTATTAGCCAAAAAAGATTCTGTGGTTCATTTTATATTTTACAAGATATAAATTGTTGTTTTTCTTTTGTTTTCATTCTTTGTTTCATAGAGTTTAGTGTCTTGTTCTTCATTTGATTAATTTTCTAGGTGTGGATCACTAATTTTCCCCAAACTCTCCAGCCCTTCTTAGTACTAGTTTTTACATTTTTATACATCATTAGGTGATCTGTTATTTTCTTACCTTCCCTCCATCTCCTTTGGCTTTTATCTTCCTACTCCAATCTGTATTGATTTCTCAGTAGGGTTACTGAAACAGCTATATTCTCTTCAGATCATCCTTGAAATTCTTTTGCTTTTCCATTATATTGGATATCCAGTTCACTGGATTCTATGTCATCTTTATTGGTTTACTTCTTTGTTTTGTTAGGATGATATCTTTTCTGAGAAAAGGTACATGGGAGACAAATGGTTTTTAGACCTTTCTGGCCTAAAAGAATGTCTCTTCTACCCTTACTTTTGTTGATAACTTTTCTTGGATACAGAATTGTAGATAGAAAATTATTTTCTCTCAGAATTTTGAAAGTGTTATTCCATTGTATTTTATCTTCCAATATTACTTAGGAGAAAGTATGAGCTGTTTTTATTCCTGAGCTTTTTCTTGTCACTCTTTTCACTCTCCCCGAAAGCTTTTAGGATCTTTATCCCTCCTTGGCTTCAGAAATTTCATGATGGTATGTGTTTCTTTCTTTTTTCAGATTCTTTTCCCATATAGGTTGTTACAGAATATTGAGTAGAGTTCCCTGTGCTATACAGTAGGTCCTCGTTGATTTTTTTTTTTTAAAGATTTTATTTATTTATTTATTTGACTGTGTTGGGTCTTAGTTGCAGCATGCGGGATCTTTTGTTGCGGTGCATGGGCTTCTCTAGCTGTGGCTCGCAGGCTCAGTAGCTGCGGTGCGTGGGCTTAGTTGCCCTGAGGCATGTGGGATCTCAGTTCCCTGACCAGGGATCAAACCCACGTCCCCTACATTGGAAGATGGATTCTTAACCACTGGACCACTAGGGAAGTCCCTATCTATTTTATATATAGTTGTATATATATGTTAATCCCAAACTCCTAATTTATCCCTCCCCCCACCTTTCCCCTTTGGTAACCATAAATTTGTTTTTGAAGTCTGTGAGTCTTTTGTAAATAAGTTTATTTGTATCATTTTTTTAGATTCCACATATAAGTGATTATCATATGATATTAGTCTTTTTCTTACTTACTTCACTCAGTATGATAATCTCTAGATCCATACCTGACTGCACTTTTATAGTAAATTTGACTAGCTCTTTGGCTTTCCTAATCCAAAATCTGACCTCAAGGTTGTTTTTTTTTTTTTTTTTTGCGGTACGCGGGCCTCTCACTGTTGTGGCCTCTCCCGTTGCGGAGCACAGGCTCTGGACGCACAGGGTCAGCGGCCATGGCTCACGGGCCCAGCCGCTCCGCGGCATATGGGATCTTCCCAGACCGGGTCACGAACTCGTGTCCCCTTCATCGGCAGGCGGACGCTCAACCACTGCGCCACCAGGGAAGCCCCTCAAGGTTGTTTTTTGAGGGGAAACTCAGATTTCATTTTCACTAAAGATAGTCAGATGTATGATCCTTCACTTTGAACTTGGTTTTTCCTAAACTTAAAGGAAGAAGCTACTCATCAGAAAAATGTTGAGTAATGTGTTTATTTTTCTTCTTGTAGAAATTGCGATATTATAGAATTTAAAACTGGAGGAGGCCTTAGAGATAAAATCCCTTTCATTTTGCCATGGAGAAAATAGTCCTGATGTATCATTTATGCATTTCTGTGTAACAAGGTACTCCAAAAGTAGTGTTTAAAACAATAAACGTTTGTTATCCTCAGAGATATGTTTATTATCTCAATTACAAACATTTATCATCAATTATTTTATGGGTAGGAGTTTGGGAGTGGTTTAGTTGGTTGGTTCTGGCTTGGATTTCTTATAAGGTTGTAGTCAAGATTTGGCCAGGTTATGGTCATCTTTGGATGACCTTACGTGGGACTGGAGGATCTATTTCCAAGTTGACTCACTTCCATGTTTGGCAAGTTGGTGCTGGTTGTTAGTGGGAGGACTCAGTTTTTTCTCATGTGGCCCTTACCATGGCCTCCTTGAGTGTTTTTCATGATAGCTGGCTTCCCCCAGAGTGAGTGATCCAAAAGAGAGCAAGGCAGAAGTGGTAATGTCTTTAGTCTCAGATGTCATACACTGTCATTTCTGCCACATTCCATTCATTGGAAGCCAGTCATTAAGTCCAGTCCACATTCAAGGGGAGGAAAATTGGGCTTCACCTTTTAAAGGGAAGAGTAGTAGTAAAGAATTTGTGGCCATACTTCAAATTTGCCACACCTGGAGAAATGAAGTTATTCTTACATGGTCATACAGGAAGTTGGTGATCTATTTGGTACAATAAGAGTTTTGATTTGTTTTGATAATATAACTAGGTGCAAATTTTAAGTGATAGTTGCTTAACTGTCATCTGTTATTGGATACATTGTAACCTGGTACTGTGTATTATTTACTTATTGATTCACCAGACCCCTTTGATTATCCACAATATGCCAGGCATTGTGCTACTAACTGAACATGTCTAAGAGAACTAGATTTGTATGTAGTAATTACTGACTCTTATTTTTATTTATTTTTGTTTTTTTACTGGAGCTGAAGTGCGAGAGAGAGAGAGAGAGTGTGAGCGTGTGTGTGTTCTTTAAACACTTTTGATCTGTCAGATAGGATAGGAATGTCCCTCCTAAGTAGCCTTCAAGCAAATTATTATATCAGCAGCATTATTATTATCAGCAGCTCCGCGTGGTATGGCATGCGGGATCTTAGTTCCCCAACCAGGGATCGAACCCGTGCCCCCTGCAGTGGAAGTGTGGAGTCTTAACCACTGGACTGCCAGGGAAGTCCCAAGCAAATTATTTTTAAATGTAGCTTTTTTATTAGTTGACAACAAAATCCCTTATGTAAAATAATGAGCTGGGTTTACTAATAAGGTATTTTATTATAGCCAGTTTCCTGATATTTGTTAAACATGTATTGAGTAGTTAGTACTTAGAGAAGCAAAGATATAGCCATAATTCTTGTTCTTTGTCTAGAGGGACAGATAAATACACACATAAAACTGAAGATGATAGCTGTCGACCTAACATGGTGACTTTTTACCAGTACCAGTTTTTGGTGTGATGCTGTCTTTTTAAGTTATTGTAGTGCTAACTCTACCAGGAAGGAGGAAATTAAATTATTCAAAAGATATTTTAGTATTTGTTTTTTTATATTACTTTTTAGAAAGATATAATTGTTGCCTCTCTAGGAAGCATTGATTTATTGAAAACTTTTTTTTCTCTTATAGGCAATGTCTATGCTGCTTCAAAGAATATAAGCATTTGGAGATTTTTAACCAAGTAGTGTGTGCACTTATTAACTTAGTGATTGCCCAAGTTCAAGTGCTCCGGGACCAGCTTTGTAAACATTGTACTACTATTAACATAGATTCCACGTGGCAAGATGAGAGTAATCAAGCGGAAGAACCACTGAATATAGAAAGAGAGTGTAATGAAGGAAGTACAGAAAGACAAAAATCAATAGAAAAAAAATCAAACTCTACAAGAATTTGTATTTTGACTGAGGAGGAATCTTCAAAGAGCTCTGATCCTTTTAGTTTATGGAGTACAGATGAGAAGGAAAAACTGTTACTATGTGTGGCAAAAATTTTTCAAATTCAGTTTCCCTTATATACTGCTTACAAACATAATACTCATCCTACTATAGAGGTATGTAAAAATAGGTATTGTGAATTTTAAGTAATACCAAGTCATGGTTATGTTGGTAATTTCTCACTTATGAATAAATATGAAGATAGTCATTATTGATGGGAAAAATTATAAAAATCACTGTTGTTATAAGAATTATTTCAGATTTCTTCAGACCATTTCTGTAGCAACTTGTGTTGAACATTTGCTCAGCATAGTTCTATTAAGGAAAGATTTATAAATTGAACTCATAAAATTAAACTGTCAGTGATAGACATTTTGCTGATGTAGATCTGTGCTGTATTTACTGTGACTCTTTCAAAAAGTAATAACTGAGGAAAAAGAAGCACATAGAGTTTTGAATTTCATTCTTAGAAACATAGGTTAACAGAATTTGGAATTCCTTTTGTAAAGAAAAAATGCTTAACAAATTATATGTAATTACTAGTTTTAAATAATAGTATTTTCTTTTGTATGTCAAGATGCTTTACTTATTTCACTAGTGATATTTTTCCACTCCCTCACTCCCTCCCTCCCCCCCCCACCTCCCTCTTTTCCTCCTTCCCTCCTCCACTAGAGATATTTATACAAGCCTTTCCAGGAGATCAGTAACCCATCTTAGGTATTTACATAATGGCATTTTTTCTACAGATAGCAGGAATTGAAACAGTTATGTGATAATGTATTATAATAATGGCTTAAAACAACAGTGATTAATTATTTCTCATGATTCTGTGTATTGCTTGGGCAATTTCTTTGCTGGTTTTGTATGGCCTTACTTAGGCACTTGCATTTATTTTGGGAGTTGGATGGGTTTGAAAGTCCAAGATGGTCTCATTCACACATCTGATAGTGCTGGCTGCTCTTTAGGGCTCCTTGGATTTTTCTCTACATGGCCTCTCTACTAGGGTAGACTATCTTCCTTACATTGTAGTCTTAGCATTGATCCAGGAAGGCAAAACTGGAAAGCTGTAAGGCCTCTTATAAAGGTCCACCCTTTGAAACCACAAAGTATCAACTTTACCACATCCCTGTTGGTTGAAGCAATTCACAAGGGCAGCTCAGATCAAAGGGGTGTGAAGTAGACTCCATCTCTGGATAGGAGGAGAGGTAAAGTTTCATTTTAAACTTTTAAGTACATTCTGTTTTTCGTGCATCCAGGAATGGGTAGAGTTGTGGCCATTAACAAATATACCATATGCTTTTTGTTTTTTTAAGGCTGTCTATTTTCTCCAGCTTATTTTTTCTATAACCTCCATTCTGACTTCTCTAAACTTCCTTCTTCATCTGGAAAAAAAGTTGTCCTTTACTGGAAATATTTTCACATTGAATTGAGACTATTTAAAAACATAGCCCAGGAGGTGGGTGTTTTCCCTATCGGAATTCTCCATAAGAATATTTTAAATCAGACTGTGCTCTGTCTTCTAGAATTTTTAGCCTATTATCTTTCCATGTAGAAACCTTTTAATAAATCTCTTATATGACATCAGATATTTATTAATCATTCTAAAAAATGTCATCTTGGAATCCTTTTTCAACAAAAAGGGGATCCATTTATGCAAAGCTGTAAAATTTAATCTTAAGAACACCACACAAATAGTGTTTTTAATGCCTTAAATTGATAATTGAAAGATGCTAAAAATAGTTTGGTTAGGGATGTAGATATGTAAAATTCATGCAGAGTGTCTTAGAAATATTTTTTCTCCAGTTAAAAATCTGTTGGTAGAGTTACAGCAATACTAAATCTGCCATTTTGCTCTCAAAATCAATTTCCTCATCAGTTTTTTAAAAATGATTTTCAAATATGATAATCTCCAAATGTAGGCATAGTCACACTCCCCTGTACTTCTCCTTGTGGAATAAAATGCCCCATTATTACTCTTCTTTAGGATCATTCCATGTGACTACTTGGTTGAAAGCAGTGGCTTCATTAACTTTAGGAAAATTCTAATAAAAACCACTCTTGGATATAATAAAGTAGGAGTCTCCTTATACAGAATTCTGTATTCTTATACAGAATTCTAATCTCCTTATACAGAATTTATATGTGCTTCTTTAATATTCTGTTCATAAGAGCTGTTTCCCAAGTTTCTAATATCTTAGTAATGAGATGTTATAAATACTCTAAAATTTCTAGTTTCTGTCCTTTGGCCATGTTATTAAATATGTTAAGGGCCAGCTGTTTCAAAGGGTCTCCGATCAAAACCTTGATGTAGGGCTTCCCTGGTGGCGCAGTGGTTGGGGGTCCACCTGCCGATGCAGGGGACACGGGTTCGTGCCCCGGTTTGGGAGGATCCCACGTGCCGCGGAGCGACTGGGCCCGTGAGCCATGGCCGCTGAGCCTGCGCATCCGGAGCCTGTGCTCCGCAGCGGGAGAGGCCACAGCAGTGAGAGGCCCGTGTACCGCAAAAAAAACCCCAAAAAACAAAAAAAATCCTTGGTGTAACATACATATATATTATAAAATTATGTGTATGTGTCTATATACATACACACAGATATCTTAAAACTAATATTTATTATGCAGTGCTATAGAGTTTACTATAGAGATGTTTAATTCCACCTTTTTATAAGGAGGTAGTCCATCCAGTCTTCCCTTCATACTGTTATATGCATCCTTTCCTGATAAGACCTTTTACTTTTGGTTTTATTTATTTTTTTTAAGAGGCACAAATTGACCAAGACTCTAGGAGAATATTCAGTACTCCTGTGTTAGTGTTTTGACACCTGTGACTTTAGAAACTTAGTCAGTATCCTTATTTCATGTAAGAGGAAACTGACTTACGAAGGTTAAAAGTTTTGATCACATTTGCATAGCATATTGCTCAGAGAGTTCTAGAATTCAGGTCTTAATTCTACTGCATTGTTTCTCAAATGTTTCAGACTAATCACTAACTATTGTAATCCATTGCCAATAGTGAATTAAGATGGGAACTTGAAGCCTCTCCTCCTCCCTTCCTCCCTCCATCCTTCTTTCCCTCCTGTTGAAGTTGAAAATATTTTTAAAGATGTAGTAATTTAAAATACATAATATTAATTCACATTAAAAGTTTTGTGGAGGCCAGTGGCATTCTTTTCCTAATCCTGAATAATACAGGTAATTCTATCAAATGAGGTATTGCTCTAGTGTTAAGTATTTTTCTTAGAGCGAGATGAGTATAAAAATTGAGAGAGAAGAGAGATCTTTGCCCTTCTGTTAAAGGTAGGTATAATATGCTCTGGCAGATTAAATACATATATTGTTGTTTTATTGTCCAAGTTTCTGAATCTAGGCTGTTTTTTTTTCTTGCCACTTTCTACTGACTTTTAATTCACCCTTTTTAAAAAAAATTAAATGTTTTAAATTTACTCTTTTAAAGTATACACTTTAATAAGTAACCATCACTACTATCTAATTCCAACATCAATGACTTTTTTATGCAAATATTTTATTCCTAATCTTCTAGCCTTCAATTCTTTGTGGTTAGATCATAGAGCAACATTTGCTTAATTAGATATAGAATTACTTTCTAGTTACTCCTTTATTTCTCTTTGTTTTAGAGTATCTTTTAAAGTAGTAGGCATATTCCTCTGTTTAGTTCTAGAAAGAGAGTGGCATCATCTTATGTAATAAATGTGAGGTTTTGGGGAAAAAAACAAAAACTTAAAAAATTCTTGATAGGTTTCTTAACACCTTTTCAGGGATCCTCTATAATGAGAGCTTTTGAGAGAAGGTTCAGCTTTTATCAAGACTTCCTAGTGTTGCTCCTAGTATTGTTACCAACAGATCTATGTTCATTTCTTTGCATACTACTTAAAATGAGATTATAATAACACCTTAGGGTAGTGGCTTCATGTATCCAGAGTAGAAATATGAAATGGTAAAACAGATCTTCTGAGTAGCTAAAATAGATACAACCAAGTCCATGAGTAACATTTTGCACATCAGAATAGAATTCTGTTAGGAGAATTTCTAGCTGTGTTCATGTTAGGCAGTAGAAATCTTGACTCCAATTTGATATTTCAGCATGGTTCATCTGGTCCATGAATCGTATTTAGTAATACCACAGGAGTTCTTATATTCTGGATTTTTTGAAGACAAAAGGTTTGCTAAGAATAACTTAAAACTTTAACTGTGGCCCTGGTAGTAGAGGTTTGAGAATACATTTAAGGAGGTTTATTACACTTAATTTGACAAGTGTTTTGACCTCTCTTAGGACAGTTTTTGATTATTCTGAAATGTTCTGAGAGTTTTATGTATGCTCTCAATCAGTTGTTTTCAAACTTTATTTCAGCAGTCAAACTTTACGTAAAACAGGTAACAGCAAAGAATGAATGGGTTCCTTTGGCAGCTAACTTTTCAGCTGAAAGTATCTAACCTTCTGATTATAAAAGTAACACTTTCAATATGACTAAAAAAGCATAGACTATACAAAATATAGAGTTTAAAATAAAAGGCCTTGAATCTCTCCTTTTTCTCCATTCTCTCGTCAAAAAAAATTGTTATGAAATTAGTTCAGATATTTTCAGACATTTAAAAATTTATGAAAATTAGATCATGTTCATAAATTCTATTTTTAACAAATACAGGATATTATCTTTATATGCCTGTGCATATGGAATTCACCTTATTTATTTTTTGATTCACCTTATTTTTAACAGCATTTTAAAGGTATACTTTACATACCATAAAAATCACTTGCTTAAAGTATATATTATTTTCATAAATTTATAGAGCCGTGCAACCATTACCACATTTCAATTTGAGAACATTTTCATCATCCCAAAAAGATAATCCCTCATGCCATTTCACCGTATTATTTTTGAAGGCTGCATAAGACCCTAGATGGTTATGTCACCATTTTATTTAGCCAGCCTATTGATGGATATTGAAGTTGTTTCTAATTTTGAGATGTTATAAATAGTTTCAGTGAGCATCATTATACATACATTTTCCAGCACTACTTTTACTAGTTGTTTAGGATAAATAACCAGAAGTTGATTTGCTGGGTCAAAGGGAAGGTACATTTTAAATGTTGATAGGTAACTGCCAAATTATCCTGCAACAAGGTCATACCAGCTTATATTCACACCAACAGTGGATGAGTATGCTTTTAGGTAGTTTAAATCTTACGTATGGAAAGCACGTTGTGGAACTTTTGAGTATACCTCTAGAGATTTCCCGAGTACAGTTTCAAAACCACTTAACTAAGTTTAAAATGTGTTCAAAAATTACCCCAATTATTTAAGGAAAGGTTTTTGTTTAAGAAGGCAAAATAATGTGTAGCATATAGTATAGAAAGATTTCTTTGGAGAAGAGTTAAAGTATACTTTAGAACTGAATCATATTAGCTTCAGTTAGGAATACTGCTGTTGATGATGAGAAGCAATTGTACAATCGGTGAGTTTTTATAAAATCAATCTTTAAAAAATCGTAGTTTTTAAAGATTGTCATGTAGTAGTGTGATGTAATTGTATTTACCTTTTTTTCTTTTTTTTTTTAAATCAGGATATATCAACCCAAGAAAGCAACATATTAGGGGCATTCTGTGATATGAATGTAAGTGTTTATCTTTTTTCATTCTTAGGTTTATGGAAAATTTTACTTTTTCATGTAAGTCTTTTTGAGTTTATGCCTGACCAGTATCTTTCCAGTACTGGTAATAAAATAAAAATTGTTCCTGATAAGTTTTAAAATAATAGATTTTCTTTTTTCTTCAGGATGTAGAAGTACCATTGCATTTGCTTCGTTATGTATGTTTGTTTTGTGGGAAAAATGGCCTTTCTCTCATGAAGGACTGCTTTGAATATGGAACTCCTGAAACTTTGCCATTTCTTATAGCACATGCATTTATTACAGTTGTATCTAATGTAAGTATTGTTTGGAATTGGTTTTAATCTTGAGATCAAAGTCTAGTATTTTAATAACATGAATTTTTATGTTCAGAAAAGCCAGATTATGAGTGATTTACATGTACAATCTTGTTTTTCTTTTCTTCTGGATTATACTTTGAAAAAATCGAGTACAGAAATCTTTTTTAAAATGTCTTTGTTATAATAAATTGGAATTTGTATCAGCGGTTAGGACTTGGTGCTTTCACTGCTGTGGCCCGGGTTCAATCCCTGGTTGGGGAACTAAGATCCTGCAAGCCGCACGGCACAACCAAAAAAAAAAAAAAAAAAAAAATTTAATGAATTTAAGTTAACTAGATAAATTTAGCCATCTACCTCTTTAGCCAGGGATTTTGTACTGGGAAATTTTAGAGTTTTTGGTTACTTAAATGATGGTTAGCCTAGCCTAGGGCACTACTACAGTGTGTCTGACTTCCCTGTATATTGCAAGTGAAGAACTAACATTTCTTTTTGCCTTTGTAAAGAAGATAATTCTTTCAAATGTTGTGAATGTCAGCTACTGTGAAGCACAATATGTGTGGAAGCAGAGAGAAGAAATACATTTTACCACCTGTGTATTAAAATCTAACCTAAAATAATCTTCTATTCTGGTCATCATTTAAAAAAATAGTGAAGCAATACTTAAATCTAACTTTACCAAAGCCTGAATTCTTGTATTAACTGAGTTACCTTAAGTAATAACTACTGTGAAATACTTCAAGTGTGTATATAAAATACAGGGTGAAAAAAGACTGAACAAAATAACTTTGTTTCCTCGTTTCCAGTGTAGAAATAACACTGGAGAGGACACTGGCTTTACTCAAATTTATTGAGTATCTGGAACTCCATGTTTCCATATTTGAAATAATTAATTTGTATCAAGGTCATTTTTAGTCCCCAAATTCCTTGGTTTCTGACAGGTTGAACATGCTACATGTAATGGCAGTGTAGCATGGTAGGTTAAGAATATACACTTTGGAGTCACAATTGCATTTGAATTCTGAACCTGAGCCTCAATTTTTTAATTCGTAGAATGGGAATGATAAATATGGTGATCTACCTTAAAAGATTGTTGTGAGGTTTTAAGATTTTAAGCTCTTATTAATAGCACCTGATACATAGTAAGCCCTTAGTGACTGGTGCTGCTATTTATTTTAGCTATTATTAACACTTAACCTGATTCTGTTAGTCTGATTGACTGTATTTGTTTGAAAGAAAGTTTTATTCAGTTTGGCTTCCTTTGGGAGAAAGAATAAAATACAGACTTTTGAGTGAACTTAAATCCTGTGTTGACATTTTAGTTTTAAATTGTCATAAATTTAGACAGGGTAAATAACTGAGTTTGAAATCCAAAGTTCAAAAAATAATTTATCAACAGTTTTCCTTAATCAGGAATATTAACCTGAATTAAAATGTATTTCTTGAATTAATTTTACTAAATCTTGGTGTTAAAAGTCTATTGTGGAAGCCTCGTTACAGGTAACTTATTGCTCTCTCTTGAAAAGTAATCCTTTACTTTGGATTCTGTTTGGAGGTTTGGATTCTGTTTCATTTTTCTCTTCAGACTTTTTGTGACTGCTAATTGGTGGGCTGTTGTCAATTTGCATAACTTTATCTTGTAACTCAACTGAGACTATTAAACCAAAGTTAAAATTAGTCATACTGTTTAAATTAATAATGTAATTGTTTGGATACTATAATCTATGTTTGTTTTTTTCCTGAGAGTATAACATAATGTACTTTTTAACCAAAGGTTTTATAACTTGAGTGGGTAACTCTCATTTGGCATCTTTTCCTCATAAAAAAATATTTTTTGATTTTGCTTTCTTCTAATTTTTAAAAATACAGTTAATACTTTGGTGCAAATTAAGAGCTTAAATTACAATTCTTTTTGTAATTAAGTTGTCTGCAGACCCTGTACTTTATTTTTTTCAGAGTTTGGAGTTTTTCTTAAGGGACTGGTGACATTTAAAGCAATATAAGTGTTGGCATGATTTCTGACCTTTTTTTGGAGTTTTGACCACTCTGCCTGAAGTTTATATGAAAACACTTAGCAGCCACTTTAAACAATTGAAATAGACATCCTTTTTGCATTTTGAGAAACTTTAAGGCCTTTAAATTTCAGACTTTTCTAGTCACATACAAGTTGATCTAGAGCAGAGTAGTTTCCTTTAGTGGATCATTGTAAATGATAAACCCTGGTCGTTTCTGTATGTCTCATTTCTTTTCTTGAGAAATAGGCAGCTTGTTTAGCCATGTTGTTTCAGCTTCAGTAAGGCTGAAGGTCCCTTATTTGGGAATCTCTGATTTTCCATGGGCTTTCATACAGGAACAAAAACTCCTACATTTAAATAATGAAAAAATTATTGAATTTTAGGGCAATCCTTTTCTTGAAAAGCAAAAAATTCTACGAATTATAAACTACTTTTATGGTAAGGTAGATAAGGCCTGACCTTATTGAGTACCTGTTTCTCCCACACTTGATTATAATAAATCACACATTCAGAAGAAAACATGTTTATATCAGTTTCTGGGAACCAAGCCATTCTGTTTGTTTTCTAGGGTCATTCCCTCACTCTTAATGAGGAAGGTGGTGTTATCTCCTAGAACTTTAGCTTGCAGCACAGGAAAACTCACTTTGCCTTGAGTCTGAGTTATCAGCAAAGAAGGAAAACTCTTATTTGATCAGTTAAGGTTCAAATCTGATAATACGCTTAGGCCCATACACTTACTTCAGTCTCAGAAGTTTGCTTTAGCATTTCTAAACTAACACTGTTAGGAGAGTTCTCAGTTTTGCACAAGTATTACTACACTCTTATAAGGATCTATTCTTAGTAATAATGACTGCCACCTCAGGGAAATAACAACAAAATCTTTATATATGTAGTTTTCTTATTTTGTATTGGTCTGTAGATTTTCAGCAAAAGCAGTTAACCAATATTTAGTACAGCTTATAGAAGTAGAATGTAGAGTCCTCATAGAAGTTTCCCCACTGAGATGCATGGTGGTTATAGCTCATAGTATGTATCCTGCCTCAGCCGTCAGCAAAGATGCCTGAGTTAGTCATCTCAGACATGACACCTTTTATTAATTACAAAATAACAAAGCCTAAGGACTTTGCATAAAGAATTTAAGAGTCATGGGATTTATTTTATTAATATGAATGGAAAAGTACAAATGAGCCTTAATAAACCTCATGAATATATGCTTTACAAAACAGATATGACAAATTATTACCTAAGAGATGTTATCAGACATGCAAACTTGTAGTAACACAACAGAAGACACAATAACAATTTCCGAACTGTCAGTTTCCTAAGACTACTTTACAAAAAACACTAACAAGGACTATTTAATATCAGAAGTTAGGCTGGGATTATACATTTTCATATATTTTCACACTAATCAGGAGAGTTCGCTGACAGTTCAGTGAAGTTTTCATTTTGTCAAAACTAGCTTTGTGATGCAGAATACTGCCTACATTCTGCAGTTATAAGGGGATCAGACAATATTTTTTCCTATTCCTGAGATTTTTAACAAGTACTTAGAAGGGCTACTAGAGCTCTGTTATCACAAAGAGGGGGAAGCTCAAAACTTACAGTAAGGAAAGAAAAAGGACCTATGTGATTAATAGCATATGGAATTTGATTCTTGTAATGGTATACCTCATAGTAGATTAAAGAATGTAGATTTTACAGAGAAATAATCTTGGGCTTGAATTGTAGTTCTGTTATGTACTATCTAATTTTTTTGTTTTTTTGTTTTTAAAATTTTTTTATTGATGTAATATCTAATTTTGATTACATTATGTCTATAAGCCTCACTTTTTTCATCTATCACAATGGAAATATTAAGGGTTCAGTAAATGGTAGCTCTTCTTTCTATTAAAAATTTCTTTCCAATGTTGACATTTTTTCCCTTGTCATTTTTATTTAAATTTTTGTTCGTTGGCATATTTGTTTATCCCCAAATAAAAGGTATCACTGTATCTATTTTCATTTTCATCCGTTCTAATGTATCTTATATATAATTGAATCTGTGAACCTTTTAAAAAAATTTGAAATAAACATATAGAAAAGTGAACAGAATGATAAGGTATGGCTCAGTGACTTATCAAAGTGAATATCCCATTTAACCACTACCCATGTCAAGAAACAAATCATTGTCAATTCCCCAGAAGCCTCCTTTATGATTCCTCTAAGTCACTATCCCATCTCTTTGCCCTTAAAGGTTAACACAATTCATACTTTTATTTCTTGCTTTTCTTTGTTTTATTACTTAAGCTTATATCCCTAAATACTGTGATTTAGTTTTGTCTCTTGCTAACTGTATAAGTAGAATCACATACAATGCATTCTTTCATGTATGGCTACTTTTGTTTAACATTGAGATTTATATTGCATGTAGTTCGAGTTGCTCATTTTGATTGTTGTATAAGACTCCTTTAAAAATATACCAACATTGATCTGTTTTACTGGTGATGGATTAATGTGGTGTCAGCATTCTCTTACATGTCTTTTAGTGCATGTGTACATTATTTTCATATATATATAGTAGTGCAATTTCTTTATCACAGGGTATACATATATTCAGTTTTACACGTTAATGCTAAGATTTTCTGAAGTGATTGTATTAATTTACACTCTTACCAGGAATGAGAGTTCCCATTGCTCCATATCATTGCAGACACCTAGTGTTCTCTTAGAGATTCATGATGAACTAATAGTAGTATCTCCTTGTGGTCTGCTTTTGTGTTTTTAAATGACTAAAGAGATTGAGCACCATTTCGTGGGCATATTAGCCATTTCAATATTTTTCGAGAAGTGTCAGTTTGTTTTTTTTTTGCGGTACGTGGGCCTCTCACTGTTTGTGGCCTCTCCTGTTGCGGAGCACAGGCTCCGGACGCGCAGGCTCAGCGGCCATGGCTCACGGGCCCAGCCGCTCTGCGGCATGTGGGATCTTCCCGGACCGGGGCACGAACCCGTGTCCCCTGCATTGGCAGGCGGACTCTCAACCACTGCGCCACCAGGGAACCCCAGTTCAAGTTTTTTTAATCTGTTTTAAAAATCAAATTGTTTGCCTTTTCCTTACGAATGTGTGGAGATTCCTTATATGTTTTGGTTACAAGTCTTTTGCCTGACATTTATGTATTGCTAATATCTTCTTCAACTCTGGTTTTGCTTTTCATTCTCTTGTGTCTTTTAAGAGTTATTTTTAACTTAACTATAGTTGATTTACAGTACTGTGTTAGTTTCAGGTGTACAGCTTCAGAGTCTTTTTTTTTTTAAATAAAATTTATTTATATTTTTGGTTGTGTTGGGTCTTCGTTGCTGCATGCGAATTTCTCTAGTTGCGGTGAGTGGGGCTACTCTTCACTGCAGTGTGCAGGCTTCTCGTGGCGGTGCTTCTCTTGTTGTGGTGCTTCTCTTGTTGTGGAGCATGGGCTCTAGGCACACAGGCTCCAGAGTGCCGGCTCAGTAGTTGTGGCACACAGACTTAGTTGCTCCACTGCATGTGGGATCTTCCTGGACCAGGGCTTGAATCCGTGTCCCCTGCATTGGCAGGCGGATTCTTAACCACTGTGCCACCAGGGAAGCCCCAGATTCTTTTTCATTATAGGTTAGTACAAGATACTGAATATAGTTCCATGTGCTATACAGTAAATCCTTGTTGTTTATTTTATATGTAGTAGTGCATATCTATTAATCCCATACTCCCAATTTATCCTTCCCTCTCCCCCTTTCCCTTTGGTAACCATAAGTTTGTTTCCTGTTTTGTACAGAAGTTGATGTGTATTATTTTTTTAGATTCCATTTATAAATGATATCTTATAGAATTTGTCTTTCTCTGCCTAACTTACTTTACTTAATATGCAAATCTCTAGGTCCATCCACGTTGCTGCAAATGGAAGGATTTCTTTTTTTTTTTTTTAATGGCTAGGTAATATTCTATTGTGTATGTATACCACATCTTCTTTATCCCTTCATCTGTCGAGGGACATTTAGGTTGCTTTTATGTCTTGGCTATTGTGCTGTGAACATTGGGGGGCGCATGTACCTTTTTGAATAAGGGTTTTTGTCTTTTCAGAATATATGCCCAGGAGTGGATCATATGGTACCTCTATTTTTAGTTTTTAAAGGAATCTCCAGACTGTTTTCCATAGGGCTTTACCAATTTACATTCCCACCAATAGTGTAGGAGGATTCCCTTTTCTCCAAACCCTCTAGCATTTATTATTTCTGGACTTTCTGATGATGGCTATTCTGACTGGTGTGAGGTGTCGTTTTGATTTCATTAAGAGTTATTTTCTAACCCAATTTAATGGTGTATAATTTATAAAAAAATTTTTCTTTATGGTTAATGTTTTCATTAATGGATAAAAAATCTTCCTTACGAAGATATTTTTCTATGTTCTGGAATTTTTATTATGTTACTTTCACATTTTGATCTATAGTTCAGTTGGAATTGACTTTTGTGTGTGGTGTGTGAGGAGGGATCAGGATTCATTTTCTTTTCTATATAGACAGACACTGGACCTGTCGCTATTTATAGCAAAGACAGTCCTTTCCTATTTGTTCTGAAGTATCATTTTGTCATAAATCAGGTATCTTTATTTGTCTTCTTGTGCATGGGTCTGGGGTTTCTAGTATATTCCATTAGTCTATTTGATTAGTCTTGTGCTGTTTTGCATACCATCTTAATTTCGGCTGCTTTATAAGAAGTCTTGCTATCTGGTAAAGCAAGTTCTACCTCCCTGTCATTTTTTAAAAAAATTTATTAAGATGTAACTGACATATAACATTAGTTTCAGTTGATTCAATATTTATATATGTTACAAAATGATTACCACAGGAAGTCTAGTTAACGTCTGACACCATTCATAGTTAACAAATTTTTTTATAAGAACTTTTAAGAACTATTAGCACTTTCAAATATGCAAAACCATTTTATTAAGTATAGTCACCATGCATTATATCTCTACTCCCTGTCATTCTTAAAGAGTGTTTTGTCTCTTCTTGGACTTTTGCATTTGGAATCAGTGCCTAAAGTTCCACGTATAAACCTTTTTGGGTTGCATTGAATCTGTAGATCAGTTTGCGGAGAACTGTGTCTCTGCAATATTGAGTCTTCTAATGTATAAATATGGTAAATGTGTTTTTATTTACATGCTTTAAGATTTGTCTCATAATTTTCTGTGTTTATGTGGAGATGTTATATATCTTTGTTAGACAATTTCTAGGCGCATGATATTTTTTGATGCTGTTGTAAAGAGAATATTTTTGAAAATTTTATTTATTATTTTTTTCTGGTATGTAAGATGTGTATATATGTATTATATATATGTAATATAGTATGTGTATGTATGTATATATGTGTGTATATTAATTCATTTACTTATATTAACTTTCTAAGCAGCAATCTTGCTAAACTAGTTACTTCCAAAAAGGTTTATCTGAAAATTATTTTGGATTTCTTACTTACATAATCACATCATCTCAGAGTAATATTGATTTTAATTCTTCCTTTTTAGTCTTATGCCTTTTATTCGATTTCTTGTCTGTTGCACTGTCTAGGACCTTCAGTTTAAGTTGAATTAAAGGTATTCTTGTCTTGTTCCTAGTCTCAGAGGGAAGAGTTTTAGCATTTCACCGTTAGTATTGTATTTGCTATAGGACTTACGTTTCATTAGATTAAAGTGAAGCCATGCAGTCTGTATTTACAAATTTGTTTTCAATTTGTATTACTTGCATGTGTTAAGGCTTAGTATTGTAGTTTCTTGTTTGATGATTTGCTTAGGATTTTTTTCTTATATGATATTTAAACTGCGATTTATGAGAATAAAACTAGTATGAGCATATTAGATTTAGAAATGGGCTGGAATATTATGTAGAAAAAATTAAGTGAACAGATTATTATAACTTTCATTATAACTTAGATTGGGATACTTATAGTAAGAGCTTAATTAAACAAATAGTTGTTGATGATCAGTGTTTGACTCTATAAAATATATTTGTCTTAGATGGATATTGAAGTGACCAGGTATCAGGTAATTTGATATTTTTTAGAAGGAAGGATGATTTATTAAAAAAATAATTTAGTTCTATAGTATTTGGGTTGCTACCATACAAAGAGGTATAGAGTAGCAGGTAGTAAGACGTTACTTGGATAGGTGATTCTCCCTTTTCAGGAAGAAACTGATAGTAATTCTTCAGATTGATTTTAGGTATATGGATTAGAATTGTTTATAGGTTAAATTACTTACCTGATATGTGTGCAGTCGTATTTCTTAGTTTATCCTTTTCAAAATAGATGAAATACATTTAGTTTTTAGAGGCAGGAAAATACTAAATGTTCTTGTTTTTAATTAAAGACATGTATTTCACATATTCATTAATCATTAATATCATTTTTATGTTTCTTTATAGATTAGAATATGGCTACATATCCCTGCTGTCATGCAGCACATTATCCCTTTTAGGACATATGTTATCAGGTAAGTTTATAAAATCTTTCTCCCCTGGTTATCCGTGTAGTAATGTTGTTGTTTTTTTTTTTTTTGCAGTACGTGGGCCTCTCACTGTTCTGGCCTCTCCCATTGCGGAGCACAGGCTCCGGACGCACAGGCTCAGCGGCCATGGCCCACGGGCCCAGCCACTCGGTGGCACGTGGGATCCTCCCGGACCGGGGCACGACCCCACGTCCCCTGCATTGGCAGGCGGACTCTCAACCACTGCGCCACCAGGGAAGCCCAGTGTAGTAATGTTTAAACTATTCATAACATAGTACATAATTATATAGTTTGAAAGTCCTTTGTGTTCACATCCTCCAGAGAAAATTTTTGACCATTTGATGTATTTTTTAATGCACCTATGTAGGTTTATATTTAATGTTTACTTTAAAGCAATTTATGTTGGAATATTTTTTATGTAAGTGTAAAGAATTAAACAGATTAACAGTGGTTGCATGATATTCCACTGTATTTATTCAGTCAACAAATGTATACTGTTATGTTGTAGGCACTGGAGATACAGCAGAGAAGAAAATATATCTCCTTTTGTGCAGTCTGTGTGCACAATAAGTAAATGATACAGTTCATTAGAAAGTCATGAGTATGACAGAGAAAAATAGCAGCAAGGGTGGGTTGAGAGTTCTAGAGAGTGGGTCACAATTATACCTATGGTATAGAGAAGGTCTCATTGGGAAAAGGGTGATATTTGAGTTCTGGAAGTCCCAACCTAAGAAGGAAACGTAAGACGAGGATAGAGATATTATCATATTTATTAGGCTTAGAGTGTAAACTGTTGGAGTTCTAAGATTGTATTTCTTGATAATATTTATGAGTTCTTTGTAATTTTTATTCATTTGCAAAGATTTGAGTGCCTGCTATTTTCTGGTTACTGTTCGGGTTGTTGGAGAAAGTATCAGGAAAAGAATCAGATAGTGATGAATCCTATGCAAGTAAAGATAAGGTGATAGAGAATATGAGGCCTTTCTGAAAGGTGACATCTGAGGAACATGGATCTGCTAATCAGATGATAAGTAGAAGGAACATAAGGGCATAGGCTTTGAAGTTGGAAAGAATATGACATATTAAAAAATTAGAAGTAGGGACTTCCCTGGTGGCACAGTGGTTAAGAATATGCCTGCCAATGCAGGAGACACGGGTTCGAGCCCTGGTCCGGGAAGATCCCACATGCTGTGGAGCAACTAAGCCTGTGCGCCACAACTACTGAGCCTGCAAGTCACAACTACTGAAGCCCATGTGCCACAACTACTGAAGTCCATGCACCTAGAGCCCGTGCTCCGCAACGAGAGAAGCCACCACAATGAGAAGCCCGCGTACCGCAAAGAAGAGTATCCCCCACTCACCGCAACTAGAGAAAGCCCGTGTGTAGCAACGAAGACTCAACACAGCCAAAAATAAAAAAATAAAGACATTTATATATATAAAAAAAAAAACTAGAAGTAGACTGGTGGAGCATAGTGTATAAGGAGGTAAGATTATGATATGAGGTTGGATATAAACAGGGGCAGATTATTCAGGACCTTCAAGACCTTTTAAGGAGCTTGGATTTAATTTTAGCAGTGGGATCTATTGAAGGGTTTTAAGCAGATGAATCATGATGGCTTTTTTAAAAAAAATATTTTAAGCTGCTTAATTTGTAATCTTTTTTAAAAAAAATTTATTTATTTATTTATTTATTTTTGGCTGCATTGAGTCTTTGTCGCTCCGCGTGGGCTTTCTCTAGTTGTGGCGAGTGGGTGCTACTCCTCATTGCGGTGCATGGGCTTCTCATTGCGGTGGCTTCTCTTGTTGCAGAGCGCGGGCTCTAGGTGAACAGGCTTCAGTAGTTGTGGCACACGGGCTCAGTAGATGTGGCTCACAGGCTCTAGAGCACATGCTCAGTAGTTGTGACATGCGGGTTAAATTGCTCCGTGGCTTGTGGGATCTTCCCGGACTAGGGCTCGAACCCATGTCCCCTGCATTGGCAGGCAGATTCTTAACCACTGCGCCACCAGGGAAGTCCTCATGATGGTTTTTAAAAGATCACTTTGGCCTTTAAGTGGATCATAAATTACAGGAGTGTTGGAGGAGGAGGAGCTAGGAGACCAGTTGAAAAGTTAATGGAGTAGTCCTGGAAAGAAGTGATGGTTACTTGTACAAGAATTGTTTATGGTGATTTGAAAATTGACTGGATATAGTTGAAAATGAAATCAATAAGGTTGGTGATTGTGGAGTTTAAGGAAAGGCGTAGCATAGTGGAAGACACTTAGCTGCCCTCCCTTTGATTTCTCTTTTTGCTGTGAGTATCATTAACAGATGTGAAAGACTGGGAGAATTTAAAGACGTAATTTTGAGATGCTTGTGGGACATTTAAGTGGCACGGGGAAATTGAGAATATAAGCCTGTAACTTAGAACAACAGCGTTAATTTAGGAGTTGTCAGCATAAAGGTAGCACTTAAAAACCATGGGAATAGGGGCTTCCCTGGTGGCGCAGTGGTTGAGAGTCCGCCTGCCGTTGCAGGGGACACGGGTTCGTGCCCTGGTCCAGGAAGATCCCACATGCCGCGGTGCGGCTGGGCCCGTGAGCCATGGCCACTGAGCCTGTGCATCCAGAGCCTGTGCTCCGCAACGGGAGAGGCCACAACGGTGAGAAGTCTGCGTATCACAAAAAAAACTAAACAACAACAACAAAAAAACCCATGAGAATAGGACTTCCCTGGTGGCACAGTGGTTAAGAATCCACCTGCCAATGTAGGGGAGATGGGTTTGAGCCCTGGTCTGGGAAGATCCCACATGCCGCAGAGCAGCTAAGCCTGTGTGCCACAACTACTGAGCCCATATGCTGCAACTACTGAAGCCCGCATGCCTAGGGCCCATGCTCCGCAACAAGAGAAGCCACCGCAATGAGAAGCCCACGCACCGCAAAGAAGAGTAGCCTCCACTCGCCACAACTAGGGAAAGCACGAGGGCAGCAATGAAGACCCATCACAGCCAAAAATAAATAAATAAATTTTTAAAAAACCTCATGGGTGGGCTTCCCTGGTGGCGCAGTGGTTGAGAGTCTGCCTGCCGATGCAGGGGATGCAGGTTCATGCCCCGGTCCGAGAAGATCCCACATGCCGCGGAGTGGCTGGGCTCGTGAGCCATGGCCGCTGAGGCTGCACGTCTGGAGCCTGTGCTCCGCAATAGGAGAGGCCACAACAGTGAGAGGGCCGCGTACCGCAAAAAAACAACCCAGAAAACCTCAGGGGAATAAATGAGGTCATCTGGGGAGAGAATGTAGAAAGAAAATAGAAGTGAATCTAGGGGACTTCCCTGGTGTTCCAGCGGGTAAGACTCCGTGCTCCCAATGCAGGGGGCCCGGGTTTGATCCCTGGTCAGGGAACTAGATCCCACATGCATGCCGCAACTGAGTCCACATGCTGCAACAAAGATCCCGCATGCCGCAACTAAGACCTGGCACGGCCTAAATTAAAAAAAAAGAAGTGGGGCTTCCCTGGTGGCGCAGTGGTTGAGAGTCCGCCTGCCGATGCAGGGGATACGGGTTCGTGCCCCGGTCCAGGAGGATCCCACATGCCGCAGAGCGGCTGGGCCCGTGAGCCATGGCCGCTGAGCTGTGCGTCCGGAGCCTGTGCTCCACGACGGGAGAGGCCACAACAGTGAGAGGCCCACGTACCGCAAAAAAAAGTGAATCTAGGATGGAATGCTATATCAGTTTGCTTTTGCTGTGTGAGAAAACACCCAAAACTAGTAGCTTAAAATAACAGCCATTTATTATTTGTCACAGTTCTCTGGTTGGCTAGCTTTTCTGATCTGGGCTGACTTGGCTGGACCTGGGTGCTCTGTGATAGATAATCTCAGTCATTTGTCCTCTGGTTGGCAGGCTGATTGGTCTTGAGTGGGGAAGGGTGCTCATATGTATCTTGGCAGTTGGCTGGATGTCAGTTGGGGCATTAGCCGTGTCTCTCTCATCCAGCAGGCTATCCTGAGTCCTTTTCTCAGTGGTGGAAGAGTTCCCAGCAAGAGAGGGCAAGCTCAAAGGCTTTTTAAGCTTCTGCTTATGTTACATCTCTTAATACCCCACTGGGCAAAGGAACCTTCATGGCAAAGCTCAGATGCAAGGAAGTAGAGGAATAAATGACACATTTGTTGGGAAGAGTGGTAAAGTCACATTGCAAAGACTACTATATAAAGTGATGGGAGGAATTTGGGGCCTTTCTGCAATCCATTACAAGCCCTGAGGAGCAATAATGTTGAAAGGTTGGGTACAGGAGGAGAGACTAACCAAATAGAATAGGCAGGGCCTGAGAGGAAAACCAGTGGTTTGTGATTTTTGAAAGCCAAAAAAGAATGATGTTTAAAATGTACACATTTTGAAGAATTTTGGCTGTGTTGGGGAGTAGATGTACTATTTATATGAAGTCAACTGAAATTTACTAAAACAGGAGCTGTATACATGACAGGTACTAGAGAATAGTAAAGCTATACTGGAGGTGCAGGTGCAGAATCCGATGTTAAATGACTTGGCTCTGTGCAGTTCCTCCCTCCCTTCCTCCCTCCCTCTTCGTCCCTCCCTTCCTTCCTCTCCCTCCCTGCTTTCCCCTCCCTCCCTCCCTCCCTCCCTCCCTCCCTCCCTCCCTTCCTCCCTTCCTCCCTTCCTCCCTTCCTTCCATGTTGTGTTAGGCTTTGCAGTTCCTGATTTATGTTGGACTCTCAGCAAAGGACACATTGCCACAGGTCACAATCCTTGAAGCATTACTTAGAAATAGTTTAAATTGGGAGTATTAATCCCAGCATTCCAGGTACTACTGTACTTAACAGTTTGGAGGTATGGAGCAAAGGAATATTACTGAATTATTGAGTGGTCTTCAGAAATAGTTTGCAAGTTTTTGTGTATGTTGTATTTCTGTATCATTTCAGGTATTTATGCAAGCTCTCTGATCAGGAGTTAAGACAGAGTGCGGCTCGCAACATGGCTGACTTAATGTGGAGCACAGTGAAAGAACCATTGGACACGACGTTATGCTTTGATAAAGAAAGCCTAGATCTTGCATTTAAGTACTTTATGTCACCTACTTTGACTATGAGGTTGGCTGGATTAAGTCAGATAACGGTAAGCTGTATTTGCTTTATTTTTGGTAATTTTTTGTTTGTCCTCTCAGACTATCATCATTATGATAATACTTAGTATTTATGGAGCCATGCTAGTGGCCAGTATACCTAGTGGCATAAATACCTAGTATTTATGCCATGCTAGGCATTGTGCTAAGTACTTTACATGCATTACTTTGTGTGACCCTTACAAATAATTTCTATATGTTCTCTTTTTCCCTATTTTAAATACGAGGAGACTGAGGCTTAGATTTAGAAGGTTTTATACCTTAGGTCTTTTTGATTTCCTTCACTTTTTTTTTTTTAAACTGTTCAGTTTTTTGCATTTAGAAAGCAGTGTTTTCAGAGAGAAAAAGAGTCGGAGATTATAAGTAGTTAATTAATTTTCCAGGCAGAAGCCACAGATTATTGGGCCATAGGCCAAATTTGACTAACAGAAATGTTTGGTTTGCACAGCAGCAAGTACTGTTTTAAATAGGGAGAAATACATATTATTGGCTTCTCCTGGAGGCGCGGGGTGGGTAGAAAGACCTAGTGTCTTTGGGTCTGTCTTCTTGCATGACAACAATTTGCTAGAACTAAGTAGTTAGCTGCATTTTTTAGAATGGATATATTTTCTCTGGTTTACCAAGGTCTGCATTAGGTTTACTCCTTTACATTTGGGGCCTGTTTTTGTAGTGTAGTTATTCTGAAGTAGCTAGATTGTACCCATGTATTGAATTTTGTGACTTAGATTTTACCCATGTATCGGACTTTGTAAGTGTTGAAAACACTTAATGACAGTTTCCCAAATCAAATCTTAAAAGTGTATGTCTAGGAATCCTTTCCCGAAATTTGATTTGTAATGACACGTTACTTGCTGCCTTGCATTAGATTTTTGTGTTTTTCCCTTGTTCAGCTTTTTCTCTAGCATACTTAGTGGAATAAAGCCTAAGTATTACTTGTGGAATGAATTAGTCTTTAAAAATGATAAAGGAAATAGACTAATTGGGAAGTATATATGTATATCTGATTACCTATCTTATATTTTATACTTTTGATCTGGTTATTGATTATGATCTACATGTATCAAACTGTGTTGGCAATTGCTAACATATGCAAGAATAATTTTGGAAAAAATCTTTAATTTCTTTTCTCTATTTATAGAATCAACTTCACACCTTCAATGATGTGTGCAATAATGAATCATTGGTATCAGACACAGAAACGTAAGTAGGAGCATTAATTTATGCATAAGTACTATTTTAATGTGTAGCTGTTTATATGGTAAATGTAATTGACTTTATTAGATTTGAAGTGTTTACTAGAAATTCTTTGCCTTGTGGCTTCATCTGTACAGTCTTTAACAAGCTTTCAGAGGAATATATTGCAATACTTCTCTTTTTAAAAAAACATATCGTGTTATTTTTCACAAAATGCAAAGGGAGACTATACAGGAGAATTTAATAGTAAAGAGTATGGTACAGATAGTTTTCAGAAACCACACTTGATGCAGGAAAGAATCTCATTTAACACATTTTTCTGGGGAAAAAACCAAGTTCATGATGCTCATGTATGAAAAGAAGTAGTTTTTATAGCTTAGGGCTTTTTAAAGTACTTAGAAATATTTATTTTTTCCAATATTTATTCCATTTAGTTGTCCATCCAGTATAGAAATCATTTTTTAAATCTCAGTAGTAATATTTTCTGCTTGAACAGAGTTACATAGTTTTTTGTTTGTTTTTTCTGTGCCGCTGTGTGGCTTGCAGGATCTTAGTTCTCCAACCAGGGATCAAACACGTGCCCTCGGCAGTGAAAGTGCGGAGTCTTAACCACTGGACCGCCAGGGAATTCCCCAGAGTTACAAAGTCTTAAGGTGTTAGAAAATTTGTAATTATATGAATGAGTCATATTTTTGCTTTACTGTAACTTTTATGCATTGATCTTAGTTTTGCTCTATGGAGCTGATCTCAGTTGAACCCAGCCCTTCTTGAATTTGGAAACCAGAGACTATGTCTCTGCTTTTTCCCTCACATATTATGGTTTTTAGATTTATCACCAGACAAGTCATTCACTCTTGGCAACATTCTTTGTCAGTGGTGCCTTAAAATGTGTGGCCTAGAATTGGTAGTAGCATTATAAATTATGGGTCATACTAGGAGTGCTATTTCACACAGTCAAGATACTATATAGATTATGTCCAGTGTATATAAAACTACAGCTCTGGATTTCCCATTTGACCCCTCAGTACCCACCCTCCAACCCCTTCAGACTGCCTCTAGGAGAATCTTAAAATTGCCAATGCAGTAATCCCTATCCCTGCAAAAAGACAAAAAAAAAAAAAAAATCCTGGAATCACTCGTGCAGTAACCCCACATGTCCAGGTTAGGTCTCTGTGTTGCTGTGGATAGAGAAAAGAATGAATTCCATTCAAAAATGTGTAAGGTTTATACATACTAAAGATATGCTTAAGAGGGAGGAGAGTAAAAGTTTTGAGGAATAGTGGGTAGGACAGTTTAAGTTGGGAAGAGAAGGGTCTGTACAGTGTGAAAAGATTGGAGCAAATACAAAAAGTGATAAATATTGTCGAAGCCTGTGAATTGGGTCTCTCTTTTTAAGCAGTTTTATTAAGATATAGATACATATAAAACTCACCTGTTTTTATAATGAATTTTAGAAAATTTACACAGTTGTGCAACTATCATCACAGTACAGTTCTAGAACATTTACATCACTTCAGAAAGGTCCCTTTTGCCCATTTGTAGTCAATCCCCGTTCTCCCCACCACCCGCAACCCAGGGCCGCACCACATGGCACGTGGCATCTTAATTCCCTGCCCAGGGATCGAACCTGTGCCCCCTGCAGTGGAAGCTCAGTCTTAACTGCTGGACTGCCAGGGAATTCCTTCAATCCCCATTCTTATCCCCAACCCCACTAACCTTCTTTGTCTCTATAGATTTGCCCTTTTTTGGCATTTCCTATCAATGGAATCATACGACAGTGTTTTTTTCCATTGCCACCTTTCACTTATACTGTTTTTCTTGAGGTTCATTCATGTGGTGGTGTGAATCAGTACTTTGTTCCTTTTTATTGCTGAATAGTATTACATTATGTAGCCATATCCCATTTTGTTTATCCTTTTACCAAAGTTGATGGATATTTGAATGTTGCTACTTTTTGATTAGTGTGAATAATGCTGCTTTAAACATTTGTGTACAGTCTTTTTGTGGACATATGTTTTCATTTCTCTTGGTAGATACGTAGGCATGCGATCACTGGTTTGTAAGATCATTTTATGTTTAACTTTTAAAGAAACTGTCAAAATGTTTTCCAACATTTCTGTATTATTTTATATTCCCACTAGCAATGTATGAGGGTTCCAGTTTTCCCCCCAGTCTTGTCAGGACTTGTTTTTATCTTTTTGATTATAGCCATTATAGTGGGTATAAAGTGGCATTTCATTATTATTATTTGTTTATTTATTTATTTTTTGCGGTACGCGGGCCTCTCACTGCCGTGGCCTCTCCCATTGCGGAGCACAGGCTCCGGACGCGCAGGCTCAGCAGCCATGGCTCACGGGCCCAGCCGCTCCGCGGCATGTGGGATCTTCCCAGACCGGGGCACGAACCCGTGTCCCCTGCATCGGCAGACAGACTCTCAACCACTGCGCCACCAGGGAAGCCCTCATTATGGTTTTAATTTACATTTGCCTAATTACTAAGGATGTTGAACATCTTTTTATATGGTTATTTGCCATTCTATTTCTTCTTCACTGAATTGTTTGTTCACTTTTTGCCTAGCTTTTAGTTGGGTTATTTGTCTTGTTTTATAGATTAGCATATGATCTGTACCACAGAATATTCATATGTGCTTAAGAAGACTTTATTCAGCTGTTGTATGAAGTGTTCAGTAGATGTCTTTTAGGTCTGATGAGTTTGTAATATTGTTTGTCTCTATATCCTTGTTGATTTTTTTACCTACACTTGTTCTATTCCATTATCAAAAGTAGGGCATTGAAGTCTCCAACTTCAGTTTATCCTCATCTGTGGATTTTGTTTTTATTAATTTGCCTATTTGCTGCAATTTATTTGTGATCCCCAAATCAGTACTTTTGGTGCCCTCATGGTCATTTGTGGAAATGCACAGAGCAGTAAAAAATGAGTCTCCTAACATGCACATTTCCAACTGAAGTCATACAAGGTGATGCTCTGCGTTGTTTTAGTGCTGGTTACAGAAATGACCAGAGGAAGGAAGTGGTAAGAGGCAGTGCAGTATAGGGCAAGAAGCTCTGGCTCTGGGCTGGTTGGAGGGATATGAATCCCAAGTCTAGCACATGGTATTGGGGCAGCCTCAGTAAAGTCACCTCAACACTTCTGAAGCTCATTTTCTCTTTTCTAAAATAGAGAAAATAGAATCTGATAAGTTATTTTTAGGATTTAAGATTCAAGGGTTCAACATGAGTAAATTTACTCCAGCAATTTTGTAGAACTCAGCTGCCATGAGTAACAAGAGTTGACTGTATTATTTGTTTTTTTGTCCTTTCAGTTCTATGGTGAAATATTATATACAATGGAATTCTATTCAGCCATAAAAAAGAATGAAATCTTGCCATTTATGGTAACATGGATGGACCTTGAGGGCATTATACTAAGTGAAATAAGTCAGAGAAAGACATCATATGATCTCATTTATGTACGGACTTTAAAAACAAAAACGCTGAGATCAGCTCAGTGCTTTGTGACCACCTAGAGGGGTGGGATAGGGAGGGTGGGAGGGAGACGCAAGAGGGAGGGGATATGGGGATACATGTATACATATAGCTAATTCACTTTGTTATACAGCAGAAACTAACACAACATTGTAAAGCAATTATATTCCAATAAAGATGTTAAAAAAAAAAGGAAAAAAGCCCCAAAACCCTAAGCTTATAGACACAGAGAACAAATTGGTAGTTTCAGAGGTGTGGAGGTCAGGGGAGGGCAAAACAGGTGAAGGATGTCAAAAGGTACAAATTTCTAGTTATGAAATAAATGTCATGAGGATAGTAATGTATAGCATGGTGGCTATAGTTGATAATATAGTATTGCATATTTGAAAGTTGCTAGGAGAGTCGATCTTAAAAGCCCTCATCACAAGGGAAAGAATTTTTTTTCTAACTATATATGATGATGGGTGTTGACTTACTGTGGTGATCATTTAGCAATATATATAAATATTGAATCATTATGTTGTACACTTGAAACTAATGTAATGTTATATGTCAGTTGTACCTCAATTATAAAAAGAGTTTTTAGAAAAAGAGGATCAAATAAAAGAAAGCAACATTGAGAGATCATTGGAATACGCAAATGAGAGCCACGTCTCTTTTTTCTGAGGGAACGGGGTAGGGGGAAGGATGTTGATGGTCTATCTGTGATGGCATTTTTACATAAAGGGAAGAGCCTCCCTTGCATTGTTCTGACTGAAGTGGGAACTTCAAAACAAATCTTAGTTTTGTGAAACATCTTTCTTTAAAGGAGTTCTGCAAACGGATTGTAGAACAAATTGTGTATCTAAAGTTACTATATAAGATTTGCATTTAATCAAACCCTCTGTCTTCTTCCAGTCAAAGGCAAACAGCTAGTCACATTATTGCACTGAGTCATTCTTTTAAAGAGAACCCACTCTAGGAAGCACTTGATGCTAATGACATGTTCTTTTTACCCATTAAAGCAGTGGGTGACAATAATTTAAAAAAATACTCAGGGGTTCAGTATTAGCTAATTCAGTGCAGTGACGTTATAGAATATAACTGCCAAGAGTAGTAGGAATTGGCTATATTTCTTTTTCTCCCTTCAGTTCTGTTGGTTTTTGCTTCACGTATTTTAGGACATTTTGTTGGGTACATATATGTTTATAGTTGTTATGTTCCTGATAATTTCATCCTTTCATCATTATAAAATATCCCTCTTTGTCTCTTTAAAACAATTTTTAGTTTAGTGTATTTTGTTTGATGTTAGTATAGCCACTGCAGCTTTATTATGCTTACTGTTTTCATGGTATATCTTTTTCCATCCTCTTATTTTCAACCTGTTTGTTTTTGGATCTAAAGTATGTCTCTTGGAGGTAGCATTTGGTTGGATTGAAGAAGAAAAAAAAATCCACTCCTACCATCTCTCCCTTTTGATAGGAGTATTTAATCCAGTCACTCTTAATATTATATAGTTGCATTTATGCCTGCCGTTTTGCTGTTGGGTTTTTGTATGTCTTCCTCAAAAAATTTTTTTTTCTGTTTCTCCTTTACTGCCTTATTTTGCAGTATGTCAGTATACGGTAGTACAGTTGTCCCTTGGTATATGTGGGGGATTGGTTCCAGGATCACCTGTGGATACCAAAATCTTCAGATGCTCAACTCCCTTATATAAAGTCATGTAGTGTTTGCATGTAATCTGTACATATCCTCCTGTATACTTTAAATCATCTCTTGATTACTTACAATACCTAATACAATGTAGGTGTTATGTAAATAGTTGCAAGCATTTGGCAAATTCAAGTTTTGCCTTTTGGAACTTTCTGGAATTTTTTTTAAGAAATATTTTTGATCCTCTGTTGGTTGCATCTATGGATGCAGAACCCATGGTTACAGAGGGAGTACTGTATACCATTTTAATTCCATTTTTTTATACTTTAAAAATTATTTTGCCAGTGGTTGCTTTATGGGTTACAATATGCATTTTAATTTAATACTGTCTACTTCAGATTAATCACAATTCTAGTAAAATATAGGAACAGTGCTTCAGTATAGCTCTATTCCTTTGTTTCTGATAAGTCAGCTGCGAATCTTATTGTGGTTCCTTTCTATGTGCTTAGTTCTTTTTCTCTTGCTGCTTTTAAGATTTTTCTGTTGCTCTTTGGCTTTTAAGAGTTTGACTCTGATGTCTCTGGGTGTTGATATCCTTGTGTTTATCTTAGTTGGCGCTTGTTGTGATTCTTGGCTGTGTAGATGAACATTTTTCATCAAATTTGGGATGTTTGACCATAGTTTCTTCCAATTTTCTTTCTGTTCTCCTTACTCCTTCTGGGAGTCCCAGTATATATATGTTTCCAGAGCCCTGAATGATTGTTACTGATAACATTGTCCAGTTTTATGCTTGCTCAGTTATAGTTACAGTTCTCGGCTGTTACAAAAGTCCCTGAGTCTCCTTTCAGTGTTTTTCAAGAAACTGAAAGAATGGGATTTATTTTTTAGAATTATTTTTAGTTGTTGAATTGTCTTTTTGTATGTTAAACATCATAGAGTTGATTCATGGATCATAGCTTCTGTTGGGTTACTCAGAAATAGGTAAAATATACCACTACTAGTTTTATTTTAATGTTTTACCCTTTGAGGTCATATATCTAATTCATAGCTTATTAAAAATCTTTAGAATAATTTTAAAATTAAATATAATTCTTCTATGGATAAACAAGAAAAGAAATTGTTCAGTCCTTCCAGTTTTTCTGTATATAATTTACATAACTGAAAAAACTTGGGGTCTTTTCATTGCTCATCCTATTTTGAAACCGTTTTTCTTCTACCCACAATATACATATCACTACTTTTTTCATTAGCTGTTCTTCTGTGGTAGCCATTTAAATTTTTTTTAAAGAATTGCTCTGAAAGGGCCTGTCTCAATTAAATAAATTGAATCAACAGTTAATGACCTTCCAAAACAAAGTACCAGGACCAGATGGGTTCATTGGTAAATTTAACCAAATATTTAAGGAAGGAATTATACCAATTCTCTATAGTCTTTTTCAGAAGATAGCAGAGGGAAGCCTTACCAGCATTACCCTAATACCAAAACCAGACAAAGGCATTACAAGAAAACGACAGACCAGTACTTCCCATGAACATACATATAAAAATCCTCATAAAATATTAGCAAATCGAATCCAGCAAGGTATAAAAAGAATTATACACCACAACCAAGTGAGATTTAGCTCAGGTATTCAAGGCTGGTTCAGCGTTTCAAGATCAATTAATGTAAAGTCAAAATTTTGACAAGGTCAAATTTTATCATTCATGATTAAAAAAACCTCTCAGTAAACTAGGCATAGAGAGGAACTTCATCAACATGTTAAAGAACATCTACAAAACCTCCTACAGCTAACATCATACTTAATGATGTGAAGGTCAAAGCTGTTTCACTAAGGTCAGGAACAAGGAAAGGGTGTCCACTCTCACCACTGCTTTTCAGCATTGTACTGGAAAGTCCTACCTGATGCAACAAGAGAAGAAAAGGAAATAAAAGGTGTATAGATTAGGAAGGCAGAAGTAAAACTGTCTTTGATCACAGATGACCTGATCATCTATGTAGAAAATCTGAAAGAATTGACAGTCTCATGGAACTAATGAGCATTTATAGCAGGATTGCAGGATACAAAGTTAGTAATCAAAAGTCAGTCACGGGCTTCCCTGGTGGCGCAGTGGTTGAGAGTCCGCCTGCCAATGCAGGGGACACGGGTTCGTGCCCCGGTCTGGGAAGATCCCACATGCCGCAGAGCGACTAGGCCTGTGAGCCATGGCCACTGAGCCTGTGCGTCCGGGGACTGTGCGTCTGGAGCCTGTGCTCCGCAACGGGAGAGGCCACAACAGTGAGAGACCCGCGTACCACAAAAAAAAAAAAAAAAAAAAATTTCGTATATATCAGCAGTGAACAAATAGAATTTGAAATTTAAAATACAATACCATTTACATTAACACCACAAAAAATGAAATACTTAGGTATAAATGTAACAATATGAAAAGGTCTATAGGAGGAAAATCACAAAACTCTGATGAAAGATAGCAAAGATGAGCTAAATAAATGGAGAGATATTCCATGTCTATGGATAGGAAGACTTAAAATTGTAAAGGTATCAGTCCTTTCCAACTTGATCTATAGATTCATTGCAGTCTCAATCAAAATCAAAGTAAGTTATTTTGTGGATCTCGACAAACTGATTCTAACATTTGTTTAAATAGAGAGGCAAAAGACCCAGAATAGCCAACACAGTTTTGAAAGGAAACAATAAATTGGAGGACCGACATTACCCACCTTCAAGAGTTACTGTAAAATTACAGTGATCAAGACAGTGCAGTATTGGTGAAAGAACAGACAAATAGGTCAATGGAACAGAATACAGTGCTCAGAAATAGGCCCATATAAATATAGTCAGCTGATATTTAACAAAGGAGCAAAGACAGTAGTACAAAGCAGCAGAGATAGGGTTTTCAACAAATGGTGCTGAAACAATTGGACAACCACATGGGAAAAAAAATCTAGACACATCTCACACCCTTCACAAAAATTAATTCAAAATGGACCACACACCTAAACATAGAATGTAAAACTATAACGCTCCTAAAAGATAACATAGGAAAAAATCTAGATGACCTTGGGTATGGTGGTAACCTTTTGAGTTCAACACCATGATCCATGAATTGGTAAGCTGGACTTCTTTAAAAATAAAAACTTCTGCTCTGCGAAAGACAATGTCAAGAGAATGAGAAGACAGCCGTAGACAGGGGAAAATACTTGTAAAAGACACATCTGTTAAAGGACTGTTATCCAAAATATACACAGAACTCTTAAAAATTTAACAGTAAGAAAATGAACAATCTGATTAAAAAATACACTGACTTTAGCAGACACTCCACCAAAGAAGACATACAGATGGCAAATGAGCACATGCAAAGATGCTCCTCTTTCATCAGGGAAATGCAAATCAAAACAACGATGAGATTGCATTACATGCCTATTGGAATGGTCAAAATCCAGAACACTGATAACACCAAATGCTGACACGGATGTGGAGCAACAGGAACTCTCATTCACCGCTGGTGGGAATGCAAGAAGGTACAGCCACTTCGGAAGACAGTTTCATAGTTTCTTAAAAAACTCAGCGTACTCTTCCCATATGATCCAGCAGTCATGTTCCCTGGCATTTATCCAAAGGAGTTGAAAACATGTCCACACAAAAACCTGCACACGGGTGATTATAGCAGCTTTATTCATAATTGCTCAAACCTGGAATGAACCAATGGGCTAATGACAAATGAAAGAAAATGGATAAATCTTAATGCTGAGTGAAAGAATCTAAATTTTATAAAACAGTACATCCTGTATCTTTTTTTATATGAAGTTCTAGAAAATGAAAACTATGTAATAACAGAAAGCACATCATTGGTTGTCTGGGCAGTGGGTTGTGGGAGCTGAGAAAAAGAGGGATTAAAAAGGGGCATAAAGAAACTTTTTTTTTTTTTTTAAAGAAACTTTTTGGGTTGATGTGTTTGTTATCTTGGCAGTGCTGATGGATTCATAGATGTATATTTAAGTTTAAATTCATTGAACTCTATATACTTTAAATATGTTTAGTTTACTATATTTCATACATATCTCAAAGCTGTAAAAGACAAATTAAATATATACTTTAAATATATATGTTTATATACTTTATATACTTTAAATATGTTTAGTTTACTATATTTCATACATATCTCAAAGCTGTAAAAGACAAATTAAATATATACTTTAAATATATATGTTTATATACTTTATATACTTTAAATATGTTTAGTTTACTATATTTCATACATATCTCAAAGCTGTAAAAGACAAATTAACTGATAAACTTACATTACCTTATTGGTAACATAATAATTTAATTTTCTGTGCCAGTGATTTATTACTCTAAAAGAATTGATAGCTCTTTTTACAAAATGAAGGATAATCTAAAACTGTTCAAAAATAAAAAGTTTACTTTTTGAAATGAAAGATGAGTTGTTCCTAAGTGTAACCAAGTGTTCTGAACAGTCAGTTGATAACTTTAGGGATCACATTAGCAGAACCTTCGTTAATATCAGGCAGGAAGGAGACTTGCCATTTGGCTTGGAGATTCTTCTTTTTTTCTTCCCCCACCCTTTTGGTAACCTACTTTTCTGATGTTATCTTACCATAGAGGACATATGGGGAAACCTTCCCTGAATGCCTCAGTGCCTACTATGGAAATTAAAAATGGGAAGGCAAGGTCTTTGAGTAAGAAAATACATCAGTTTTTAGGTGTTACCCTTGGTATTCTCACCTGTGTACCTGGTGTTAGTTATCCTAACTTTTCAGATTTTTTTTTGCTTGTTTATAAATTCAGGTAGTATTACCATTTCTTGTATTTCTGTTTCAGTTATTCTTCATAGTACTATTAACAGTTAATTGTATATAATCACTTCTTTATAATTGGTATGTGAACAGTTTTAGATTTTCACCTGAGTCTGCTTTTAGACATGGGAAAGATTGATACTAATATTTTCTTAAATGTATTAACTATTTTTATTATTTGACTTCAGGTCCATTGCAAAAGAACTTGCAGACTGGCTTATAAGCAACAATGTGGTAGAGCATATATTTGGACCAAATTTACATATTGAGGTTTGTGGACTAATATGTGACTTATCTGCTCTATTAAGAGAGAAGAATGCTTTTAAAAATTAACTGTAATAAGTTTTTCTTTTCCAGATTATCAAACAGTGCCAAGTGATTTTGAATTTTTTGGCAGCAGAAGGGCGACTGAGTACTCAGCATATTGACTGCATTTGGGCTGCAGCACAGGTAATATCAACAGCTTAACATAAGTGCTTCTTTATTATTTGTTCCGTTCTAAGTTCTTTACTCCCCTATAAGGTACGTTCTATTATTATCCTCATTTTGTCGCTAAAGAAACCATGCCATGGGAAAAGTTGGGGATCAAATCTAAGAAATCTGGCTTCAGAGTCCATGTCTTATCTTACTGTACTACTGGTACAATCGAAGGAAATGAGAGTCAGTCAGTTAGAGGTTCTTGGTTTATTAAGAGATAGTTTCCTATTAATTTATACAATCAATGCTTCTGTCCTGAACATTGTATTCATATTTTTTTTCTATTATACTATTTTCTCTTTAATTTAATTTTTTGAATAGGCACATATCCATATAGTTCAAATTTCAAAAAGTAGATATAAAAGGATATGCTATACATTTTCCCCCTCCTGCCTATATCTCCCATGCATGCAGTTCCTAACCTCTCAGGTGCATCATAGATTTTCTATATAAATTGCCAATTGTAAACATTTCTCTTCCCTGTCCTCTTTTCCACAGATGTATCATACTAAACGGATTTGGCTTTTTTTCACTAACAGTTTGTCCTGGAGATTATTATTCCATATCAATATATAAAACACATTTTTTCTTTTTTAGGACTGCATAGTGTTTCATTATGTGCATGAACCATAATTTATTTAACCAGTTCCTGTTCATAAGCACTATTTTTTCCAATCTTTTTTATTATAAACAATGCTACAATAAGTAACTTATAGTAGTCAGCTAATACATATGCAAAACTATTACGTAGGATACATTCCTACTTATAAGTAGTATTGTCAGGGTAAAGTAAGTGTGGTTTACTTGTGGTAGCTAATGGTGTGATAGTGCCACTTTCACCTTATTCTCCTCAATAATTTTTTTTTAACATCTTTATTGGAGTATAATTGCTTTACAACGTTGTGTTAGTTTATGCTGAATAACAAAGTGAATCAGCTATATGTATATATATATCCCCATATCCCCTTCCTCTCGTGTCTCTCTCCCACCCTCCCTATCCCATCCCTCTAGGTGGTCACAAAGCACCGAGCTGATCTCCCTGTGCGATGCAGCTGCTTCCCACTAGCTATTTTATATTAGGTAGTGTATATATGTCAGTGCTGTCTAACTTCGTCCCAGCTTATCCTTACCCCCTCCCCGTGTTCTCAAGTCCATTCTCTATGTCTGTGTCTTTATTCCTGTCCTGCCCCTAGGTTCGTGAGAAACTTTTTTTACAGATTCCATATATATGTGTTAGCATGTGGTACTTGTTTTTCTCGTTCTTACTTCACTCTGTATGAGACACTCGAGGTCCATCCACCTCTCTATAAATAACTCAATTTTGTTTCTTTTTAAGGCTGAGTGTAATATTCCATTGTATATATGTGCCACATCTTTATCCATTCATCTGTTGATGGACACTTAGGTTGCTTCCATGTCCTGGCTATTGTAAATAGAGCTGCAGTGAGCATTGTGGTACATGACTCTTTTTGAATTATGGTTTTCTCAGGGTATATGCCCAGTAGTGGGATTGCTGGGTCATATGGTAGTTCTATTTTTAGTTTTTTAAGGAATCTCCATACTGTTCTCCATAGCGGCTATACTGTTCTCCATAGTGGCTATATCAATTTACATTCCCACCAACAGTGGAAGAGGGTTCCCTTTTCTCCACACCCTCTCCAGCATTATTGTTTGTAGATTTTTTGATGGTGGCCATTCTGACCGGTGTGAGGTGATAACCTCATTGTAGTTTTGATTTGCATTTCTCTAATGATTAATGATGTTGAGCATCCTTTCATGTGTTTGTTGGCAATCTGTATATCTTCTTTGGAGAAATGTCTGTTTAGGTCTTCTGCCCATTTTTGGATTGGGTTGTTTGTTTTTTTGATATTAAGCTGCATGAACTGTTTATATATTTTGGAGATTAATCCTTTGTCAGTTGCTTCGTTTGCAAATATTTTCTCCCATTTGAGGGTTGTCCTTTAGTCTTGTTTATGTTTTCCTTTGCTGTGCAAAAGCTTTTAAGTTTCATTACGTCCCATTTGTTTATTTTTGTTTTTATTTCCCTTTTTTTAGGAGGTGGGTCAAAAAGGATCTTGCTGTGATTTATGTCATAGAGTATTCTGCCTATGTTTTCCTCTAGGAGTTTGATAGTGTCTGGCCTTACATTAAGGTCTTTAATCCATTTGGAGTTTAATTTTATATATGGTGTTCGGGAGTGTTCTAATTTCATTCTTTTACATGTAGCTGCCCAGTTTTCCCACCACCACTTACTGAAGAGGCTGTCTTTTCTCCATTGTATATTATTGCCTCCTTTAACAAAGATAAGGTTATCTTTGAGAGATTATCATATCATAACATGCACATATGTTATCATACGTGCATGGGTTTATCTCTGGGCTTTCTATCCTGTTCCATTGATCTTTATTTCTCTTTTTGTGCCAGTACCATACTGTCTTGATTACTGTAGCTTTGTAGTATAACTACGAAGTCTTTAAGTCTGAAGTCAGGGAGCCTGATTCCTCTAGCTCTGTTTTTCTTTTTCTTTTTTTTTTTTGCGGTACGCAGGCCTCTCACTGTTGTGGCCTCTCCCGTTGCGGAGCACAGGCTCCAGGCGCGCAGGCTCAGCGGCCATGACTCATGGGCCCAGCTGCTCCGCGGCATGTGGGATCTTCCCGGACCTGGGCATGAACCCGTGTCCCCTGCATCGGCAGGCGGACTCTCAACCACTGCGCCACCAGGGAAGCCCCTGTTTTTTTTAAGATTGCTTTGGCTATTGGAGGTCTTTTGTGTTTCCATACAAATTGCGAAATTTTTCGTTGTAGTTCTGTGAAAGATGCCATTGGTAGTATGATAGGGATTGCATTGAATCTGTAGATTGCTTTGGGTAGTATAGTCATTTTCACAATGTTGATTCTTCCAATCCAAGAACATGGTATATCTCTCCATCTGTTTGTATCAACTTTAATTTCTTTCATCAGTGTCTTATGGTTTTCTGCATACAGGTCTTTTGTCTCCTTAGGTAGGTTTATTCCAAGGTATTTTATTCTTTTTGTTGCAGTGGTAAATGGGAGTGTTTCCTTAATTTCTCTTTCAGATTTTTCATCATTAGTGTATAGGAATGCAAGAGATTGCTGCGCATTAATTCTGTATTCTGCTACTTTACCAAATTCATTGCTTAGCTCTAGTAGTTTTCTGGTAGCATCTTTAGGACTCTCTGTGTATAGTATCATGTCATCTGCAAACAGTGAGTTTTACTTCTTCTTTTCCACTTTGGATTCCTTTTATTTCTTCTCTGATTGCCATGGCTAAAACTTCCAAAACTATGTTGAATAATAGTGGTGAGAGTGGGCAACTTTGTCTTCTTCCTGATCTTAGAGGAAATGGTTTCAGTTTTTCACCATTGAGAACGATGTTGGCTGTGGGTTTGGAATATATGGCCTTTATTATGTTGAGGTAGGTTCCCTCTATGCCTACTCTCTGGAGAGTTTTTATCATAAATGAGTGAATTTTGTTGAAAGTTTTTTCTTCATCTGTTGAGATTATCGTATGGTTTTTATCCTTCAATTTGTTAATATGGTGCATCACATTGATTGATTTGCGTACTTTGAAGAATCCTTGAATTCCTGGGATAAACACCTTTTGATCATGGTGTATGATCCTTTTAATGTGCTGTTGGACTCTGTTTGCTAGTAGTTTGTTGAGGATTTTTACATCTATGTTCATCAGTGATAGTGGCCTGTAGTTTTCTTTTTTTGTGACATCTTTGTCTGGTTTTGGTATCAGGGTGTTAGCTCTCCTCTTAACGTTTGATAGAATTCACCTGTGAAGCTGTCTGGTCCAGGGCTTTTTGTTGTAGGAAGATTTTTATTCACAGTTTCAATTTCAGTGCTTGTGATTGGTCTGTTTAATATTTTCGATTTCTTCCTTGTTCAGTCTCAGAAGGTGGTTCATTTCTAAGAATTTGTCCATTTCTTCCAGGTTGTCCATTTTATTGGCATATAGTTGCTTGTAGAAATCTCTCATGATCCTTTGTATTTCTGCAGTGTCAGTTGTTACTTCTTTCTCATTTCTAATTCTGTTGATTTGAATCTTCTCCCTTTTTTTCTTGATGATTCTGGCTAATGGTTTATCAATTTTGTTTATCTTCTCAAAGAACCAGCTTTTGGTTTTATTGATCTTTGTTATTGTTTCCTTCATTTCTTTTTCATTTATTTCTGATCTGATATTTCTGATTTCTTTCCTTCTGCTAACTTTGGTTTTTTTTTGTTCTTCTTTCTCTGATTGCATTAGGTGTAAGGTTAGATTGTTTATTTGAGATGTTTCTTGTTTCTTGAGGATTGTATTGCTATAAACTTCCCTCTTAGAACTGCTTTTGCTGCATCCCATAGGTTTTGGGTCATCTTGCTTTCACTGTCATTTGTTTCTAGGTATTTTTTGATTTCCTCTTAGATTTCTTCAGTGATCTCTTGGTTATTTAGTAGTGTATTGGTTAGCCTCCATGTGTTTGTATTTTTCATAGTTTTTTCTTGTAATTGATATCTAGTCTCATAGCTTTGTTGTTGGAAAAGATACTTGATATGATTTCAGTTTTCTTAAATTTACCAAGGCTTGATTTGTGACCGAAGAGATACGATCTATCCTGGAGAATGTTCCATGAGCACTTGAGAAGAAAGTACATTCTGTTGTTTTTGGATGGAATGTCCTGTTAATATCAATTAAGTCCATCTTGTTAAATGTGTCATTTAAAGCTTGTGTTTCCTTATTTATTTTCATTTTGGATGATCTGTTTGGTGAAAGTGGGGTGCTAAAATCCCCTACTATGATTGTGTTACTGTCAATTTCCCGTTTTATGGCTGTTAGCATTTGCCTTATGTATTGAGGTGCTCCTATGTTGGGTGCATAAATATTTACAATTGTTATATCTTCTTGGATTGATCCCTTGATCACTATGTAGTGTCCTTCTTTGTCTCTTGTAATAATCTTTAAAGTCAGTTTTGTCTGATATGAGAATTGCTGCTCCAACTTTCTTGTGATTTCCATTTGCATGGAATATCTTTTTCCATCCCCTCAGTTTCAGTCTGTATGTGTCCCTAGGTCTGAAGTGGCTCTCTTGTAGACAGCATATATATGGGTCTTGTTTTTGTATCCATTCAGCCAGTCTGTGTCTTTTGGTTGAAGCATTTAATCTATTTACATTTAAGGTAATTATCAATATGTATGTTCCTATTCCCATTTTCTTTTTGTTTTGGGTTTGTTATTGTAGGTCTTTTCCTTCTCTTGTGTTTCCTGCCTAGAGAAGTTTAGCATCTGTTGTAAAGCTGGTTTGGTGGTGCTGAGTTCTCTTAACTTTCACTTGTCTGTAAAGGTTTTAATTTCTCCACCAAATCTGAATGATATCCTTGCTGGGTAGAGTAATCTTGGTTGTAGGTTTTTCCCTTTCATCACTTTAAATATGTCCTGCCACTCCCTTCTAGCTTGCAGAGTTTCTGCTGAAAGATCAGCTGTTAGCCTTATGGGGATTCCCTTGTATGTTATTTGTTGCTTTTCCCTCACTGCTTTTAATATTTTTACTTTGTATTGTATTTAAGTTTTGATAGTTTGATTAATATGTATCTTGGCATGTTTCTCCTTGGATTTATCCTGTATGGGACTCTCCTTCCTGGACTTGATTGACTATTTGCTTTCCTAGGTTAGGGAAGTTTTCAACTAAAATCTCTTCAAATATTTTCTCAGACCCTTTCTTTTCCTCTTCTTCTGACACCCCTATAATTTGAATGTTGGTGCGTTTAATGTTGTCCTAAAGGTCTCTGAGACTGTCCTCAGTTCTTCTCATTCTTTTTTATTCTGCTCTGCAGTAGTTATTTCCACTGTTTTATCTTCCAGGTCACTATCTGTTCTTCTGCCTCAGTTATTCTGCTATTGATTCCTTCTAGAGAATTTTTAATTTAATATACTGTGTTGTTCCTCATTGTTTGTTTGCTCTTTAGTTCTTCTGGCTCCTTGTTAAACGTTTCTTGTATTTTCTCCATTGTATTTCTGAGATTTTGGATCATCTTTACTGTCATTACTCTGAATTCTTTTTCAGGTAGACTGCCTGTTTCCTCTTCATATGTTTGGTCTGGTGGGTTTTTACCTTGCTCCTTCATCTGCTGCATATTTCTCTGTCTTCTCATTTTGCTTATCTTACTGTGTTTGAGGTCTCCTTTTCAGAGGCTGCAGGTTCGTAGTTCCTGTTGTTCTTGGTGTCTGCCCCCAGTGGGTGAGGTTGGTTCAGTGGCTTGTGTAGGCTTCCTGGTGGAGGGGACTGGTGCCTGTGTTCTGGTGGTGGGGCTGGATCTTGTCTTTCTGGTGGGCAGGACCGCATCCGTTGGTGTGTTTTGGGTTGTCTGTGAACTTAGTATGATTTTAGGCAGCCTCTCTGCTAATGGGTGGGGTTGTGTTCCTGTCTTGCTAGTTGTTTGGCATGGTGCATCAAGCACTGGAGCTTGCTGGCCGTTGGATGGAGCTGGGTTTTAGCATTGAGATGGAGATCTCTGGGAGAGCTCTTGCTGATTGATATTACATAGGGCTGGGGGGGTCTCTGGTGGTCCAGTGTCCTGAACTTGTCTCTCCCATCTCAGAGGCTGAGACCTGACATCAGGCTGGAGCACCAAGACTCTGTCAGCCACACAGCTTGTGGAAGGGGACCAGAGCCAGCTGAAGCGGAGAGTCCTGCAGAGAAGTGAATAGGCTGCTAGATCTTTTTTTTTTCTTCTTTTTTAAAATCATGTTCTTAAACTTCTTTTTATTTGCTAAACTGATGGGTGAAAAGTGTTTTCATTGATGTTTTAAATTCGGATTTCTTTTGTATGAATCAGGTTGAAAATCTTGTGCTTAACAACCCTTTTTGTTTCCTTTTCTGGTGATGTTTATATTCTTTGACATTTATCAGTTGCTTTACTTAGTTTCTTTTTTGTAGGAGATCTTTATATATCAGTGAAATCAGACTTTTGTTTGTGTTATGAGTTATGCCTACATTCTGCTTTGATGTCTTCTTGCTGTTTTAGTTAAGGTGGTTTTTGCAGTTGAGTTTCAAGTTTGTGGTTTCACACTTGTGGTTGAAGTTTTCATGGCCTGTGGCTTTTGTGTTATGGTTTGAAATGCATTTCAAGATTACAAGAAAATTCCTCTTTAGTTCTTTTCTGTACATTTTGTTTCAATTTTATATTTTAATCTTCGATCCAATAGGAATTTATCATGGTTCAAAGGGTCATGTACGTATCCAACATTTTCCCCCCATTTTTTGGTTATATAGTTGTCCCCATTCCATTTGTTCAGTAATTCTTCTTCTCCTCACTGATTTGAGATACCAGTTTTATCTTGACTGGGTCAATTTCTGGACTTTGTAGACTGACCTATTGGTATATCTAGTCATGATCTATATATCAGAGATTGGTAAACTTATGACCTGTGGGCTGGCCACTTGATTTGGTAAATGGTTTTCTTGCAACTTAGCCTTGCCTATTCTTTTTCATATTTTTGTCTGTGG